>NC_136065.1:1876940407-1877551240 GCF_964261635.1 Lissotriton helveticus
TTCTCTGTGCCCTCCCCCTAACGTTGTCTCTTTCTCTCGCTCTTGAAACCTCCCTGTGCCTGCTGCACCAGGAGTGGCTCTGGAGTTTCAAATTCAGCCTCCAAGAGCTGCAGACCACTGGGGAAATGTCCGGCGTAATAAGAGGCCTCCCCAGCCCTGGAGACTAAACTTGCATCTCACCCAAAATGAACATGAAGTTTCAAACAATTGTGGCAATGTCCTAAAATGCAACCCAACACTTATACAAGCACTGGACTACATTAATCCGTCCATCCCGCATGCAAACACGAGTAGTTGGTTTTGAGATACACCCTGACCCAGAACCCAACACCCAGCTAAGCAACAGGCAATCATTCACAGTCTTAGAACATAGTGAAAGGTTCACTCACCCCGACACATACACATATACGCACTACAAATACTTCACTCAAAATCTGACACAGGAGGCCAAGACTAAGCATGAGCGCAAAATCCGCTCCGATCGCGGATTTTGCGGATTTTCGGCAAATCCGCGATCCGCGAACTCTCGCGGATTTGCCGAAAATCCGCAATCCGCGATCGGAGCGGATTTTGCGGTCAAAAGTTCAAGCGCGCGCGCCTAATTAACGATGGCGCCGGCAAGCTGCCAGCGCCCATCCTGCAATAGTTACTTAATTAGCTTCAACAGGAAGCTCTAACAGATAAGATACAGCAGGGGCTCGAGCGCCTGCTTTATTTTAGCAGTTGGAGCTTCCTGTTGAAGCTAATTAAGTAACTTTTGCAGGATGGCGCTGGCAGCTTGCCGGCGCCATCGTAAATTACTTCAACAGTGGTGTCTTCTTGAATAAATATGAAGGGCAGGGTTCATTCGGGCACGACGGTCCTGGCACAATTAAATAATTAATCTGCTGCTCTGATCGGTCTCTGACCTTTTATACACACAAGAGGCATGCTCGCATGGACGCCCCGTCCGTTTGGCCCCGCCCACACACTCGAGGTGTGCACCGTCTTCCCGCCATTTACCCACTATGATGGACATTTCACTCAAGGGACCCCTGCGCACTTCGGCGCGATTGCATAGTGACACACACTTGGTCGCTGGAACTAGTTGAAGCGCAAATGCAGTGACTCATTCAGCAGCCCAAAAAAAAACGTGAGCGTTGGGAGGCTGGGCATCTTTGACTTTTACGAGCGCAACCCCCGTGCTGTTCCTGTGACCAGGGGCTTCTGTCTCTTAATCTGCTGCTCTGATCGGTCTCTGACCTTTTAGACACACAAGAGGCATGTGCGCTCGCGTGGAAGCCCCGTCCGTTTGGCCCCGCCCACACGCTCGAGGAAGCCCCGCCCCCAAATCCGCAAATCCGCAGAATCCGCGAATTTTGCGGATCCACGATCCGTGAATCCGCTGAATCCGCGAATCGTGGATCCGCAAAATCCGCCCATGCTTAGCCAAGACTCCGGTTCCCCATTAAACTAAAAGTAACCTTTGCTGCTACCATCAAGAACAGACCAATCACTGCACATTCCGGGCACAAACAATACCTAGCCACCACAACTGTAGTCCATGAGAACACCCAGAACATTGTGGGTGGGCACTCTTAATAAGTGTTAGCAGGCTATGCAAATAGCAAAAATGCAATATACAAATGTGCAACACAACACAAGCTCCTTTCTGACCAACCCCTCATGACGGGAACGTTTTCCTTCCCTGTGTTGATTTTTTGTACTCCGCTGTAGTCCGCCTGCGTGGAAAGTTAAAGAATGAATGTCATTGTTTCCAGGCAACATACCGAAACATGTTGATAAAAAGGAAAGACTACATATGGACATCCAGTCTTATGAATGTTGCATATAGACACATCTGTGGGATATTTGCCAACATGCAGATCACAATCAGAATTTAAATGCATCATGGCAGCCATTACTAGGCTGAGAATTTACAAGCAATTTGGAAACCACAAGATTCTTGAAAAGAAAGTATTCAGAACGGGATGGATGCCACGGAGAATGCTTTATACTTAAGAGTTGGTGAAATGTAAGGGTTGCTATGAGTGACATTCTAACATTTTCATAGGGATACTAAACCGTGTTTTGCTGGTAGGACGATCACCCTTCTACTCAACTGATCCTTCCTTAGAATTTTTCATAGGTCTCATGAGATTCAAAATTGATCTCGTAAATAATACATAGTATTTTATGTTCTATGCACTCATTAAAAGTGGCCTGTTAAAACCAGTTTAATTATAGAATTATAAGTCATACTGCTAGCACTGCAGCTCCACAATTTTCCCCAGGTAAATTGGTGATTTAGTGGATTTTAGTGTGGTGAGCACATAAATTCACTTGTTATACCCCCAAAACTCGTAATAGATGCTGTTTATTGCACTCGATAAAATAAGACCCCTAGTTAGTTGGATTTTATAGGATGCGGTAAATATCGACCAAACGCCGGGCCACTCCTAATGAGAACCATAGTGGCCTGGAAATGTAATATTAAAGGTTGCACCACTGTAATGGCACCATGTCATGGAGGCGCTGCATCAAACCATCCCCATTCATATTGGTGTGGGAAAAGGGCCAATCCTGTGTTTCCTAAGCATGCAGATGTCAGGCACAGATGTGCAAAGGGACATTTTTACACACGTAGGTGGGAGCATGCTCTGACTGCAATTTGCACCTAAAGAAATGGTGTAGGTTTTCAGCAAGAAATACATAAAGAAGTCTACCCGTGTTCGTGACGACTCTCCTCTCCGTTAATGATGCTAGTAAGAGAAGAGGTCCCTTTGCATACATGGCAGTGGCTGTAAAAGTAAGAGGTTATTTTAGGTGCAGCTTAAAAGCACACATTTAGAAAATACCTATGTACAGTTTCCTACCCTATGCTTTTAAAACTGCACTGACTATCTGCCACTTGTCTATTCAAGTGGCAATATACATCACCGACCATTTCTAGATTACTTTTGCTTTTAGTTCAAACAATTCTTTAGGAGTTTGAAGGGAACTATGACCCTACACCAACTCATGTGTAGTTATGTGCAACACAAAATTCATTTTAGAGAACCTATTTTGAAAACATGTGAGCAAACAAATATAGAACAGTAACTAAGTACTCTACTTTCTTTCTAAATATGCAAAGTTTAGATCCCTGATAAAAAAGAGACATTCTATATCTATTTTGATGAAAAGTAATCAGATTACAGTTGCAAACCTATAGTAGTAAGTACAGTAAAGAGCCTTCTGTCAATGCCTCTGATTGTAAACTTGCTTTATCTATACTACAAGATGGCGTCCTGGCTACACCCGCTTTTTCTCCTTCCACCTAAACCAGTGTGACACACAGTAAGGGATAAGGGCTACAGCAGTGAGAGGTTCAGCCATGCTCTTGCAGAAGGCCAATAAATAAAAGAGCAGTTCAGAGTGTGCTGGGAGCTCAATGATGTCGTACAAATGGAGGACCAGTAGAGATGGCACGATGCAGCATAGGCGGAAGGTCAGCTGCCGTTGTTGCTTCCCGTTGCAGCTCTCCCGATAAATCTGAGTGTTGAGCGCTACCCCGAGCCCAAAGAGGACGCCCAGGTTCCTCAGCAGGCCAGCGAAGGGGGTGGTGTCAAAGTGAATCCACTCGGGCTTGGCGCACCACCTGTCGGCCTTGTCCAGTGACCAGTGCAAGTCCACACCAACAGCGTTCAACAGGACGTAGAACCCCAGGGCGAAAAAGAACAGGAAGAGCGTTGTACAGAAGTATGTCCTTAGGCTCGCCTTGTAGATTGAATCGATGCGGTCAAACACTTCAGCTACCACCATCCCTAGGAACAAAAAAACAATCTCTTGGTTAATTGCTTCAGTTAAAAGCACAAGAGACCATGTGTCCCCAAATGTGACTAAACTATCTAATGGACAACAAGTGCAATTTATTCCAGACCTAAGTCTAATGTACAAGTGCTGATAGCGCTTGATCACCCTCTGAAGATGTTTTCTGTTGTTTTGAGTATTCTATTGAATTTGATATCAGCATGAAACAACCAATTCGGCCCTCTATGGATTTCCGCACAATTTGTCTGATGGTGCATGTTGATAGAACGGCTGTGCTGATCCCACAGGCAGTTCCAACTTCCCAACTCAGATTAAAGTCCAGTGGCTTTGCTGACTGGATAATGGTGCTGACCAATGACCTTTATACCGGCCTTTTTAGTCTTACAATGGTTCCTCATGTCAATAACATCCCATTGAGCTAAATGATGCTGACTTCCTTCTTTTGCGCTATCCTATTCAGGTCTTAATGTAGCCCTTATCATGGCTGTGACCGATGCCTGTATGTCCTATCAATAGAGAGCAGTGACTGAGAACTGGTAACTGACCTGAGATAACTCCAGCAACAACTTGATGTGGAAAGTGAGCAGCCAGGAAAACTCTGGACAAACAAACGCAGACCTGCACCGCCCAAAAGCCCGTCCACATGATGACGCGAAAGCACCTAAAACAATAGGAAATTCTCATAAATTATAGTAGCAGAGGTGTTTAGTTTGATCATGCAAATCATACATTATACTGAATGGTATTAAACGATGACGTTAAAAGGCCTTTCTAAGGTATTTTGCCCATCTGTCCAATTTGCTACAATTTATTTATTATATTTTGCTTTTACAGGCAGGATCCTGATCCATCCGTTCCTTTTTGATGCCTTATCCATCCACTCACCCCAGGAGGTTCTAATATGTTCATGCCTTCTGTTGCCCTTAGGAGATCATCCCTGTGCATTTCGTAGGTGCAGTGTCTTCAGCAGGCTCCTTCTATTTTCTTTTACCTGGCTATGTACCTTTAATCCTTTCCCTCGTTACATAAATTGAATCTGTAGCCTTCACCACCCACTAAGACTCATCTGCCATACTTGACCTGCTACCTCCTATTCTCATATCTTTGTCTGTGGTTACACAGTGCCACTGCGTCTCTCGTAGACTCCAGCACCGCAACATCAGCAAACCAAGCCTAAAGCATGTCGTGTATTTCTATAGGTTCTGAATCGATCCCCCTATTCCTGTCCCTATTCTGGTTAAACTAACTATCTAGTTAACTAACAGTCAGCCCATGAGGCAAGAAATCCCCCATGATGCAGATACTGTTATCTGACGCAGTCACACTCCGGCACAGGAACGTGTTATCTGATTAGGTCATAACGCTTGAGATCTAATTAGACAAGCGACATTCCTCCAGCCCCTGATAGGGCATACGACGTTCTCATAACAAATCAAACCTATGACAACCTGGATAATCCGTGCGGCCATTGTTTTGATTTCACAGAGAACTTTAGTAAAGAATGTGCTAACGAGCAAGTCGTATGACATCTTTATTGACGTACCTATGTCCATCCTTACGTCAATCCCGGCACCTTTAAGGTATAAATATTGCCGACCTTGCCCTATGCAAACACACGCGTGGTGACAAGACGGAGCAGCCATACTTGCCGAAGCCGAGAGCAGAAGCAGACCCCGCTGGCAACAGCCCCGCCTTCCTGACGCGCTGAGAGACGCGCTGCTATCTCAAGCCGAGAGACCCAGCACCGGCGCTTCCGGGTAGCCCTCGCAGGCAGCCTGGAATATCGAGAGCAGAGAAAGAGATACCATTCCTCATTCATCCTAACTTCCAGGTACAGAACTGAATAACCCCTCACAGAGAATTCTTTAGTTATTCACTTGGCAAAAACAAACTTAACTTAAACTGTAACTTTCTATTCCCGCCCACGCATTAGACTTAGGTCAGGTACACGGGGTAGGCGTATTTAGAAACACCAGTTGAGTACGTTTAGTCAAATGTATATGTGTATGTAAATATATTTTAATCATTTTAAACATCATATGGCTCAGAAACCATATCAATGTTTTTACAGTATTATTTTATACTATTGCTTTTAATGTATGCACTTTACTTAACTATAAGTATTGCAATAATATCGATCCATTTCTCTTGTACGAGAAAAGAGACTGATCAATAAATAACACCTTTTTATTGAACACGCCCGTCTCTTCCTTTTCTCTACATTCTGATGAGACTAAGAATGCACGTACTGACGGAGTAAAATAATTGCCTTGTGCTCACACGACTCTTGAGATTGACTCTTGATTAGGGGAGAGCAAAGTTGTCATGTTCTATGGTTGTCAGAAACTAAATCCCTTCTTGTCTAATCAGGGGAGTCAATCCTTCCTTGAACATTCGAGAAAGTTTCTAGCGAACTCTGAGCTTAGCTGGCAAACCCAAAAATTAAGTCTAGTATCGACAGTAGTAGACCTAGTTAACGTCTGGTCTAGGCCTTTACTGCTGTAGGTACTATTCCAATGCGCAGAGCCTATTGGGAAAATAGGAGCTACACTACATGGCGCCCAACGTGTTTGGAAAGGGCGATAAAACTAACGTAAGACATTTAGAGTAACTCAGTCGTGCTTTCTCACTCAGACCCCTTTTCCCAAATACTCCAAAGACGTCTGGAGTGGGTGAAAGGTTACATCCTCCAAAACCTCGCAGGAGGGAACTCCTATGTATGGTTTTTGGTCAAGTCAACGTTGAAGGATAAAACAGTTCCAGAATATTGTGCACCTAATCTCTGTCTCCATAAGAAACCTGATCTGCAAACAAACATAATACCATCCTGTCTGTAAAATGGCAGAGAGTGATGATGAAAGAGAGGCAATTAGATTAGCTACTGAAATAGCAGATGCTGATGCTACCATGCAAACAGCAGACCCGGATATAATACTCATCCAGGTCGCCAAAAGGAGATCTATAACCTTAAAACTTATAGAAAATGGACTGACACCTAGAGGTGGCACAGTCATATTCGTAATTGAGGCACACGAATATCGGCAGACAGAGGTATACTATACATGGATACATTTTCCAGCAGCAAATGCTGTAACAAAGTACTTCCACTATTACAAAGTAGAGGAACCTCCTGAAACGTACACTCCTTTCGAGGAGGTGGAAGTACCACTCAAATTCCAAGAGCATTTGCTCTTATTTGATGGCGCCCTAAAACACAATAATCACATTACAAGGCTCGGTCCTTTAGGAAGACCAGGAGCAACGTGGCCGGTCCTAGCCGGATACACACCACATCCAGACATCGATAGGATGCCTGCAGCTGAATTATTAACACAGCTGAAACAATTACTAAAAATTCATAGACAATTAGTTCAGTATGTAATGCGGACTTCAACAATTCAGCCAGCGATTAAACTACCACAGCTAACCCCACACCAGGGGAACACAAATAAAATTACACCACAGAACATCCAATCCTGCCTAGGTAAAGTTCCAGCTAAACGGGAACAGATACCATTCTGGTTGGCACAGAAAATTACCCAAATAGAGGCGGTGTTTCCTGACACCACCCCGCTGGAAAAACACAGGATTCTGACTATATGTCTCCCAATGGGAATCGCACCACACATTGAGGACTGTGACACTTGGGGTACAGTCTTTGCTTCCATCTACACAAAAACGCACGGTGTTCCATCCATTTCGGTAATACCAGATGTGCTTAAACAAATTCAAGATGAATACGGTCCAGAACCTGCTTTAACTCTTGGTATGAAATTACTGAAAGACTTCAAGCAGGTCTCGGCTATATTACTAGCCAACATAAAGGGTGAAGCAGCAAACGTGGCGATCCGCCAGAGGTTAAAAGAGACAGATATAGCAGACCAACCAGCTGAAATTGCCAGAATCATAGAAAAATCCTATGAAGAACTAGGCAGAGATAGTCTAGGTGGAATACCAGTAAAACCGCAACTGACTACAAGTCCAGAAAAAATGTTTTTTAACAATAATAATAATTCACCAAAAAAGAACTGGGATGGAAACAAACAATCCAATCCTAAAGAAAAGAAATTCCAGTCCAGAGGAAGGTCGCCTAGGCGAAGAGAGAAATCTCCAAACCCAAGGCAAAGGTCACCCCAGAGTGACCCCTCTGGGAATAGATATAACCTTAGAAATAGGGATAATATTAAAAAACCTGATAGATATCAAGACATTGATACACGTCCCTCTCAATCTTTTCAGAATTCCTCGCAGAAATCGGAAAGAAGAGGACGATCAGAAGAGCACGCCAAGTCCAAAGACAAGGAACCTGCTCAACTGAAAAAGAAATTACAATTTCCAAAAAAGAAGGTAGCCAGTATCAAGGTAGTTAACAATGCCGAGAATACTGAGGACACAACTGAAAAACGGAGAGTGGGCCCAGACAATGCTAGACAGCGCAGCAGAGGTGAGCATAGCTCGCAAAGTCCTTATGAATCATCTGGAGACAGTGGACACGAATGAATACCTTCAAGTGGAAACTGCAGATACCAGAGTTAGCAAGCCCCACAAGATATACGAGATAACATTACGTATAGAGGGAGATAAGACTAGGAAAATAAGGGGACTATTTTGGGATAACCTATCCAAGGGCTATGACATCCTTCTAGCTGAAAAAGACTGGCCACCAGAGTTTGTCAGGGAGTGCCCTCATGGCGAAGAAGTAATTATGCCTGCCTTCTCGAATCAAATACCGATTCATAAAAAATACACACTTGCTAGAAAGTGGGCAGTGGCCTTAGCACCTGCTTTATATAAAAATCATGTAGGATGGGATGAGGATTCTCCTCCTCACAAAATCCAGTTAAAATCACAACCAACTGCACAAAGGCAGTACCCAATTAAGCAAGAAGCTAAAAAACAAGTAAATGAAATACTAGATCAGCTAGAATACCAGGGGGTGATTGAAACTTGCACCTCACAAATGAACAATCCTTTGTTTCCGGTCTCCAAACCAGACAATTCGTACCATCTAGTTTTGGATTACCGACACCTTAACACATGTTGCAAAACCTTTGCAGTGCAAAACTCACACAGTGCTGCACTAATGAATAACATAGTGCGCAAAAAATACAAAACAACCTTGGACATCTCCAATGGATTCTTTTGTCAAAACATAGCACCAGAGAGCAGATCTTTAACTGCATTCTCAGTAAATGGCACTCAAAAACAATTCTGTCGGTTAGCCCAGGGGTACAAGAACAGCCCAGGGGTATTCTCAGCGAGAGTAACAGAATTACTACAACTATATGATGATGAAGCATTATCTTATGTCGATGACATTTACTTAACAGATGATGACTTGGAGACTCACTTGAAAAGGGTGAACACCATAATACTTGGGTTCGCTGCAGAGGGTTACAAATTCAACTTCAAAAAATCCAGAATTGCCCATCTAAAAATTCTATACGAAGGATATGAATTATCAAGTATAGCCTGGTTGACAATTTTTTGAGAAATAGAAGAATTAAAAAATCTAAAATATGAAAAGTCGTATCCTCTGCCAATCGACATTCTGCCTCTACGACATTACGCCTGTGTAATCTATACAGACGGACATGCTCAACCCTCCGTTTGGGGAGAACATGCATACAATCCCACATGTGAGATTACAAAAGAAGTGTGGCGCGGAGGTAAACTAAGACCTCTATTAACAAAATCACACTCAGTAGAAACTAATTCAGAACAACAAACTGAAATAATCGCATTGAAAATGGCGCTAGATAATGCGGATCGCGAATTCCCGACACTTATAGTGTCAGATTCATATTACTGCGTCAAAGCATATAACAAGGATTTGCAGACATGGATTCAGAACGGTTACAAAGATGACACAGATGCACCAATAAAACAGAGACTGCTCTGGGAACAAGTAGCTCTTTTGAAAAAAGAACTACCAAAGACTCACGTGACACACTCACTGAGTCATCAACGTGATGGCGTTCACGTTGTAGGGAATTCATTGGCTGAAACAGCCGCAGCGGCAGCCACTAAACCGGCTCCCGTAGATCGAAAAAAGCGTACATTAAAATACATTGACGGTGAAACACTGCTGGCGGTGAAAACGTCATCAAAAGGCGACTGCTCAGCGTTACCGATCAACTATCCACTCAATTATACATACATAATCGATGCAAACTCCGTCCCTTTTGCTCGAATCCCTGGAGTGGGGGATAGAGTGATTCCAAACATGGACAGGAGAAACTTGTTAATCGCAGACGCACACATGGGCGAGGGTCTCAGACACCTTAAATTAAAAGATTCTCTGGAAGAATTACAATCACGGTACTGGTGGCCAGGCATGAGCCTGCACTACACCATGTTTGTAAAAAACTGCCCAAACTGCAACAGAGATCGCAGTGGGGAGAGAAGCAGTTTAATACCTCGTCGAATCAAGGCAGATAATATTACCAGCAAAAAGAATGGCTTGCGATTAACATATACAGGCTAGTTTCCACTTATAATGTAGATCCACAGCACTCGGCTGACGTCCGGACTATTATACAAGATTTGCGAGTCTAAATGGCATATACGCTAAGAGCATGCTACGTTCGACCATTTCTTTCACTCAGGCAAACCAGCCTGGGGGGGAAACATGGCCAAATGAGCACAGCCCAGCGGGAATCTTCTCACTTCCTTCCTGAGGGTATGGGATGGTGTAAAGAAAAAACCAAGGCAGAAAGCAATCTATAATAGAAAGGATATTAGGTTCGGGAGCTGGGTGGGTCAAACATCTAATAAGTGTCCAACGTAGTCTAAATAACTTGCCAAGAAATTCTCTGAAGGGATTCAGTCCGTACGAATTATTATTCGGAACTAGGATGTTGATCTCTGACCTTGATAGTCAGACTTCAGTGGTAATAGAAAAAACCTTTGATGTCAAAGACCGTTTGGCTATTTTGCAGGACTTAAACAAAACAAGAAAAGACCTGAGCAACATACAGTTGAAACAACAGCCAACAACCACTGAAGAATCACCACCTGTCCCAGCAAGACCTGTCTGGATTCCAAAAGTCGGGGATCTAGTCAGGGAGAAGATCGCGGTAAAGAAGGAATTTGGGCCTTCTTACAGAAAAGCAGTTCCTGTCTTGTCTGTCAACGGGACAAGATCAGTTGTACTACCGCCACTTGCTGGAAAAAAGGAGAACCGAGTTGTATCCATCGACCTGGTAAAACCACAACATGTGGCCAATAACAAACAGTAGGCCAAGTGGACTCCCAATAAGTAGCAGAACACCAAGGTTTGCTACCAGTACAGAGGTCCTATCAAAGAGGCTCATCACATTCGAAACGCCTACAGAAGAACAACAAGGACTATGCAACAATGCAATAGAACTAAGACCTCTGAAAACCCAAATAAAAACATTTAGCAGAGACACACCAATCTACAATGAAGTACCAAGTGACAATGCAAGAAACAAAAATCCTGAACCAATTGGAACAATTGACAGAACTGCATCTGGTTACTTCATCAACTTCGATGATTCCTCTGAAGGTTTCAGCGAACAAAAGACACAGCCATCATCAAAATCCTTTAAAGACAAAGCTAAGGAACTTTTGAAACAACTGAAAGAAACATATCTGGTTTCCCCATGGATTGAATTTTGGGTGGGTTTTGGTGCATTTATCCTCATACTTTGGCTCATCATGGTATTTACTTTGGGACGCTTCATTGAGGGAAAATATGCTAAAATGGACACAGCAAGTCAGAACATCAACTTGGTCCTCAAACCACACACATCTTCACACGTCGAGAAAAGAGAACTTTCTTCAGAACTTTCTTCAGCCAACTTCACAGCAATTCCAATACCTGGTGGGGTAGCCTGGGACAACACTGACTATGAAATTTATGGTCCGGTCGAGATCCTGAAATATCCACACCAAATCAAGATCTCCTTGAGTGACTTTGCAAAACCAAACTCATTTGCTGATGATTGGGACTTTGAAAGTATAAACAATATGATGTCTGACTTAGTAATGTCTGCTAAATTTACAAAACATGATTATTTGCAAGGTTCTACAAATTATGATAGTATGTATTGCTATAACCATTATGGTAACAGTTTTTTGCATAAATCTGCACAACCAAGAAATGTTTTAAATTATAATCAATGGGAACATTGTGCTACACCTCCAAAAGGGAGCTCTAGAACCGTTTATGACAAATATTCATACTTTCAAGGTTTTAACACTAGTAATGCTGAAACATTTTATTATAAATTGTCAAACAAGACAGGGATGAAAACCATGATAACCAACACAAAATTGATATATTCAGACATATTCTTTGAAAAGATGAATACTTTTGGATTTGATTATTGGGACAAAAATGTTGATTTGAAAAGTGTTTGGGGTACAAAAGAATGGCAAGTACAGGGTTTAGAAGCTTTGTTTAGAGCCTGCATGATCCCAGAACAAATGATATTTTTAAATGACACTGTTCAACAAACCACCTGTCTTGGCTTAGCCAAAATCAAAGATTTAAATAACCCGTCTATTCCAAAGCCAACAATGCTTAGCAATAGCTCTGATACAGATGAAGAAATAGACATAAACCATATACTTAACCAAAACAGAACACATCCTGATTGGAAACAATGGTTGATCTGGCCCACAGATACAAATCACTGTCAAGATAGATTCCTGAATAAAACACAGGGTTTTAAAATGACCAGGCCAGACCCTAGATATCCCCAAAGACATCACCCAGGGATAATAACAACCTACAGTGTGGGCAAATTATGCCTTCAATGGCTACAGACTTCCACACTGCCTGAAATTAAGCAACACCTAACTTTACTTACTGATGGTGCTGACTTGCGTGATTTCATACTGGGACCACGCAAACAGCGTCAAAAGCGTTTCATAGCAGCCTCTGTATATGCAGCATACAATGAGGCCTGGAAGGTTACTCAAATTGAAACAGCAGAAAGAATACGGGAAATTGACCGTATCAATTTGGAAAAATCACTATCTGTAGTGGACAATGGGTTAATGACTCTGTCCTCCAGAATTTTTTCATTGGACAGCATTGTGTCTTCAGCAATCGATATATTATTGCAAGACTTACTGTTATTACAACATGGTCAGTCACAATTGCGTTCTATTGTACAGCTTGGCTGGACGTTACAAAATCTGCGTTCAGGCTATGTGCCTTGGCGTTTAATCAACACAACGTCACTATTCCAAATCTTTAACCTTACTGATAGACAAATCGGTATGGCGCAGAAGGGTGCTGATTATACAATCTTGAGCATTGAAAAACTAGAAAGATTACCAATGACAATGTCAGAACGACCTGTCAGTGAATGGATAATCCACGGAATCATAAATATTCCAATCTCAACCTTCAGGTTTCAATACTGCCAAAAATATATACAGGCTGGCATGTACGAGAAATTGGGAAAGGGGTACCTT
This sequence comes from Lissotriton helveticus, assembly GCF_964261635.1. NCBI lineage: Eukaryota > Metazoa > Chordata > Amphibia > Caudata > Salamandridae > Lissotriton > Lissotriton helveticus. The sequence goes on from NC_136065.1 coordinate 1,876,953,653, forward strand.
AAAACAACTTGGAACCTGCCCTATTCACATGCATGTGTCAGTAATAAAGGACAGAAAGTGTTTCTTAGTGGCAACAATTGTGCTATGTCACTAAGCGGCACGCTTCTGTGTAACGGAATTAGTTTGCATGGAGCCTGTGAAGGGAATTCATACAACCTTTCATGTCACCAGCAAGGCGCACCTGCAACTGAAATAGAACCATTCTTTCAAAGACTCTATAATGGGAGTTACATTCTTATTGTAGACCGCAGATGTTGTAGTCTTATGCCCGGGACTCCTTATCTCGTCACTACGACGGCGAAGGTCAAGTGCTGTGGACGTTCTTTATTCCCCAGCTCCTTTCCAGACAGGGAGGCGAGGGCATGGCCCAGTTTGAAAATTACTTCTATTCGAATAGACACTTTAAGCAGAATGAAAACAGTGCTTCTTCAGACGCCTACAAGGCTCACGTCATCAAAAGAAACGTATGATCTACAAGTCGCAAGGACGACTGCAGAGATACATACATTATTATCAACCAATTCCCCCGTACATTTCGCGGAAATCCTGAGCGAAATCTTAAATATTTCTGATACCACTGGGGTCTCAAAGGTATTTAAGACAGTATTTTCGATGGCATTAACACCATTCAAAGCCATACTGGGTATTTTTCCAGATTTCGTCCATTCGATTTTTGGCGGACTTCCCCTGATCCTGGGACTAATTGCAGGAATCCTATTCCTAGTCCTTATTTTTCGTTATGGCAACCCATGTCACAGATCAAACTCTCGCGACAATGGAAGATACGATCCTAGCCATTGGATACCGGGACCGGATATCAAAAATCCTGGGACTCTCCCGGCTTAGAGACCTAAACATGACTTGGTTTCTATAATTTCGACCAATGTGGCAAAGGTGTGTTTTACCTGTACTAAGGTGTCTGCTATGCGGAGAAGAATGCGTGTTAGACACCTGTCTGACGCTACAATCGGATGCGCCGGTGGATGCAGATACACTGTTGGTTCCTACCAAGGTTCACGCTTTGTGCTGCCCTCAAAGGCTGCCAATCCTGATGACGGCATTCCTGGAATCTTCACCACTGCGATTGAAGAGTAGTGAAGTTCAAGATGAAAGCAACATCGAACAGGTACGACCTTCTGTCAGCAATGCAAATCAGAATGTCAATGCAGACAATCATGCGCATGAATGCATGGTTACACCTATTTCCGACTTAGTGGAACTTTCCCATGAAGCTGTTGACAGTTTTTTCGAAAGCCTGAATGATATGATGTTCTCTCCGGAACAGAAATAGAGACTTTTGAGTAAACTCGCACACGGCGTTCCCTGAATTCGGCCTTCAACTTTTAAAAAATAAAGTCACATGAACAATTACAATCCAGTTCACGGACAGCAACTTTTTTTAGAAAGCCCCTTAAAATATTTTTCTACATATTTTTTCCCGGGACACTGATCTTCTGCTTAAAGTAAGAAACTATTCCTAGAGAAATAAGATTTCTATTTTTAGATACTTTATATAGACTTTAGCTGCCCGCTGGTAGGTTCACAAATATTTTATTATGTGATGAAATGGTCTCGGACTTCCTTTCTGTATAGCCATATTAAGAGCCATTTCATGTGTATTTCTCATATACCAAAAAGCAATAATGCATAACAATGCGTGTTTACTTTTGCATTTAATTCATAGCTTAAGTGCATACAATATATATGACTGCAATTTTTCAGTATATTTGAAAATTTCGAAATGCATTTATGTATTTTGGGGTGGTAAGGTATACACTATACTCTATAGTATGTTGTACTATGTTATACTATGCATAGATTAGTAGATATGACCATAGTTAGCGTGGAGTGGGTGTCGTGTATTTCTATAGGTTCTGAATCGATCCCCCTATTCCTGTCCCTATTCTGGTTAAACTAACTATCTAGTTAACTAACAGTCAGCCCATGAGGCAAGAAATCCCCCATGATGCAGATACTGTTATCTGACGCAGTCACACTCCGGCACAGGAACGTGTTATCTGATTAGGTCATAACGCTTGAGATCTAATTAGACAAGCGACATTCCTCCAGCCCCTGATAAGGCATACGACGTTCTCATAACAAATCAAACCTATGACAACCTGGATAATCCGTGCGGCCATTGTTTTGATTTCACAGAGAACTTTAGTAAAGAATGTGCTAACGAGCAAGTCGTATGACATCTTTATTGACGTACCTATGTCCATCCTTACGTCAATCCCGGCACCTTTAAGGTATAAATATTGCCGACCTTGCCCTATGCAAACACACGCATGGTGACAAGACGGAGCAGCCATACTTGCCGAAGCCGAGAGCAGAAGCAGACCCCGCTGGCAACAGCCCCGCCTTCCTGACGCGCTGAGAGACGCGCTGCTATCTCAAGCCGAGAGACCCAGCACCGGCGCTTCCGGGTAGCCCTCGCAGGCAGCCTGGAATATCGAGAGCAGAGAAAGAGATACCATTCCTCATTCATCCTAACTTCCAGGTACAGAACTGAATAACCCCTCACAGAGAATTCTTTAGTTATTCACTTGGCAAAAACAAACTTAACTTAAACTGTAACTTTCTATTCCCGCCCACGCATTAGACTTAGGTCAGGTACACGGGGTAGGCGTATTTAGAAACACCAGTTGAGTACGTTTAGTCAAATGTATATGTGTATGTAAATATATTTTAATCATTTTAAACATCATATGGCTCAGAAAACATATCAATGTTTTTACAGTATTATTTTATACTATTGCTTTTAATGTATGCACTTTACTTAACTATAAGTATTGCAATAATATCGATCCATTTCTCTTGTACGAGAAAAGAGACTGATCAATAAATAACACCTTTTTATTGAACACGCCCGTCTCTTCCTTTTCTCTACATTCTGATGAGACTAAGAATGCACGTACTGACTGAGTAAAATAATTGCCTTGTGCTCACACAACTCTTGAGATTGACTCTTGATTTGGGGAGAGCAAAGTTGTCATGTTCTATGGTTGTCAGAAACTAAATCCCTTCTTGTCTAATCAGGGGAGTCAATCCTTCCTTGAACATTCGAGAAAGTTTCTAGCGAACTCTGAGCTTAGCTGGCAAACCCAAAAATTAAGTCTAGTATCGACAGTAGTAGACCTAGTTAACGTCTGGTCTAGGCCTTTACTGCTGTAGGTACTATTCCAATGCGCAGAGCCTATTGGGAAAATAGGAGCTACACTACAAGCAGTGCAGGAGCAGCTCCTCCGTTGGAGTGGAGAAGTGTCGCCCCACTTAAATGCCCCTGGGATGAAAAACAAAATGGTAATTCCTTACAATTTTACTTTTTTGTCCCGAACAGAGGGATCCATTAGGATGACGAGTCCGCCCGTCATCCTAGCGGGGATTGGGACCGCCCGCCATAAGGGCGGGGGTCCCGTGGGAGGTATTAGGATGTGCCCGCCAGAGTGGCGGGCACATCCTGCATTACTAGCATTGTGGCGGGCGGTGCTCTCTGCACTGCCCGCCACAATGCTAGAAATGCATTTCAGCATTTGCATAAACAAATCGGCAGGCACCTCGCGGTGCCTGCCGCTTTGTTTATTAATTTCATTCATTTCATTAATCTTTATTTCGGCAATTTGCCATAAAAGATGAGCATAGAATTAGTACAAGCAAAAATCAGACATCAGTGTTACATCAATAACAGGATAACACACAAATAAAAAGCGAGAATGCCCCAATACACCTCAACCTATACTATAAAAGGAATCAAATAGACCAGTACTGATTAATTAAAACAGTATATAAAAATGCAATTTAAAAATGAAGGCGATTTAACAGTATAGCTAAAATCTTACATAAAATGATCTGATACAGGAAGTTTGTACACTAACTAATACATAAACTGAATCAGGGATGAAACACCCTAGGAATTAGAAGCAATCTCTTGCGCCATGCTGCTTCGAGAAATTTGGCCATTGCAAAAACAGTTACCTTTGAAAGGTCAGTTTTAAGAATTCTAAAGGCCTCAGAGCATTTGTTTATGCAAATGTGGGGGGTACCACAGGTACCCCCCTGTGTGCAACTCCCACCCCTCCTTCACTCTGGGGGCACGCAGGGGGCCTCCAGAGTGAAGACCTCATGCCTTTCGGAAAGGCATGACTGACAGCCCATGCTAATATGGCTGGTGGTGTCTAATAGACACCGCCACCATATTAAACATTCTTCGCCCCAGCCGCAAGGCAACCGGGGCGGAAAAGCGGCGGACGATCTTTCCGTCCGCCGCGGTCCCCCCCCGCCATACTAATATGGCGGGGGGGAATTCGGGAATGGATGTCGGGCGGATTGCCTCCGCCAGGCTGGCGGTGGCTACCGCCAGCCTGGCGGAGGCAATCCGCCCGACATCATAATGGGCCCCAGAGTGTCAGGACAGGGACGGGGCCACTGCTGAGTAAGAGCAGCAGGGAGGAGGGTGGGCTATCTATGCACTTGTTAAAGTGTGCATGTCTTTTTAGCCTGCTGTCTTACATCGACCGCCACACATGAGCACTTTAAACATTTCTAACCCAGCTGTCTTAAGACAGCTGGGTAAGATAGTTGGATTAGAGCAATTAAAGCCTCCAGAACGCTGTGGAACACTGAGTGAGACTATTCTCTCCAGTCAGGGCGCTGCTCTCATGCTGCATACGAAAAGTGCCAGGATTGGCCAAGGGAGTTTCCAGGTGGCCGAGCTGCAGTCGCAATGAGGACATCCTGAGCGATGAGGTCCTGTTGAGTTTGGGAAGTATTTTTTTACATTTATTTATGCTTGCTTGCCTGCCCCCTCCCCGTAGATGCCAGCCACTGCTTAATTTGTAAAAACGTTAAGTGCCTTAGCCCGTCGTAGGAGAACACTGTAGCCTGCACCACCCATTACCCCTGCAAGTACTGCTAATAACAGTACCAACACAATTACTAACCATCGCACTCCTACAGATGTGAGAATCCAGACTACTTCAGGCCATCCAAAGCTATAACAATGGGTGGAATAGTCTAAATTGCCATTTTTAATGCATATTGAATTATTAAACACCCTTGTTGTGCTCCTCTCAAAATGAGGCAGACAGCACCATCATGTGGTGGCCTGTCTTTAATGCCGATGTTGAGAATAAAGTGCAGGTGCTGAACACCGGAAACCACAGGTTCAAATCAAGCACTGGCCTAAAGCCACCACAGCGTTGCAGAGGGCCAAAGGCCAAGGAGATACTCAACATGTGATAAGAGGGATAGTTGGTATGTCAGCAGATTCCCCCCTTCCCAGCCCGTTCGCTGTCTATGGAAATGGTGGAAAGACTTCAAGTGGATTGTTGGCTGCTGTGAGGGTGTCTGGAGTTAGGAATCTCAGCATACACTTATATATTAGTCGAGCCTAGTTTGCAGCTGCTAGGATACCCTGACATACTCTTCTTTGTTGAAAATGGAGTCTAGATGCCACCCTTTTGGCACACCCTCTCACTACTTCTTTTTATGATGTCCATTTTGGAACCTGTCCCTCTCCAACTTCTTCAAGTCATGCAAATAAAACAGACTGGGGTTAGAGCTCGGATTTCACAGCCAATTTAGAAAGCATTTGTTTGAAAATCATATGCAAAATGTTAAAAAAAAAATTCTTTTAAAATTGTACGGTGGTTACAAAACCTTGCCAGGAACTGCTTCTTTAATATGCATCAAGTAGGCAAGAGAGGGTCAGATTCTAAAGCTAAAGTAGAGGTGATGGAGTGTGCCCGGAATGGCTTCAGCTCTGTTTTTAAATGGGAACAGATTTTTTTTTTAATGTACAAACTGAGGTCGGGGCTTTTAACTTAATATGCAGTTAAAAAAGTGTTATTTACGGGAGATGCACGGGAACCCAGCGTTATATCCTCAAACAGGTGGTAGAGAACCAGAGAACCATAATCCCAGAGATGGTGGACGTCTCAAATTTGGAATTTAGAGCAACAAATAAAAAACAATTGATTTGGAGACTTGAGCACTGAAATGACATAAAAGCAGGGAGCCTCAACCTCACAGGTGGCTGCTGGCATTTTAAAGGAAGTGCAGTGCTACAATAAGAGACAGAGAAGGACTTCCTCAAACTCAGAAACCTAGAAGATTTAGAAAATTAAATAATATTTGCTTTTCCTCTCTCTTGATGGAAGCTCATCTCTCTTGTGACTCGGGCAACCACATCATGCCAGAAGAGGGAGTTAGGTTTCAGCAAATTTCGCGAAAATAGCTTTGACACTAGGAAAAAGGAAACGCCTGAAACAAAAATTTTATTTTGCAGGGGTCTCCTAAAATTCTTGCAGCATAGCTGATCTGAATGACATAGGCTCAAAAGTGCATTTATTCTCTAGAAATTCAATGGAGCGTCCTGATGATTCGTATTTCAAAATAGCCCCAACTTAAACGTATGGAATTTGCCCCCCCCCTAAATAACTTTGCACTTTTCTACTGATTCAGACTGTTAATCTCTATGAATATTGTGTTCTTTCCACCTTGCATCAAACTAGAAACTAGGACATAGAAACTTCCAAAGTCTCACTTTTGTTTATGCTGACACGAATTCTATTCAGTTTTATAATATAAGCATTGACCTTATAAAGTGACATTTCTGGGTTATTAAGATTTCGAAAGTAGGTCCTGCTAAAAGTTGCCAATTCATGAAAGTTGAGAAGTGTGGTTACATGGAAGTTGCCTTTGCATTTTGTAGCCCTGTGCCTAGTAAATTGGTCATATTTAGTGATTCTCCGACCTATCTGTAGCCCATCTCGTCGATACATCCTAGGCGGTTACCTAGAATCTTTTTCTCCACAGAACCCAGCTGCCCAGAAAGCCGTAGCGAGACCCACCTGACTAGAATTGGTGTGCTTGGGCCTATCTTACTAGGAAAGGGGTTTCTTTCTTTCAACCTTAGTTATTAGAGATGCTCTAGTTGGTGGATCCTACTTGCCAATGTTCAAATGTGATTGAAGGTTATTTTAAAATTTTTAATGAATGCTTTCATTAGATGATGCATACATAGATATTTTACTCTGCTACATTGTTATGATGTTTAGCTCGTGTCAAATATATAAAATGTTTTTTGCATGTATATTATGTAGGCTATATATTAGGGCAATCTACGTTTTATTTTATTTGATCACTGCATTTTGTACTTTCTAATGAGAAGTCTTATAAATTTTGTATTGTACATTTGTGACTTCTATTTTTTATTCATGTTGGATTATTTGCATGGTTTATGTTTAGTAAATAATATACCAATCATTTTGAAGAAGCGAAAAGATAGATTCATCAGATCACCAACCAACAGATCTGACCCGTGCTTTCTTTATGTAGAACACTAAGTTGGATATTGAGACGCCTTTGATGAAGTTGTTGCTTTTCAGACCCTTGGCTAGTGAGGAAGGGATTTGTGAGAAACATGCATTTTAGAATCTTTTAGCAGAACTAAGGGTCTCTACACAGAGGAAGTTCTAGAGTTGTAGGGGAGACTGTAATTACGGATCTTTATGTTTTTTTAATTATGTTTACAGGTACACATGGTGAGATTTCCTAAAATGTTGGATGAACACTGGAGACATCAGGTGGACAGCCTGCTTACTCATTAACAGATTCTGAATAGCAATCTTTTGTTGAGTACACAGGTAGTAGAACACGGTGCATCTGCACTGGGGGTGAACATTACACATTTCCATCTCTATCAGAAAGGCCTCAGTGGCGGGCTCACCTGCTTAGAAAGGTCTTATTTTTCTGTCTCTTGAGCACACTTGTCAAAATGGCGGTCACCATGACATAGTAGACAGCAGACGAGCCCATTGCATGGCCGGAGGGGCTTCCTATTAGATACAAAAATAAGAATACAATTTAGCCAAGTCAACTGTTGACAGGCAGTACAAGTGTGTACAACTCTCTGTAGAGCGCTTCACAATCTAAACTACGCAGGAACAACCAGTGAAAGAGAAATTGAACCATGAGTTGGTGAAACTGTAGCATGAATAAGATAATTCTTAGGTTTACATGGTCAACATATTAAACCATCTCGAGAGTTATTTGATTTCACATCTTAGGAGGACTGACGAATAACCTGAAAGAAAGTGTTTTCCACTGTTCATATTTTGTATATAAAAGACACATAACATTACAACAAAACACTAAAACAGCTTTACACGCAATGTCCTAAAAGGGAACCCAATGGAAACACAGTAGAACAGTGTGGAATGGTAAAAATATATATATATATATTAATTTGGGAGTTCACTGTAAATAAAGATTGATTTGAAAATGTCAATCAAGACATACAAATTAGCCTTATGCTTTAAACCGATGTGGAGCCTGAGTATTGAGTAGAGAGTATTGGTGGTATACCTTAATATTGTAGCCAAGATATTGGGACAGAAATATCGTCAAATAAACATATATATAATTTCTGTACCTAACTCCACATGTATGAACCTTGACTACATATATATATCTTCAAGGTACATAGATGTGGAGTTAGGAACAGCAAATCTATACTACCCTATTCATACTTACCTTGTGATATATTTGTCTGCATTAATTTGGTTATGATATTACGGTTGAATAATATTCCTTACTCGATTTTCCAGATTAAAACCCTATAAACCTTCTTCTGTAATGATAAGGAAAAATTTACAAAGAAATAAATATAATACAACAGTTCTGTGGCCCATAAGTCAACAAATGCAATGCACAGTCAACACATGTTTTGTTCTTGTACCAAACTTCTTTATGGTTAGATTAGCCCAATGCTGTTTATGCTTAATTTAGGGTAACACTGAAGCTGGCTTGCCAAAAGTATTAGACCTAACAATAAGCACTCTCAGTGAGAAGGTATGTCCAATATTACTGCTCCATAGAGTTGGCAGATGTGCACTCCTAGATGTTTGAATGCTGCAAAGATGTTTTATGGAGTCACTTCAGTTAAAACCCTGCGTTGCGTCCTCTCGGTGGGAAGTATGACAGTGAGGCGGAAGAAAGATATATATTTTGTTTGGTATATTCATTTGCTAAGTCGTGGTCATTTCATAATGATGCAGAACACTTGGAACTTATTACAGGATGGAACTAGGAGCAACGTCTGCTACTAGTTGAATCTTGTAGTAATTCCAAGTGCTCTCTATGGAATTGTGAAGGAAAAGATAAGCAACCTGATTAGGGAACATTTACCATCCACCGTGACAAGCAGTAAATGTTCCTACCAATTGGTAATTCCTGACCAGAGAGACATTACATAAAGAAATTTATATCTGCCTGGACCTTAAAATGGCTGAGTAGACAATTTATTGTCCATTCGGGCAGAGGGAAGTGGACCGTGTCTTGCTGCTTTCCTCGGAAAAGGAAAGAGAATCCTCAGAAAATTTCTCCAACACCCCAGAGGATCAGAGGACTGATCTTCTGACCAGTGTTGCCCCTTTCTGCTACTGGGATTATAATACCAAATATTATCAACCCGCTAGTGGTTTACGGGGCATATTTCATTTGCATTCCATTCGAGCCCTAGCAAATGATGTCTGCCTCGGCATACGCAGTTAGAAACCTGGTTGGGTGCTCCGTCCATTTATTGCTGGAAGAGCATGCTGCCGGGTACAGCCAGCCTTTCGTGAAATGAATGGCCGCATGCGAATATATGCTAAATGGGTTTACCACCCAGTGGTAAACTAATCCCATTTATGTAATGCGTATTTTTTCTTTAAGGTAATGATTTTTGCGTTTCAAATTGAATAAAGTAGGTATACCTGTGTGAAATAAGCGTAAGTTACAGAGTGCTTAAAAGATGTGGGATTTCAGAGATAGGATGGCGTTAGGAGAGTGATAGTTCAATATATCAATTGGCATACTCCAGTGTGTCAAGGATATTTTAGATACAATACCACAAAAAGGGACATTTAGTGTATGAGAAAAATATATGTACCACACATGAGACATATGTATTCCCACAGGCAGGTACAACAAGTATACTAGTGTGTGGTTTTGCCAAGAAAGTCTTCCTAGGATTGCCTAAATAAAAATATAAAAGTTGGCAAATAGCAATCAAAGGTGTTCAATCCTAGCATATTGGATAGAAAGGTGTGTTACCATGACCATCCAGGCAATGGCCAGTGTTGTCTTGCTCTAGGCGGTGTGTTCTCTGATCCTATGAGTACCCTATGGCATTGAGATCACATTATGGGCTCACAGGAATTTGGAGCCTAAACTGAGATTGAGGTTTCAGGAGCTAAAGTTAAAGGAGTGGGAAGGTAGACAAGCGTAGGGTTCTCAGTAGAGTACTTTCTAAATTGATTCCTAATTTCCAGGCGTAGTCTGTACAAGATAGGTTCAATTTATAACAGCAAGGTATCAGTTGTAAGAAGAGGGACTGGGTATTAGGCACATACCAACAATTATCCTACACAGTATAACAGCCAAAACTTGCCCTACTATTTTAATTTATGAAGAAATCTGACCCTGTATGGTAGAAACAATTGCTTCTTTGTTAGTTAGAACCTTACCCACTCTGTTATTTGCATGCTTCATTATTGGGTATCATCCTGGTCCCTAAAACCCAGGATGAAGTGTTAGTCTAGAAAAGCCACAAAGCCAGGCTGGTTCTTTGTCAAGTTCAGAATGACAAAGGGCCAGTCCCAGCAGGCACTGCATGTGGTGGACCATCTTGCACTCTGGGCTTCAGCAGGGAACAGCAAGTCCTTGGGTTGTCTCATGCCTTTAATCATCACAATTATCAAGTTTTAGGGGGGAAAGGGGTGTTTGTCACCCTCAGCAGGCCACAACAGTCGGAAAGACAAGCTGGTGGTGTCTGCTGCCAGTTTTCTTGTGTAAAAAAACTATGCAGTCATATTGGGATTGAAATTGGGAGTTTCAGTTCAATGAAATTCCACCCATTTGGGAACTGTGGAGGGTGCTTCAGATGTTTCAAGACAAAATGACACGAGATGATAAAAACGCTAAGGGCCTGATTCACAAAGATAAACTTACACTTTTGTGTAAGTTTACAATTGTTTGCTATTCACAAAGGTATTTTCGTGGTAGTATCTTTACGACTGCAGAGACTCCACACATCCACACATAACAGGATAGGACATTATTTACCTTTGTGAATCAGGAACTAGACACTGCAAAAGTTTTAAAGAACTTCAAACTTAAGGAAAATGATAGAACCGTAAAAAGTAAGTGTGTTTACTTTTTACAGTGCTGCAGTAGAAATCTCATTCACCCTCCATCCTAAGGAAAAAGTGCAGAGACAAGAGTAGGGAGGAGATAATAAAAAGATGAGATACTAGAGAGAATGGGAGATGGGGAGAGAGTGGAGAGACACATGGAGGGGCAAGAGGCAAGAGGGAGAAATGACTTAAGGGAAAAAAATAAGAGTGAAGAAAAAATTGTAGATAACCAGAGAAAAAGAGGAAGAAAGGAGATGGAAGTGGTTAAGGAGAAAATAAAGTGAAGGAAGATAGATTGAAGAGAAGGGTAGCACGTGAGATCACTATAGAGGGTAAAGGGTGGGAAGCAAAAGTTGAGAAAAAGGAGTCAGCAAGAGAGATAAAAATAGAACAATGATTGACAAACAAAATGAAGGATGGCGATGAGGATGTCAACTAGTTTGTGAGAATAAGGAAAGGATGGTTTTGAGTTTCGCACACACTCCGTAGTTCTCTGATAGTCCAGCTCTCTATGGCTTGATTTAAAAGTTGGTGGGTTTCCAGAGGAAGTGCTAAATCCAGGGTAGAATCCATCAGTGGAATTTCCTTCAAGAAAGGGATAGTACGGTAAAATAAATACCGCCAGTGGATTCTCTGGTTTCAACACTTCCTCTAGAAATAGGTGGATTTTTCATTACCAACCAACTCTAAATCAGGCTCTTGGCCTGTCCAATACCTGAAGAAGAATATGGCCCCTCCATTGTAGGAAGTTGTCCTTTTTCTTCAAATGTTGAGATTTGGTAAAGCAGGTAGAGACCGAATACAGCAAGGCAATAAACTGGGCACAGAGGAATATAACATGTATAATACAAGAGGAAATGTATGTATGTATAGGCGTTCTTATATAGCGCATTTGCTGTCACCCGACGGGCATCCTGGCGCTTAGACTGTTATGACACATACATGATGTTACCAGCATCCGATCCGTTTACAGTATCCTAGGGAACAGGTAAGTTTTTAATGCTTTCTTAAAAGAAGGGAGGTCTTCCAAGCCCCTCAGGCCCAGCGGAACGGAGTTCCACAGTCTCGCTGCAGTGAACCTGAAGGACCGACCACCCATCCGGGACCTCAAAATCTTGGGTACTACTGCCAGATAGGCTGAGGCTGACCGGAGTGATCTAGACGGAGTATACCAAGAATAAAGGTCCTGCAGAGGGGACGGACCTTGTCCGTGAAGAGCCCTAAATACCAAGCATAGAGCTTTAAAATCAATTCGTTGAGAAATTGGTAACCAGTGAAGGTCCCTAAGTGCCTTAGCAGAAGAGTCCAGGCGTCGACGCGACAGTGCCAATTTGGCGGCGAAATTCTGTACTCGTTGCAATTTCCCCAGCAAAGTGGCAGGTGCCCCCAGAAGCAGTGCGTTGCAATAGTCAAGTCGACTTAAAATTATGCTCCGCACTACCTCTGGTCAAGCCTGTACAGGGAGCACGGGTAAGATCTTTCGCAGCGAGCAGAGCAGTGCCATGCAAGTGGCTACCGTTCTATTCACTGATACATCTAGTTGCAAACTGGAACTGAACATCACCCCCAGATTCCGAACAGATCCAACAGGCAAACTAGTACCTTGGAAATCAGGAGGCCAAAAATCCTGTGGGAGAGGCCTAGGGGTACGATCCATCGAGCAGTGCAGCACCTCGGTTTTCGAGCTGTTGAATTGCAGGGAGTTGTTGCCCAGCCATTCTGCCGTGGTGCTCATGCAACGATGGAAGACCTCCTGTGACACCGCCTCCTTACCCTCAATCGAGAAGATAAGTTGGGTGTCGTCGGCGTAGTTGGTGACTGCTATGCCAAAAGATTTTATCAACAAGATCAGGGGGCGGAGGTAGAGACTGAATAGAATGGGGCTGATGGCCGACCCCTGTGGTACTGTTGAAAATGGCAAATGTATGTGTACATAAGCGGCGTTCATTTGTGTTCACTGTATCTCTTGTCGTAAGCAGAACGGATATTGCAAAACACTGACTGTGTTATCCCGCCAGCATAGACCCATGCGCACATATATACAACAGCCATTTTAGGTGCCATGGTCTCCCTGTTCGCGATCGATCATCAGCGCCCTTCCCTGACCCTGCAAGCATCCCCCATGCACCCTGACCGCCCCCGCTATCACATGCACAAGTCATGAACCCTCCCCTCCCGCATGACTCTGTCTCTGGGAATCACACCCCGCGCCTGACCAACACCTCCTTTTCTTCCATGAATACCCCTCCTTTGATGACCCCTTCCTCTGAGCCTGATTGTCTGCACGGACCGCTGGTCATCCCTCAGCCTGAGGATACAGTTTATTGCCCACTACTGTATGCACTCGCCCCTCTTCAAAGGGAGCTACTATTGATCATGACCTCCCCACCCCCTGAGATTCGATCAGGCGCACACATTCCAAAGGAATCAGCAGAACACTCAGCTGCGTGACAGCCCCCTCCTATTGTATGGAGGGTAAGGACCCCTACTGTAGCCACATGTTGGAATATCTTCATACTTCACAATGTCTTGATTGTAATGAAGGATGTTTGTGTGCCATAAACATGTGTATAAAAGACGAAGCCTCAGAGAAACTTGTTAGAGCACCTCCTGAAGACACTATGCGAGTGTCCGAAATGACAGGCTCTCCTCATGAGAAATAAAACTCTATTCTTGTCTTCCTGCTTCCAGCTCTTTATTTGGTAATTGTTCAAGATGGGAACTAAGAGGCGTCCTGCGCCAGCAGCCTGGGCATCAGGTGTGATATGGGCTGACTTTTCCACAATTGGCGTCCCAACGCGGGGTCCATCAGCGACATAAGGTCCGGTAAGAGAGGTCCAGACGATGGGGTGAACATCTAAATGATTGGAGTATACCTGCCTTGAGAGGGCCCTCGTCCGGCTGCCGATTGAATGAACTTCACCGATTCCGAACGGACCTCTCTCAAGTGACCTATTGTCCTGACTGGAATCCCACAGGAATGCTGCGGTAAAAACATGGAGAAAGAGAACGATCGGGCGCTGGAGAAAGGAAGGCGAAGAATTGCCCACACGTTCCGGTCCGGGTAAGGTTAAGTAGGACGTCTTTACGTCTAATTGGTAGGATGGCTTTATCCATCTGATTGATTGATTGATTATTGATATTGGAAACGGTATTTAGATACTGGTATTGTTCATTGATTGGTTCATTTAGCCTTGGGTGCTACTTGAAGTATTGGTTCTCTTGGAGACATTCTCTGTTTGCAAACAGCGACGAATAGGAACGTTCCTCTCTCTTTGCAAATAGTGAAGGATAGGTAATGCAGACTTTTGTCCCCCATTGTAATCCGTCATACCTATTTTTCTCCCCCATTGATTGATTGTTTGATCGAACATTGAATTGTTCGAAGTTGGTTCTCTTAAGGATCTTCTCTGCCTACAAACGGGGAAGAATAGGAATATTCTCTCTCCCTTTGCAGATAGTGAAGGGTAGGTAACGCAGGCTTTTGCCCCCGTTGTAACCCGTCATGCCTATTTCGTTCCTCATTGATTGATTGGTTGTCCGAACATTGACTGTTTGGAATTTGTTCTTTTTGGAGGTATTCTCTGTTTGCAAATAACATAGAAAAGAAATACTCTGTCTAGTCTTTGCAAGTAGTGAAGGGTAGGTAATGCGGACCTTTGTCCCCCGTTGTAATCTGTCATGCCTATCTACTCCCCACTGATTGATAAACCAGTTCCACCCGGACCATTTACTAGAGGTAGGTCATCTGGCCCGACCAGAGAGCACCCCTAGTGAAAAGGACATACGCAATAATAACGAAGTGATCACTGTATCCTGTTAACAGAAACTTTAGCATGAAACAAACTAGAAAGAAAGGAATAGGAAAACGAAATCAGTAGGCCACTGATGACATTTTTATTAAATAACGAATAAGGAAACGATAACAATACTTAATGATAAAACATATGATTGTCCTAGAAACAAGAAACGTTAGAAATAAGCCCGTAAAAAGAAACATGAAAATGATAAAAGAAGCCAAGCTTGACATTGCGACGGCCACGAGGCAACGAGGCTTCATCGCCCCTCACTGCTCCAAACATGTCTGTCCCACCGCCTGCCACGCCCCAATAACGGCAACCCGATACAAGTCAGCAGACATCCGCCCCCATTCTGGAAACTCCCAAAGTGCAACAGGTTTGCGGCTACGCCCAGCCGGAAGACGAGATCTTCAACACATGTAGGGCGGGTCCTGCTGCCAGCCGTCGGCCGGAGGTCATCGCATGAGGTGGGCCTGAGGAGAGGCCGGGGCCGACGGGATCCGGCCGCGTTGGCGGCTGCGACAACACTGGAGAGTTGGAGGGGGGAATGTCCATGCCCCCGACCCCCCCTCTCTCAGACAGCCTAGGCCGGCTTCCATAAGAGGCCTGGGGGTGGAGAGGCCACTACGCGAATAGCCCGAAGGCGGCACCACGCACCAAGGTCTGTTCCCGGGATGAACCACGGGACCCGTTCCTGGGGCCAGGGCGAAGAAGCGTCCGGCCGCCATCGGCTGTAGGCCCGGCCCGAAACGTGCCAGGCGTCCCCGCTTCTTCAATAATGGCTGCGACAACACTGGGGGGGGGGATGTCTTGCACATGCCTCCGACCCCCCCCCCTCGTCCTCATCACCTGGTCCGGCCATAACAAATGTCAAGCGAGACGCCGTGGGGTGCACCGGGAGGGAGAGGCGGCGCGAACGAGCCTCTCCCACCTCCCCAGGTGAAGGCTCCCCAGCTGCACCCCCAACGCTCCTCGCACCCGGCAAAGGGTTCGTCCACTGTGGCGATGCTGCGACACCTCGCCCGGCAGGTTGAAGCCCGTCTGCTCATTTGACCCCGCGATTGCCGGTGGCTGCCGAACTCTCAAAATGGCGGTCGACCCTGCAAGAGCGGGCCCAGCATGAAGGAATGGCCCGGTCACTTGTTGACTCCACCATCATAAAAGTTCTCCACGACCTTGAAGATTCTATGGGAGCCGCGGGGGCCTCCGACCCCCGCAGACACCCCCGATGGGGAATGACTGCCATGATTGCCCACGGAACGATGAAAATGTAGCCGCAAGACGTCGGCGCTCCCATGCTGATGCCAGCCTCAGTTTGAATGACTAAAATCCTGCAGACGGCAGTTCGGATCAGTTCCGGTGAAAACCCAGTATGACCCGGTAGGAAAATTGTTGCCTCCCTCCCCCTTTGACTGATGGTTCAGACCACCGATCCTTTCTTTTGCCCTTTAACGGAACTTTTGGACTGCCAAAAGAAGCTCTGAGCCAACCACGAGTTAGTGGAGATTTAGACTATGCCTGGATCTGCCTGACTGCACCCAAAATGGCGCCGATGCAAATGAAACTTTCAACTCCTTGTTGTACCCCGATTGTTCAGCCCTGGTGTCATGAGATATGTATGCAGTTTTTTAAAAAACACATGGATTGATATAGGACGTGTACTGATTATATGTTCAGACAGTAAATTGATATGGGATGTGTACTGTCAATTCGGACAATGAATTGATATGGGATGGGTACTGGTTATATGTTCGGACAATGAATTGATATAGGATGGGTACTGATTATGTGTTCAGACAGTGAATTGACATCAGATGGGTACTGATTGAACATTCGGACAATGAATTGTTGTTAAGTTTTGGCGCCTCATGATTATTGCAAGTTGTGCACCGACATTCTTATTAAAGATTTTTGGAAAAAGCAAACGTAGTTGTCACGCGTAGATTGATACGTTTCGAATAAATGACCACTGTTTCCGATATAACTGAATTACAGGTGAAATGACTCAGCTCGATTAGTTAAGAGTTAAAAGGTATAATATATAGAGATATTGCAGATATGAAGGGTCCAAGTTTTAGTTGTGTATTTTTCCCTTTTTGTACAGCCAAAAGCAACCGCTAAAGATCCTGGTATTTAGCCTATACTTTATATGCTACCTGTAGAAGAAAAGTCACACTAACGGTCCACCTGGGCTTGAACGCCCAGTTGGCAGGGACTGCATCCCGTGGAGATAGGCCGAGTATGCAGTAAGTAAAAGCCTTTCTGGGTTTATGCGCGCAAATGTGTCTATCAATGTAACCCCTGCCCCCTTCTTTTTTCCCTCTCTCTGCAGGTCACATCGGAATGTCGATTCATGTACGAAAATGGTGATCTAGCGGACGAAGAGACGGGAAAGAGGGTTTGATTATGGTACCTAACCGCAACAAGCAAACCATGACTATTTTTCCTCCCTGAACTTAGCGCTTGGGAGGACAGCCTGAAGCGGAAACTACAAAATATGACTTCGCTTGGTACCCCCAATAATGCAACCAAAAATGACGTACAATAATGAATACATTCCTACGTTTAACTAAATAGGGAAAGTTTAAGGAATATTCCGAGGTAAGGTTTACACAAGTATCCACCGCCGGGAGGACTAGGAATATTGCCAATATTTAAAAACCTACTACCTCCTTTTTTGCATCCTCATAGACATGTAACTCAAAACTGCCCCATTGTTCTCCAATTGACACCAACGGTTGTCTCAGCCTGGAAACACATTTGCTAAAATGACTCGAAAATCCCACCGTGAGCATTAGCCCGACCAGGTTAGTTCATGACCAATTGGCAGAGGTGTAAGTGTGTGCAACCACAACCTCCAGTGAAGGCAGCCGACAATAAAAAGAAAAAAAAGGTAAAGAGAGCTTAGGATGCTGAGAATGCGCAGCGTACAGGAAGAGATCATTTTGGCCAATAACTGTTCTATGTTTTGTCTTGGATTTTTGTATATAATACATGTACTGTCTCCCCCGTCTGAGTTTGTGTACGTGATGTATAGATCTACGTCATCCCTCTGCCTGTGTTTCCGTATTGCTTAACCCCCGCTGTTCTGTGTTGTGTGCGCACTGAATGGACCATTATTGTACACGCTTCTCTCTCTCTCTCTCCCTCTCTCTCTCTCTCTCTCTCTCTCTCTCTCTCTCTCCACGTCATACGTGTACCAAATGGTTCGTTTAGAGTGCGGGCGACTCTCTCTCTCTCTCTGAGGGTCCCCCTGTCCCCCCCCTTGTGCAAGAACGTTGTGCCCCACTGGCACGAACCTAATTGGGTCTCCTCGAACACAAAGGTGTTCGGCAAAATTGACTGGAACTAAAACGATTGTAACTTGCCATAGTACTACCTCTCCTTTCTGCAAAACGATAGAACCCGAGTTGGTAATGAAGGAAAGGACAGGTCAGACGACTGATGTCCCCTAATCTGGCCTTTTTATAGGGGGACTATAACGTCAATGGTCTTCTGTTTTTCAGTTCGTCAGAAATGCGATCCCCAATGCCCAGATTGTCCACACCCCTCTGCACTTAAGTGCGGATGTCCAAAGCGTCCTCGCTTCTCCCCATTGACCCCCGCTCCATATCAGCTATCCCCGAAGCACAATTAATAACCTTGATTAACCGTCACTCCCCAAGAAAAGCATGTTTGGTCTTTGCCCCCCCCCCACATGACGATAACACCTCCTGCTTGCGAGAGTTAGCCGACCCCGAAGGGAGATGTAAGATCGTTAGTACTTGGGTTAAGGACTCGATTTTGAGTTTGATATAATGCACTGTGTATAAAGGTCCAATTTCTCTCCACATACGTCACGAATGAACGCCAAACAGGTTTATGAATTCAATGGTAATGCCCTCCTACATACTCCATAAGTGATGACTTCTGACTGTGACCGATGAACTTATCCCCCACCTACATAGGATTGGGAACGGAATTGAGATGTATAAATGTCTTCTCCTGCCAGTTTGTCTAAAGACTTGTTTTGTACCCATTCAAAGATACAATAACCGGAGGAGAGGAGCTGGACGTGACGCACAGCCTGGCCACAGATCATGAAGCACGTGTGACCGCGACCAAAGGTGGAGTCACAGAGCAACGAGACGCGGGACGAGGCACCACTCTCAAACTCGGCAGATTAAGGAATGAAGGGCTGCCTTGAAGCCCTCGATTTGCTGACCCACTCATGCCTGAAGTCCCTGTCCCTTTTTGAGCCCGACCGATGGGCCTGCCTGCTCGTCATCCTTTGCTCCTTTGGTCCCTTGGTGTGCTCACAGATCTGATCCCACTCCTCCCTCTCTACCCTTGACTATTCAACAAACATCACCCTTTTCGTATACACTTTTGACTATGGAATGAGGTTTTTGCCACGGAAGAAGAAAGACACGCAAGTGCCCAGCATGGGGCACTCCTAAGACCATCAGTTAGGAAACAGGACTGTGATCTAACAGCAGAGGACTGATCGCACCCTGCAACGTGTAAGGATGAATCCGAGCTGGACCTATAGCTCCACCGCCGGTGCTCAACAACGCCAACAAAAGAAGACAGACTCTGTTAAAAAGACATTGTGATAAAAACCCCCTTCCTGAACTTTCTACTCACCCCTTTGACCAAATTGCTTGTATCAACTTGAACTCCTCCCTCAGCCATTTTGTATTGCTTTCTAAAAAGTTTCATCGATCACTCATGCATTTAGTTTTCCAAAAGTCTCTTATAGCACTGACAAGACCCAAAAGTATCAAAGCACTTTTCTACTGTATTTTGATGTCAGCGGAGAGAAAGTCAGAACATGATTCTATAATGTGTCTGAACGTTTTTGTTGATTAACCCCGACTAAAAGTATAATATCGATCTCTAGAATTGTATGAAGAACCCAACAAATGTAAATTAACATGTATTGCATTCTGCCTATCGTATCGACTATATAGAAATTGAACTTGCTTATGTAAAAAAGCGGCGACTGTTGAAAATGGCAAATGTATGTGTACATAAGCGGCGTTCATTTGTGTTCACTGTACCTCTTGTCGTAAGCAGAACGGATATTGCAAAACACTGACTGTGTTATCCCGCCAGCATAGACCCATGCGCACATATATACAACAGCCATTTTAGGTGCCATGGTCTCCCTGTTCGCGATCGATCATCAGCGCCCTTCCCTGACCCTGCAAGCATCCCCCATGCACCCTGACCGCCCCCGCTCTCACATGCACAAGTCATGAACCCTCCCCTCCCGCATGACTCTGTCTCTGGGAATCACACCCCGCGCCTGACCAACACCTCCTTTTCTTCCATGAATACCCCTTCTTTGATGACCCCTTCCTCTGAGCCTGATTGTCTGCACGGACCGCTGGTCATCCCTCAGCCTGAGGATACAGTTTATTGCCCACTACTGTATGCACTCGCCCCTCTTCAAAGGGAGCTACTATTGATCATGACCTCCCCACCCCCTGAGATTCGATCAGGCGCACACATTCCAAAGGAATCAGCAGAACACTCGGCTGTGTGACAGCCCCCTCCTATTGTATGGAGGGTAAGGACCCCTACTGTAGCCACGTGTTGGAATATCTTCATACTTCACAATGTCTTGATTGTAATGAAGGATGTTTGTGTGCCATAAACATGTGTATAAAAGACGAAGCCTCAGAGAAACTTGTTAGAGCACCTCCTGAAGACACTATGCGAGTGTCCGAAATGACAGGCTCTCCTCATGAGAAATAAAACTCTGTTCTTGTCTTCCTGCTTCCAGCGCCCGTCTCTTTATTTGGTAATTGTTCAAGATGGGAACTAAGAGGCGTCCTGCGCCAGCAGCCTGGGCATCAGGTGTGATATGGGCTGACTTTTCCACAGTACGTCCTGTCCAACCCTCCTGATGTTGGATTTAAAGGGTGGCAGGGCCACCACCTGGTGCCTATGGTGAAATGGGTTAAAGGGAGTGATGGAAATGAGTGTGTCTGATATGAGAAAACACAATTGAAGGCAGAATATGCAAGACAGGTAATATGACTGAAGTAATACTCAAGGGCAGAAATGGAGAGTGAGGAGAAGGACATGGGAGGTAGAAAAGGAGAGAAACCGCTTACAAAGGAGGGGGGCTTCATTGAGTTAGATAGAAAGGCATAGACCAACAGAGCACGGGAAGGGAAATGGGGAAAACAAGTGTAATTAGGAGATAAAGGGCACAAGAGATGAAAAACTACTGAGAGAAGAAAAGGGTCACAGGGAGTATGATAAATGAGGAGTGTAAAATAGACGAGGAGGGGTGATGGAGAATGAAAAGTTGGTATGATAGATGGACAGATATACCGTAGCAACATAATAGATACTCCAATACATACACTGGCTATAAAGTAAGAGTGGAATGAAATGAGGCTGTAAAGAAATGGCAGAGAGGGATGAGTGCCAGAAAGAGCGGAGAAGGGCTGTTCATACGTACAGGTGAGCGAAATAGAGAGTAAGGGCATAGATAACGCAGAGAAAATGAAATGAAAGGCTGCAGTTAGAGTGATTTCCTCTAGCATATCAAGCAGATTCAGACCATGTCTCTTCAAACAATATTTGTATATCATCAAATACCAAGCTGTGTTACATCTCATCACATGACATGCAAAGAGGCATCCAGGTGGCAACTAAAAGACCTAGGTGTATAAAGGCTGTGATGCCTGAGGTGTATCAGGGAGGTTTCCGACCAACTAAGTGTAGTCAGTAGCCTAAGGAAATATCACAGTGACTACCAAGGGTTTCAGTGTGTGAAATTAAGGAGGAGGCTAAATGGTCTGAGGATGAGCAGGAACCTCAGGGGCCTAAGATGATCAGAAGCTTCATCGAATAATGGCCCTGAGAAGGAATTTCTGGACACCTGAGGGGGATCAGAAGCTACAATTAAATGGCAGTGAGAAGAATCATTGGGCACCTCATGGGATGCCCAAGACATTGGGGATGCAGGAGCCTTGTAGACCTGAGAGTGAGCAAACCCTTAGGGAACTGACAAGGAGCAAGAACCTGAGGGTGAGCTGGAGGCTCAGGGTCCTAAATCAAGAGTGCTCCTGAAGCCAATACTCACCTCCAATGCTCACTGCAAGGATTGAGGGTGAGTAGTAGCTTTCAGAGATCTGGTGGTGACTATGAGCCTCGTGTCTTTAGGGTGAGCAGTGCAGCAAGGAACCTATGGGGAAATATATGCTTTACAGAATCTCAAGGTGAATGTGCTTCTCAGGGAACTGAATGAATCCTTAGGCTTCCAGGTAGGAGTGCGTAAGACCTTCTGGGCCTGAGGGCAAAAAGGGAAATTAGGTGACTAGAAGATGAGCTGGAGTCCAAAGACTCTTGAGAGTGAGCTAGAGACTGTTGGTGGACTGGAGAGTGGAAATGGTCTGAAAGGCCCTATTGGGAAGTGGGTAAACAATGTCAATGTGCCCCATTATGGTGAATGCGCTGTACCCAGGGAAGCCGCGAACTCTCGCTGCCCTGGTGGCAGCGCATTCATGTGAGCCGCTCCATGTTTTCACAGTGCAGGCGGAACCCACTTGCACTTTTAAAGGGGATTAGAGATCCCCTTGCAGACGGGTGCAGTCAACTGCAAGGGGATGTCTCGGGGGTCCATAGGATCCTCATGCTCCCCACCAGAGTGCTGCTCTCAGGTGGCGCACTCACAGTGTGCCACCTAGCACTTGAGTCCGCCCCCTGAGAGTTTGTATGCCCCTGCTTCTGTAATATGGCACAGACATGCAGAGGCAAGGGAATTCCCTCATTTGCATAGGGCATGTCCCTATGCAAATGAGGGAACACCCCCAGATGGTAGCACTGGTGCTTTAAGTGCTATCTCTATTACTAAAGGGGGCTCACAAGCATCTGCACCCCCTCCGTAATGCTATAGTGTCCCCGAGGCACGCATAGTGGGCACAAACACCCGTTGCGTCCCTGGGGCACTTATTGTAATGTAATACGGCCCCATGTCATTACCAGTCTGTAGCTTCAGGTAAATATGGACGATATTACAATGAGGCTTTAAGGTTATTGCCAACACTTATTCAACTAAGCAGAGCAGTAAAATGTCTTGCTAACAAATCATTAGGCATTTTTCTGGCAATGGAATCTAAACTATAGTTTCTTGAAACATAGACTCTGAAGACGCTTCTGATACTATTGCCCTATCTATAATTGCTACTGTACTTATGTTGTATTTTTGGATTGTGATATACCACACAAGTCATTATTTTAGCAAAACTACTGTTTGAATCTTTCTAGTTAGTGCTCGGAGACACTGATTTAATCCCTGCCCTCTAAAATATAAACTATTTCAATAGGAAGGGGGTTTGCCCTCGTACTCCACACGCACCTGGGCAATATGAGCAGCAAAGAATGAACGATAGGGTAGATATTTGATGTGTTTTTTGACTAATATATGCATAGAGATAAGGCCTCTAGCTCTCAGTTTGGTGTGAGTGTTTCTTTAACAAGATAAATTGTTCGAAGAGAATAAGTTCTCCCCTGAAGGATTCATTTAGGTTTCCTCCAGTTTCTAAAAATGTTTTTTCTGTTAGATTAATTCCGCCGCACTATCTTTCGCTCTTTTCTGTAAAATATAAAGACAAACGAGGGGGGTGCTTGCACCCGGCCGGATGTGAGGCCACAAAAGAAGGTTGTTGTCACACTCTGTCACTTGTTAGGTCTTGCCTAGCGAATGCAGTGCATGTTCTGCTTCGCCTTGGCGAGCCTCTATTGTTGTCGGTTTGGTGCGCGAAGGAAGACAAAACATGTGCGCGGCTGGACAGGAGATGTGCCCTCGTAGGGACAGGAGATGTGCACTCCGTATGCGTGCACATCTCCTGTCCCCACGTGAAAACAGTGCGCGCATGGCACGCTTTCACTTTCCCCCTCCCCAGATGCATAGCATGCTACTTCATGAGAGTGCTTTGATGGGTTGAATTTAGAGTGACACTTCGAATTTATGCAACACTGTATATAACATTCAGAATATGCATGCCAAAACAAATTTGGTTTTGATGCAACTGTAGGGAAAATGAAGCAACTGTAACAATTTACATCTGGGGTGTATTTTGAGGTTGTGTTTATTTAAATGTTTGTTGGTTTTGCTGAACTAAACTAAAGCGATTTATGGTAATATAATCAACTGAAAAAGTAACTTTCATAATGTTAGTAGGATTTAGAGAGAATGAGTGTTCGAGTGTGTCTCCAACGATATCTACGGATGAATTCAATATTTCCCCTTCAAAAGCTCTGAATAAAACAAAGGTGCACACTATGCATGTTTAAAGAAAGTGCGCCTCAGAAGCAGATACTCTACACACTCGACTTCCAGTTGCAATCATAAGCCGTGATTTCGTAGCCTCTGCTGCCATCTTTTGTCGCTTTTTATTTCCGGCTTATTTTCGGTTACACCAGCTAAAGAAATGCACAGATTGATCGTGCAGTAAATTATCAGAGAAGGTTTTGAAATGAGCATAACCTACCATGAAAGAACAGGTTGCAACATTCAGACACAGATGTATATGCTGGTTTGACAAATTGAAGGACAGTAATGGGTGGGCTGCCTCTCTGTTGTTCATTGTTGTGACAACAAAAAAATATTCAAGCCTCATGTAGTCAGTGTATATTATAAATGGAAACCATTTCCAGATTCTCTCATGCTGCTTGTTGATGTAAATATTTTGGATTTATGACATTACAATGCATGCTTTTACATCGCATGCCTTTACAACGCAAGTATTACAACGCAGTCCATTACAACGCATAGTGCTTTGGGGTGCTGGATAGTGAATAGTTTAATTTACTATTCCAACTCCAGTCCCCGTGGACACTAGGGAAGGTTATTGGATAGTAAATTAACCTATTCCCTATCCTAGAGCGCCCCCCAGAGCAATGCGTTGTAATAGTTTACGTTGTAATGGTTGCGTTGTAAAGGCTCTGCGATGTAAAAGTTGCGTTGTAAAGGTTGTTTATCAAATATTTTATGTTATTATTAAGGTATTGCCTAAAGTAATTTAATTCATTTCCTTTTTACAGTAAAATGCCATAAAAAGATTTTTAAAGGGTTTTATACTATCTAAGCTAATATGTTAACTAAGATATACAGTTGTCTGAACGTTTATACATTTCATCTTTTCTGGGTTGGAGTGAAATTAAGGGGTTCATTTCTGTGATAGATGCCATAATTGCACACTAAACTCTTGAAGTCTGTTTTTCTATTATATTAGCGATTTAACCATCACTTCCACTCTTTGTACAATCATTGCGTCTCTGGGGATGTTAACATTTGTATTGCTTTTTTGTCCTGTATAACTGTTGTCTCCAACATAATTTCATTTTATTAGCACTGAGTGATGAACTGCACACTTTTTCTGTCATCTGTACTATCTGCAGGGCCGCTCTTGGCCTCCCTCCACTGGCTCTCAGTGGCTGAACGGATTCAGTTTAAGGCAATGTGCCTGGTTCACAGATCCCTCTCAGCCACAGGCCTACCGATCTTACGATCTATCATTCCCCCCTATCTTCCGAACAGAGCTCTGCGCTCGGAAAACAAAGGTCTTGCAGTTGTCCCTAGGATAAACAAAGCTCGGAGTGGAGGTTGCCAGTTTACATATATTGCCGCTAAACGCTGGAACCAGCTGCCCACCAACCTTCGCTTGGAAACCAACTATATTTTTTTCCTGAAACTTCTAAAAACGTTCTTGTTTCAATGACCCTACCTACAGCTCGGTGATCCTCCTGGTATCCATGCGCTCTACAAAAGCTCTTTCATTTTCATTTTTTCATTTCATTCCTTGCTTTGTTTTGGAATATTTTTCCTATTTGCAAAACTTGCAACTGATTTCTTGTTTTTTAATTTTATTGTTGGTCTTAGCTTTTTATAACCATAAAAGCAAATGTTTATTGACAAAAAAAAGCACTCTGCTGTCTGCGAGTGGTAATCGCGACGCTTCTTTGTGGCAAGTTTGACTTCACAGGAGTTTCAACCATGCACAATTACGAAACGAGAACTAGAATTTGTGTGAGAGAGACACTCCGTAAACTGTAAATTGCTCAAAGTCGTCCAAATATCAATACATCAAAGGGATTAATATTCCACATTATCCGAATAAACTGGGCATTTATAAACAGAAACTAAGAGAGCAAGCATTTGCAATGCAATAGATGTAGCATTTAAAAACTTTGACCTATTGGTATTGTAAATGACAATGCCTTTTAATATTGCAGTTTTTTTAAACACATAAATAAAAGGCATTAACATTTGCAATGCCAATAGCTCAAAATATCGCAATTGCGAGACCTATTTCATTGCAAATGCTTGTTTTTGTAGAAGAGTCCAAAACCCGTCTCTTCTGGGAGACAAATACTCTAGGTCCGATCCTAGGCTAATAAATACCATTGATTAGAGGTTGAGTGCCTCAAAGAATGTGAGCAATACTCATGGCGCCCACTAGGTGTCACTGCTGCACCATTGTCTATTGGCTTCTTCCATAAATTGCGGTTGCAGTTTGATGCAGTGAGTGCTGGCTACTTCAGATATTGAATACTAGTATGAGTCTTCACTGTTTTTGGTGTACTGGGCATCGGTACGTAGTAAGTATGCAAGAGTATTAAGAATTAGCAATTATTATTAACGAAAACTGTTGAAACACTATAACGCATAATATATGTTTATATAAAACGGTAGTGTGACTGTGTGTGTGTGTATGTGTGCGCGTGTGTGCGCGCGTGTGTGTGTGTGGTGTGTGTGTGTGTGTGTGTGTGTGTGGTATGAGGTTAAACAACCTAAAGCATTGATTGAAAATGCTTTTTCTACGAAAAAATTAGACTGACAATTCAATTTTAGAAAGCTTTTCTAGAAAATCGTGCTTTGTTGCACTTGAACTGGATTACATGTAATGGCAACAGTCACCAGGGCTGGACTGAGAACGAAAAGCAGCCCTGGCAAATTTTGTCAGATCAGCGATCATACGGACTTAGCCAGAGAGCGCAGCGAGCGAGCCTGATCACTGCTAGGGGAGCTTGTGCAGAGGGAAGGCTCTCCCCCAACCCAACATTAAAAAAATAAAAAAAGCAAATTAGGTGCGTTCTGCAGCACAATTTTCATTATTGAACTCTGTCCAATTATTCGATGGAAGGAGAGAGACAGAGATAACCTTGTAGTGACTGAACCGCACCACAGCTGCACAACCTGAAATAAGAAACCAGGGACATATTATCAAGGACGGGCGATACATTATCGCCGCTTTTATCGGCAGGAAACTGCCGATAAAGCGGCGATAATGGGCTTGATAATATGCTCTATGAATTCCTATCGAAGCCCATGTTAGATGTAACATATTATCAAGGACGGGCGATACATTATCGCCGCTTTTATCGGCAGGAAACTGCCGATAAAGCGGCGATAATGGGCTTGATAATATGCTCTATGAATTCCTATCGAAGCCCATGTTAGATGTAACATATTATCAAGGACGGGCGATACATTATCGCCGCTTTTATCGGCAGGAAACTGCCGATAAAGCGGCGATAATGGGCTTGATAATATGCTCTATGAATTCCTATCGAAGCCCATGTTAGATGTAACATGGGCTTCGATAGGAATTCATAGAGCATATTATCAAGCCCATTATCGCAGCTTTATCGGCAGTTTCCTGCCGATAAAAGCGCCGATAATGTATCGCCCGTCCTTGATAATATGCCCCATGTCTGACTTCCACTTGACTACATTGTGAAATTCTAGGCATTTATTTTTTCATAGTGTGTCTTTTCCTCCTTCATCACACAAGAGCACCTTGAAATACATCAGTTAAGGGTATGAACTGCACATAAACAGAAGACTATAGTGTTACTTCAAAAACAAGGGTTTTGCTTTTCCAGTTGTTACTGTCGACCACCTAGTGCTGTCTCTGCTGTTTTGCAAACACCTACCCTAACCAGGGGTGGGTACATTGAATCCCTAAACCTGCAAAGTTGAGGAATTCAAGGAACTTCACAATTTGGAAAGAAGTACAAAGTTTACACTGCACACTGAACATAATGCTTACATTAATTTGCTGTCCCACTGATACTTTTATAGCATCAAAACCACTTGTAAACCATCCATCAACAGCCCAGCAGATTCCAAATGGAGATAGATTAGGTTGGAACACCATCAGAAACATATTTCTGTTGTGTACTCTGTAGTAGGCCTCGGTGAAATGTTTTCAGTAGGCACATTAGGCACATTTTAAAAAAAGTTTACGAGTGCACAATAATAATGCATAATTTTCTTTAGTGGAACACTAGTTGGAGCAGAAAATGTCTCAGAGGAATGGTGAAATTATGACTGCAAGACATTTTCTCATGAATTCAAACTCCTGCTGATATCTCTTGTGACTTTTGAACGCAAGGTAAGCCCCTGCATTCAATTTTCGCATGAAATATTAGCAAATGCATTTTGCACATTGCTTCACAAGCAAACATTTTGCACATTTAAACACCCCTGCTGCTAGGTAGCAGAAGTAAACTCGCTTGAAATAAAGGCAGGGCTATGTTTTTGTGTTTTTTTGGACAGGCTGAATGATCTAGCCCCTATATTGGCCCCCCGTTCGTGAGCTAAACGGGTCTCTGCCCCGTGATTTACTGGAGCGCTGGCGGCCTCTCGGAGGCAGTGTAAGGTGGCCGAAAGGGCTTGGCGTGCTCAGTACGATTCTGCCGCCAGGCTCGCATATAAAACCATGGTCAAGGCCTATCATCGGGATATTCTCCTAGAGAAGAAAGGCTATTTTGCCAGGAGGATTGAGGCTGCGGCTAATTCCTGCAAGGAGATCTTCACGATTGTCAGGGAATTTACGGCTCCGCGGTCGAATTCGATCCAGACCGCCCCTTCTGAGCTGTGGGTTTCTGATCTCGCCGACTTTTTCACCACTAAGATAAAGCTGATTCAGGACTCTTTTCCACCTGGGCAGGTTTTAATTTCCCCCTGCTCTGATGTTGAGCCAGCTCCAGCGGTTCCTTTAGGGCCAGTCCTGTCAGACTTTCCGCCTATTTCAGCTTCTTCGTCATTGACACTCATGGCCAATCTTAAATCGGGTTCGCCATTAGACCCGTGTCCGGCCAAATTTCTGGCGAAGATGGCGGCAGTGGTTAACCCGTTGGCGAATCCCCTCCTGAATCTCTCCCTGAGCCGGGGGGTGGTCCCTTCGGCTTGGAAGCAGGTAATGGTCATCCCCCTCATTAAGAAGCCTGGTCTTGACCCCGAGGTGTTGGCCAATTGAATTTTTTGGAATCGTTTGATCTGCTTCACTCCACGCATTCCGGGTTTTGCCCTAATCTTATTAATGAGACGGCGTTGCTGGAGGTCTCTGAAGCCATCAAGGAGACACTGGATTCGGGCGGAAAAGCCATGTTGGTAATGCTTGACCTGTCTTCGGCCTTTGACACCGTCCCCAACGAGGGTCTGCTTGTCAGACTCCATGAGATTGGTTTGAGGGGGATGGTGCTTAGCTGGTTTAGATCGTTTCTAGCGGGCCGTCGGCAAACGGTCTGGGCCTCATCCTGCTCGGCTGATATGCCGCCTTTGGGAGTCGGAGTCCCGCAGGGCTCGGTGCTGAGCCCGACTCTATTTAACATCTTTATGACCCCTTTGGCGGCATTGGCTGAATCTTTTGGGGCCCAGATCGTATCCTATGCCGACGATACCCAGCTCCTCTTTACCTGCAGGAAAGGAGAGGATTTTGATGGAGAGAATATCCGTGAGTGCCTTGGGGCTGTTTTTGAATGGTTCCAGCTGAACAGCCTCATGTGCAACTCAGATAAATCGGAGGTACTCTTCTTCGGTGGTCAATCGGATCCGGACTGGCAGGAATGGTGGCCCGCTGATATGTCTCCTCCAGCTTGCTCGTCTCAGTCGGCTAAAAACCTGGGAATCAGGATAGATAATGGTCTGACTTTAAGATCACAGATCCTTGCCCTTACTGGCACCTGTTTTGCCCTCCTCAGGACGCTTCGGAAGTTTCTTCCTCTGCTCTCTGAGGAACACAGGAGGACGACGGTACAGGCCTTAATTGGTTCTAGACTGGACTATGCCAACGTGCTCTACCTTGGCCTGCCAGAGTACCTCTTGCAACGGCTACAGGTGGTCCAGAATACGGCTGCACAAGCTATATTTGGCCTTCACAGGCGAGCCAGAGCCTCCGGCCTTTTGCAGTCTCTTCATTGGCTGCCTATCCAGAAGAGGATAGTTTTTAAGGCTTTGACCTTGGCCCATAAGGCTCTCCACGCATCTGGGGCAAAATATTTGCAAAGGAGGCTCGCCTTTTACCATCCGGCTCGATCTCTGAGATCAGAATCGATGTTCCTTGCTCTGGTTCCTCGTGTGAAGAAGGCCCGTACTGGAGGGTGCTCCTTTATGCTGCAGGCCCCACAGCTCTGGAACACTCTGCCTCTCGCATTACGTAGCACCTCGAACCTGTTGGCCTTTAGGAAGGGCCTGAAAACTTGGCTCTTTGCCCTTTAGACTACCTTTTTTCTTTTAACAGCGCCCATCGTGTTTCTGTGTTGTGTTTGTCTTCCACAGGTTGTCAATAAAGCGCCGGGACACTCTTCCTGAGTAGCCGTGCGCTATAAAAGACAAAATTAACATAACATAACATAACTTTTTTTTGCAGAGAGTGGGTGAGGCTCTGACAGTGGTGGTAAGAGGGTAGTGCTTACCAGTTGAGGCAGTACCAGTGATGGTAAGAGGATAGTGCTTACCAGTTGAGGCTGTACCAGTGATGGTAAGAGGATAGTGCTTACCGGTTGAGGCTGTACCAGTGATGGTAAGAGGGAAGTGCTTACCGGTTGAGGCTGTACCAGTGATGGTAAGAGGGTAGTGTTTACCAGTTGAGGCTGTACCAGTGATGGTAAGAGGGAAGTGCTTACCGGTTGAGGCTGTACCAGTGATGGGAAGAGGGTAGTGCTTACCAGGCGAGGCTGTACCAGTGATGGTAAGAGGAAAGTGCTTACCAGTCTAGGCTCAACCAGTGATGGTAAGAGGGTAGTGCGTACCAGTTGAGGCTGTACCAGTGATGGTAGGAGGGTAGTGCTTACCAGTTGAGGCTGTACCAGTGATGGTAAGAGGGCAGTGCTTACCAGTTGAGGCTGTACCAGTGATGGTAAGAGGGTAGTGCTTACCAGCTGAGGCTGTTCAAGTGATGGTAAGAGGTAGTACTTACCAGTTGAGGCTGTACCAGTGATGGTAAGAGGATAGTGCTTACCAGTTGAGGCTGTACTAGTGATGATAAGAGGATAGTGCTTAGCAAGTGAGTTTGTACCACTGATGTTAAGAGGGAAGTGCTTACCAGTTGAGGCTATACCAGTGATGGCAAGAGAGAAGTGCTTACCAGTTGACTCCATACCACCAAGGGCCCAGTGCACTAGTCTTAGGCTTTTCATTTACAAATCATTGCTTTCAAATGAGATCATTCAAATGTACCAACTGAGGTGAACAAGCACTCCCAAAATTCATTAGGTTGTAAAACTGCACCATGAGAGTAGATCATTGCATCCTGGGTGAAATCGAGATGCCCAAGAAGCTTACCAAGGACCCCTGTGGTACCCCACAATCCCAGGGAGCAACTTTCTGAGAATATGGTTTCCTCGCAAACTTGGAAGGTTTTGTTTTGGAAGAAGGAGGTGAGTCATTTTAGAGCTCTTCCTACTATACTTGCCTCTTCCAGCGTATTTACT
The DNA here is from genome assembly GCF_964261635.1 of Lissotriton helveticus. NCBI lineage: Eukaryota > Metazoa > Chordata > Amphibia > Caudata > Salamandridae > Lissotriton > Lissotriton helveticus. The sequence continues at coordinate 1,876,985,361 of NC_136065.1, forward strand.
AACATTTGGTGCGAGACGGTTTAAAAAGCTGTACTCAAGTCCAGCAGGATCAGGGCAGCTGTCCCACCTTCATCCAAAATGGCTTTAGGTTCTTCCGTGGAGGCAAGCAGTGCTGCTTTCGTGCTGCTGCCCAGTCCAAAGCCTGTTTGCAACAGATGTAAAATGTTGTTTGTTTCTAGATACAGCGAGAGGTTTCTGTTGACAAACTTTTCTAGAATTTTATCAGGACCTGGGAGGAGGGAAATCAGATGATAATTTTCACACATTAGGGGGTCTGCCAGTGGCTAGATGTGAGCCCATTTCCACCCCAGTTTCTGTGCGACTGTCATTGATAGTGTTGTGTGGATCCACACCAATCCCAGGTTCGCCTAGAGCAGGTGCATCCTTCTTAAATCTTTGGTCTTTCAACAGACGAGGTGGGGGCCATTCCACAACCTACTCCCAAACCCAATCTGGGTGGTCGAGAAACTGGATTTTCTATAGATGATCTTTACTTCAGCTGGGTACAGAAGCATATATTTGAACTCCATTGCACAGTTTTTGCTTCACCTATTCAATGGATTCCCTCTACTTCTGCAGCATTCTCGTATAGTCAGGGAAAATCAGAATTGTGCAGGATTCGTATTTAACCTCTCTGGCCTCTGTGGCTTTTATGTAGTATAAGGTATCTGTCTCTGTAGTTTAAGAGGTGTACAATCATGGGATGATTTGGGACTCCAGGTGGGCACCTTGGTGTCAATGCCAGATGCATCTGCTAAGCCAGTCAGCATGGAGAAAGCATGTCATCCGGTAAGAAGGTTTTGAGACAGGTTTCAAGAAATGTCTTGAGTTCAGAGACTTCACAACCTTCTGGGAACCCAAGGTGGCATAGGTTGTTTCTTCAGGAACCACTCTCTGCGTTCTCAATGTGGGCTAACATTTCACCATTGGAGGAGTGTTGTTTCAGGACCGTTTGGCGAAGGGTTGCAATTGTGTCCTCCAACGTTGCTATGTGATCTTCCGCTGTGCTGGTAGGTGGTATTACATAGATCTTGTTGCAGGAGGGCAGTGTCTGCCCCCTGCCCTTTCCAATCTTCTTTCAAGGTCCTGATGGGGGAACTACATGGCTTGCAGGATTGTGTTGGTGTTCAAGCAGGCATCATCAGCTGCAGCGGCACGCCTTACCCCCAGGGCGCCTGCAGCCTGTAGGAGGTCTTCAGCTGGGTGGACCACTTTGGCAAATGTATCTAGCTTTCCTTGTTTCTTGAGGAGTTTGTCTTTGGCCATGGCCATGGTGGGGCCATGGCCAAAGACACCCACCTCTGCTTTCCTCTAAGAAGGGGCCATGGGTGCCCAACCTATAGAGCAAATCTGCTGGATAAAGAGACCTCAAGTCCCCTATTCACAGGCCAGCCATCAGCCCTGTTTGATGTGGGGTGCTGCAGGGATGACAGCAGCAGTGGTGGGGGCATGGCATCCCCTTCGGGCAGCAAAAAAAACACCTGATCACAAGTAAATGCAGTTGCTCGGGGGTGATGGGTGAGCAGCCTGGGCTACATCTCTCCACGAAGGACAGCTCAGTCCAGAGTCTTCAGGGTCCACTCCCATGGACGAGGACACTCATGACACACCCTGCTGCAGGGGCTGTGGAGCCACGTGTTAGGTTGAACGCACCAGTCAAGGACATCGGGCTGCTCCGTAGCATCAACTCCCAGGGCATGGGAGGGGGAAGGCTCCAAACCAAAGCCCTCCACAGTCAAGGCTGCCAAGGTCCCTCAGTGCGGCCATACCCAGAGCCCCCACAGAGGTTTCCAGGGCCACCTCGCTTCAGTCAGAACCCCAGAGAGCTTTGTCGCAGCCACCATCTTGTGGAAGGTCGGTAGTTCCACGGGCTCCCACTCCCGAATTCTCACATCTCAGCTGTGCTTCGAGGACTAACCACAGCAGCTGGTTGAGTCGACGACTGACTAAGGGGGTTGGCAGTCAAGGATGCATAAAATGTGAGGTGAAATAGTGGAAGATGTTCGGCGTTGAGCTGGGAGCACAGAGGCTAAATGTTGTCCATCTTGCTCACATGGACAACATGATATTCTCATGGGAATTATGAAAGGTGCTCCAGAAGCCAAAACACGAGCACATTTGCTATAAATTCCCAAGTCTCTTCCCTATCCATGTCATATAAATGTCTGACATGGAAAATAAAGCGTGTTGTTCCAACAGCAGCAGCAGTAATTTGATTCACTAGTGTTTTATTGCAGCTTCACAACAGAAATTGAATGAACAACTAGAGCACTAAGATTCTATATACATAACAAAATAAGGCATTTCAGAACTCCATCTTGTTGGATTAGGAGCTGTAAAATTTGAGGAGACTACAGTAAATCAACAAATTGAGGGATTTCATTTTTTAATAGTCCTTGTTTTTACTAGGCATTTTTCACATGCTAAATTTAGAAAATTCTAGGTGGGAATAATCTGACTGCCTTACTCATATGACTGTCGGAATTTGAAGGTATAAACATGATATACAAATTTGTTATTTACAACTTATCAAATGTACAGCCTATGGCAACTGTATGTGTGTTCCTGTAGCTGAACATAGACCGTATGAACTCCTCTCAGAAGAAGAGGGGATTGTGAGACATATTTCATTTTGCCCTTCACAGGACAACTGCTCTATTTTGGGATTTTTGTTTTCCAGCAAGAACAGATAGGCGGTGCAGGATTTCTATTATTACACCTGGTCCCAGATTATATGTTTGACAGATCTAGTCATCTTTAATATTTGATGGGAAAACAGCACATGGGTTGGCAGTGCTGTGCAGCAGAGCCCTCGTGGTGCTGACAAGCACATATGTGACATCCTTGCAAACATGGAGTGCGTGGCTGTGTTGCTAATCATGCTTTTCATCTTGTGGGGTGGGGCACACATGTGTTGCTCTAGTCTGAGCTTACCCAGCTAAATTATATTAAAAGTATATTTGTAAAGTTGTTCTTTAAATCAGAAACTCCATTGATTTCTGACGCAACCACTTGCTACAGGGTCCACTTCTTGCATGATCTCCCATAGACCTGAAGAGTCTCCTGTTTTTCTAAGGTCTTAAGTACTACATGCCGGAAAAGATCACGCACAAAGCTAGACACAGAGACCACCGGGGTATGCTGCAATGGAATCATGCCTTCGCTTGAGATCCTGTAGGCTGACCCCCTTCCAAATCTCCTGTTGGACAGGCCACATGAAGGGCTCGCTCCCTCCCCGCAGGACAGGGCCCGGGCCACCGTCAGCACCATTGCCCGGCCCAGCCGCCATCTTGGACACGGCACCACGCGGCCGCGCGGCCTCAGCCCGACCCCAACCCTGGGCCTGGCCAGGCCCCGACATCCCGGCACCACCCTCCACCCAGGAGGTGAACGGCCCACTTGGCAGGTCAATGGGAGTACGAAGTGTCGACGGCTCTCCCCCGCCAGGTGCCGAGCACCCCCAGCCTCCTCGGGCGCTGGCTCCACCCCCCTGCTGGGTGTCTGGACTCCCTCATCCCAGACCTCCCGACCTCCAAGAGCGAGGGTCCGGACATCAAAGGGCGCCAGACCTATAACTGAGGCAGCCCCAGGACAGGAAGGCAGTTGTATCCTGGAGTCGAGAGACACCGCGACGAACTCATCCTTGACGGACTGTTGGCGCTGCCACAGCCCCGCCTTGTGAACTATTGTCCTGCCTGCTGGCGCTGCCGCGGCCCTCTGCAACCTTCATCCTCGTGGGACCTGCTGGCGCTGCCGCGGCCCTCTGCAACCTGCATTCCCGTGGGACCTGCTGGCGCTGCCGCGGCCCGTTGTAACCTTCATCCTCGTGGGACCTGCTGGCGCTGCCGCGGCCCGTTGCAACCTGCATTCTCGTGGGACCTGCTGGCGCTGCCGCGGCCCGTTGTAACCTTCATCCTCGTTGGGACCTGCTGGCGCTGCCGCGGCCCGTGCCACCTACGACCTCTTCGGGACCTGCCGGCGCTGCCGCGGTCTGACTCATCCGAACACCGAGCTCGAGGATTGTGAGCTATCACCGTTACACACCCGTACCCGTGGGTACCAAGACTGTCCCGCTACCCCCTTCCCTTACTAGAGACTAGAATTGAGAGGATCATCGTGTCCTGATCGCCCTGTATCGTACCACTCTACTACCCAAAGTGCCTATAAAAGGTGTTACCATAAGCTTTGTGTGGTGTCCATCTGTGGGGGGGAAGTTACCTGTCTGTGCGATCACTGTGCTCGGCCGACCCTCCAGGTCCCCGTCTAACATTGGTGGCTAGCGGCGCGATCCGAACCAACGCGTACCGTACAGACAGTAACTCACCCTACGACTAAAACCACAATGACGACCAAAGAGAGCGGATCGGCGGAGAAGTTCCAGATGGAAAAGCTGGAAGAATACAACCACCGAGAGCTCAAACAATTTTGCATGGACTTAGGCATTGCTACCACCGGGCTAAGCACAAAAGAAGACTTCAAAAACGCCCTAGAGGCCTGGACAGAGACAAATACCGCAACCCCCCGGGACCCCGCAGCCCCGGAAGTCAACACCACCCGGACGGAGGATCGGAGACCAGGCCCCTCCCATGAAGAGATCCAGGAGCGGGAAAAAAATAGATTACACGAGTTAGACTTGGCACGACTCAGATTAGACGGAGAATTGAAACTGGCGGAACAAAAAATAAACTTAGAACACTTACGGCTCAGAGAAGAGCGAGAGGAAAAACAGAGACAGAGAGACCTCGAAGAAAAAAGACTGGCATACGAGCACGAGTGCAAACTAGCGGAGATAGAAATACGCAAACTGAACAAAAACCTAGGGGTGCCCGAGCAACCGCACTCCCCGGGTCCTACCGAGCAGAAGGTCCACATCCCCAAGGATGTGGCCCGAGAATATCACCGGAACGACGACATACAGCAGTGGTTCAAAGCCTATGAGATTGCCATGACCGCCCACCGGGTCGCTCGAAGTGACTGGGGAGCCGGTCTATGGGGGAGATTCGTCAACGAGGGTCGTGATGCCCTGCTGCAGCTTCCGGACCACCAAATGACGTCCTATGACCATATGAAGGCCGCCCTCCTCAGTCGATATGGACTTACACCCGAAATGTACCGCCAGAGGTTCCGCAACTGCACCCGGATCCCAGGTACGACGTGGTTGGAATACGTGAACTATTTCAGCCGAGCCTTCGAGGGGTGGATCAAGGGTAACAACGTAACCACTTACGAGCAACTCTTCAATCTCATTGTATGGGAGCACCTCTCCAACAACTGCTTTGTCGAGCTCAGGCAGCACCTCCTCGACAGTAAATTGACTGAACCCCGGCAGCTCGCCACCGAGGCTGACCGGTGGGAGAGCACCCGAGTGGCCCGGAGTGGGCCGAATGAGCAGAACAGAACCAACCAAGGTCACCATCGTCCCCGAGGAGGAGGAGGAGGCCCGGGCCGGGGCAGAGACACCGCCCCGGCCGCACCCACTAACGCCACCCCGGCTCCAGCAGGCCGGGGAAACCCCCCGATGCGCCCGGGGTTCCGAGCTAACGTGACATGTCATCGATGCCAGCGAGTCGGCCACTATGCCAGTGACCCGACCTGCCCGAAGAACCAGGTCCCCGGGCCCCGCCAGATGGCGGCCGCCGCCCTGGGAGAAGAACAAATCTCCGAAGACACGGAGACCTATGAGTCGGAGCAGTTCGAGTGGGAACCCGCCGCCATGACCCAGGCATGCCTGGGAGGAAGAGACATGGTCCCGCGGACTCCCCTGCCCGCCAACACTCGGAAGTACAGCCAATGGGTGAGCATCAATGGGCGCAAGGCCGAGGCCCTGCGTGACACCGGGGCCAGTGTGACGGCCGTCCGCTGTCACCTGGTGACCCCAGAACAAATCCTACCAAACGTACTTTGCCCCGTCCGATCGGCAGACAACTCGGAGAGCCTGTGTCGGATGGCCTGCGTCCCCTTCGAATGGGGAGGAGTGTCCGGCATGCTGAAAGTAACTGTCCGTGACGATGCCCCCGTAGACTGCCTCCTGGGGAACGATCTCGAGAGCTCCCCGTGGGCCGCTGTGGAAAGAAGAGAGCATCTGGGGATGTTGGGTCTCCCGGACTGGGCATGCGTAACCACCCGGTCCATGGCCACCCGCACCATCCCTAGACCAGAAGAACCAGAATGGGCAGCGCCTCCGCCCTCGATCACTCCAGAAGAAGACTTCCTCCAGACCGACCACCCGGACCCCACCCCAGAGGGGTCCACACAGCCCCCCGAGCTTCCCGACCTGGCTCAGTGGCGTCAAGAAGGGGGGCCCACCCAGGAACAATTCCGGCAGGAGCAAAAGACCTGCCCCTCCCTCGAGGGATTGCGACAGCAAGCGCTCGCCCAGAGCCAAGGAGACACCACCGGGGCCCACTGGGTTTATTGGGACAATGATCTCTTGTACAGCGAACAGAAAATCGCAGAACTGGGGGCCGGGCGAGTGCTGGTGGTGCCCCTCCCCTTCAGAGACTTCCTGTTGAACCTAGCCCACGATGTCCCCCTGGCCGGGCACCTGGGCCAAGACAAGACCTACCACCGCCTGGTGACTCACTTTTTTTGGCCCAAAATGAGGAACGACGTATCCAACCATTGCCGGTCCTGCCCGACCTGCCAGGCCAGTGGGAAGAGCGGCCGCAAACTCAAGGCACCCCTACAACCATTCCCCGTGGTGACCACCCCGTTCGAAAGGGTGGGAATAGACATTGTGGGGCCCCTGGACCCCCGAACAGCACAGGGACATCGCTTCATCCTGGTCCTGGTGGATCACGCTACCCGCTATCCTGAGGCGGTCCCCCTTCGTACGATAACAGCCCCAGTAGTGGGTCGGGCCTTGATGGGGATCTTCTCTCGAGTGGGCTTCCCCCGAGAAGTCGTCAGCGACAGGGGTACGAACTTTATCTCAAAATACATGAAGTCCCTCTGGCAACAGTGTGGGGTCACCTACCGATTCACGACCCCCTATCACCCTCAAGGGAACGGACTGGTTGAGCGGTTCAACCGCACGCTCAAAGGGATGATTGGGGGGTTGGAAGAGCCCCTCCGTCGCCAGTGGGATGTGCTACTACCGTGCCTTCTCTTTGCCTACCGAGAAGTCCCCCAGAAGTCCCTCGGCTTCAGCCCTTTCGAACTCTTGTATGGACACCCGGTGCGAGGCCCGCTCAGCCTAGTCAAAGAAGGCTGGGAAATGCCCCCTCTAAAGAACCCTCCAGATGTTTTCAAGTACCTCCTAACCCTCCGCAACCAGACCAGAAGGTTCAGAGAGATGGCAAAAGCAAACCTGGAGGCCAGTCAGGAGGACATGAAAAGGTGGTACGATAGAAATGCATCCTCCATCGAATTTGAACCCGGTCAACAAGTGTGGGTAATGTCTCCCACCGAACCATGCGCCCTGCAAGACAAATGGACGGGGCCCTTCAAAGTAATCGAGCGCAAGAGCCCTGTCACCTATCTCATCGATATGGAATCTTCCCGAAACCCTCTCCGGGTCCTCCACGCTAATAGACTGAAACCCCACTTTGTACGCTCCGAACTCAGCCTCCTGATGGCAACCGACAATGGAACCGAGGAGGACTCCGAACCCCTCCCTGACCTCCTACGGTCACGGGAGAAGGACGGCTCCGTGGACGGGGTCCGACTCTCGGAGGCCCTCACCCTGGAACAGCGCCAAGGCTGCCGAGTCCTCCTGCTACAGTTCTCCACCCTGTTCTCCCTCACCCCAGGGGTCACCCCCTGGTGCTTACACGACGTGGACACGGGAGACAGTCCCCCTGTCCGCCATCGGGCCTACCGCGTACCAGATCGGGTACGGGCCTGCATCCAAGAGGAGGTGGCCAAGATGCTCACCCTCGGGATCATCGAGCCCTCAGACAGCCCCTGGGCCAGCCCAGTGGTACTGGTCCCCAAAGCGGCCGCCCCCGGCGCCACGCCGGAGCTCCGGTTCTGCGTCGACTACCGGGGCTTGAATGCGGTCACCAGAACAGACGCACACCCCATCCCCCGAGCAGATGAACTAATCGACCGCATGGGAGCTGCCCGCTACCTCAGCATCTTCGACCTGACAGCGGGCTACTGGCAGATCGGTCTCACACCCCGGGCCCAAGAACGATCTGCATTCTCTACCCCGGATGGCCACTATCACTTCAAGGTCATGCCATTCGGCATGAAGAATGCCCCAGCAACCTTTCAGCGGCTAGTAAACCAGGTCCTGGCAGGACTCGAAGGATTCAGCGCCGCCTACCTGGACGATATCGCTGTGTACAGCCACCACTGGTCCGACCACCTCCACCACCTCCGAGAGGTGCTACAGGCCCTCCAACGAGCTGGCCTCACGATCAAGGCCAGCAAATGCCAAATTGGCCAGGGGTCCGTGACCTATCTCGGGCACCAGGTGGGAAGCGGTCTGGTGGCCCCTCTGCAACTCAAGATCGCGGCCATCCAGTCGTGGCAGTCCCCCATCACCCAGACCGAGGTCCGCGCCTTCTTGGGACTCACGGGCTACTACCGACGGTTCGTGAGGGACTATGGCAGCATCGTAGGGCCCCTCACGGAACTCACCTCCAAAAACCAACCAAAGAAGGTCAACTGGACCCCAGACTGTCAAGCGGCCTTCGAGAAGCTGAAGGCCGCCATGTGCTCCGCCCCGGTGCTCCAGGCCCCCGACTACAGTCGGGAATTTATCGTCCAAACAGATGCCTCCGACCATGGCGTTGGGGCAGTCCTTTCCCAGCTGAACCCCGAAGGACTTGACCAGCCAGTGGCTTTCATCAGCAGACGGCTCCTGGCCCGAGAACGACGCTGGAGCACCATCGAGAGGGAGGCCTTCGCCGTGGTGTGGGCCCTCAAAAAGCTCCGGCCTTATCTCTTCGGCACCCACTTCCGGGTCCAGACCGATCATCGACCCCTGCAATGGCTCATGCAGATGCGGGGGGAAAACCCGAAACTACTACGTTGGTCCATCTCCCTGCAGGGGATGGACTTCACTGTGGAACATCGACCCGGCCAAGACCACGCCAACGCGGATGGCCTGTCCCGCTTTTTCCGCCTCGACGAGGAAAGTCCCCAAGAGGATGGGTGACTCTCCCCGCCTTCAGCTGGGGGGGACGCATGTTGGACAGGCCACATGAAGGGCTCGCTCCCTCCCCGCAGGACAGGGCCCGGGCCACCGTCAGCACCATTGCCCGGCCCAGCCGCCATCTTGGACACGGCACCACGCGGCCGCGCGGCCTCAGCCCGACCCCAACCCTGGGCCTGGCCAGGCCCCGACATCCCGGCACCACCCTCCACCCAGGAGGTGAACGGCCCACTTGGCAGGTCAATGGGAGTACGAAGTGTCGACGGCTCTCCCCCGCCAGGTGCCGAGCACCCCCAGCCTCCTCGGGCGCTGGCTCCACCCCCCTGCTGGGTGTCTGGACTCCCTCATCCCAGACCTCCCGACCTCCAAGAGCGAGGGTCCGGACATCAAAGGGCGCCAGACCTATAACTGAGGCAGCCCCAGGACAGGAAGGCAGTTGTATCCTGGAGTCGAGAGACACCGCGACGAACTCATCCTTGACGGACTGTTGGCGCTGCCACAGCCCCGCCTTGTGAACTATTGTCCTGCCTGCTGGCGCTGCCGCGGCCCTCTGCAACCTTCATCTTCGTGGGACCTGCTGGCGCTGCCGCGGCCCTCTGCAACCTGCATTCCCGTGGGACCTGCTGGCGCTGCCGCGGCCCGTTGTAACCTTCATCCTCGTGGGACCTGCTGGCGCTGCCGCGGCCCGTTGCAACCTGCATTCTCGTGGGACCTGCTGGCGCTGCCGCGGCCCGTTGTAACCTTCATCCTCGTTGGGACCTGCTGGCGCTGCCGCGGCCCGTGCCACCTACGACCTCTTCGGGACCTGCCGGCGCTGCCGCGGTCTGACTCATCCGAACACCGAGCTCGAGGATTGTGAGCTATCACCGTTACACACCCGTACCCGTGGGTACCAAGACTGTCCCGCTACCCCCTTCCCTTACTAGAGACTAGAATTGAGAGGATCATCGTGTCCTGATCGCCCTGTATCGTACCACTCTACTACCCGAAGTGCCTATAAAAGGTGTTACCATAAGCTTTGTGTGGTGTCCATCTGTGGGGGGGAAGTTACCTGTCTGTGCGATCACTGTGCTCGGCCGACCCTCCAGGTCCCCGTCTAACATCTCCCAACCTAGGGCACATCAGACCTGAACTGGATGCAAGCAGTGCTTAGTTTGTAAAATAATTAGTGCCAGGGGCCTCCTGGGGAGACCACTGAAGCTTGCAACGCACATTGCCCCTTGCAGAGCTCCCAATAATAGTATCAACACAACTACTAACCATCTCAATCCTACCAGTGTGACAATTCACACTATTCCAAGCCCCCAAAGCTATATGAATGGCTTAGGCGGCAGGTAATAGTCATTTTCCCACTATATTGAATTATTACACAACAGTTGTGCTCATCTCTAAATTAGACAGACAGCGCCACCCATGTGGCAGACAGTCACAAGCGCCAGTGCAGAGTACTGGAACCCGCCGGCACAAATCAAGCACTGAATGAATACAAGTACCTTTTACCTTCCATTCTGCTAGACCGCTAGACGGAAAGAGTGTAGCTTTGCCCACTTCATTTCTAATCTGCCATAGGGTAGGGCATTTGGAAAGGGTGGGCACTTCACAAGTACTATATAAACGCCCATAGAATACAATACAGTACAATACTAGTGAACTGCACATCACCGGAATATTTTTAGAAAGAGTGATTGTGGTGTAGAGGGCATAGAATAAATGTAGGTTGCCCAGTAATCTAAAGCCCAGCTAGGATGAGGCACTCTGCTTTTTTTCAGCAAAAATCTCTATTTTATTTTGGGTGCATTTAATCGCAGAGCAGATTGAGCTCCTAAGTATGCCTACATGCCTCTTAGTTACTTGAAATGTTTACGAATGGTCCCCGAAACCACCAACAATGGTCAGTTGGCAGCAGGAGAGCTGATATGATTAATTGATCTCAGGTACAGGAAGGTGAATAGAGTGCTTGTACAGTAGATAGCTGTGCCAATATAAAAATGAAATATGCAAAGGGGCACATGCTAGGGCCAGGCCTGCACTGGAGACATGATAAAAAAAATTAAGAAAATTGCCAGCTGAAGCAAAAAACAAAAAAAGAACAGGATTGATTTCTGTACACAATTCATGTATACGATAAAACATTGAATATGAGTAAAATGAAATGAATGAAATGAAATGAAATTAATTTATATCGCGCAACTAAAACCCTGAGGTATCAAGGCGCCTAACAAAACAAATCAAAATGGCAGATCAGGCTACAGGTATGCGCGTGCAAAAAGACGGGTCTTCAAGGCCTTTCTAAATAGCTGCAGGGTAGGGAGAGACCTCAGTTCCCCCGGGAGGGCATTCCACCACTTAGGTGCCAAGGCGGAAAAAGCTTTACCGCCCCATCAAAATGTGTGATGAAAGAATGTACTTTTTAGATGTGAAATAGTTCCATGTGCATTGCAGAGCAAGGGCTCCATGGGAGGCAGAATGATACATCAGTCAGCCAATAGCAAGTGAGTGAGAAAGAAATACACCCTTGAGCTGATCTAAGATTTGATTGACAATGCCTGAAAGAGGCTAATAATAATACGCCAATCGTTAAAGGGGGCTGACCCAATGTCGCCTTTAAATATACTGTAAGCAATAAGTCTTACAGATGACTGCACTTTTAATCCCAACCTACAGATCAAGCGAGCAGGAGGGTATGCATGCCATGAACATGCATATAAAAGACAATTACATTTTCAAAGTAAGGAGACAAAAGGAGGAGGGGTGGTTACAGAGTAGTACATTGATATGGGATTGAAATGGGAAGATATCCTCAACCCTGCCTGCTTATTTTCCCCCTAAAGTTGCTGTTTTTAAATGTAAGGATATTTGATATTTAAAAAATTCTATATTTTGAAGCTTCAAATGTTTTATTTGTAATTTTAGTATATGTAGTTAGGCAGCACAATCCTAGTTGAGACTGTGCCTCCAAGGGTGGGTGGTGAAGTGGGAAATGATCAAAGCAAATCGGCTTGCCACATTTCAACTAAACCTTACAAAATCACACAAATACATTTCATGTATGCATTTTAGTATGCACAGTGAAATTAGACGATTAGCCAGAGCCACTGACTAAAAGTTGTCTAAAGTGAACAGCTTGACTGCTTGTGCAGGCCATTGCGCCACTTGAGCATCGTAAAAGGTGATGCTCCGGTGGTGTAATCTCCTTGTATATATGCCCCTTAGTTTTAATCACACGATGTGACCTGCTGCCCATGTGAAAGATCATCAGTTTGAAGATATTATTTTGCCTTCTTTCAACATGAGTAGCTTGGGAGAAGGGGGTCTATTTACTAAGATTTTATGCCGTGTTTGAGTAACAAAAGTGATGCAAAATAATTTTTGCTTATTTACTTTCCAAGGCTAAACTTGTGCCATTCTGGAAAATCACTTGAAAGTAACGCAAAGCAGGGCTGCTTTGCATTACTAAGCGCGTAGAAGGAGTGCCATGGTTAGTGCACGGGTGTTCCCATTCAACCACCCAAGCTTTTTGACACTAAGCCCCGATTTACTTAAAAAATTAGACTGGGTTTACCTTAAAAAAATAGTGCTCATTTCAAATAGGTGCTTTCATTTTTCCTTCTTTTTTCGACCTTGTATGTGTGCTGCACCGTACAGCACACATACAAAGTGGGAAGCGGTTTAAAGTTAGTCTGAGTGTAGTATTTTGTACTGGAAAGCTGTCCTTCCAATCACGCCGACACTCTTGCACAATGGTGCAAAGGTATGTGCGTGGCACACGGCAGCATATTTCAGCACCATCCTTGGGAGAGGGGTGGAGAATGCGATAGTTCTGTAAATATGACACTCTCGAGGGGCCTCATTTATGAGGCCTTGCGTCAGTTTTGCGCCTCCGGTGCGTCACTTTTTGTGACGCACCAGCGGCGTAAAAAATGCACCTTGTTGCGCCATATTTAAAAAGTGACGCATCTAGGTAGATGCGTCACTTTTTAAACCCCTGCGCCACATTATAACTGCGTCAGGTATAATGTATGCAGAGGGGGCGTTCCCCCGCAAAAAGCTTCGTAATAGTGACGCAGTGAAATCTATGAGATTTCACTGCGTCACTTTTAGGACGCTGTTGCGTCCAAATCTTGCGCCTGCCTTACAGCAGGCGTAAGACTGACGCAAGCCCTTTCACATGGGGCTTTCCCCATGTGAAAGGACGCTTTGCTGGAGTTGCGTCACTTTTGTGACACACTCCAGCAATGCGTCACTTTTGCGCTTACAGATAAGTCAGAAATACTGACGTATCTGTAACTCCTTGCGACATGATGCGTCATACATTAAATATGACGCATCATTGGTGTCGCAAGGAGTGCGCAGTGAAAAGTGACGCATCGCTGTTTTCACGCAGCGATGCGTCACTTTTCATAAATAAGGACCCTGCTCTCTTCTTCTTGTGCAATGCAGCACAGCTTTTTTGTGTGCTGCGCTTTATTGCGTGAGAATTTGGTAAATAGACCCAGAGGAGTGTTAGTCAGGGCCCAAAAGAAGTAAAGTCCAGTTGATCCCTGGTGACAGCTGGCCAGGTGCCACCACACTCATTATTAAGAAGTTGGAGGATAATAGCATAGGGTACGCTTCAGATGTTCGGCTAAAAACCTGCCGAGAAACATCTAGCTGAAAAGCCATTTAGAGAGTGGTGTATCACCAATTTTGCTGGCATGCTGGGCCGTAGTCACCTGAGAAAAGATGAGTCTGCCACTTTCTTTCTATAAATTAAGCTCTGCTGGACAGCACCAGTAGCAGAGGTAGGTGAACCGGAAGCAAGGGGTAATAGTTCTGGAAATGTGCACTGCCAAGGTGAAATGAGCGGCCCCTGAACAAAAATCTACAGCAGCTACACTTATTATTTTTGCAAATTAAGCACTAAGTAATTTCCATTTCAGAGAGGAGATTTCGGAATGTTACATAATTTCTGCACTATCTAATTACAATCTCTGCAGTATCAATGTCTGTACTTTGTAATTACAATCCCTGCAGTATCAATGTCTGTACGTTGTAATTACAATCTCTGCAGTATCAATGTCTGTACTTTGTAATTACAATCCCTGCAGTATCAGTAATTCTGCTTCTGGAATTTTAGTGCGATTTTCCTGGGTGACTCAGACCGAGGGTCTAAACTCTATCTAATTTCTGATTGGCAACAGACGAGACCAGGTACTGATGATCATTGCAACCAATGCCACAATGGGAAAAGTATCCTACATTAATAAAATGGCTGGTAGGATGTTGCCAATAATGACTATGCATATTTAGTCTTACATCTAAATAAGTGAATTGTTTCCAGAAGCCTTACCTGGTCCAGTTTCACAGGTGACAGGAAACTGTTCGACGACAGGGACAGAGGTGTTGCCATAGTAATCCGTATCATGGACCCACCAGTAAGGTCGCTGACCGAAAAGAATCCTGTAATGAGAAGGTAAGAAAGTGATTCTCCAGATTACCCATCCGGGTGTACAGACCTGGAAACGTATTTGCTCAGTTAAATTCAGATATAGTTTGCTTGATGCCAAAAGACATAAATGTCTGATGTCTATTTGTTTTATGAAGATACAGCCAGAGTTCCCGAGCTGCTTTTGTCTTGCGTTAATTTATCACCTAGTGCCAGTGTTCCATTTGCATTCCTATAACACGCATTGGCAAAGCCAATAGGTCACACCTACAAGAACAATTGATTTGGCAATGTTTTGTAGCTATGTTGTACAGCAGCGCGAACTCTTTACAGTGTGGCTACTAATTTCAGAAAGATCTATGATGCAACATGGGCTAATGCCCTTTTTTGTTTTGAAAGTTCATTATCATTGGATGCATCATCGTCTTAGTTTTTATTATTTTAAGCCATGCTGCACTGCACCGAGGCTGCTATAAACCATGGCTATAAATCATTGCCAATGTCGGCAATTCCCATGATGTACAGTATAATCATATGGCAATGGCAGACCAATAGTCGCAAAGGCAAAACCATTGGCTTTGCCAGTGCTCGTTAGATATTGGCACAATACCCCTGTGATTCTGAGCAAATCAATTAATTTCCTTATTCATAAAAAAAGAAAAAGAATATGACACTTGGCAAATAATCCAATCACATAAAGAAAGCTATTTCGCCCATATCTTAGTGAAAATACATGTGGAAGTAGATAACATCTGTTCTCACAATAATATCCATTTCAAAGGCAAAAAGCATATACAATGCAATGGTTTCGCCTTTGAAAAAGTTAGACCTATTGGCATTGTAAATGACAAAATTTGTATTTATGTGTTGGTTTTGAAAACAGATAAATAAATGGCATTGTCATTTACATTGCCATTAGCTTAAACTCTCGCAAATGTGAGACCTATTGTACCCTACGGACGAGCTCAGCAGACAGCAATTACTACCACACACACACACACCCAGAGCCACACACCCAGAGCCACACACACACACCCAGAGCCAGCCACACACACCCAGAGCCACACAAACACACACACCCAGAGCCACACACACACACCCAGAGCCACACACACACACACACCCAGAGCCACACACCCAGAGCCACACACACACCCAGAGCCACACAAACACACACACACACCCAGAGCCACACACACACACACACCCAGAGCCACACACACACACACACACCCAGAGCCACACACACACACACACACACACACACACCCAGAGCCACACACACCCACCCAGAGCCACCCACACCCACCCAGAGCCACACACACACTCAGGAGAGCAAGCACAGCGAGGGGGCTGGGAAGCAAGCACAGCAAGGGGGCAGGGAAGCAAGCACAGCGAGGGGGCAGGGAAGCAAGCACAGCGAGGGGGCAGGGAAGCAAGCACAGCCAAGTGGCAGGGAAGCAAGCACAGCCAGGTTGCAGGGAGCAAGCACAGCCAGGGGAAGGGAAACCAGGGGGTGGGGGAGCAAGCACAGCCAGGGGGCGGGGAAGCAAGCACAGCCAGGGGGCAGGGAAGCAAGCACAGCCAGGGGGCAGGGAAGCAAGCACAGCCAGGGGGCAGGGAAGCAAGCACAGCCAGGGGGCAGGGAAGCAAGCACGGGCAGTGAAGCAAGCACAGCCAGGGGGCAGGGAAGCAAGCACAGCCAGGGGCAGGGAAGCAAGCACAGCCAAGGGGCAGGGAAGCAAGCACAGCCAGGGGCAGGGAAGCAAGCACAGCCATGTTTCCAGTGCTTGGCTATTCGGAACAAACCATTGGTATCCGGCCTGCCACTCAAACGAAAACAACTCCCAGAATACCTTAAATAGCTAAATGAAACCTCAGAAGTAGAAACATTATGTCCTGACTACACGAGAGAGGCTGCAATTGTAACTGCGAGGGACAAATCCCACTGAACTGGGAAGAAGACGGCGTACAACTATAGTGGAGGAATAACAACCTCGTACACTACTGCATACCACTGTGCTTTGGATCCAGGAACACCACAGTCCCAGGTTTGGACGCTACTTCAGAAATGCCACAGCACAGAAAGAATAACATTACCTAATGTACTTGTGTAATGTAGTTGGTGCTCATGTAAAGCACTCCAATACCTACTTTCGCGTTATTTAAAACTGCCCAAAAATAGAAGCGGGGTTGAAGTCCTGGCAACGTGTTACAAATGCAGTTCATTAAAAAACGTTTTTTCTTGTTATTGAGGCCGCAGAAACAGCCAGCCTCGAGGAGCAGCTTCAAGCATGGGGAGTAACTGTGACGGTGAGTAAGCTGTTTTCTGGGCTAGTTCTTTAGATGCTTACCGTGCCGCGAGAGCGGGGACGGGGCTTCGTGATAGGAGAATAAAGACTCTGCAATGGACAGAGGCTGGTAATCTATAAGAGCGGGATACGTGGCATTGTGTGAGGAGTTGGGCACGAGGTGACTGACTCGGTGAAGTCCGTGAAGGGAGCAGTCTCACTCACCGGAAGTGCCCCACAGTTCCTCGTCTGAGCAGTCCATCCACACCCCTGGACCGTCTCACCCCAGCGCAAGCTTATTCTTGCGCCCCAGCAGCGCCCACCGTGGGTTGCCTCTCCAGCGATGCCCAGTCTCACTCCCTTCCAGTGCAGGGGTCTCTAAACTGGTTATGGCCTCTTCTGGTCTTCCCCAGCACCCCCCTCCTGCCACCCCACAGGAGAACACCCAAGTCTCACTCTCCAAAAACGAAATAAGGCACCCTTCCTCCAGATGTGTCCCTCTCCGTGCAGTAACACATTCCACGTGCACCGCTGACTATTATTTCAGTACTCAGTCTCATTCACCTTGCAGCCCCCCACCTCAAAGCCCAGTAGCAGGGGTTGCCTCACGGATTCCAATGGAAGAGCAGGCGGGACAAAGCTCCCGTACTGTTGTAACATAAGATTTCGCCTGTTAGAATTGGGGGTCTCTGGTTGGCGCAGGTATGTACTTGCGACAAGCAGGGACCCTCTCCTCTAAGTCAGGGCGAAGGATTACCCTCTAAAAATGACCCCTGCTTACCCTCTAGGTAGTGTGGCGCAAGCAGTCAAGGCTAATCTCTAGAGCACATAGGGTTAAACATTTGCAGTATCACACACAATAACCATCAACCCACCACACAATGACACCAGACTGTATTCTTGTAAAAATATATCTCCTTTTATATAGATTTAAAGCAGGCTTGTAAATACAGCCTTTGTTCAGTTCAAAATGGTTCCAGTTACTTGTTAAGAATGTCACAGTTCTTTATAAAGGGGTGCCACAGTTCTTTATGGCAATATTTAGGGCCTTCTGCCCACTTCCCTGACGGTTTGGTGCTCCTTAGTCCCTCTATGCGCTTCGTAGCGCTCTAGTACGCTTTGTGCTGCTTCGCGGTAGGTGCCCTGCTAAACCTCACGCATCTCGCGTGAGACGGAGTACGACGCGAACACTGAACTCAGCAGTACGAGGTGTACCAGCCTCAGGAGAGCCAGCGTACGCTACAAACAGGTGCCCAGTGAAGCGCGAGGCGTACCAGCCTCCGGGGGACACAAGGAGGCGTACCAGCCTCGGGTGCACAGGCGTACGTGGCGAACTAGCTCGGAGGACACAGGGAGGCGTACCAGCCTCGGGTGAACAGGCGAACGTGGCGAACTAGCTCGGAGGACACAGGGAGGCGTACCAGCCTCGGGTGCACAGGCGAACGTTGCCACTCAGTTGAAAGCGCACTATGAGGCGTACCAGCCTCCAATACACAGGCGTAAGCGGCAAGTCAGTCTTAAAGCGCACAATGAGGCGTACTAGCCTCCGCTACCCAGGCGTACGTTGAGAGTTAGTTTAAAGCGCACAAGCAGAGTCCTGGGGTCCTGGCCATTGTGTCGGGTGTTAAAGCGGACCACGCCATGAAGGCTACTGCCCGGCCGCCATCTTCAGAGAACTGACCAAAACAAAACAAACAAAAAAAAAAAACACCGCCCACCGCCGCATGACGTACGAAAAGGGGTGGGATGAGTAAAAATCGCGGGAACGCCCACGAATCTGCTCCGGCAATGACGGACAGATCTGTCTTCCAATGGCTAGCCTCCATTTATGGAGCTAGCCAATGGAAGACAGAGGTGGGAGAAAGCTCCATACTTGTAAACAAAAGTTTCTGCCTGCGCGATACTGCTTGCGCAGTAAACGCCAGGCGAAACCTAAAAAGGGCTTCTTTAAAGTGTGTGTGCCACAGGAAAACATAGCTGCAAATGGCACCAGGTTCAACAAGGATGACAGGAAAAAAGAAACAAAAATGAGTACCTCAATCACAGGACGATCAGTAGAAGGACAACAATCAAGCTGAAGCAATCAGTACTTGGTCCGTGCTCCAGCCAAAAGAAGAGGAAGGGAAGCCAGCACGCGTTGACAAATTAGAAGGCAGCACATAAGAATGACAATGAAGTCAACTAATGTTAAGCAATGGACGTGTTGAAAGCCCCTTTTTGTATACAATATCTCTCACAAGCGAGAGCGCATGCATCACATATGCTGAACCAGGCGAGACCTAAACAACAGCACTGGATGACGTATTCACCCTTAACATGAGGTAACTTTAGACCTCTGCCAAAATCTTTATAAAACAACGTTTTGATCTTTGCCTTTATATCCTTTGAGTTTGGTTGTATTTTGAAATAAGTGCATACAGGCACACCGATCAATTTGTGAATTTTGTACTAATTGGATCATTTAGGTCAAAAACTAACAGTGCCACATTTGAAGACTGCTATTTGAACTGCTTGAAATGTTGCCTTTATTGACTTCCATTCATTTCACAAAGCACCCTTGCTCTATGTCACCTTCATATTGACTCATCAATACAATGGGCTTTCTCCACTTTGAATTACGCATTTACCTAGCGTTGGCACCCCTTCTAGCCTTTCCTAAAAATAGCAAACATTGACAAAACCAAAAGGCCTCGCCTTTGAATTACTACTGGATGGGCCAATGATTATTTGTTTTTAGCATATTGAAAAAACAAATCAATTTGAAAATTGTTGCAGGTGTATGCATATGCATTGTGAATCCATGACATGTGTATGCCATGGTGGCCTTTTGGATTGTCTTTTATTTGAGAAAACCCATTCCAAGTTGGTTGGTTGTGTGTGTGTATGTGCCACAGTACCAGTGGTCATTTTTCAATGTATTTAAAGCTTCATTTACTGTTTAAAGATGAACTATAAAAAGGAAACATGAGAGATCAAAAATAAGGAAGGAGTCCAGTAGCACTGTGCAGCTGCTGAGCCCCCTCCCCAAAAAATCTTTACATATATGTTTTTTTTTGGGGAAACAGGGTTTACAACGCTGTTTCCACAATGCAGTGCTATTACAACGCGGTTGTTACAACAAATGCGTTGTTAGTATGAAATACCTTTACATCGCAAGTCATTACAACGACTTGCTGTAAGGGGCGCAAAGGTATTGGATATAAAATCCAACACCTTCCCTGCTGTTGCGCAAAGTGGAGTAGGAATAGTAAATAATACTATTCCTAAGTCCAGCGCGCCCCTGCAGCAAGTCGTTGTAATGACTTGCGATGGAAAGGTACTGTGTACTAACAACACGGTTGTTGTAACAACTGCATTTTAATAGCATGCGATGTATTCACATGCATTGTAACATGCTATATTCGGTTTTTTCTGAAGAAGACTTTTAGAAATGGGGGTCTCTAGTTAGCAGTGGTTTGCACCCTGTCCATGTTTGGACCCTTCCATCTAGTCAGGGTAGGGGAGTTACAAACTTTGATAACCCCTGCTCTCCCCTTGGTAGGTTGGCACGAGCAGACAGGCTTATCTCAGAGGTAATTTGAAAAGTAGTTGACTCCAAACACACAGTAACACAGTGAAAACACTACAAATGAACCCCACACCAGTTTAGAAATAAAGTATCTTTATCTAAACCAACCAAGACCAAAACAACAACAGTCCAACATACACAACTCAAAATATGACTTTTAAAAGGTTTCAAGCAATTCTGTCAGTAGGAAACTGTAGCTGCTCGATTTTTAATCGAAGTACCTCAAATGAGTCAAAATACACAAGGCAAAATAGCTGCAGAGGTGTGAAGCATCAGAAAACACAGCAATACGTCAGTTCCTGATTCCTTGGGGAGGCGATGGGACAGTTATGCTGCATGCAGGAATGATGCGTCAAATCCAGACTGTAGGGGGAAGTGATGCATCGATTCCAAGACGGTTCTGGTCTGCAGGTATTGTGTCAGGAAAACTTGCCATACAGGTGCAATGTGCAGAAATCTGGGACACACTGGAGGTCAATGCGGCGGCGGCAAACAGGCGCTACGTTGATTTCTTCAGCCGCAATCCAACGATGCGTTGTTTCTTTTAGCCACACAGCAGGGACTGCGTCGGGGTCAGGGTCAGTGCGGTGGTCTCAGTCTTCAGAGACCGGTGCACTGAACTTGGTGTGCAGTGGTTCTTCAGGCCACTGACAGGCGATGCATTGATTTCTTTGACTGCTCGTGGCTATGCGTCGGGGTTTTCTCCCGCACTGCGATGCTGATTCGGAAAATTCAGCCGCAAGAAAGGCGAAGCATTGATTTTGTGGGTTTCTTCAGTTCTTTGTAGATCTTTGCAGCAGGAACAACCTTCAAGAGCCCAGAAATTGATTTGGCCCCAAAAGGCAGCTCAGAACTCCCAGCAGTGGAGTTCAAGGATGCTGCAGGTGAAGTCTTTGTGTCCCTGAGCCTTCTTAACAGGAGGCAAGCTCTACTTCAAGCCCTTGAAAAATCTGAAGAAGGATACCACAGCAAGGCAAAAGTCCAGTCCTTTCCACTGCCCACAGACACAGGTAGCAGGCCAACCCAGCAAAGCAACACCAAGCAAAGGGGCAGTACCACTCCTGGCAGCTCTTCAGCTCTTCTTCTTGGCAGGGTCCTCCTAGTCCAGAAGGAATCTAATAGTCTGGGGTTTTGGGTCTAATACTTATACTTATTCCCCTTTGAAGTATTTGTAAGAGAGTCTATCTTGCTTAGTAAAAAACAGTTATTTCCTCCATTGCCCAGCCACACTACCGGGGGTGAGAGCATGCATTGAGCAAGGCAGCCAAGCCTATTCAGGTGTTAGTGACAACTCCTTCCACCACTCTAGCCCAGCAAGACTCATCAGCATATGAAGGGCACACCTTAACTCCTTCTGTGTAAGTGTTTGATTGAATGCACAAACTGGCCCTGTCAGTCTAAAACCAGACTTTGATTCCACAGACAAGCAGAGACACAGGACGGTTAAACAAGAAAATGCCCAGTTTCTAAAAGTGGCATTTTCAAGCACACAATTTAAAAACCGACTTTACTAAAATGTGTGTTATTAAATTCTGAGCCCAGAGAGCCCAAACACCAAATCTCTAGCTGTTCCCAAATGAAAGTTATACTTGTAAAATGTTACAAGGCAGCTCCAATGATAGCCTATGAGGGAGCTTGTAAAACGAAATTGGCAATATTTCACTATCATGACATGTAAAACACACCAGTACATGTCCCACCTTTCACATACACTACACCCTACCCATTGCGGTACTTTGGGCCACTTTAGAGGTGACTAACATGTAAGAAAAGGGATAGTTAGGGACTGGTAAATGGGTGGACTTGCCTGGTCAAGCTGACAGTTAAAACCTATGCATGGACACTGCAGTGGCAGGTCTGAAACACATTTGAATGGCTACTTGTGTGGGTGGCAATATCAGTGCTACAGGCCCACTCGTAGCATTTGATTTACAGGCCCTGGGCACAGACAGTGCACTTTACTAGGGATTTACCACTAAATCAAATAAGCCAATTATGGATAACCAATCATAATCACAATTTACACAGGGAGCACTTGCACTTTGGCACTGATCAGCAGTGGCAAAATGGCCAGAGTACCTAAACCAGCAAAACGAAGTCCAGCACACAGTCAAAAATACAGCAAGTAGAGCCAAAAAGACAGGGGAGACCACACCAAGGATGCCAGGTCTAACAAAAAACAATGGCAGCAATGGCAAACAGAGGGTGCCTGGCAGCAGGGTGCAGCTAGGCAGCCATCGCAAAGGAAAAAAAAGAGTGGGAAGATGACCAAATTTTTAAAACCAAATTCCAGGACATTCTACAAACATTGAAGGAGGAATATTGTTTAGCATCGACCAAGGGGCACACAATGACTTGAGTGACAGTGTTCATAAATATAAGAAATATAGAAAATGAGGCATTACGGAGAAATAAATGAAACTTTCACTCACAGTGTTATCCATGTGAAGTAGATTGCTTTCTGTTGTGGAACACATGACAATTTGCTTCCCTCTGTGTACAGTCGACCCCATATAAAACTGGGACATATGCTACATTTATTGAACTTTGCTAGGACATATGGTAAATACATGTAAATGTACCAACAAGGGGAGGGGCAACAACAAGGAACAGATGGTTTAGCAGCAGTGTGCAGCTGCTGGGCCATTGCAAATTAAAATAAATTGAAAGGAAAAAGAAAGCGGGGAGGGCCTGGAATAGAAAAACTGCGTGGGGGAAATAATTGGAGGGGCTAGAGGTAGACAGCAAGAAAAGAATTGCGCTTCTATAGAGTGCTATAGAAAAAAATAGTTCCCTGATGTCAGCAGATGAAGGATGCAAGTCATTCATTCAAAAGGATTAAACAGGAGACAAAACTGAAGTGAAAAAAAACAGATGTGCGCTACACTCTCGAATCAAACCAACCCAACACTACCAACAACCTAGCCAAAGATATCACCAACTACAACCAATGGATCTCTAACTGCACTGATGCTCTTACACCCAGCAACACTTATTAACATCGCAGAACCGACAACAACAGGGCCTCCTGGTACATGGAAGAACTCCAGGACTTCAAAAGATACTGCAAACCGCTAGAAAAAAAGTGGAGATCCAACCATGACACGGATGACAGATCAACCTACAAGGCAACCCTCTGGCACTACCACCACCTCCTGAGAGTTACCAAGCGAAGATCCCTCATGGATCGGACTGTTACAAGAGTAGCAAAGAGGTATTTCCCATCATCAACGAATTCACCACCCCAGACACATCAACCAACTCTATCACCCCTCTCGTCAGGAACCCTGCAACAACCCTTCAAAATACTTTAGCAGCAAAATTGATAAGATCTACAGTAACTTTGAAAAGCAACCGAACATTGAGGACATCATCAGCAAACTGCACACTTACCACTCGGACAGACACTTAACCAAAGGAGAACACTCACAGAGGTAGATAACCAGGCGCGGTGCGTCCATTGGGGCGTGGGGGCAGAGCCCCCCCACCCGCAGCTCCCTCTGCGTCTTTGAACTCAAGTAAACTGATTCAGTTTACTTAAGTTCAAAGACCCGAGGGAGAACTGACAATCATGTCAGTCAGCATGACGTCGGACCGCCCACCCCTTCAGAGTCTGAAGGGGGTGGGCGGTCTGGTCTCATGTTGACTGACATGATTGTTAGACAGTGGGGGGCAACAGGCAGCAGTACAACACAAGTGCGCATGAGTGGGGACGGAGGGCGAATTTTCGCACCGTGCCCACTCATGCGCACTCGTGTTTTGACTTGTTTGCGCATGCCCATTAGGAGCCCCTCGGGCTCCTAATGGGCGTGCTGTGGGTGAAGAATAGCCCTGCCCTAAGACAATCCTGGCACTGCTGGCAGCACCAGGATTGGCTGAGGGGGGCTGTAGGCGCCAACGGACTCGGGGCGGCGCGGACCTGCTCAGGACATCCTCAGGTAGGATTTTTAAATGTATTTTAATAACACCCACCCTCCCCCCGTGCGACACCCCCCCACGCGACACCCCCCCCACACCCCAAACCCCACCTCCCCCCAGTGAGCCGCGACTGGAAAACAGTGCATGCAAATGGTTGCGCAGAAAACTAGAATGCCTCTTATTCACAAAAAAATGCATTTGAGAGGGACTTGTGTGTCACTTAGGCTATAACTGTGTTCATGTAGCTTTTCTCCTGGAAGCCCAAGTGCCCGAGTTTACTCTGCCAGGTTGGTCCTAAAGCTGGGAGTATCCTCCGCTTACATAACTTGGCTTAGATCGATGTCATCGCTGCCTCCCGTTCCCACATAATTTCAGACCCTTCCAGCCAGTTCTCAAGGCAAACCAACAGAACTCTGCATTAGTGCATTCAGCATCTGGCATACGCGGCCACCAAGTATGTTGGTGTTGCCCAGTGCCATATCCTTAGATCTAAAGCACCCCATGACATAACACCATATTATGTGTTTTAGCATTCCTATAGCACATAGCTGTCACCAGTGGGGTTTCATGGTACTTAAACTCTCGGGGTGACCGGGTGAGGGTAATTGCAGGCGGACCTGAATGTGCGGTTGGATCCGTCTGTGGTCTTAACAAGTTCTATCAGGGCAGATTTTTGTGTCACAAGTGTGGCCGTAAACGATGGTTGTGGAAAAGTTGTGGCTGCCTGCGTGTGTGTCAATTTTTTATTAAATGTATTAGAAAAACTTTGATCTGGGACATTAACAAACAGTCCATTCCACTTCATATGCACAGCTTTTGTTATTGTTATATGTGTGCAATGTTTCATATTTGAATTCTTGTCACGTAGATTACAAACAATACTCGCACCCGGACAAACATGCCACAAACTGATTTAACTCTAGTTTTGCTGTACTTACATAATTAGGAACAGATGAAATATATTTTCAACTTTTAAAAACGGAAAGAACTGGACTAGGTTTGAGACATTGTTTTTCTTGAATGAGCATTTGAACATAGTTCAAAATATATATTTTTTAAAGAGTTATTGTGGTTTAGGATTTCTTTGCTAACATCTCTGTTATTCATTCAACTTATTACTAGAGATGTATGTGGTAATTGTGTTTCAGAATCGGTTTCCTCAATGTTTTCGCTTGAACAATGTTTTTCTGTGCTGTAAAGCAGAGCCAGTTTTCTTTATAGTCTGTTTGTACCTGCATCAACAACATTTGTGCAAATTCATTTGCCCTGGTTTTTTTCCCAACTTTGCAGTTTTTTTTACACTGCTTCATGGTGATTTATAGGAGATTATGTTGCATCCACGGTCGCAGTGCCCATTTAAAAGTACTCTAGAACTGAAATGTCATTACCTGCCCATGTCCTTTTTGAACTGGCAGTGCCCACCATGGAAGTGCAGTGTAATCCGGCTCCCACCCCCCTCTAAAACCTACTAGAATGGAATGTATTTAACTGCTTGCAATACATGGCCAGAATCTATGTCTAATCGACCAGGACTGAAATGCCACAATGGCCCATGTTCTCTGCTCACAGATCCGGTCCCAGATTACAAAAGCATATGGTAAGTGTATGATGACACATGCATGACTATTTACACTTTCACAATCCTCGCTTCTGGAATTCTGCAAGAATCAGAAGACCCAGCTCTTCAACTAACACTCAGCAGACAACCTTCACACCTGTTCCAGGGCCTGAATACCCATCAGGTGATAAGTTGTGCTTTACAAATTCTCATACCATAACATAGCATACCATAGCATAACATAGCGTAGCATAACGTGAAGTAACTTAGCATAACATAACATAACATAACATAACACAAGATAGCATAGCATAACATATAACATAACATAACATAACATAGAATAGCAGAACATATAACATAATATAACATTACATAGCACAGCATTGAATAACAAATAACATAACATAGCATAACTTAACATAACAACATCTGCCCCAGGAGGAGGACAATACCAAGAAGAGGGAGAACAACCATCAAATCATGTGTACCAAACTGATATGAATATTAAAGCGGGTTGCTATTTGCTGGTTGGGAGTGCAGCCTACCTTCATTTGGAGTCCCTGGAGCCTTCTTAGCTGCTAAGCCCTACTGACGGTGTCTCGCGCTGGGCCCCTGATTGTCGTTCCCCCCCGCCGCCGCCAGTTCTATCAGCGGCCACAGAGCGGGGGGACTTCAGAACCCACAATTCCTGGCGGGGCTTCCCCGCCCACCCACGCCGACTTCCGCGCCTGGAGGCTCTAAAAATATCGCGGCTACCTCCGCGTCGCGGGAGCGCGCGAGTGAAGCCCGGGTCAAGGGCGGGGCCATCTGTGGCCATCCGGGGCTAGAGGAGGCCGGGCTGGGCCCCCCTTCTTTCCACCCGCGTTTGACATTCATTGTGGAATCAAGGTGGGAGACATTCATTGGATATAGTAAACACCTTGAACTGTGGATATCGGCTGTGTACGGGACAATATCTGAATTACTGAGGATATACCATATGGCTAATTCCACTTCAAAAGGGTGTGCGGGGGGGGCATTGGGACTTTGGACGCGTTTTTGAAAACGCGCAGAAACTGCCGTGGCCAAGGACATTGAGCTCGTGGAGCGAAGGTTATCCTTGGATCCCTGTTGCCATACCCTTCCCCCAAGAATAAACACAGAGGGGGCTATAACTACTGTTGCGGCTCTGGACCTCCCGGACCCTCCCCAAGTTCTTAATGGGGCAGTTGTAGATGCAAGTCTGTCCATTTCTATTGATGCATCTCCTGTGCCTAGCCTGCCACTTAGCCCCTTAGTTACATGCAGTAGGCAGCTGCGGTCACGTCAGTCGCTAGTAGTAAAGCTCACCTAGGGAAAAGAAAGGCTAGTAACACCCCAAAAGGTAGGTGGCAACAAGCGAAATAGCTCAGGAAAAGGAAAACTTTTGCATCTGGGCAGGTTGAAGATGTTTCAAATCAGGCTGTGGAAGGCATGGCAAAGAGGGGGTTGGTCCATGAGGAACAAAAAACAAAAAATGACTCTGGGGGGAAAATGTCTGTATTTTTGAATGCTATGGAAGAACACTTGAGGGTATTTATCACCCCAGTCTTGGAGAAACTAGAGCAAATAGAGGGTAGATTGATTACTATTGAAAAATACATCGCACAACAAAAAGTCCCCAATTTAGGGGCTAAATCAGCCAAAGAGCATTCTTTGAGTGCACATGTAACTACAGTAACTAATTTGGTGGACTCTATGTTGATTCCAGTACCCCAAGCATTTCAAGTACCCCAAGCTGTAACTCCAACTATACCGCCCATAGCTGCAGGAGTGGGACCTAATCAAGGAGTAGAGATGGGTCCGAGGGGTCCGGTGGGAAGATTAAGCCCCCAGTGCAGAGGTTTTCTCGTGAGACAGTGTTGCACCTCCCTCCAGAAGCATGCCCATACTCGATAATCCTGGCAAATGTCCCGAAGCCACAGGATGGCAGAGAGGAACATTGGACCACCCTCAAAAATAAGGCCCTACACTGCTTGAGTATTAAAATAGTGTTAGGTGAACATTTGTTTAATAATTTCAAAATGGTGAGAAGGGTATCATGGGTGGGAAAAACTAAGAAGACTCTTAAGGGTGATTGTGTGGTGATAAGTTTTGGATGCCCTATTTTGGTTGATCATATCTTAAAGCAGGCAGGATCAGCCAGGATTCATTTCGAGGCTGTTAATGTACTCCCACTTGGGTTTTTCTATCCTCCGGTTAATACCGGAGTAAATAGGGAGAGAGGGTATAGAACCCAGTCAGTTTATCCGACCAGTACAGTTGCGCTGAGTAATAGATATGAGGCTCTAAGTTCGCTAAATATAAATGATTGAGTTGGGGGCGGGGCAAGTCCAGTATTTGGGAAAGCCAGCCCAGAAGTTGAGCTTAGAGCGTGCCCGCCTGCTGAATTCGACTTACAGGGTATCCTAGTGGTAGATAGCGTTATACTGACTGTTGATAGAGTCTTAACTTTTCTGCCCAGTGGAGCGGACTGTCTGAAACTCGGGTCTGTGTCAAGAAAAGCAGTAGTTGGGAGGCCCGAAGGTACGGAAGTTCCACCTGTGACGTCTGTAGTGGAAGATGGTGTTGCCAATTTGGTAGTATCAGACCCAGTGACTGTAGGGAGCAAGGAGCTTATGCAAGCAAGGCCTACTGTCCCTGAGAATAAGATGGTGATTTTATCATGGAATATTGCTGGGTTGAGGTCAAAAAGAGGAGGCATAAACTGGGAGGCATTTCTTTCAGCCCACCATATTATTGCCCTACAGGAAACCTGGGAAGCGAGAGAGTACTATTACTTGGATGGATATCAATCATTTAGTAAATTTGCAATACCATCTACAATGGGGAGACCCGGGGGGGGATTGTGTTGTTATTTAGTCTGAAGCTGCTGTACAAAGCAGAGTTAGTAGTGACAAGTTCCCCAAATATCTTAGCAGTAAGACTTGAGGGGGATAACTTGCCTACAATCCTGGTGGTCAATTTCTATAATTCTTTTACTAAGACCGATGAATTGGACCACTTAAGAGCACTCTCGGGGTTTTTGGATGAATATGATGCCCACAATGACACATTTTATTATCTTTTAGTGCTTGGCGATTTTAATATTCATGTTTGTCCCTTGAAATGTTTTCAGAATATGGATTTTGAGAATGACCCGCTAGGAAGTACCCACTTTAAGCATACAAAGAGCGGGATGTATTTTGAGAGTTTTTTATCTTCACACTATTTATTGGTCTCAGCACAAGGGGAAACTCAGTGCCGTGTCCCAACGTTTATAGGACAAGGCAATAAATCTATTATAGATTATATTTTAGTGTCGTGACTTATGATAGATACAATAGGTTCTCTTTGTGTCACACAGAATGGGTTTAGTGATCATAATCCTCTTATATTAGGGCCCTTAAAAGTGATTTTGCGCCGGCAATTATCTTAAATACAAATATAGCTGCTAAATGTCAAGGTCGTAGATTAAGGTGGGAGGTGATTACGCCTGTGGTCTTTCTGGAAAATTTGTACAGGAGTCAATCTGAGGATCGGAGTATATGTCTAGGTGCTAACTCAGATCCAAGAAATATCCTTGGTGCTTTTAATCGTATTACAGAAGAGGTAGCGGCCAATCTGACTAGGAAAAGTAAAATAAAGCCCAAGAAACTTAACCCCTTCGATGCTGGTGACGGAACCGTTCCGTCATCAGTTACGGCTGAGCTGTGCTGATGACGGAACGGTTCCGTCACGACCGCGCCCTGTTCTGGAATGTCCAGCACAGGGCGCGGCTAACGCGCCGCACGGAAGCGGTTAAAGACTGGTTCGACCAAGCATGCAGTAATACTCACACGGTCCTTCTAGAAGCATTAAAAGGGCCTGGTAAGGATTCACATAAGATTGCAGAGGCAAGAAGGGCCTATAAAAATGCTACCAAACGGAGAAAAACTGAGCTGAAAGATATGGCATGGGAGGAACTGACCAAAGCGAGTGTTCTGAAAAGTAGCACTCAATTTTGGAAAGTGATAAATAGCCCTTTGTTTAACGAGACAGAAAATACAAACAAAGACTGTCTTATTCCCCCTGAAAAGTGGGTGGAGCACTTTGGTAGTCTCTATGCGGAAATAACCCACTCACCTTCGATGGCTCGAGCTGAATTTTTACAGGCCGGAAAAATTATTTTTACTGAGGAAGAAGTTTTGGATGCTATTGAGTCCACGGCAAATGAAAAAGCCTCTGGCCCGGACGGGGTGCCGGCAGACCTATACAGGGCAGAACCTCAATACTGGATGAAAATTTTAACTTCTGTTTTTAATGCAGCTTCTAAAGTGGGACCCCCAGCATCTTGGGGTAAAGCAGTTATTGTCCCTATATTTAAGAAGGGTTCAAGAGAAGATCCGGCATGCTACCGGCCTATCTCTCTCTTGGACTCGGCTGCTAAAATAATGGGTAAAGCCGTACTGGAGCGACTGACAGACTGGTTGGAAGAGAATGCTGTCATCTCTGATCTGCAGTACGGGTTTAGAAAAGGAAGAGGTACCGCGGGGCAATGCCTCAATTTACATCTTGTTATAGGGGAGTACACAGTCGCAAAGCAGGGGGACATACATCTAGCGTTTATGGATTTGTCCACTGCATTCGACCTTGTTAATCGACAAAAACTATGGACTTCCCTGTTTGACATGGGGTTGGATCCCGTGTTGATATTCTTCCTAGCAGATACCCACGAGAACACCAGTGCAGCAGTTCGTTATAATGAGAATGGGAGCTTGACAGATACCTGGCCGGTAAAGCGAGGGGTAAGGCAAGGGTGTATTCTCGCTACCTTGTTGTTTACACTTTATATAAACAAGTTGGGGGATGTTCTAATCTCAGCATGTAAGGACATCCCGAAAGTTGGCCAAAAAAAGATTCCTGCGTTATTATACGCAGACGACGCTGTGTTAGTGGCTAGGACGGCAAGAGGATTACAGTTACTTTTAGATTGTTTTATTAATTTTATGTATTCTTTGGATCTGAAAACCAATTTTAAAAAGTCACATGCCATGTCGTTAGGCGGAGGACGGGCGAAAAAGGCATCGTTTTTCTGTAAAGGGCAAGAGCTCTCCAAAGTACCTACCTTCCCATACTTGGGGATCGTATTTGATGATAAAAGGTCATGGGTGATGCAACGTGCATTGAAAAAGAATACACTAGCAAGGGCCACGGGGGCCCTCTTGGGCTTTGCTAAACGATTGGGCTGTAAACCATTACCAGCAGTTAT
The DNA here is from genome assembly GCF_964261635.1 of Lissotriton helveticus. Classification (NCBI taxonomy): domain Eukaryota; kingdom Metazoa; phylum Chordata; class Amphibia; order Caudata; family Salamandridae; genus Lissotriton; species Lissotriton helveticus. The sequence goes on from NC_136065.1 coordinate 1,877,016,475, forward strand.
GAAAATCTATAACGCTAAATGTGTTCCCATGGTGTTGTATGGGAGTGAGGTGTGGGGCTAAACTGAAGTAAGTGAGATCCAAACTGTAGAAAATGTCTTTTTCAGAAAAGTGTTGTCGATCCCTCAGTCTGTAGCTACTTTTAATGTACATGAAGATCTGGGGGCGGGCTACATCTCAGACCAGATAACTGTGGCACCAATATTAGGGTGGCTAAGAATTTGGGCACAGCAAGCTCCGAATTTAAATCAATTAATTATTCAAGATTGTCTGTCCTTAGATAAGGCATTGGCGATACCTTGAATACGCTATATTAAAACCCAAATGGATTCTATGGGTTGTTCTGATCTGTTTACAAATCCTAGGGCCCTAAGCAAAACTGCAATCAAGGCAGTAAAATCCCAGTTCCTGAATAGGTTAAAGCTACAGAGGGAAGAAGAGGAATTGGCAAAACCATCGGTTAGAAATGTTGTTATGCTAAGTACAGGGAGAGACATCCAGCCGTACTTAACTTATATAACGAAAAGCCATTTCATCTGTTTGAGTTACTAAGGTTCAAGCATAACATGCTAACATGGTTGTTATCTTTCCCTAGGGGTTTTGCCAAAAGTGGGACTCTGGGGCCGTGTCCATGTGATAATAATTCTGTGCAAAATATGCTTCACATGATCTTTTTTTGCAAGTTCTATGTGTTACAACGTAAGAAATTTATTCTGCCATTGTTGAAAGGTTGCAATTTTGCACAGGTCAGACCAGCCATGGCATACTTACAAATGCTCGGGTCCCCTGTGGTGTGTTTTGGGGCGGCGAGTTACATTACAAGGGCTATTAGATGCCGAAATAAATTAGCGCCACCGTAATCGCCTCCCTCCGCCCTTTTTCATGTATTGCTTTTTTAGTATTTGTGCTGGGTGACAAACTTTTTTATCTTCTATATTTATTTGCCAATTGTATAGCACTTTTTACATCTGAATGTATCTAGTTGTGTTAGTCGTGGTATGAAAATTTGACCATCTGTGATATGAAATACTGTGCTGTGGTTTAAGGGTTTTAAATTTTTTAACCGAATAAAGCAACATTTTGACTTTGACTTTGACTTTGAATAATAAAGTAATCCAATTATAGTTAGCAAAAAATAACACTTAAAATATTAAACAGATTAAAAAAAATAAAAAAATAAAGACACAAAAAATTATGTTTAAAAATTGTAATATTTTAAATATAATTCCAAAGGAAATATGCTCAAAATAGCTTTTCCAAATTCTATGATTAAGTCCTATGTTCGAACCAAACACCAATTCCCCAAAAAAATTTGATGCACTATTCAAATTAAAATCCTGCACAATTTTGAGAAAATGCATACATAGGGGGAAGTTCAAATGTTCAATACTAATTCCAGTCTAACACACATTGGGGCGAATGCATACACTAGAGGGAGGGGTCAGATTTACTATTCTAACTCTAGCCTAACAGACAATGAGGAAAGTGCATAGATAGGTGGAAATAAGTTTAATATTCTAACTCCAGTCTAGCAATAATTGAGGAAATAGTTACATTGGGTGGGTCAGATTTACTTTCCTAAACCCAATACAGCAAGCATTTGGAAAAGTTCATGCATTGGGAATATTGGGTTTCACGTTTACTATTCTAGAGCTTATCTAGGAAAGAGTGGGTAAAGTGAAAACATTGGGTAGGAAAAGGAGGGTGACACAGGGGCATATTATCAAGGACAGGCGATACATTATCGCCGCTTTTATCGGCAGGAAACTGGGCTTTGATTGGAATTCATAGAGCATATTATAAAGGCCATTATCGCCGCTTTATCGGCAGTTTCCTGCCGATAAATGCGGCGATAATGTATCGCCTGTCCATGATAATATGCCCCACAATTACTATTCTAACTCCAACCTAAGAAGCATTAGGAAGTGCATGCATTGAGAGGGTCACATTTAATATTTTTAACTCTAGTCTAATAAATATTGTGGAAAAGTGCAGAAATTGGTGGGGGTCAGATTTAATATTCTAACTCCAGTCCAACAAACATTATTGGGGGGTGCTGATTTACTGTTAGAACTCCAATCTAACACAAATTGTTGAAAGTGCAAATATTGGGGGCATCAGATTTAAGATTTTAACTCCGGTGTAAGGAATATGGGATGAAGTGCATACATTGGTGGAGCCAGAATTAATATTCTCACTCCTTTCTAACAAACATTGTGGAATTTGCTTACATAGGAATTGGGAGAGGGGAACTCAAATGTTCTAGTCGAACATCAATGTAACAAACAGTGAGCAAGTATGCACATTAGAGAGTAAGGTTTACTATTTAAACTCCAGACTAACAAACATTGTGGAGAGTGCATACTATTTTAACTGCAGTCTAACAAACACTAGGGGAAAGTGTATACATTGTCCGCAGCAGGAGATTGGGGGGGAAGCGGGGTTGTCAGATGTAGTAATCGCACTCCAATACAAGTATGGAAAATGCTTACAATGATGGGAGGGGTGGGGGTTGGGAGTGTTTGAATTACTAATGTATCTCTAGTCTAACAACTGGGAAAGCGCATACAGTGACCTGATTTGCAAGGCCATGATCAGTACATTGAATGAGTTATGGTTGTGTAGCTGACCATATGTGCTATATTTTAATGTGTTTTAGGTTTTGTATCCGTAGCCTCCCTTTACCTTAAGTTGAAAGTAAAATGTGTATCTTTTATTTTATAAAACACATCATCTTATGATGTGAGAAAACAACCATAACTTTCCTATTTCCTGTAATGTTTTTAAATTATCATTTTTGTTTTCTTCCTATATACTGTGGTTCCTACCTGAAGTACCCATTCAGACCTGTGGCCAGCTACATAATGCGGACCCCAGAGCCCACATTCCATAGCTTTCTGCACATACTGTTTGACTTTCAGAAAACTCCTCCAAACAGGTTCCAGGTCCTCCAACACCCAGAGGGGCTTGTTTACAAGCCCCTTGCGTCGCCGGTGCGTCACTATTAATATGGGGGAAAAGTGACATAGGAGCGGTGCAAGGGGCTTGAAAACACGCCCAGAGTGTGCGCAACACATAATTTGCGTGTGCAATGTAGGCTTTTGGTGCAGAGTGTGGCCTTTGCCCTGCAACCAGTTCCAAGTCCTGAGGACTAAATGTGCTTAGGCTTTGCCTTTCCCAGTAAGCTCTCTGCACAGGATGTGGCCTTCACACGCCCCAAGTGCCTTGTCTGAATGTACTCAGAGTCCACAAGGTACTCCATTCAACGCTGTGGGTTCCAGGGGCAGGCTGTGGTCTTTTAAATGGTTAGGAAAGAATGAGGGGGTCAAAGAAAGAGCACCCTCTGTAATCCATCCCTCGGCAGGAAGTTTGAAACATTTAAGGATTATCTGTAGTTGGGTTCAGTAGAAAGGCCTGATGTGTCCTGGTCTCTCTCACTGGTCCTTAGAAGGAGCCTAAGAGAAACAGGCTCTTGATGCTCAACAAAAGGTTAGCAGATGAGAAACACGCCAGCAGCCAAACTGTGCATTACTGAGGAACATCTAAAACTACCATTTTCTTCTCTACTTGCGTATTGTTTAAGGAAGCTATAAAGAAGCAAACTTAAGAGGCAATACATGATAGTTATTAATATTTCAGAGAACTTCAAAAAAGAATAAGGGAGGGAAAAATCATCAAGGGGCATCCCCCCATGCAAACTGAGCTTCTAGCAAAGAGGCTCTCTGATTATCACAAATTCCCTGGGTTTCCTCATACACATCTGATCATTATATTAATTCCTAGATATATGTCACGCATGAGAGCAAAATGTCACTCCGGAACTGTACATCTCTTAAGATCTTGCTCCATCACTGAGACTCTCGGCCTCCATGCACGTGACAAGAGCAGCAAAGATGTAGGAGAGGGCCCTCAAGAACCCACGCACATAAACACTGTCCACTTTCCTCACAGAATCAGCAACAGTGTTGTAGTTTCCTCAGAGAAAAACAGCGACACACGTTACGTCAAAGGATACCACTATCCCTTGTGCTGTCTCCAGCAACCACCCGACTCCAGAAACCAGGAAACACTGAATACAGGAAGAGCTGAATACAGGAAGAGCTGAATACTCCATCCTTGATCTCCGTTCCTCCTATGTCTGGAGAAAAAGTTAAAAAAAATTCGGGCTAAGTAACCCCAGTGACATTTAAAATTGTGAGGGGCGTGCTATATTTAATGTGCGAGCACCTGAAAAAAATATATTTAGTTTAAACACTTTTCGGTCTAGTAGGCAGAAGTACTAGCTCCGTGATTGTCACAAGGTGTGAAAAGGAGAAGACTGAAAATCGTAGTCATCAGGTGACAGGTTAAGGTTTTTTATTTTTTTGAGTTTTATATAGCGCAAACGCGACCCAAAGATATCAGGTATCAGAGCGCTTTGCATGAGCACCAGTTGCGTTACAGACAGACATATTCATTTTTGTTAGGCATGGGGAATTTAAGTGATTTGCTCAGGATCACAGGATGCTAAGCGTCGTTGCCAAGATACAAACCCGATCCCCTAGCTTTTAGGTCGACCGCTCCAGCTTTTAGGCTGTATCCTTGCGGTGCGGGCCGGTGACGGTACCAGTAGGCCCAGCTAACGTCGCCGTGAGACACAAAGGGAGACACAAACACTTAGGGCCTCATTTATGAGGCCATGCGTCACTTTTACGCCACCGGTGCGTCACTTTTTGTGACGCACCAGCAGCGTAAAAAATGTGCCTTGTGCACCATATTTACAAAGTGACGCATCTAGGTAGATGCGTCACTTTGTAAACCCCTGCGCCACATTATACCTGCTAGAAAACAACTATGGGTTGGCTCTATACAGCAAGGCTGAGCCGGATTATCAAAAAACAAAATAGAATGCCAATGCTGATATGGACAATTTAGACAAACAATATGTTAACCAGAACCTGAACAGAGGATTCAAGGACGGTAATTGCTGTTTAGTAGCTTTTTATTTTGATATATTAGAAAAAAGGATTTGTGTTTTTTTAAAGCAATCAAAGGAACATAGTCACAGGGGAAGGACAAGTGAAATTAAAGAAAACTGAATATTTATCTTCAAACATTCGTTAATGCAACCATATCATATATGTGGCACATCACAACTGCGAAAACGGCTTGGCAATCCAATTAATGTTTCCATCCCGTCTGTACATTACGTAGAATCTTTCGAAAGTGTAAAAAATATTAGAGACGAATGTACATATGATAGAAGTCGTTTGGTTAATTTTTGTGTAACATTGTGTTCGCAGCTTGTGGCCCCATGTTCTTTTTGAAAAATTAGAAATTGCAAATGTATATATAACTTTTTACTATTATAATGTGTGTTTCTTTATTTCTTCTTTTTCTTCTGAATGGTGTGAAAGTTTGTTGAATGCCTGTGATATGGTTGCATTAACGAATGTTTGAAGATAAATATTCAGTTTTCTTTAATTTCACTTGTCCTTCCCCTGTGACTATGTTCCTTTGATTGCTTTAAAAAAACACAAATCCTTTTTTCTAATATATCAAAATAAAAAGCTACTAAACAGCAATTACCGTCCTTGAATCCTCTGTTCAGGTTCTGGTTAACATATTGTTTGTCTAAATTGTCCATATCAGCATTGGCACATTATACCTGCGCCAGGTATAATGTATGCAAGGGGGGCGTATTGACGCAAGGAAGGGTCATAGAAGTGACGCAGTGAAATCTATGAGATTTCACAGCGTCACTTTTAGGACGCCGTTGCGTCAAAATCTTGCGCCTGCCTCACAGCAGGCGTAAGACTGACGCATGCCCTTTCACATGGGGCTTGCCCCATGTGAAAGGGAGCATTGCTGGAGTTGCGTCCCTTTTGTGACACACTCCAGCAATGCGTCACTTTTGCACTTACAGATACGTCAGAAATACTGACGTATCTGTAACTCCTTGCGACATGATGCGTCATACATTAAATATGACGCATCATTGGTGTAGCAAGGAGTGCGCAGTGAAAAGTGACACATCGCTGTTTTCACGCAGCGATGCGTCACTTTTCATAAATGAGTCCCTTAGAGATTTGGTGTGGGCAGGAAGTATTGAGCGACCTCCACCTGTTTATTTATACCCCCGGGCCACGCCTGGCCACAGGGTGATATAAAGTATGCTGATCTGTCCGGGGTAGCAGCCCCCGGGCTACATGTGGCCAACAACTAGCCGCTACAATCCTCTCCCCAAGGTTACTGTGCTTCGATCAAGAGCTAGTGAGTTTATCTTATAATGCAAATAAATAAAAAGTTTCATTTGTGTCCTGAATTATGCAGTGTTGCAGCTTAAAAACTGTCCTCACCGTATTACCAGTCGGCACGAGGAAACCCAACATTAAAAAATAGTTTTGTATCAATTTTGAAGGTCAAATCATCTTTAGTAATATGATCTGCAAAGTTCCCAAGTGGCCATGGTTGGGGTGGTCAGTGACGTGCCCGGATTACCTAGGATCTCACTGATTCTGCAAGCACTTTAGATCTTTTAGAGGCACTGTCCTGCTGGGGGACTATAATCTGTACAAAGCACTCCTGATATAACTCAGTTAGGCTAATATGGATTCCGTGCATGTCAGACCTCACTTGTGGGGCCAATGGGCAGACAATGGCTACTGAGCCCCAGGGCTGGTGCTTGAGGTCGTTTGCCGTTGGTGTCCTGGGTCAGTTATATGACTGCAAACTGGGCCAAGTACACACTTTCTGCACTTGACTCACAGTGAGCGGTCTGAGGCTTCTCAGGGAGGAAGTGTTGGTGATAAAATCTCAAACTTCCACACTAAAATAACAGACACAATAAAGCATTGTCCAGCCGTGTGCTTATCTTTTGTTAAAATAAAGTAATTTAGTCCCACAGCAAAACAAATTACTACACACTCAAAAGATGGTTCAGTTGCAGGATTGTGACCTCACCTATGAGTTCTTGAGAAGCGTGATATCCCTCTCCACTCCTGCCCTTTCTTTAATAAATTCCCCATGTATGTGTAACTTAAGCAAAGAGACAGGTATAGGGTTTAATTAATCACAGGTGCAGATCACTGCCGATTATCCCGATGAATAGTTCATAGGACAGTTCAATAGTCTGTATGCCCGTACCAGTAAAAGTTAGTTTTCTAGCAGCAGGACTGATATGCACGGGTGAATCAGTTTCTCACCTCATGCAAGTTGAGCCCTGTGTTATTTGCACAACTGCATTTTAGATCAGTGGTACCGGCTGTTGCAGTCAACGACATTGTACCCAGAGCCGGCCGGACTGGCCTTAGTGGGCACTGGGCATTTTATCTGGTGGGCCGAAATGGTGGGGGGCAGTTTTGCAGCAGTGCTGCAATATCAGCCCCCTGCAACAAAAGCAGCAGCAGTTCTTCTCACTAGCAGCCCCCCCCCCCCCCCAGCCCGGTGCTGGTCCCACTGAATTGCCAGGGCTGTTTTGTGTTCCCAGTCCGGCCCTGATTGTACCCTAGGGTTTCAGCAACTGTCTCTTCACTAGGTCACTGGGGTTGAACAGCACATCAGGCGTGCGTGTCAGGAACTCATCTTCTGCAGTTGCGGCCTCTGGGGCGATGGAGGCGGGCGCTCCTTGTAGGCAGCTGTGGCCTCCAGTCTGATGCAGGTGGAAGCTTGTCTTAAGCATTTGCAGCCTCCGAGCTGATATAGGTTGGTGCTTCTTTGTGGAAGTTGCAGTGACTCCGCACAGTTGAAATCTTCGGTGGCAGTGGCAGAACCAGACCTTCTGTGGCTGGCAGTGGAAGGTTGAGCAGCATGATGACATTCTAGTGGATAACCTTTCATGCATTTTACACTTGGACCTGACGGGGAGAATAGGAGACTAGTGCTCCGGTTTAACAACGGCTTCACTTCAGGAAGTCGCCCACATCTGGATGCTCCCCACGCCAAGAAAATGCTGGGCTTCTTCTCCTGGACAGTCTCTCTTCTTGCAGGGCCAGGCACTTTCTTTCCCTCTCGTATTAGGCAGATTTCTAGGCTCTAAGCATACCCTCATCTTTTCCAACAAGTTGAGGACTTCAGGTTATGTCTTCTGACTGCAAACACCACCACTGGTCACCTAACAGTCCTTCAAGTACTCTGAAGAGCAATTCCTTCCTTTGTCTAGGAGATTTTAGAACTAAAACGAAGTGGTGCGGTGTGGTTTGGTTTGGGTCCCACTTTTATATTCCTTTCCCAAACAGGGGATGTGAGCCACTCAGGTTTCAAAAATGGTTTGGGTTGGTTCTTTTTTCAAATGTAATTTTCTGGTTGCTTCTCAGACAAAGCAGGTAGCAATGTTTTGCTTTTTTTCAAGTGCAAACTGTTACTAACAGAACATACTGGTGGTGAGACAGTCCCAAAAAGGAAAGTACAGGATCACGTTATCTTGGAAACAACCATGTCTTCAGATTATTTTGGAGGTGGTGATGTCAGAGAGAGAGTTAAATAATTCAAAGAAACACACCCAGACAGGGAAAGGACTGTTCCCCAGTTCTGCCAAACTGAATACTTGAGATTGCATCTAAGGTGGTGTTTGAAGAACATAACGATCTAGAAGGATGGTTAAAAAGCTATATTATTTCTCAAATAAAGAAGACTTTACTGATTAAACACATTTGAAGCTAAGCAAGGCATCTTAAATATTCACACTTGAGTATGACAGCTAATGCAAATCTATAGGGTGGTTGTAGATGTGAGCTGATCTGGGGAGACAGGGAATCACAGAGCCTGCTGAATTTTAAACAGACTGTAACTTCAGCAGTACATTTTTTGAAATACCCAAATAAGGGGAAATTCCATAATCAAATTGCAAAATAATTAACGCTTGTGTAATATCTTGTGAAAGTTTGTGGCAGGAACAGATATAGTTTTCTAAGCATCCTTAAGAGCAAAGCATATGGATGCACTTGTGTAACTTGGAGAGCTCCTGTTCTCTTGGGAAACCAAGATTCCTGACTGGGGCAACCAGAGTAGGGATAGGACACATCTCTTGAGGCTACCAAGAAAGGTTCAAACCATAGGAAAGCATGACAAACAGCAGTATTTTCGTTAAATTGGACTCTAACTTTTTCATTCATGCTCATAGATACTGCTGGTATGCCAATAACAAAGTTGTTGTTTAATGTCAGAAATTCTTTGACATAGCACAATAATATGGGCATCGTCTGTGTATGAAGCTCGGTTAATACACAAAGACTGAACATATCTTGCCGAATGAGAACGGTATACTTTGAAAAGCAAAGGCCTCGGGAATGTGCCCAGCGATACCCAACAGATTATAGTTTGAAAGGATGATTGAAAAGGAGAGGAGGGATACAGCACAGGAAAAGTCTGTCAATAATAAACCAATCCATTTAGTGGTCAAATTATTAATGCAAACTGCCTGAAGCCGTGCTAATGCAGTCTCATGAGACAAAGTATCGAAAGCGGCTGATAGGCCAAATAGAACCTAGGTTGTGAAGCCTAACCTCGGCCCAATATCATTCCCACATCATCAATTGCTGCCACTAAAGCTGAATCCATACTGTGTTTTGTGCTAAATCAAGACTGAGAGTTCCAGGGCCCTGGCTAGGAGGCTACTGCAGCTTGCACTACCCATTGCCCATCCTTGCTTTCAATGATGATACCAAAACAACTCTTTCGCCTATAAGTGCAACAGTTCAGATTATTCGAGATCCCCAAAACTAAAGGAAGGCTGGGGAGGTAGGTATTAGTATTTTTTTATGTATATTGTATTCATAAGCAACTGTTGTTCTCAGCCGCGGGCCATGTAGGTGACAGCGGTGGGGCCGGGTTGGGGGGGGGGGATTTCGAGTGATGATGCAGAGTGAAAATTGAATAAATAATTAATTTTCCCTCGGCATTGTCCACCGCTGTTATCTGCACGAGCTGTGGCTGGTTTTTCTGCTCCTCTCGAAATTAGATGAGCAGCGCCACCATGTGGCAGACTGTCATACCTGTTTGTTGACAATTAAGTGCCAGTGCCCAGCACAGTAAACCACTTCCTCAAATTAACTACTGGTTCAGCAACAGATTAGATTCCAAACACTCCAAAATCTGCTTGCTAACAAATGTAATGTTTCAAAAGGTTGGCAGGGAGTGGTTGATAAAGAGATGGGCTGATCATTGTCACGCACTAAAGGAATGTCGCAGATTTTTATAAGAGCGAATAATTAACCGTGCTTCCATCTGGTGGGGAGTACAGCCTGAGAGAGAGCTATTACTTACATAATATGGTCAAGGAGGTGATATGTGTAAAAAAGGCCACATATAAATGCCCCGGAGAATGTGCCCTGGATTTAACAGAAGTTAGGACCAATAGTGTGCTAGTTTCCAGTAACGGCTCAAACACTTCTAAAGAGCAAACATCTCATATAGGATAATGCGGATTCATAAAATTACTGTATACATCGACAATTTTCTCTTTAAAGAAATTGGACACATTTTACATAGTTCCTAGGTCGGTGCAATTGCTGTAATCATAGCTTTAGGATTCATGAAGTGATTAACAATTTTAAAAGTTTCTCAGGTAGAATAATGCTTACTCATAGCTGGGGTATACAAAACAAGGGCACGATAAGGTCTGAACACCTGACTGTCATCAGTCTTCCTGAAGCAGTAATCAGGAACAGACAAAAGCATATACTGTGCCTAGAAACCTACTTCCCTTGACCAGAAGCACCAGTACCACCCCTCACACCTACCATGTATCAAATGACAGCGCTCAGGGGGAACTAATCAGCACCCCTTTACTAACAAGTTCATCACTGTATTTCCAAGGGCAGCCCTGTTTCCATTCTCATTCACCCTCCATATACAGGCAAGCAGCCAATGCACTTCCCCTATCTGAGGTTCCGTGGTTTTTGGAACCGGACTCCATTTTGTTTTACTTTGTTTGCGACGCCATTTTGTGTTGCCCTCACGTAGGCCACAGGAATAAACGAACGAACGAAGTTGCATAGGCCTCGTTGTCCATGTAAAGTTTAACGTGGGCCTTTTCGACTTGCGAGAGAACTGCAAGATGCTGACCCCTTCACCTGAAACTGACCCTTTCACGAAGCCAGTTTCTTTAGTTGATCGTTGTCTGGAAATCCAATCATTGTTCAGGATATCGTTAACTTTTACTTTCTTGCACATATCTTATCCTACACTATATCTGAATTGCTCTTTTCTTTATGTCATTTCATTACATGGGTAGTGCTTTTAATTATGGTTTGTCTGGCTTTTGGTATTCGAATTTGGGACAGTCCTAATAATTAACTTGTGGGGTTGGTACGATGTAAAGTGAGCTTTTTGGAATGTGATAATGTATAGAAATGTGTTTCTATTGGTCGGAATTTGCCGCAATGGGTGTGCATTTGTAATGGGCTGAAATTGAAGATATAAGGTGATGTCTTGCTCTACGAAAATTGAGCAGTCTCCTGAGTTGTACACCGTGTTGTATTGCTTGGTTCACTGTTACTAGCTGCAGCTAATAAATTTGATCTCTGACGCCACCTAGAAGTATTCCGTGTCTCTGTTTGCCAGGACAGGTGAACTCGAAGACATCGGGCGTGTCCCTGACGCCGCCGGTTCTGAAAGACCCGGTTCTTCAGTTGGCGCCCAACGTTGGGCGACTTCAGCGGTACCGGTCCAAGCCCGAGGTTCGTGAGGAGCCACGTGAGGAAATTCTGGAGGAAGGCCGCCACTTCATCGACCCCTGCATGTCGACGTGGACCGAAGGTGTTTTCTGCGAGGCTTCCCGCTTTCCGACGGCTACGAAGGACTGCTGCTGGGCTGCACTGACGCCCTGTCTTGGACCCTCGATAGATGCTTTGTAGAGCGAGACGATAGACGGTCTTCTGGTGGCGTGACAGATATTTTGGTTAAGTATAAGTAGGTCGCTCCCACGAATTTGTTTGGTTCTTGGTTTGGTTTGATTCGGCTACTGCAGTAATCGAAGCCGAGGGGCTCGTATATTTGCGAGTGTATCGATCGTTAATAACCCCTTGAAGTTTGAAGCTAGATTAGTGAGCTATAAGTTGCCTGGTTTTAGCAAACTTAGGAAATGGTTTAGTTGTGGTTGCAACAGGGATTCCCGATTGGAGGACTCGTGTCCGATACCTCCGGTTGGAACTCCGACTTATGAGCTCTATTCAAAACACGGAGTGGGTCCTATTACTTATAACGAAGTATGGGTCCGCTATACTAGGATAGATGGTGTTCTACGATGGCCCCAATGTGGTAGTTTTGAATCAAATATTTTAGATAATCTGGAAGTTGCGCTGTTCAAGAAGAAAGCCTGGCCGGCGATGTTTGACTCTTTCCGCCTTTGGCGAAAGGAAGCCAAACAGAGAGAAATTAAACAAGCTAAGAGAGATAGGAAAGATAAGAATATGTCATTACTACAAGCTGCCAGGCAGTCTAGGGATTATAAAGAAGAGCGAGCGAGTGAAGTTTTAGATAGGCAGCGTTGCATGGCCATAGATAAATGTTATCCGGCCTTGCCGTCTTCTCCTCCGAAAGCGATTGAAGATCTTGAAAAAGATCCTTTAATCTCTCATTTGTTGAGATTGCCACCTCCTTATGTGCAGGGTGCTACTGCGCCTCCATTACCCCCGGTTGTTCCACCCTTTGTTGTTCAACCTCCTGCTGTTGTTCAGCCACCCGGTACTCCACAGATGGGTTTGCCTCCTCCTGCGCAACCCGCTCTAGGGTCGCCATCTTTGCTACCAGCTTTGCCTCAAACTCCTTTGCCTTCTACTTCTGAATCTTCGACTCCTACTGTTCTTATTCCTACACCTTCTTTGCCTCTAAATACTTATTCCCCTGTTCTTATGTCTGCTTCTTCTCCTTCTGTTCGAAAACGAATGACAGAGACTGTTTCTAATTTGTTGATTCCATTGCTTGGGTCATTGAATATGACCCCTGTTTCGGAACGTAAGCAGAGTCGTAGTCAGCTTCCCGGTCCTGAGGAACGGGATGTATTGGATTTATTGGCTCGTAGATGGATTTCAAATGCTTCTAGGTATAATTTGCAAGCGATATGGATGTTTTCTTTCAATGGGAACCGCCTAAGCAAAGGTATGTTTTTGATGTGATGTGTATGTTTCTGCATCAGGAATGGAAAAATAATTATTTGGGTTTGATTCCCAGGAACTACTTGATGTTCAGTCTGAATTTGCTAGAGGGACGATAGTGGAATCTGATGTTACAGATGCTGTAGAGACGATACTTGTTTTTAGATCTAGACTTCCGTCTCAGACATTGTACGAACCTGATTCCTTCGTTAGGAGGAAAGTGAAGCAGTATCCTATGAGAGAAGTTCCCCCGGTATGGAAGGAAGCAGTTCAGGCTAATGTAAATCAGGGTTTTGTTGCTGCTCCGGCTCATTTTCAGCGAGTATGGGTACATGTGCCTTGGAAGAGAGCAGAGGTCTTGGCTCTTAAGCAGACCTTACCTGATCCTCGTAAGAATCCTGCTGGTTATTATAAAGAGTTGTCCCAGACAGTTGAAGCATGTGTTATGAATTTTGCTGACATTGATATGTTGATGGGTAATGTAGTTCCGCAACCTTTGTGGGCGAAGATTCGTCATGAGAATCATGCTGGAGAATTAGGTGATACTTGGGCGAATATTGTTGCTGCAGATGGTAGACAGGAGGGAGGTGCTAAACCTGAACCTTTAGTTTCAGAATTACCAGGTAGAAATATTAATTTGATGAAAACGATGATGCCTGCTTTACGAGTGAATTGGGATAAGTTAGCAGCATGCAAGCAGAAGAAAGACGTGAGTATGTCTGATTTCTTCACTAGGTTTGAAGAGACATTCATCGATCATAGTGGTCAGGATATGAGTACGGAAGATGGTCAAAGGTTGTTCGTGGATAAATTTGTCTTTAATTTGCTTCCCAAACTTTCTAATAAGTTGAAGGACTCTGAGAGTTCATGGGCTGTTTCTTCGTCAGCCCAGATATTGGCTACTGCCCAATATTACAAGAATAGGGATAAAGATGAGAAGGATAAAGCAGAGAAGAAAACGAAAGATTTAAAGACGAAAGTTCTTTTGCAGCAAGCTTATCCGCCTCGTCAGAATCAGCCTCAGTTCCAGCAACCTCCGCAATTTCAGAGATTGTTACAGAAGCCTGAGCCTTAGGTTCAGCGATTCTTTCCTGGCCCTAATCAGTGTGCTTACTGTAGAGAAGAAGGTCATTACAAGAATAGTTGCCCGGCTTTGCTACAGTGTGTCTGGTCAGAGAGGTCGTGGTGGTTTTCAGCAAGCTCCTAGGGGTAGGGGACGTGGTGTGATCTCCCAGAATGAGCGTTCCTCTTCCCTACAGAATTCTGCGAATTATTTTGACAGACAGAATATCCCGAGTGGTCAGTATGCCCAGTATTATGTTGAGGATTACTATGTCGAAGGTGAGAGTTCTGGTTATAATGATAACTAGGACAGCCAAGGACAAAGTGAGGGAGTAGTGTCAGTTCCTGTAGATCAGAGTGGACCTTATGTTGAAGTGATTACATCAGGTGTGGTAGAACCTTTTCTTTTGGATACTGGTGCGACGAAGAGTTCTATTATGCACTTTAAACCTCCTGGCGCACCTTTGTCTGGCTTGATCAATGTTTCAGTAGGATTTTCAGGCGCCCCAGTTCGTAATCCGGTTTCTAGTCCTTTGTCCCTTTCCATTGGCCCTTGTGAATTGGAAGCTCCACTTATTCTAATGACTGGTTGTGGTGAGAATCTGTTGGGTTTGGACTTGCTGAAGAGATTGTATGCGACATTGCATTGCTCTCCTTCGGGAGTACAACTTACCCTTGGTAAGAAAGAGATTTCTCCAATGTATTTGTCTAAGGATTGTCTGCCACTGGAATTACGTTCGCTTCCTGATACGCTTTGGGCTACGGGTCCAAATGATGTTGGTCTTTTGCAGATTCCGCGGTATGTTGTCACTCTCAAGTCGAATGCTAAATTGCCTCGTATCCCACAATACAAGATTTCGAGTGATGGCGAGTGAGCTCTTTTAGCGATTGTTTATGATCTGGTTGAGAAGGGTGTAGTTGAGGAAACGAGAGGTAACGTGTGTAATAGCCCGGTTTTGCCCGTCCTTAAACGTACCGATGCTTCTCAGCCACCTGTGTACCGGTTTGTGATCGACCTTCGAGAGGTCAACAAGATTGTCATGCCACAGTTTCCCGTGGTCCCTGATATCACTGCTTTGTTGACTCTGATTCCTGCTTCGGCAGCTTGGTTTTCTGTCATCGACTTGAAGAATGCTTTATCAGTATTCCTATTGCTGAGGAGAGTAGAGATATTTTTGGCTTCTCATTAGGAGGCCGAAGCTTCCGGTTTAAGAGAGCTCCCCAAGGTTATTGTGAAAGTCCCTCCATCTATAGTCAAGCGTTGAAAACTCAGCTTGATGGTTTTGTGTTACCTGTTGGTGCTACTCTTATTCAGTATGTTGATGATTTCTTGGTTACTGCTGATGATGAAAGGATTTGTAAAGAGGCTACTCTTTCGTTGTTGCGGTACTTGTCTGACCTTCATCATAAAGTGTCACCTTCAAAGTTGCAATATTACCACCAAGAAGTGACCTACTTAGGTAATCTCTTGTCGAAGGAGGGAAGGAGATTGACCCCAGAAAGAATTCAAGCGATTGCGCAAATGAGTGTGCCATCTACACAGAGAGAAGTACCTGCCTTTTTAGGTATTACATCGTATTGTAGACAGTGGATCCCCAATTTTTCACTGTTAGCGAAACCTCTGTTAGCATTGACTCTGAAAGATACTCCGTATCCTCTTCCTTGGTCTGACGAATGCCAGAAAAGTTTTTCTGAATTACGCGATGCATTGTGTTCGGCTCCTGTGTTGGGTACTCCAGACTATAGTAAGTCTTTCACGTTGTACGTTCACGAGAGAGAAGGTTGTGCGTTGTCAGTGTTGACACAACCATTTGGGGACAAGCAGCGTCCATGTGCGTATTTTTCAGCAACGTTAGACCCAGTTGCTAAGGCGTTGCCGAGTTGTTTAAGAGCTACAGCGGCAGCGGCTGTTTCTATCCGACAGTCTGCTGGTTTGGTATTGGATAACACGTTGATTGTGATGGTCCCACATGCAGTGGATACCTTATTAAACAGGACTAAGACACAGCACCTTACTAGTGCACGTCATTCAGGTTATGAGTTGACATTGTTGGCTAGCCATGTTCATATTAAGAGATGTAATGTGTTGAATCCAGCTACGTTGTTGCCGATCTCTACAGAGACGGATGCTCAAGAACAGCATGATTGTTTTCTTCGTACAGAGGAAGAAACGAAAGCTAGAGTTGATTTAAGGGATACTCCCCTTACGGATGTTGATGGTACGCTGTGGGTAGATGGTTCGTGTTTTAAGCTTCCGAATGGTGAGACGACTGCAGCGTATGCTATCACAACTTTACATACAGTTGTTGAGACAGCACGCATACCACAGAATTCTGCCCAAGCAGCAGAGTTGATTGCATTGACTAGAGCGTGTGTGTTGTCGGAAGGAAAGCGAGTGAATGTTTACACTGATAGCCAGTATGCGTTTGGTGTTGCCCATAGTTTTGGGCGTTTGTGGACAGAGCATGGGTTCCTTACTTTGCATGGAACAAAATTTCAGCATGGGCAGTTAGTGAATGAACTTTTGGAATCTCTCACTCTCCCGAAGCAAATTGCAATTGTGGAGTGTAGTGCGCATAAGAAAGTTGTGGACGATGTTGGTCGAGGGAATGCGTTTGCGGATGAAGTTGCGAAGGAAACGGCGAAAGACATGATGAGCCGTATGTATGTTGCAGGCCCAGCAAGATGGGTTATGGCTGGTGGAATGTGTGAAGACACAATAGAAAGTGTGAAAAAGATTCAGGCTGAAGCTACAGAGAAGGAAGTGAGTGTTTGGAGAGAGACTACGGGTATGTTGGATTCGACAGGTTGTTGGGTTGAGTTGTCAGAACACCAGCGATGGTTGTTGCCAGATGCGTATGTGCTCCCAGTGGTTACAATGGTTCATGGAATGGCTCATATCAGTTCGAAGGGAATATGCAAGTTGTTGGCTCCAGTTTGGCAGAATGCTGGAATTCCGAAATGTGCAGAGAATGTGGTGAAACATTGTATGATTTGTCTGAAGTATAATCCTGGTAAGGGAACTCCAACTCCAGCTGGTCATTTTGCTCCTCCGACGTATCCGTTTGAGGTGATACAGCTAGATTATATTCACATGGAGAGATGCAACAATTTGAAGTATGTCCTTGTGGTTGTTTACAGCAGTATTGAGTACCCTATGTTGGTGGATTACTTACATGACTTGACTGCTAAATTACGTGTTCTCCACCAACAGGTCTATGACAGTTTGCCGACAGCTACTACAGATCCAGGACATTCAATCCTACCTGGTCACTACATCTTGGTCAAGAACTTTCAGCATACCAAGAATTTGGAACCGAGATGGACTGCTCCTTATTTAGTCCTTTTGGTTACTAGAACCGCTGTTAGAGTAGCTGGCAAAAAGAACTGGGTGCATGCCACCCACTGTAAAAAAGTTCCTTTGCCTTTACCGTATGATCAGTGGGTAAGGGATGGTATAGCTGACTCTGAATGTGAGAAAGTCCCTAGATTTGTGCCTTTTAGTGATGCTCATTTGACATGGACACGGTCAGAACGCGAGGATGATGATGTTCTGCAAGCTGCTGTGCCTCCTCATCTAAAGATTGACACCACCAACCCGGATCTTCTGTTCAAGGATCAGACTGTGCCTGATAAAGAACGCTACGATTTGAGACCAAGAAAGCTTGTACATATGGACAAATAAAAATTCTTTTTTTAATATATATATAGTGAATTTACACCTTGTCAGATCAAGAGACTTTTTTGCTTTTTCCTTTTTCGAGTCACCATCCGGACTCAGCTGCAGGGTCGCGGTACAGCCTTAAGGGGTGAGCCACGTATTGACACAAGGTCTGTGGTTCAGGGTCGTTAGTGCGATCTTGGCGCACACTTAAGTGAAGAAGATAATAACCGTGAGCAGCACGTTAGAGGATGGAGTTTTTTGAGTCTTAGGAAAACTGATTCTAAAGTAAGAATATGTATATTGGTTCGTAGCAAATGTTTTTTGATAATGTGTTTTCTAATGCTTTTTAATATTACGTTAGCTTGTGTGGGTTGGATTTTCTATGTCACACAATTGCCGATTACATCTACTTCCCAACCTACTCTTTCTTTTTCTACTGTTTCTCCACATGAGTTTCATACGTTACCTGAACATGAGCAGACACGAAGATCAGAATTTGTGAACAATTCGTTTATACAGATGTTGCATCAGCATCAGCTAGTCATAAATACCACGAATTGTTGGGTGTGTGGTCTTATGCCACATACGACAGATAAGGGAATGCCATATTTGGTTTTGCCTTTTTCGCCTAATGGGTCAGTTTGGGCACTCCAATCAATGTTTATCTATGCGAACGAAGCCTCTTCTGTACGTTTTGTTAAAGACAATGTGAGTAATAATGCATTGATACGGGGAATAGTTGATATGATTAGAGATATCAACGCATATAACGCTATCCCTAAAGATAAGGTACAAGCATATGTCGGTTGGAATAAGACGACAGATAGTGTTAGCTTGACGGAGAAAGAGAGACAGCGAAGGTCTCCTCCTATTTGGATTGTACCCCACCAAGGTCATCTTTGTCTGCAAGGTAATGGTCAGAATCCAAGAGCTCAGCTTGGTAAGAGTGTGTGTGTTCACACATACGTTTATACGTCCCAAAAATCTCCTCCGTTCGTGCCAGCTAAAGGCACGTATTTTGTTTGTTATGACAGAGCATATACATGGTTGCCGTCTGATTTTTCGGGCACATGTTATGTAGCATTTTTGCTTCCCCCTACGTATACAGCTGGTTTTAACTATCATAAGACAAGATATGGTAGAGGCATTATCGATGCGAAAGATACTGTCGCACAAGAAGTTGGAGACTTCTTTAAGGGTTTCCTACCCTTTTGGGGTCCTATGGCTAATAGTAGGAATATTCGTCAGCTTACGAGAGTGGTCGAGGCCACTATAAATGAGACTGCAGGTGCCCTTAGCAATATTACGGCTGAGCTTCAAGCGGATCGCCTTATGACATTACAGAACCGCTTTGTTCTAGATATTATACTGGCAGATAGAGGTGGGGTATGTAAATTGATCGGATCTAGTTGCTGTGTTTTCATACCAGATAATGCCCCGTCGGTGTACCAAGCCATCCAGAAGTTGCACAAGTCTACTGAATCTATACATGTACACGAAGGTAACTGGTCGTTGATAGGATGGTTTTGGGAATTGCTGTCCAAATGGGGATGGAAGATTCTGATGTTCTTTGGTATGGCTTTAGCGATCCTTTTCTCGTGTTGCTTATGCATCCAGTGTGGTCCCGCCATTTGTGGCCTTTGTGCTACGATCTGTGTGAGAAGACCCATCTCGAGAGAAGCGAAGGATAATAAGATGATGTTACAGCAACACCTTGATGATCTGATGAGAATAGATATAGACCTGGATTCAGATTGACTTGAGTTTAGGTCATTGCCTACGTAATGGCAAAAGGAGGGTCTGAGGTTCCGTGGTTTTTGGAACCGGACTCCATTTTGTTTTACGTTGTTTGCGACGCCATTTTGTGTTGCCCTCACGTAGGCCACAGGAATAAACGAACGAACGAAGTTGCATAGGCCTCGTTGTCCATGTAAAGTTTAACGTGGGCCTTTTCGACTTGCGAGAGAACTGCAAGATGCTGACCCCTTCACCTGAAAATGACCCTTTCACGAAGCCAGTTTCTTTAGTTGGTCGTTGTCTGGAAATCCAATCATTGTTCAGGATATCGTTAACTTTTACTTTCTTGCACATATCTTATCCTACACTATATCTGAATTGCTCTTTTCTTTATGTCTTTTCATTACATGGGTAGTGCTTTTAATTATGATTTGTCCGGCTTTTGGTAATCGAATTTGGGACAGTCCTAATAATTAACTTGTGGGGTTGGTACGATGTAAAGTGAGCTTTTTGGAATGTGATAATATATAGAAATGTGTTTCTATTGGTCGGAATTTGCCGCAATAGGTGTGCATTTGTAATGGGCTGAAATTGAAGATATAAGGTGATGTCTTGCTCTACGAAAATTGAGCAATCTCCTGAGTTGTACACCGTGTTGTATTGCTTGGTTCACTGTTACTAGCTGCAGCTAATAAATTTGATCTCTGACGCCACCTAGAAGTATTCTGTGTCTCTGTTTGCCAGGACAGGTGAAGTCGAAGGCATCGGGTGTGTCCCTGACGCCGCCGGTTCTGAAAGACCCGGTTCTTCATATCTGGGAAAGTTGTATCACCCTCCATTTTGTGCCAAGCTAAACCAGAGACCATTGAACATGCATCCCACTGGTCGCAATACTCAGACTTTCCCCTCACACAGAGTCCTACTACCAGACATGCACTACACCCTTATTACACATACACACACTCGGCACACACAGAATGCCAGTGCAAGGCCTGGGTTCACATTAAGGCAGAACTTTACACAGGAGGGTGAGTAGACGCAGCTGTTATCTGTCACTGAGAGAAGTGTTTGGTTATACAAAATAGACATAAAAACACTGTATACTGCAAGCAGCACTTAATGTTACTTAACTAAGGACCTGGGCAGTAGCCCTATGCATGTTCAGAGTGCACACCTTGTGCACCCTTCCAGGCCACTAAACAGTTCTGGACCCTGTATTACCAAGGACAGGCCTACGCTTCTGTGCACACGCTCGATAAGCATGCTGCTAGGGCCAACAAAAATGAGTATACCATACATGTGGTTGGACAAGCTGGTCAGGGGTGCCCGTTGTTCACCATTGAGGGGACATTCCCATCCTAACAGAGCAGAACTTTATTTAAAGAAAACAGTAGAAATGTGTGCATATGAGGGTGGACTGAATAGCTTGTTCATCTACATTTTGTGGCTGCTTGATTCATATTTACTTACTTGAGTCTAAGTAAGAAACTGGTCACTTGGCATGCCTGCTTCTTTACAAAAGTAGACACCTTGCATGTGCACTAATAGATTTGTGTGCCAGTTACCCACTAGTCGAATGCAGCTGGTGCTGCCAGGGAATGTTGAAATTCACTGGCAGAGCAGAGCTGGTGCATAAATGCTAACATTCATGTGGGAGAGTCCCAATTTTTGAAGAAAAAATTGCTTATTTGTTCCTGTCTTCCACCTGAAATTGCCGCTGCTTTAAGAGAAGTCAAAGGAGATAATGCGCTCCCCCGATTTTTTTCCAAAATCTTCCACTTTCCAGGTTTGAAATGTTGGCATGTATGCTGGAGGAATAGCAGGATGGCTTCTCTTTGGAATACGATGAGGTATGCAGGCACAGCTGTGTGCTCCTCGGTGGTAGAATATTAGGGGCTTTGCAACCACAAATAAAGGATTAGCTGCACAGGCAAAGCTGTGTCTGTACTATTTGAGGTGTACTGGCAGAGGTGTGTGTACTCCCACTGGTGGAACAATTAGGGTTCCTCACTGACAGGTTGAGGTGTATACAAACAGTTTTGTGGCTGGGGTCAATACGTCTGTTGGAAATTTCAGTACACATAAAATAGTATTCAGCATTTTGGTTCTAGTCATATTTTGGAAAAATTGGTTTGGGCACTGGGCTGTTTAATATAATCAGAAAGATAGATTGTGGAGGAATGTAACGTAGCAGGCCCAGCCTGATGTATTAGAGCATTTTCGGAACTGTTTCTAAAAATCTTCTAGGCAATTTTGTTCGAAGACTGTGCTACAAAATGTGCCCCTTTATCATAATTGTTTCCAGAGCATTCTTGTGGAGGATAGCCAAGCACAACTTCCTGCTCTCCATCTCCACCGAGATTGAGTTGAGCGTCCTCGATAAATCTGCTTGCTCTGTGCCATATTCGGCTGGTATTTTAACTCCACCTGTTAGAACGTTCACCAGCTGCCACTGCTACAAACCATCACAGGCCAAGGGCTTGGGCTGCATCATCTTCAACAAATGAGCAGTCCCTCCTGTTTGTCTTTCATTTCCACCCACGGAGCAGGGACCAAGTACTGTATCTTTATGCTTTGGTTGTTCACTTTTATGCTTTGGTTGTTTATCTGTCTTTGGGGGACTATTGTTTTCTTGGTTTCCTGCTTGTGTTACTGTTTGCCTGTGTTCAGCTTTGGCGCCCAAAGCTGCTTGCATTTTAATGCAGCATTCCAACAGTAATCCACAGAAGCTCTGAGGACTTACCTGCTAATGTTCTGTGACCTTGGAGATAGCAGTGGCATTGCCAATGTTTACAGAAACTATGAAAAGCATCCTGGTTTCTGTGGGATGTGTCAGTTTATATGGCTTCCACATCCTCGCCCAATTGTTCTTTTGTTGCCTCCATGCTGACTGCTGAGAGCGCTGGCCGACGAAAGACTGGCGCTGATGGACAAGGAATAGCTGTTTTATAATTTCACACCATGTACCACCCTGATAAAGGATTGTAGCAGAAAGTTTGAATAATAGAAAATGGAATTGGATTTGAAATCAAAATGATAGCTTTTCTTAAACTGGCTCCCTCATGAGCAAATTATTACCAGCACGTCCTCACTATATTTATGGGCTGTAAAAGAGTTGACCTTTTGAAATGTTAATACATTTACAATTCATTCTAGGGAAGCTGAAATGCAGACTACAGCATCCCTAACTGCCAATCTTCGGGAACACGCAAAGTAAGGGCGATATTTAGGCCCGAGCTTTGTTGCTTGGAGATGCGTTTTTTTATTCGCTGTGTTTTGTGATGCTGGAACAGGATAGCAGCTTTATGTGTAACTAAATTCACACATTAAAAATAATCAATGAGCAACATCAGCGAATCACCCTTGATTACATGCAAGACAGCGCGGGGATGCCTCCGGGTCACCAGGCGCTCTACAAATCGTTAAATAAATAAATAAATTTCAAGTGAAATATTGTCTTCAGTGTATTGTTGTTAAGGTAGCATTGTAACATTGGAGAATGGATTCTTCCAAGTCATATGTAACTGTAGCCACTAAAAATTATTTAAATGAAGCCTGATTTCATACAAGCTAGGAAATAGGCTATTTATAGTTCTGAGGATACAGCGGTCAGTCGCATCACAATTAAGCACTCTCTCGAAGGCTGTAGAAATTTGCATAGACCACGTAGCTGCCAAACATTCATTTACAGAGTTACTGCGAGCCACAGCTGGGCAGGGTTCAATGTGGAGTCATTGGATTACCATGAATGGTCCAGTGTGCCAGCTAACCACACTAGCAGACAGGTTCCATGCACACCACAACAAACAGGCACCTGAGGGGATGGTACCTCTTAAACCAAGGAAGTAGCCAGAAAATTAAAATACCCCCACTTTGTACCAACACTTTTATGGCACCAAGCAAACGAAGCAAGTCGTCACAACCCTCCCCAGACAAACTTTCCTGTCTCTTCCATCCAAACATGTATCCATTCATCCTTCCACCCACCTGCTAATATCCACAATTTCACCTTTACTTTCTGTCATCCATCTATCATTCAGCCTTTCACCATTCTGTCCATCCATCCGGCCATATTCAAACCTATGCATGCATATCCAAACCTATCCATCAATCTATCCATTCACTCTTTCACTCATCTATCTCTACATCCACTCTTCCACTAATCCACTAATCCTTACTATCATCCATCCATCCATCCACCCACCCTTTCACTACATCAATTCACCCTTTAAGTCCATCCATCCGTCCTTGCACTCTGTTGATCATCTTTCCTTTCACTCACTCATAAATCTATCCTTTCACGCAGTCATCCAATCATCCATCCTTTCACCCATCTTTCCACCTAAACACTCATCCATCCATTTACCCTTTCAATCATCCATCCACCCACTCAATCATCTACCCATGCTTTCACACATACATCCATCCACCCTTTCATTCAGCCGTCCTCCCTTTTCATATATTCTTTCACACATCCATCCACCAGTTTACCCTCCCCTCTCCTTCATTTGCCCATCCATTCTTTCACTCATCCTTTCACCCATCCATCAATCCTTTCACTCATCCATCAATCCTTTCACTCATGCATCCATCCTTTTGCTCATGTATCCACCCTTTCACTCCGTGCATCCATCTACCCTTTCACACCATGTGTCTCTCTTTCCTCGCTTTTACTGATCTCATCTATAAATCCATCCACCCTCCCTTTCACTCACCCATCCATACTTTCACTCATTCATCCTTTCATCCACCCATCCACTCTTTAAACTAGCCATCCTTTAAGTCATTCTTCCATCCATCTACCATCTTTTCAAACACCCATCCATCTACCCTTTTACTCACACATCTATCTATCTATCCTTTCACTCACTAACTCCCCTTTGTCTGCCAAGTTGCAGACAGAATAGGACCCTCAAGAACTCACACCCCGCTGTGGCTTTTAAAGCCACCCATCCATCCATCCATCCATCCATCCATCCATCCATCCATCCATCCATCCATCCATCCATCCATCCATCCATCCATCCATCCATCCATCTATCCATCCATCTATCCTTTTGTTCATCCATCTAGCCACCCTTTTATTCCATCCATCTATCCACACTTTCACTCCACTCATCCATCCACCCTTTACTGATCCCTCCATCCTTTTTCATCATCCATCCACACTTTCACTCATCCATCCATTCGCCTTTCATCCATCCACCCATCCTCTTCCTTTCATCCAATCATTATTTCACTTATCCATCTATCCACATATGTATCCATTCACCCAACCTCCATTTCATTTATCCATTCATTCTTGCACTCATCCATTCTTACATCCATATTTCACTCATTCATCCATGCACCCACCCACCCATCTAACCTTTCACTCACATACAACTGGAAGGGCGAGATTTTGATCGATACCTTAGCACTATTGATCCAAACCTCGATCTGGTCGACTGAATCTTTGTTGCCTGTCTTTAAGGTACAAGGTACATCTATTTCCAAGTTAGTTCACCCAATAAAGGACACTGCTCCCAAAGATCACAAACAACTTCTAGCTTTCAAAAGTTTATTGTAAGGATATGATAAGCTGCAAATACAGGCATCTCAGAATGAGATTCACGAGGTACACAGGTCCAATTACATACATGTGCTCTCGGAAAGCCCTCAGACGAGCAACGGAAATCACTAACACAAGTTCTAAGAATAATAAAGCTATCAGCATTGACGCATATCTCTCCTTCATTTAAGTTGGAGGAAAACACACAGGTTAGGCTGTCCCTACCCTGCTCTAGATGGTATCCCTACTTAACCAAGTCCCAACCTAACAAAGGTGTCAGCAGTGAATGACCCCCAAGGGAAGTCACTCACTCTAAGTCTCTTGGTGAAAACCTATAGTTCTCCAGTCATGACCCCTCTCTGCCTACCCATCCGCTCTCTAAAGGGTCCTCAGGTATCTGCTCTAACTCCACCCAGGGGTGCTGTCCCTAATACAAAACAGTCAACAACATTTGAGACGCCCCTTTCGAGACGCCCCTCACGTGGTGTAGCTTCTGGCTTTTTCCATGATGCTTTGTATTGGGCCTCATACGTTAGAGTTGACCTTGCTTCTCAGACTCTTCTCCGGCCCGCTGATACCCCTTAAACATTCCGGAACCCTCCTCCATGTCTGGGCCGTCTACTGAACAGACCTCTATTCATTCATTTATAATTGGATCCCCCCTTTTCCTTTGCAGACAGATATCTGCAGCCAAGAACCCAACTCTCATAGACTTCCAAAAAGGCCTGCAACATTTCTTGGCCCAGACATGTACGTGTAAATCAATGTTAAAACATTTCAGGCCTACAATATTTCTCATAATGATTATAGCATTCAACTTCTTCATTAATTAAAGCATGTTAATACTCTTATTCTATTATTCAGTAAACATCTCTATAAATCATGGCCCATTTATGCAATGACCAAAACATTAATACAATCTATGTCGTGAAAAGAAACACCTTCCCTTTTAGCTCTGGCCCTGAGGCCTACCACATTCTGCGTTTAACCACCTACCATCTTACATTTTAACAGCTACACGACATGGATTCAGGAATAATCACATCTAATAAATCATATAGTGTCACACATTTCTGTATTAGTTCCACTTCTACTTAATCTCTATATTAGCTATACATTTAGAATATAATTGCAGATACTATTAGCACTCATGGCATTTCTCCTCATGATTTGTGCTTACTACAGGTAAGTGTGATGTACTCATACATTTAGGTCAGTTTGCGCTCTCTCAGTTCCCCCCTTTGATGACCTCTCGGGGTCATCACTAACATTTAAACTGCAGTTATTGCTGGCATGATTTGTCTCTGCGCTTCCAGAGCCCTCAGACTCCTGTACTGATTATCTTGTATGGCAGCCAATCTCTGCAGCTGCTCTCTTTGGGCCCTTTCTGACCTTCTTGCTCTGTACCATTTGAATACCCTCACCAATCCCCACAATATGATCCCACAGATCAATATTATGATGACAGGTTTTAGAATATACCACACAAAGCTTTTGCCTAAGGTGGAAATCCACCCACCAACTGCACTCATTCCGTGGCCCACCTTTTCCCAGACATTTTCTCTACTCAAATCTTCGATCTCTTTGTGAATATTAGTTATGTTCCTAATAACTTTCTCAAGGGGCTTCGAATTGTCTGGAATGTAAGTGCAACATTCCTGGACCTTCAAAGCCTTACAGACTCCGCCCTCTTTTGCTAGTAGGACATCTAATGCAAGACGGTTCTGAAGAACCATAGCCCTTATCGATTGCATCTCTCCTTCTACCAGCATTAAGGACTGAGCAGTGCTGGCAGACAACCTGTCGACGACTGTTGCCAGTCGTCTAATTTTAACATCATTAAGGATTACTCCCAAAAGAGGGAACATAGCTCCGAAGACATCTCCAACCATTTCTGCATCACCTATATCTCTCCTTCCCCTCGAAGATGTCTTGCCCTCAATGATCACTAAGTCTTGTGCATGATATATTTTGGGGAAGACAATTGCTAAGTAACATGATCCATACCAGTTGTCAGGTAGTCTCACGTAGGCATTTCTTCCACATACAAAATACACATTTGGAATCACTTGCATTCCCTTCAGGAAATCTTTAGTATAGTACTCTATATTGAAAGCATGTTCACAGTCGACTTCTCCAACGTATACATTTTCATAATACGTTTTGGCTCGGTGAAGACATAGCTTTCCTCTCTGCGTTTTATCTAAAGCTATTGGACCACTACTACCCTTTCTCTTGTGTGCCTTTTCTTCCTCGGTCCAATCTGTTTTCCATTGTCCTGATTTTTTCAAAATCTTTTGTCTCCTGTAACGATCATCCACCTGCCCTATGAACTTCTTCTCGACTTCTGACACCTTGCATGTCAGGTTATTTCTACGGGCATGTGAAGTGTCTAAGGTAATCCAAGGAATGAAGAACTTGGCCAATCTGTCTTCACTCTTCCAGTAATCCCATTTGTTCATCTGCTTATAATTTGGGACTTCTGGCAACACTGAATCATAATTGGAGAAATAGTATTCAAAACTATCTCTCTCATAAAATATACTAAGCAATAAGCTACATGTAATGCCATATGTCAGCGGGAGGTGATGATATCGAATTCCCTCGTCTACAGACGCCGGCAACTGCATGCAGACGTAGCAATCCTTAACCTCCATGGCATCCACGTATTCATATAAGAGTTTAGCATAAGCATTTGACCTAAAGTCTCCTTGGGACTCATCTACGTGTAACCTGCGGGCTTCTGCAGCTAACAACGCTTTCTCTTGAGTGTTTTCCCCTTTTTCACCAGCAACAGTGGGTGTAAGCGTTTCTACAGATTTCACATCAGTTACCTTTGCCTCTTCCTCATGTCCCTTTACATAAGAAATTGTTACCACTAAAGCTATTAATATTATCACTCCTACTATTAGTGTACCTATTATACATTTAGCTCTGCGGTTCTGGGTGCCGGCCTCCATTTCGTCAGACAATATGGCTCTCTCTTATCTTAGCCAAAAGTTCTTTTCCTCTCGTTCCTTTACAGTCTCTTTTTAATCCTTTTGTCCTTAGAATCCACACAATTGGAAGCTGACAACCTTCTTCGCAAAAGTCCTTTAACAGTTCAAACAAGACAACCCTAGCCCTTCTCCATCAACTCAAGGGAAGTTCCCTAATATTCTCTGCTTCCTGGGCGCTAGGTAATCTTCTTTTTCTGGTTGCTTTATTTACAAAGTCCTTAACAGTCTACTATCAGATTTGTTGTTGCAGCTTCAATAGCATAGTTCAATATTTCCAAACGAAGATTGTGCTCTTCATGTGCTGTTATCGTTGTACCAAAGTCGGGGAATTGTAATTCTGAAAGAAACATGTGTTTTAACTTGCTGAGGCGGGGAGGTCTGGGGAGCATGAATGTTAGTGACCCTTCTTGTTCGACACCGGGTACCAACAGTCGTATTTCCACGGTGATAATGGGCTCAGAACTGGACACCACCACCGCTCGGATCCTCCCTGTCTCCGGTTTCACAGACATTTGTCACCAGATATGTCCACTCAGGTGTGGAGTATCTTCTGTTAGGCACACGCACTCTTCTTGACCTTCTTCGGTCCGGTGCTTCAGCGCCCTGAGCACCTTCTTCCGGGTCTGAGTCTTCTGATATCGGAGGAAGGGTTACTTCTGGAGTTGACCTCAGGCTAGAGCTCCTTCTCTGCGGCCAATTTGCTTCTCCACGTGCCCTTCTACTCCTTCTCCTTCTTGTCTGTTCTCTCTCTCTCTCAGACCTGTCTGTGTCTGACTCGTACTCCCAGCTACTTTCTCCTTCTGTAGCGTCGTCTGTTTCACTGTTGTACTGACCGTCCTCAGCTTGGTCAGACTCTTCCCCTGCTTCCGCTGGCACCTCTACAGCTTGGCTAGCCCCCTCTATGGCTTCTCGGTCCTCTGCTGGACGTCTATCCGAGAGAGGAGCTGTTTCTTCCAGAGGTGCTGGAACCCTTCGCGTATGTGACGCGTGGATCCAATTGGGCAGGCCTCCCACCTTCACAGCTGTGTTCGTGATCAGGATGACCTGGAAGGGCCCACGCCAACGAACATCCAGACAGCTTCTTCTCACGTGTTTTTTCACCAGGACCCAGTCCCCAGGATACAGGTCATGGCACGGGCCCTGGCACGCTGGAACCTCGGCAGCCTGCACCTGAAGGGACACAGAACGAATGGCGTCAGACAGCCCCTTACAATAGTCCAGGATCATATCATCTGTGATATTTAACAGTGCAGCAGTTGGGACAGATGGCAGCCTCATTGCTCTCCCCATTAACACCTCATGTGGTGACAACCCTGTTCTTCTGTCTGGGGTACTACGAAGGCTCATGAGGACCAATGGCAGGGCGTCAGGCCAACTCAGGGTCGTTGAGGAGCACACTTTCGCTATCCTGGCCTTGATCGTGCCATTGATCTGCTCCACAATCCCTGAGGCTTCTGGTCGGTAACTGCAATGCAACTTCTGATCAATATTTAGCGCTACACAAATCATCTTCACAAGCTCGCTGTTAAAATGCGTTCCCCTATCTGATTCCAAAAAGGCCGGCACCCCGAAGCGCGGGATGAGTTCCCTAAGCAGTAACTTGGCCACGGTGAGGGTGTCGCACCTACGTGTAGGGTATGCCTCAACCCATCTGGAGAACACACAAACAACCACCAGGACATAGCGGAGGCGGTTGCACCTTGGCATTTCAATGAAATCTATCTGCATTCGGTTGAATGGACCTCCAGACCTTCCTATGTGACTCAGTGTAACTGGTGTTCTTTTTCCTACGTTCAGCTGCTGACAGGTCACACAACGCTGGCACACTGCTTCTGCTGCTATTCTAAACTTAGGATTGTACCAAGTCTGTCTAAACACTCTCAGCATAGCATCTCTCCCTAAGTGTACGGGACCATGTATGAGTCTGGCCATTGGACTCACCATCTCATTGGGCAACACTGCTCTGCCGTCTGCTGAGACCCAAAAATGGGACTCACCCATTACACATCCTGCCTTTTCCCATGTTTCTTTTTCAGAATCAGGAGCATTTTCTTGCATGTTTGACAGTTCATCCCAAGTATCAACAGTTTCCAGTATCATGGCTAATTCAGTTCTTACATTTATTCCGCCCACTTCCACCTCTGTGAAAGAGTACCCTTGCTCCGCGCAATACCGCGCAACTTCATCTGCATATCTATTGCCTTTTGAAACAAAGTCCTCATTTCTGGTATGTGCGGTGCACTTTACAACTGCGATACCTGCTGGGCATTGCAACGCCTCTAACAACAGGCGCACAAACTCTCCATTGCGAATGGGAGAGCCTGAAGAGGTCATGAACCCTCTTTGAGACCATAACTGCCCGTAATCATGAACTACCCCATAACCATATTGGCTGTCGGTGTATATGGTGACTCGAATTTGATTACTTGCTAAGCAAGCACGTGTCAGGGCAATAATCTCGGCTACCTGAGCGGAGTGTACTCCTTCCAGGCACCCAGCTTCCACAACTCCAGTAATTGTACAAACAGCGTAAGCTGCTCTCAACTGCCCAACTTCGTCTCTTACACATGAGCCATCGACAAAGAAAATTTCATCTGGGTCGGTCAGTGGCTCATCTACGATGTCGGGTCTGGGTTTGGTGCATAGTTCAGTCACATCGAGGCAGTCATGGTCTGTACATTCATCATCATCCTCGATATCATTTGGGAGTGGCATCAAGGTGGCAGGGTTCAAAACAGAGCATCTCTTGAGGGTCACATTCTCTGCAGCAAGAATAACTTGCTCATATCGCGTGAGCCTGCTGTTGGTCAGATGCTGTGTTTTGGTCCTGGTCATCAACAGTTCAACAGAATGGGGCACGCACACCTCTAACGGGTGCCCCATGACGATATTTTCACATCTTTCAATGCTGACACCCGTTGCAGCAACGGATTTGAGACATCCGGGCAACGCTGCGGCTACTGGGTCTAAAGTAGCCGAGAAATAGGCAACTGGTCTACGGGCATTCCCATGGATTTGGACTAACACAGACAACGCACAACCCTCTCTCTCACAACAGTAAAGAAAAAATTGTTTATTGTAATCAGGCATTCCCAATGCCGGAGCACGACACAGGTCCTCTCGCAGCTGTAAGAATGCCATCAAACAGTCTTTGTCCCATGGTACCGGATCGCTCACCTCCTTGTGCGTCAGTTTTTGCAAGGGTTTTGCTTTCAGTGAAAAGTTCGCGATCCACTGTCGGCAATAACCCACCATCCCTAGAAACATCCTAACCTCTCTCTGTGTCTTAGGCGCATTCATTTTCATGATCGCCTCTATCCTGTCTGGTGACACCTTTCGTTTGCCTTTCTCTATTCTGTGTCCTAAGTACTGCACTTCTGTCAGGCAGTACTGCAATTTTCCCGGGGACACCTTGTGCCCATTGGCAGCTAGGTGATTTAACAAAGCAATGGAGTCCTCCCTGCAAGCTTCTTCTGTTTCTGACGCCACGAGGAGGTCGTCTATGTACTGGACCAGAACTGACTTCTGGGGCAGCACTAGACTTTCAAGATTTTTCTTCAAAAGCTGGTTAAAGATCGATGGACTCTCTGTATACCCCTGAGGGATACGACACCATGTTAGGACGCGATTTTCCAGCTTAAATGCGAAAAGAAAATGGCTTTCTTCGTCCAGAGGGATCGAAAAGAAAGCCTGACAAAGATCGATCACTGTGAACCACTCTGCTTGAAATGGAATCTGAAACAGTATCA
This sequence comes from Lissotriton helveticus, assembly GCF_964261635.1. Classification (NCBI taxonomy): domain Eukaryota; kingdom Metazoa; phylum Chordata; class Amphibia; order Caudata; family Salamandridae; genus Lissotriton; species Lissotriton helveticus. Next base: position 1,877,048,308 of record NC_136065.1, read on the forward strand.
CTGATGGATTCGGTACCACTGGACAACACGAAACGACTATGTTATTAATCTTTCGAAGGTCCTGCACTATCCGAAATTTCCCATTTGGTTTCTGCAGACCCATAATCGGGGAGTTGCATGGACTACCCACGATTTCTTTCAGTATTCCCTGTTTAATCATGGACTCGATCACGGGTTTTATGCCTGCAATCGTTTCTGGAGTCAATTTATATTGGGGTGTTCTTGGGAACTCAGCATGCGGTTTCACTACAATTTTCACTGGGTCCACCCCTTTGACCAAACCTATCTCTTCCCCAGTGAAATCCCATACTTCTGGTGCCACTGTCTCCCTCAAGTCCCAGGGGAGCTCATCTACTGTCAAAGTAGGATACAGCTCCACGCATATTCTTGAGTTTGCAACCTTGAAATCTGCGTCATCATCATTGGTCAATACCTCCACTCCCTGAGGTGTACAGTATATTGTACAATTCAATTTACACAACAGGTCTCTCCCTAGCAGACACACAGGGCTTGAATCGCAAACCACAAATTGGTGCTCATCGCTGTACTTCCCTATTTTCACCTGTACTGGTTCTGTCAATTGGCTGGTTATTCTCCTATTTGCGACCCCTACCACTTGTATGGTCTCTCCAGACATGGGCAGGTCTGGAACTGCAGCTGATCTGATCGTGGACCTAGTGGCTCCTGTGTCCACCAGAAATGTCGTAGGGCACCCTGCTACTTCTGCTTCGACATAGGGTCCCCTCTGGTCCACCTCTAAGGCTGCCCCAAGGGTGCAGTCTTCTCTTTCCACTCTCCGTCCGGTTAATGGGTCCACATAATAGCACTCTTCACCTTCCACAAACAGGGGCATTTGTCTATAGGTCTTACCCACAGTCCCTACTCGAGGAGGCTGCGGGAACTGGGCTCGGGGAGGAGCCCCCCCCCCTTTGAGCACCTTTCCTTGGTATGGCGTCACCCCTCTTGTAGGTGTGCTCTGGACCTCCTCCTCCTCTATCTCTTGTTCTCCTATCTCTACATTGTAGGGACACTCGCGTTTCCAATGCCCCACCTCGTTACACTGGTGGCACCTAGTCGTTTTCTTCAAGGCAGCTATGTCTATTCTGGGTCTAAAGGTAGAACTCTCCTCATTGCCCTTGTTCTGACTGTACTGCTTCTTTCCTCCTGTACCTGTTCCTTGCTGCTGTTGCTGCGGTCCCCCCTTTCCTGCTGCCTGCATCTGTACCACCATCAACTTTTCTTTTAGTTTCTTAGCCTTGGAGTCTATCTCATCACAGCAGTACCTGGCATATCTCAGTATTTCATCTAGGGGTTTACTTTGCCAACAAATCGAGTGTTGCTGAATCATTAAACTAATATCCGGTCTCAGTCCCAGGACGAACTTGGACACAAATTGCCCTATGTCCTTTGGATCCATTACATCCAAGCCGCTATACTGTTTAAACGCCTTCAGCAATCTCTCGTAATATTCGTGAACTGTCTCTTTGGGTTCCTGTCTGGTTCGGTCTATTCTGACCCAATCTATGTCTTGCATTGGCACTTTCTCTTTCAGCCAAGTCATCACTCTCTCGAATTTTGCCATCACAATCTCGGACGGCCCATTAGTCTTAGCATCTCTCTCTGGCTCCGTTGTGGGCCACTCAGCGCTAACCTTGCATGCTGTCCACAGATCTCCTGGTACTACAATGTCAAACAGCGTGTTCAGATCTATCCATAGGACCTTTGAGATTTTTACAAACCTCTCGACTTGCTTGTACCACTCCACGGGGTTTTCCCGCAATTTGGGGAAGGAGGTGGTAAAAGCAGCTAAATCTCCCCTACTCCAAGGGACATGCACATAGTTCCCATTTGCGACTTCCCGCAAAGGGTATGCCTCTATTCCCTGCAGTCCTGGTGTCATACCAAGCGTGCTTCTCCTGCCGGTCCCTTTCTTGGACCACCTCTCTTCCCACTTATCTAGTGCCCTCCATGTCCTTATTCCAGCGATCAGTTCCCTTATGTGCGTTTTCAGCCCAATCGTTCTCCTCTCATCTAGGTCTCGATCTGTGTAATGTAGCCTGTGGTTACCCTGTAATGCTTTGGTTCTTGACAGATCCACCATATATTTGCCTGCTAGTTCGACTAACTTCTCATGGACTGCTCTCGCCTTTCGAGTGATGTCCTTTGCCATATACAGTATTTCATCCTGTTCATACATTTCCATTCTTTCTAAAGGCAGGGTACCATCTACCATGTCATCCAGGTCTGACCTTAAGCTGGCGACATCAAGTCTTTTGGCTTTTATCTCAGCTCGCAATATGTCTTTCGAAGGGGGCTCACTGGTCTCCCTACCATCCCAACTTCGAGCTCTGCGTTTGGGCTCGGGAGAGTTAATGGGTGCCCTCCCTTGCTCCCATCTCTCCAGGTCCCATGCTCGGCCATCCGATCTTGGAAGGTGATGGAACACGGGCCTGTTACCCCTACTCTTGCTCTGCCCACTCTCTTCTTCTTCTCTCCTCTCACCGTACACCTCTCTGTTATTCTCCCTCTGGTCGCTACTCTCCCTTTGCCTCGTATCGCTCAGTATCCGATACGATCCTTCCTGGTTCCCCATATTCCCTGGGCTGCGCTCATTTCCGTCATCACAGGGTCTATGGTGCGACCTCTCACAACTCCCATTCAGTTCTCTGGTGCCGGGCACACAGTGTGGACACTTAAAGCTGTTTCTGTACTCTTGTGCTCTCCTCTCCCCTTCACTGAGTATTGGGCGCGCCACCCCTCCACTCCCGGGGCCCCCGTTTTCCAGGTCTGTTCTATCTCCACTCCGGGCCCAATGGGTGACTCCCCTACTATCTCTCTCTCTACAGTCCCACTCCGGGCTACTCTCCCCAGCCCCGCAGTGAGTCCGAGCTCGGCTGTCCTGACTTTCCCTTTCAGCTTCCGCAGCTATGATGTTCTTTTGAGCCTTCACTGCCTCATCCCACTGCTTCATGTACTCATTTAGCTCTTGAAAGGATTTTCGTCCAGATCCCCTCAGATCCACTGGCCATCTAGGGCCCCCAGGATCTCCTCCTGGGTCCCCTACTGGGTGCACCGGAGTGCTCCATTCTCTTGGTATCGGCATCTGACTTGGGGAATTAATCGTATCGTTCCTTCTTGCCTTCTCTGCTCTTTCTCTGTCCTTCCGTACCCGTTCTTCCCCTCTTGCTCTCTCTTGGTCATATATCGATATTATAGGACCTATGGTAACAGGTACCTGTAGTGCATCTGGTAATGTGTAGGATGTGGCGCTTTCCGTTTCCGGCGCTCTTTGTACCACAAACCTACCGACCACCTGTTGCACCTGACTAGGCTGGGACAACTCTTTCTTTGCCTCAGGATCCCACTCTGAACTGGGAAGCGATCTATGCTCTCCTGCATTGCCCCCCTTTTCTCCTTCTGTATGCTCGACCTCTCCCCCTGCTCTATTATACGGGGGTGGCCTGTCTGTCAATAATCTGTTTATCAGGCTGTCCTCTGTTTCGCTCTCATCATCTTCTTCTAGGGGGCTTTTATTTACGGGCACCTCTAATACTGGGTACAGTTTATTTACTTCCAGGTTATGCACTCTCCATCTTTTAGCATCCGCATCCCACCTGGCATCCTGCACTGCCCTTACCGATCGTTTCACCCTTTCTTGTCGTCTGTTCATATTCTTTTCATGCGCTGCCCTAATCCATGCTTCAAGGGCTTCAAACTGGGTCGGTCTAGGCAAGGGTCTTATTGAGGTCATGACTGATTTTAATCGATGTAACACCTCTAATCTGAACGTCCCGTACTTCGGGAACGTCAGTTCCTCATTTCCTTCCGTAATCTTACTCCATTCTGATATCCAGAGGATCGTATGCAGCCCAACATTCACTGCCATATAACGAGCTGGCGTACCCTCCGGCGGGGCTTCTTCCCCTTCATACGATCCCCGCTTCTCTTTTTTAAACACCGCTTTCAACCATTTAAAACACTTCATAATTATGCGCACAATATCCAGCCTCGCTACTCTGTTTACTTCCTGATGACAATCCACCAATCCTGTCGCGGCTTTGCTAGCTTGGCCTATCGCAGCGCGGTCTTTCTCCGGTCGGCCAATCACGTCGCGACCCTTTCTGACGTCTTTTCTAGCTGGCCTATCACGGCGCGGTCTTTCTTCGGTCGGCCAATCTCGTCGCGACACTTTCTGACGTCACTTTTCTCCGCTTCGCAGCAGCACCCCTCCTTTCTCAACTCGTCTCCCGGTTATGCATGCGTCCCATTCATACACCGAAAAATGACTACTTCCGACCAAGCGGTCACTTCTCTCGACTGTACGTCCACAGTCTATATGTAATTGTCAACGTAACTGACGAAATGTCTATCGTCTCTCTGATAGGTTGCTTACACACACAGTAACTTCCGACCAGCGTCCGTTACTCACGCACTCACTCTTACGTTCCCCCTATCTCGGTCTTTCGGGTGATCAATGGTACCTCATGACCCCCTTCACACTAGTTGACAATTACTCTGGGTGTCCGATACACCCGAACCACTTAAGCTCTCCTTGAACTTAAGATTTCCACCGGTTGCGCGCGCTCACAACCTGTTCCCCAGTCACTCTACAGGCATTCAACTCCGCCAGACATTACAACATAGATACAATACAAAACACCGCAATCTAACACGCATAACCCTTTATACTCACTCTCGACCGATACTGCTGCTTTTTCTGTCTCACGTCATCCGGATCTTCTTCGGCGGGCTGTTCTTCCGATCATCGATTTCTATGGGCCTTGGGGTAAGCTAACCTGGCCTAGGTTACCGTCCTCAAGAAGGCAACCATCCTCTATAGCTACCAACTGGAAGGGCGAGATTTTGATCGATACCTTAGCACTATTGATCCAAACCTCGATCTGGTCGACTGAATCTTTGTTGCCTGTCTTTAAGGTACAAGGTACATCTATTTCCAAGTTAGTTCACCCAATAAAGGACACTGCTCCCAAAGATCACAAACAACTTCTAGCTTTCAAAAGTTTATTGTAAGGATATGATAAGCTGCAAATACAGGCATCTCAGAATGAGATTCACGAGGTACACAGGTCCAATTACATACATGTGCTCTCGGAAAGCCCTCAGACGAGCAACGGAAATCACTAACACAAGTTCTAAGAATAATAAAGCTATCAGCATTGACGCATATCTCTCCTTCATTTAAGTTGGAGGAAAACACACAGGTTAGGCTGTCCCTACCCTGCTCTAGATGGTATCCCTACTTAACCAAGTCCCAACCTAACAAAGGTGTCAGCAGTGAATGACCCCCAAGGGAAGTCACTCACTCTAAGTCTCTTGGTGAAAACCTATAGTTCTCCAGTCATGACCCCTCTCTGCCTACCCATCCGCTCTCTAAAGGGTCCTCAGGTATCTGCTCTAACTCCACCCAGGGGTGCTGTCCCTAATACAAAACAGTCAACAACATTTGAGACGCCCCTTTCGAGACGCCCCTCACGTGGTGTAGCTTCTGGCTTTTTCCATGATGCTTTGTATTGGGCCTCATACGTTAGAGTTGACCTTGCTTCTCAGACTCTTCTCCGGCCCGCTGATACCCCTTAAACATTCCGGAACCCTCCTCCATGTCTGGGCCGTCTACTGAACAGACCTCTATTCATTCATTTATAATTGGATCCCCCCTTTTCCTTTGCAGACAGATATCTGCAGCCAAGAACCCAACTCTCATAGACTTCCAAAAAGGCCTGCAACATTTCTTGGCCCAGACATGTACGTGTAAATCAATGTTAAAACATTTCAGGCCTACAATATTTCTCATAATGATTATAGCATTCAACTTCTTCATTAATTAAAGCATGTTAATACTCTTATTCTATTATTCAGTAAACATCTCTATAAATCATGGCCCATTTATGCAATGACCAAAACATTAATACAATCTATGTCGTGAAAAGAAACACCTTCCCTTTTAGCTCTGGCCCTGAGGCCTACCACATTCTGCGTTTAACCACCTACCATCTTACATTTTAACAGCTACACGACATGGATTCAGGAATAATCACATCTAATAAATCATATAGTGTCACACATTTCTGTATTAGTTCCACTTCTACTTAATCTCTATATTAGCTATACATTTAGAATATAATTGCAGATACTATTAGCACTCATGGCATTTCTCCTCATGATTTGTGCTTACTACAGGTAAGTGTGATGTACTCATACATTTAGGTCAGTTTGCGCTCTCTCACACCTATCCATCAGTCCTTTCACTCATTCAACCAACCAACCACCCTCCTTTCACGTTATTTAAGAGCCTTTGTCTGCGAACTGCAGACAGAAGAGGCCCATCAAGAACTCCACCCCCGCTTAAGCTGCTAAAGCGCGGGGGTTAACGACGTCTCTGTCTTAAATGCTATCCTCGACTTTGAGGTGGCATCTCCTGTTGATGCAACTCAAGTGTGCGTAGTTTTATGAGCCCTTTTTCATTTGCATTCTTGGATTTAAAACAGGAAACAATCAAATTCAAATAGCGTTGCTTTGCTGCCAAGTAACCGCAGCGCAGGTCGTCACACTTTCAGCCAAATCCGGAGTTTGTTGTTGCCCAACAGCACTTGTTACTGCCTTTGTCGACGCCCGCTGAAAGCTTGCCTGGTGCATTTTCACTAGCGTTGCTTGTAAATAATATTTGGTGGATGCAGCCTTGCAGGTGAAGGGGTGATGAGAGACTGGCTCCTTCTGAGTTAATCAATAAGCAGCCAAGGAAGTAGTGGTAAACGATGTGCGGGAGCAATCTAGAACAGCTCCTCTCTTGAGTTTTTCAGCAGTTTTTGTTCTGAAGTTAAAGGAACAACTCCTAATTTGCTTGTGCTCATCTTCAAAGTAACTTTATTGTTTAAAATATAGTATCAGCAGTATTTCTTCATTTTGAACATTTTAAATATTTTTGGATGTGTTTTATTTGCTCATTTTTTAAAGAGCTTAATCATTGTGATTGTTTAGTTTTTAATGCTTTAGGGTTTTGGGTATTTCATATGACATGGTTTAACAAGCCTTTGTTGTAGCTTATTTCACTAATGCTCTTTTTTTCTTTATTATCGCATATAAAAGCACTTCCAGATTTATAAGTGCTATAATGTGCCTATTAATTTCAAAGCTTCTCCGTTAAAAGAATACACTTTTTGAGTTTTGAAGAGGCTTTATCATATTTTCATTAAATAGCACGGAAGCCCATCCTTCAGTGTATGTGGGCACTCACCAGTGAAGGAACAGTAGATGTTGTAGCACCCAGGATAATGTGCTGTATGGCTACGTACTTATAAGGTCGCAAAGGCTAAACCTATTGTCTATGCCATTGCTTTTTTCGCATCTGGGTTTGGGTGAGGTTAGGAGGCATTAATTAACAACTGTTGTTTTGCTCATCCCTACAGAAGATAAATAGTGCCACCTCTGGTAGACTGTAATAAGCTCAGGTGCAGACAATTTAGTGCTGGTGTCACCACAGGAACCACTGGCTCAAATTAGCCACTGCTAGTTCATGTTTTTTAAGTCAAGTATTAGCCAACCTGCTGTGTTTTAAACCCACTGAAGCCTTCTGGTTTGGCTCTGCGCTAGTTTGTTGTACAAGTTGTTGCTGCAGTCTCAAATCAGGAGCTGTCCAGGGGCCCACCAACCATGGTTCAGTGTATTTTCAGTGCAGCTCCCCAGTTCTGTTTTTTTAGATTCTCTGCAAGGTCTACAGTATAGGATTATTATTGGCCTTATGGCTGTCTGTTGTCTTCACAAGAGTTCCCATATTTCTGATCTTATTGGCCAATGAACAGTCTTAGCCCCGAGGTGAGGTACATTCATTTCACATGCATCCAACACCAGGCTGGGGAACTCCTCAGACTCCCGTGGAGGCACCTATTGTTACCCCTATCCATAATTATTCTCTGAGATCACCCCTATCACCTCCCTGAAGTGGTGAGCAAGAATTATTGCTATTTACTTGTTTACACATCAGTGGCGGAAATGACAATAAACAGGGGCCTGCCTACAAGTCCCAGGATGCAAAGTGCTGCTAACTGCCAAGCTTGGACTGGCTGAATTTGATTCTGATCATAAAAGGGCCCGTCTGTAATATTTTCAGGTTTTACTACTTTGCACAACCCATGCACACACATTTCAATGTGAATTTAAGCCTTTCTTTTGAAATTCTGCTTGGTATCCGTTTTTCCAATTACTGTAAATATGTTTTAGGTCTCGCCTACGCAGCGCGCAAGTCCTGCTTAGGGGGACCTTTAGCCATCGCTCAGGACTTTTGCCTAAACACGTTATGTTTTCAATTAGTTTGTATTGCAACTCGTGCACCTTTGACGTTTCCCTTGCAGGAGCGAGCAGCAGCGCCATCTGTTTATAATTATCTTGATAGTGCTTTCAAAACTGATGGCGCAGCTGCTCACTCCCGCAAGGAAACGCAAAACATGCATGCGTTTAAGCAAAAGAAAACGCTGTGCATGTCTGGTCCCTGTTACCATGCAGAGACTGCTTGTTGTTTCTAATATTTGACCTCTTTCTGCTCTCCCATGTGCCCCCTTCAAGATCCTCCTCTCCTTCCGCATTCTGCCAGCACCCTCCTACCCAATAGTCGTCCACTACCACCACCACGTCCACCACCACCACCACGTCCACCACCACATCCACCACCACCACGTCCACCACCATGTCCACCACCATCACCACGTCCACCACCATGTCCAGCACCACCATGTCCACCACCATGTCCACCACCACCACGTCCACCACCACCATGTCCACCACCACCATCACCTCCACCACCATGTCCACCACCAAATCCACCACCACGTCCACCACCATGTACACCACCACCACTACCATGTCCACCACCACCATGTCCACCAACACCACCATGTCCACCACCACATCTACCACCAGCACCACCACCAAGTCAACCACCACCACACCCACCACCACCACGTCCACCACCACCACCACCACCACCATGTCCACCACCACCACGTTCACCACCACCACGTCCACCGTCACCATGTCCACCACATCCACCACCACCACCATGTCCACCACCACCACATCCACCACATCCACCACCACCGCTGCCATGTCTACCATCACGAGGTCTACCACCACGTCCACCACCACCACCAGCACATCCACCACCAGCACATCCACCACATCTACCTCCACCACCATGTTCACCACAACCACGTCCACCACCACCACATCCACCACCACCACCACATCCACCACCACCACGTCCACCACGTCCACCACCACCACCACGCCCATCACCATCACCACCACCACATCCACAACCACCACCATGTCCATCACCATGCCCACCACCACCACCACATCCACCACATCTACCACCACCACCACCACATCCACCACCACCACATCCACCTTGTCCACCACGTCCACCACCACCACCATGTCCACCACCACCATCATCACCACGTCCACCACCACGTCCATCACAACCACCACGTCCACCACCACCACACCCACCACCACCCCGTCCACCACCACATCCATCACATCCACCACCACATTCACTATCACCACCACCACGTCCACCACGTCCACCACATCCACCATGTCCACCACCACCACTACGTCCGCCACCACGTCCACCACATCCACCACCACCCCCATGTCCACCACCACCACGACCACCACCACATCCACCACATCCACCACCACCACCATGTCCACCACCAGCACCACGTCCATCACCACCATGTCCACCACCACCACCACGTCCACCATGTCCACACACCACCACCATGTCCACCACCACGACCACGTCCACCACCACCACCACCATGTCTACTACTACCACGTTCACAACCACGTCCACCCCCACCACCACGTCCACCACACCCACCACCACCACGTCCACCACCACATCCATCACATGCACTATCACCACCACCACGTCCACCACCACCACCACCACATCCACCATGTCCACCACCACCACTACGTCCACCACCACGTCCACCACATCCACCACCACCACCACCACATCCACCCCCACCACCATGTCCACCACCACGTCCACCACCACCACATCCACCACGTCCACCACCATGTCCACCACCACGTCCACCACCACGTCTACCACATCCACCGCCACCACCATGTTCACCACCAGCACCACGTCCCCCACCACCACCATGTCCACCACCAACACCACGTCCACCATGTCCACACACCACCGCCATGTCCACCACCACCACCACCACGTCCACCACCACCATGTCTACCACTATCACGTTCACCACCATGTCCACCCCCACCACCACGTCCACCCCCACCACCACCACCACCAGCACATCCACCACCAGCACATCCACCACGTCCACCTCCACCACCACCATGTCTACCACTATCACGTTCACCACCACGTCCACCCCCACCACCACGTCCACCACCACCACCAGCACATCCACCACATCCACCTCCACCACCATGTTCACCACCACCACGTCCACCACCACCACATCTACCACCACCACCACGTCCACCACCACCACGCCATCACGTCCACCACCACCACATCCACCACCACCACGTCCACCACCAGCACCACGTCCACCACCACCACATCCACCACCAGCACGTCCACCACCACCACCACGTCCATCACCATCACCACCACCACCACCATGTCCACCACCACCACCCCATCCACCACATCCACCTTGTCCACCACCACCACATCCACCACCATGTCCACATCCACCACCACGTCCACCACGACCACCACATCCACCACCACCCCACCCACCACCACCACGCCCACCACCACTACATCCATCACATCCACCACCACATTCACCATCACCACCACCAGGTCCACCACCACCACATCCACCATGTCCACCACCACCACTACGTCCAACACCACCACGTCCACCACCACATCCACCACATCCACCACCACATCCACCACCACGTCCACCACCACGTCCACCACCACCTTGTCCACCACCACCACCACATCCACCACCAAGTCCACCACCACCACCACTACAACCACCACCACCACGTCCACCACCACCACCACATCCACCACATCCACCACCACCACCACATCCACCACCACATCCACCATCACGTCCACCACCACATCCACCACTACCACCGCCTCCTCCACCACGTCCACCACCACGTCCACCACAACATCCACCACCACCACCACCACCACATTCACCACCACGTCCACCACCACATCCACCACCACCACGTCCACCACCAGCACCACGTCCACCACCACCACATCCACCACCAGCACGTCCACCCCCACCACCACGTCCATCACCATCACCACCACCACATCCACCACCACCACCATGTCCACCACCCCATCCACCACATCCACCTTGTCCACCACCACCACGTCCACCACCATGTCCACATCCACCACCACGTCCACCACAACCACCACATCCACCACCACCCCACCCACCACCACCACGCCCACCACCACTTCATCCATCACATCCACCACCACATTCACCATCACCACCACCAGGTCCACCACCACCACCACCACATCCACCATGTCCACCACCACCACTACGTCCAACACCACCACATCAATCAATCAATCATGGACATTTATATAGCGCACTACTTACCCGGAGGGTCTCAAGGCGCTTGGGGGGGGTGCTGCTACTGCTCGAACAGCCAGGTCTTGAGCTTCTTCCTGAAGGAAAGGTGGTCTTGGGTCAGGCGCAGGTCGCAGGCGCACGTCCACCACCACGTCCACCACCACCACCATGTCCACCACCACCACCACATCCACCACCAAGTCCACCACCACCACCACTACAACCACCACCACCACATCCACCACCACCACCACCACATCCACCACATCCACCACCACCACCACATCCACCACCACATCCACCATCATGTCCACCACCACATCCACCACTACCACCGCCTCCTCCACCACGTCCACCACCACGTCCACCACCACATTCTCCACCACGTCCACCACCACACCACATCCACCACCACGTCCACCACATCCACCACTAACACGTCCACCACCACTACTATGTCCACCACCACATCCACCACCACGCCCACCACCACCAACACGTCCACCACATCCACCACCACCACCTCCACCACAACCACGTCCACCACCACCACCTCCACCACGACCACGTCCACCACCACCACCACATCCACCACCACCATGTTCACCACCACCAGCACATCCACCACGATCACCATGTTCACCACCACGTTCACCACTACCACCACCACGTCCACCACTACATCAGCCATCACCACCACATCCACCACCACCATGTCCACCACCACCACGTCCACCACCACCACCTCATTCACCACCACCACCACATCCACCACCACCACGTACACCACCACCGTGACCGGTAAAGTGTCACAGGAGGGCAGGGGTAATAGGAATGTCAACCCACGCTGTACATGGGACATTTAAGGATGCATTGGGTGCAAGAAGATGGGAATAGGGACTGGAAGTATTACACCAGATCCAAGATACATTTTGAAGAGGTGCAATGTCACAGGGGCTCCTGTAAACGCACTCTGAGCATCTCTACCTTACAGTGGCATACCTGCACGAGCCACTCACTCAAAACAAGCACTGGCATAGCCAGTAGGTCTCGCCTTTGGGACCTTATAAGTGTTTAGCCATGCAACACTTGATTTTGTTGCACCAATGACATATTGCTGGCTAACTAAACACTAATAAGGTCCCAAAGGCTGACCTATTGGCTATGCCAATGCTTGTTTTCTTAGTACTTTGCGGAAATATATCTGTTTGTAACGTTTGCTCCCTGTGTCACTGGTTTTAAGCAGGGCCATAGCAGCCAAGGCAAAAATACTCAAACCAGCCCTGTTCTCCTCGTCTTCTCGCTCTATCACTCTTTTTCCATCCATCCTTCCATCCATCCTCTCTCTCTCTCTCTCTCTCGCCTTTTCTCCTTCTCTTCTAGCTTTCTTTTTAACGTCTCCTTCCCTCCCTCTCTTGAAGTCCCTTGTGCCTACTGCAGTTAACCTAGGGGAGCTGGAGAGAATGACAGACGCACCAGAGGAGGCCCCCAGCGTTCAAAAACTGCACCCCACCGGGGAAATGCCCCGTGGAGGAAAAGGTCCGTCCGGCCCTGCTTTTACGGGAGGACTGAGTTCCAGTCTGGGGTTGTTACTAATGTGGAGGCGTGAAGGATTAGCAATTTAGGCCCTGTGGTGGTCTCTTCCTCAATGGCTCCAGGACGCAGCCACGTGCTGCCCACTCGAATGACCTCAATTCAATTCAAAAGCTTTTATTCGATTTGTACATACAAATCATACAAGCAGAAATACATGATTGAAATATTAAAATCACCATATAATTATTCCAAAAAGGAAAAGAAGGCTAAAGTGCATCAAATTGGAAGTGATCACGCCTCTATAGGCCAATATTATTATAAAATACAAACATTCTTACATTGATTAGCTGGGGATCAATAGGAGTTACTCGCTAGACTTTTCATGGGGAACTGTACATTAAAAATTATTATAATCAATCAATACTGTGGTCAACTTCATGTTTAGTAATACCTTAATTACAGAAATTGATATAAAATTTAAAAGTGGGAGCATATCTATACAGACAGGAGCGTTAAACAGTAATATCATCATAAACAGATCCTGGCAGCTGTAGAGCATAAGTACAGACAGGTAAGTAGACAACATTATAATACAATACTTTTCCTGGCAGCTGTACATTTTAGAATAAAAGTAGCCAAAAAGAAACAAGTCTCCTCGTTCTCTAATGAAGATAAAAATATCAATGCTGTTTGTGTGGTGCAAATGTTATATTTGATAAAGATAGGTTTAAGGTATTTTAGCCTAAAGCACTGATAAAATTTGCAAAAAAGCAAAAAATGGCAACTACTCTGCCTAGAGGTGCTATCGCATGGACAGGGTATGTTTGAACTAGTCTTTGTATTTGGAAAAGCAACCAAGTGGTGTACTATGCCCAGTCTGACCCGTGTTAAAACGTACTGGTGAGAAGGGCGAGTCACAAATACAAGATAGGATTGTAGTCCGGGAGCTAGATTTAGGTCTTTATAAAATTTTATAGTAACAAGATTGCCAACGGCTTTGTCTCGTTCAGCCTTACGGAAATTAAGAAACGTTATCTTGATTTCTTTTTTTGAAATGGAGACAACCTTTTCAGGCTCACGAAACACATCAATATTAAAAAGAAGTAGATACCAACGATGAATGTATCTTAACCATGATACACGTGAGGAGTGATCCAAGCCTATACAGTCAAGGATAATATCCTTGGTGAATCGAGTCTCTGGCTTAGCCCAAATAGAACGCCACAATAGGAGTGGCCGAACTGCTGCTAAGTCAGAAATATACTCGATCCCAACTTCTTCGTGGATCAGCTGGATGGAGGCAGAAGGGGGAACACATAACATCCTCCTTAAGAACTTGTTTTCCTCCTTCTGCAAGGAAATACCCTCACAGTGACCCCACACCCCTGCCCCATACAGAGCAGAGGAAACACAGCATACATTATAAATGTTCATCATATCTAGAATACTTCGTGAGCCGAGTTTAGAGGCAAAACGAAATATGCTACTAGTGGACCGTAGCATTTTTGTTTTTACGGCCTCAAATTCCGCATTCCAAGACCCTCTATTATTATATGTTATTCCCAGATAACAAAAGGACTTAACAGAAGTTAGCTTTTCCTTATCAAGGAAGAAAGTGTGCTTTACCTGCTTGGCTGCCTGACCACATGACATTACATATGTCTTAGTTTTATTCACACGAAGCCGCCTAGCTTGAATGAACTGCATAAAATTATCAATTAGGCGCTGTAGGCCCAACTGTGTTCGAGATAAAAGAACAGCGTCATCCGCATAAAGTAACAGCGGAACAGGTTTACCATCAATCAAAGGGGCATCTGCTGGGATGTCAGTCAATGATCGGTCGACACCATTAATAAAAAGGGAAAATAAAAGCGGGGCTAAAACACAACCCTGACGTATGCCCCGTGACACTCTAAAGAACGGGGTACATTCGCCAAGGGTGCCATAGCGGACTTTACATGAGAGTTTTTCGTACAATCTAGCTAAAAAGTACACTATTTCCCTTGGTGCCCCGGCGTCAAGCAGAACCTCCCAGAGAATGTTATGGTTAACCAAATCAAAAGCGCTGCTCAAATCAGCAAAGCATAAAAAGAGGTTGCCACTTTTGGCCACAGTATATTTACTGATTAAAAGGTCCAGATTTACGCATTGGTCCAGTGTACCCAGGCCTTTGCGAAAGCCATATTGGACTCTAGTTAGTATGTTAAAATCCGTTGCCCAGTCTTCTAGCCTCTTCAGCAAAATCCTACTCATCACCTTTACAGAGGCGTCCAGTAATGAAATAGGACGATAATTAGAGGCCTCTGCCTTGTCACCTTTCTTATGTAAGGGAATAATAATCGATTGACCCCAAGTAGAAGGAAATTCACTTTCGGCCGCACAATTGAAAACCCTCACCAAAATGGGAGCCCATAACGCTGTTTCGTCTTTGTATAAATCCAACGGAACCCCATCGGGGCCAGGGGCCTTTCCTCCTTTACTTAAAGAAATAGCTTCCTGACATTCTTCTAGTGTTATAGCCATCGGAAGGGGCAACCATGAGTTTATAACTGGTGGTGATAACTCAGAGGTTGACCTTTCTGGATTAAATATTTTAGAAAAATGGTTAACCCAATCGCTACATGCCACGTATGAGGTCAGTTCTGGGACATTTTCTTTATTGAGAAACGGGCTGTTAATTGTTTCCCAATAGAGTTTACTATTTTTGGTCTCAGCCGCCTCCCTCAACTTATCCCACGCCTCAGACTGCAGAACCCTTTTCCTTTTATTAATAGCTATTTTATAACAGGCCCTGAAATATTGTATGTCCGTCTTAACACGTGGTTTAGTGCCTAGCGCATTCTTTAGGTCACGGAGGGCGACTATACATGTCTTATCAAACCACCCCTGTTTTGGACCACCATTGGCTGACGGGGTCTTAGTAAAAATACCATCAATACAGCTATTCATAGATACAAAATAATCTATTAAGCAGCCAGAATCACTGTCATCATCCAAGCAATAACTGATTTGGTTCTTGCAAAGCATAACGACCTCCTTCTGCTTAGTTTTGGAGTTTAAACCAGTCCATTTAACCCTCAGGCCCTTTGGTCTAACAGGCACTATATCAGTTGTACATTTACCACCTGGAACTAATGAAGTACCATGCCCCAAGAGGGTAACACGTAGGCTATTGTGGTCACTGAGACTTTCTTCATTCACATACAAATCCGTGTAGGCTCCACTGCTGGACATCAAAATATGATCAATAAATGAACCTGCACCCCTGCCTGTAAATGTAGGGCATATAATTGCCTGATTATTAACATTGCAATTTAACAGGGTCAGATCTAGCATGACTAGCATATTATTTAAAGTGGAACCATAACTGCAGTGTTGAAAATGGGGAGAGTCCTCCCTCCCCCCCTGATCTCCCCAATGGCTATTTAATGCTGCATCGAAACCACAGTTATTCCCATTGGACAGATGGCAGGGCTGCAAATTAAAATCACCAGCCCAAACCACCTCAGCCTTTCTTTTCGAGATATCAAGAGCCTTATTGATTTCCCTTTCTAGAGGCAGTAAAATATCCCCCCTAGTAACATCAAAAATATTATTATAAAAATTAACAATAACTAAATCAATGTTCTTCCTGCACTCCACCCTAATAACTTGGCTGTATGTCCCCACGGTTGTACTGTATTTAACCGTACATTCACACAGCTTGGTTGACATTAACAATAAAAGGCCCCCCTTAGCCCTACCCGAGCTAGATTTAGTTGCTCTAAGGCAGAAGGATACATACCCTTCGATGTTAATGGGGTCTGGACACCATGTTTCCTGAAGTAGGATTAAATCAAAACCCTCACCCAAAAAACTGGTCCAAAAGGGTGTACCTAATTTGCCGGTAAGACCAGCGATGTTCCAAGAAATAAGAGAAATTCCTGCTGGTTTTCCAGGATTACCACCAACAGATATCTCCGACTGATTTGCTGGTGGTAATAAGGCAGGACCCTCTTCCCGAATGATGGTAACTGGACTCAGGCTCGGACTAGTAGTAGTTATACATATATCAGAACTACCCTGATTACCTATGTACTGGGGAGGTATTGGTAGTGCCGATGTAGTGAATTCGTGAGGTACAGCAAGGGATGTGGCAGAGGAAGAAGAAGAACGCTCCATATCAAGAAAGGGCTTAGGAATGTTTAGGTCCAGTGCATCTAGAGGGCTAAGTCAGTCTACCTCATCTAGCACGGCATATCTGTTTGGGTGGGCGAATTGTGAAGACATTGGGTTTTGGGAGTGGGGCGGGTCCTGCCACATTTGTTGCCACGGATGTTTGTCTAATTGCGGTGGCTGGAAAGATTGCTGCCATTGATAGGCAGGCTGGTGTAAAGGTGGCGGAAGATGAAAAGGGTGTTGCCAATGTACTTTAACTTGCTGCATAGGAAAAAGTGAGGCATTTGGTAACTGCTGCTGTAAATTAACATAATGTGGAAGAGGAGGGGGCGGATAAGGTGGTTGCAGCCAAGGTTTAACGGCTTGCTGTGGAAAAAACCCCGGTCCACTGTTACTTTGAAAAGTGGGACAGGGGGGGTTAGGTCGTGCGGGTTTTGATAAAAAATGTGACAAAGGAAGTGGTTTAATTTGAGTCGCAGGACCACTATTGGGTGCATTACACACATAACTAGCTGCCCCTACATCCCTAAAATTGACAGTTATTACGTCCCCTACTATTGATTTCTTACTTCTGCCCACCCAATCCCCTCTCCGGACGGTAAGAATTTCGCCGTTCATGCTATTAGGTAGGGGTTTATGTAGATGGAGCCATTGAGCACATTTGTTTCTAAGCTCAGTAAACGTTTCTTTAACTCCCTCTTTCAATGGGGGAACTGCTGTCAACACAACAACAAAAGGAGAAACCTCTGGTGGTAGATTGATGGACCTGAAACGTGCCTGCTTCGGTTTAGGCCCTTCAGGTTTATTTATAGAAAGAGGTGCGGTGGTTGAATTGGGTTTCCCTGCTACTTCATTAGCTTGAATAGATGTGGTGGCAATATTAGCAACAACAGGGTGTTGAATCGCCTGTACAGGGACATTCCCCTTTGGAATCGGTACAGTTATTGGTTGAACGGAGTTGTTCGCTGTTTGCGACTCAAGAGATACAGAGTTCCCAAGGGCTACGCTACCTTGGACCTTATTTAAAGCGTCTTTAGGGGACTGGATGCTCGTTAAGCATTCAGAGACTAAATCTGTAGTCCCTTGCAATTGAACATGCCCTTGTCCTTGCTTTTTTTGTGGCCATTTGGAGTGTATTAACGAAGTAAGCCTGTCCACTTTAGAAATTAAAGGTTTGATTTGTGCTGCTAAAGTGGCTTCAAGATCTAGTTTTAAATCTGTAACCATATTTTGCACCCAGCACGGGATACCTGATATCATTTGTGGGGTAGGGGAAATCAAATTGTGATTCCTAACCGGTGCTTTTGCTTTACTTTTGCCCTTCGATGTAACCTTAGGAGGGTTAGGAGCCCTTCTCCGGGGAACAATGGGTACAGGGGCTATTTCCACATCATTAGACCCACTCAGACTCGGCTCCTCTTTATCAGGCGACTGACATGATTCTAGATCTGGTGTACCCTCCAGGTCTTCGAAAGATGGATCCGAGTCTGATTGGGCAACCGATAAATCAACAGTATTCGGTACAGTCGGAACACTGTTGGTAAGCATGGTTATAGGTAAGGAGCAATTATTCAGAGTCTGCATAGCAGGGGATTTAACCTTTGCCAAAGGGCCCAAGGATGAGCGCCTAGCATTAGCAAGGTCCATAGAGACTCTTTTTTCCAATAATACAATACTTTGGTCAATTGTCTCGTGCACGCGTGAAATAAAAAGATCAATAGGTCCTGTCACCTGAGCTACCGCCGTAGCTTTTTTCGCGCAACTTCGAGTTCTACTACGTGTGGTCGACATTTTAGACGATTATGGTTATCAAGGGCGAAGACACAAGAGTTCTGGGCCAGGGCCGTCCTCTGCCGTCCTTGAACGGCCTTAAACGGCCCGCTCTTTGCCCGGTCTTCGCCCCGGTCGTTGCCCCGCGCGCGTCCCGCGTCGCGGTAGAACTGAAGCCAGTAATGAAGGCGAAGGTTGGGGGCGTGGCCGCCGGGGGAAGAGGCAGCAGCTGTGTGCCGCTGAGGCTGCTGGACCTCGCAGTCCCCCGGTAGGCTCCACGCACAGTCTGTAGATTAAATCCTCTACCTGGGAGCGCGTTACTCACCACGGACTGTGGATCCGCTCACACCAGGGAGGACGAGGCAAAAGGAACGATGAGCGGCACCCGCGGAGCGGGTGTCGCGAACAGTTGCAGGAGATGGCAGAAAACACACAGCACGAGTCTGGCTCCTCACAGAAAGCAGGTAAGCCCAGAAAGCGCCAGTTGACCAGGGAAACCAGGCGATGTTAAAGCGAAGGCTGGGGGCGTGGCCGCCGGGGGAAGAGGCAGCAGCTGTGTGCCGCTGAGGCTGCTGGACCTCGCAGTCCCCCGGTAGGCTCCACGCACAGTCTGTAGATTAAATCCTCTACCTGGGAGCGCGTTACTCACCACGGACTGTGGATCCGCTCACACCAGGGAGGACGAGGCAAAAGGAACGATGAGCGGCACCCGCGGAGCGGGTGTCGCGAACAGTTGCAGGAGATGGCAGAAAACACACAGCACGAGTCTGGCTCCTCACAGAAAGCAGGTAAGCCCAGAAATGACCTAATTTTCCTGCCTCCTACCTTAGTCAGCCAGCTGCTAATACTGTAAGTGACGAAGGGTCTATGTAGAGTGCTACTGCCCATTAATGGTCAAATATATGCAGAAGTGGCTAAAACCCTGTAATAAGACACCCCTTTAGTGCACTGATGTGCGTGTACGCATAACACAAGTCATGGTTTACAATGCAATCAGTGTTGTGCTGTGGGTGACGGATGTCCGTAGCCTGAAAAGTGCTATCTTAATAAAATCAATGTACGTCAAATTCGGAGGAGTGTTTTTCTGCATTTTCCCAGTTTCCTCTGACAAACTCGAACTGCCGGTCGTGATCATCTGCACGTTCTGTTTTTTCTCTCAAGGCCATCGGAGCCGCCTGCCCCTCTATTGACCAGAGAGCAAACTCAGCCTGTTGGGAAACTTCAGCGTGCAAAAGCTTAAGAACTAAACAAATAAAACGAGCCTGAGCAAAGAAGAACAGAAGCAGAGGAGGGGTCTTGGTAGGGGGGAGGGGGAGGCAGAATTAGTAAGTGGGGAAAGCCACTGAGACAGTGGTGTGTAGAACTCCCTTTGCAGATTTAAAATTCCAAAACAGGTGGACATTTACTCGCTCTCGGCGGCATAGAATTGTTCTTTAATTCTGTATCTCAGACTCGTAAATTTCCAAAATATATTCCGCTTTATAAAAGTGTACGGTGGTTTCATACAATGCATTCGTTTTTTTCCGTATCTGTATTGTGCTTCTCTTCAAAACGGTTCGCAATGTATGTGTGCGTGTTATAAGATACAAGACTATTCGATAAAACTCTCTAATTTCATATGCACCAATTTTAGCTTGAAGGAATCTGTGTTTCTCAATTCTGCATTCCAAGTCCAATTGCAGAAAAAAAGATATGTAATTTTTAACCTAAAACACAAACAGAACTGACATTTCTGTGGACAGTCTGGTTTCTCACATTAAAATGACTTGGTAATTTTGTATTTTTTTTGCAAAATACATTTGGTCAGGTTAGCTGCTGGAGAATCTCTGGAGAGCTTTTTTGAATCCCATGGAAATTGTTCCCAAAAAATGTAATTCTGGTAGAGTTATGCACGCAGTTTAGAATGGTAGCACATACCTGGAATTGCAGCAAAATTTAGTTTTGGTGGCTTGGCTAGTTTTATTGATGCAACATCCGGTCAACCATGAAGCATGTGGTGGTGGACAGTACAAGGGTTGAACAATGAGCACTGCGTCTGACAAGTGCTCCTTGACCAGTAAACCCATCACCTTCAACTCTGAGATCTAGGGGGCATATTATCAAGGGCCATATCGCCGCTTTAGCGGGACTTTTTCTTGCTAAAGCGTCAATATTTGTATTGCTCTATCAGTAAGCTGTCGCTAACAGCAGTTAGCGACAGCCTTTATGCGAAAGCTACAGGTTTGGGCCCGCTTTGCATGTTAGCGATATTAATCGCTAATGACATGCAAAGTGGGCGTACCCAAACTGTTAGCGACTGAAAACAGTCGCTAACACAGCTATCGCCTATTAGCAAGGCAGGGGAAGCGATAAAAAAATCGCACTAAGCACGATTATCGCTAAAACCTAACGCCTACTCAGACCACTTCTTAACCTGTATATCCAATGGGAGGTGGATATTCAGGTTAAGTCCCCATTAGCGATGATGCCTGAATATCGCTGGATTCCCAGCGATATTCATGCATTTCACCGCTATCGCCGGATATTTTATCGCTTTGGAAATAAACGTTGCCAATAGCACGTTATCTCTGCAATGATATCCGGCTATCGCCGGCGATGAAAAAAAATGCGCTAAGCACATTTAGCGATAATTATCGCTATTTGTTGCTAATATGCCCCTAAATTCAATAATTGTGTCTTCAGTTTCTACTTGCTCCTCTGAAGAAAAAATTGCGCCCAATTCTTTTCTAGGGGTGTCCTATTTCTTTGCCTCACAACATCCCACTTTTCAAAGTTTAAGTATTGAGAGGTTAAGTAAGGTTGGAGAAGCCTGAAGTTCACCCACCAAACTCCAGCATTGTCGGACAACTTCCCTACTCACCATTTGAAGACCAGGTTGAGCCAGTCGCCGATGATGGCCACCCAGATGAGCTTGATGCCCACCGCCTCGCACAGGTGGAACCAGACAGGGAAGAAGACTGCGAAGGTGTTGCGGAGGTCAGCGGCGAAGGAGACGAAGATGAACCAGTCCTGGGAGCTCTTGTAGTTCACCTGGAGGTACTGCACCACCTGGATGCCCGCGCTGTGCAGATGGTCCATGGAGGCCACGGGGCGCTTCGCCTCTCCAACAGCCTTCCTCGCCGGTGGAAAACTACAACTGACAGCCTCTGAGCTCCTGTGCTGGCTTATATTTCAGTTTGGGGCCCGGTCACTCACTTCATGAAGCAAGCGAACTTTAGACCTTCCAGTTCCTCTGACCCAAAAATATTGACAGAGCTACCGGCATGAAAAAGACCAACCAGCAGGTAAAAGCTTCCCGCGCTGGGCCCGGGGTCAGTGTGCTTAAGGGTTTCTGCTATCACATTACTTCGAGCTCATGCATCCTGGAGCCACCAAAGAATGTGTGAATAAGGCTAAAATACCAAATACTTGCGTTCATTAGGATAGTGGGTTTGCAAAAGCTTCAATGAATATGTGCAGGAAGATGGTTTGTATCCATAAAGTTGCTTGTAAGGTTAAAAAACTATCTATGAGAATGCCCAATTTAAGTATTTATGTTAGTGATTTGTAGTGACCCCGAATATTTGCCTGCCTGCTCCCTCAGTGCAGTATCCAGCATGGCAAACAGGAAGCAGGTACAGGCACTGGTCAAGCTGGCACCTGATGTCCAATTTGTGGGTTCAGTCCCCTAGCAGTCGGTCCAAGGCTGATCTAGGGAGTGTAGGCTAAATCTCAATTCCACCATCTGTATAAACTAAGAGTGCTAAAAAGACTGACTTTACAGTATGAAGCGCTATGGAGAAGTTGGGCATGTAGCAGTGCTTAATTTGTAAAAGATGAAGTGTCAGGCCTGCATTTCTTCTCACTGTCAGTGCTGCTGAATGTCAAGTTTGCCGAATACCAAGCTATTCTAGTCTTGATTCTACCTCTGGCCTCTTTCTTCCATCACCCTACTGCTCCTGTCTCTTTATCTCTCTCTTGCATTTTATTTTTCATTCCTTCTTTCTCCCTTTGACACTGTTTTTCCTGTATCGTTCTCCCTCTTTCCTTTCCCGCCTTTCTCTCTCTGGTTCCTTGATACACACCGATGATGAAAACCAAGTTCCACCCCCCAAAAGTGAGTGCTGGTGCCAGCCAGCTTCAACCACCAGTCAGGATTGGGCACTGCATGTTCATCCTTTTAAAAGGTAGACATTAGATGTGTTTGACCTCTCTCTGCCAAGTTCTGACGTGTGTTCCTCTGTAAAACTTTTAAACATGGCCTGGTGTGACTGGTGACAGCCAGAGCCCTGCTGAGCTGCTGGTGATGCCCAGAAGGGTAGGAACCGTTCACAAAAACCTTTACTTTGGAAGAGTTGCGTAGTAAAAAATATTGCACGTCCCCCCACCACCCCCGCAAATGTGACGAGGGGCCCATGAGTTTCCCATATGTCACCGATCTTGGGTTGAATAGTGACCCCTCACGGGTTAGGGTCTTCTGCAGAGTTTGGGGCCCTAGTCCTGCAGCGGCCAGAGTTACACCCATGTTTTGGAATGTGTCTACAACATTTTTACCCACTTCACTGAGTATGGAGTCGGTATAGGAGTTGCTTCCCTTGTGGGCATTTCTAAGGTATATGGGGAAACTGTGTGCATTAAAGTTAGATTTGGCCTATCCGGGATATTTGTGAGCTTGGCGGGCATTTCCTCACTATATAAGGTCTTTGTAGGAATTGTAGTAACTGTTGGAGACAGCAGAAGGCATGAAGTACCTTAATAGAATGTACATTTCTAACATACAACATATGAAATTATCGCCTCTGCCAGGACCAAACAAGCTCTGGCAAAGCAATAGGTCTGGCATTTATGGGCTAATGCGTGTAAAAACATGCCTTCACAAATGCTGTTTACATGTGTTGTATGTAAAAAATGATTTTTCTCGCATTAAAGCGTACAGGATTGGCTTTGGTAATGCTGAAAAAAGTAGCAAAAAAGGATTTCTTTTTGAGTAGAATACATATTGGAGCCAAAGAATTGAGCTTTACAATGTGGCGTCTGAGTGTACTTTTCAGATATGGACTTTCTGGAAGTGTGAATGGTACACAAAACAACCAATATCACGAGGTGAGAGAGTAATATGCCTCTAGGTGACTCATTGCCAACTCTATGTATAATTTACAAAATGGCAGCAGTAGGTGACGTAGATAGCTGCACTGAGAAGCCGGACCTAAACAGGAACTAAGCCAAGCTCAACCATTCCCAATATAGCACCCAGGTACCTTTGCAGTGATACATGTTCAGCTTACAATGAGTCATTAGAAATGTACTCGATATTTCCTTTTGCATTTCTAGGCCCAAACATAGAAGTTTGAACAGAGGAGCTGACTCACGTGCAGGTCATAGGTTTGGATACCAGCCTTTCTGGCTTTTGAAGTTAATGGGTACAACTGAGTTGTGTAACTGTAACATCATCAATTCTCTCTTACCTTGTGTGAAATGTGCGGTTTATTATTTTGTATAATCTCAGAGGTTGACTATGTGAGCGCGTACGCTAATAAAATTTGGCAGCCGCCATATTGGATTGCTGATCGTCCTAAAGGCGAGCAAGCAAGGACAGCTTGGTCAGTGGAGGGAATAGAGAAGAGATTGGGGAGTGTTATGAGATGTAGGCAAGGAAGACATGTTGGAGAGATGCAAACAGGGAGACTTGTAGACCAAAACATTGGATAACAATATTACATGTGTAGAATAAGTGGGGTAGGTGAGGAGGCCAGTAGGACAGTGTTGTGAATGGGCAGTAACAAACCTATGAGGGGGAGTGCAAAAGGGTTAGCAATCTGTTATTTAGTGCCAAGATACCCTTTCTTGGTGAACGTGCGCTTTACAAATGTATGTTATGTTATGTCAGCCACTGCATCAAAGGAGACTCATACTGTGAACTTGCTGTGCAAATCTGAAGGATTGGTCTGTGCCACAGCACTGACCAGAGGAGGGTTCTTGGCTCTGGGAATAATTCACTGGTTATCATGGGTTTGAGGCAGCCCGGGCTTCTACAATAGGTTGAGACATGAGTCTGTTTCTCAAGTATCCAGATGATGGGTTGAGCATGGTGCTGCTCAACCTGGCAGACAAGAGTTGGCAGGGTTAGTGTTGAAACGTGTTAGTATCAAGACAGAACATAAAAGTGGCACAAGCAGAATGATGCTGGGCTCAGGGTCAGAGAAAAATGTGTGCAGTCAGAGAATTGGTAGATTCTTCAGCAAGCTGTAGTGTCCGGGCCTCGGCAGAATTAGAAACAAACTGACTGGCAGGCGGGCAGAGGACAGAGAAACAGTAAGAAGCTAGTGCTGGGAGACATCAGGACAGGGAGGAGCAGGTAGAAGGGTAGGCGAGATGAGCATATGGCAGTAGAAAGCAAGGGTAGATATAGAATCAGGTTGCTGCGCAGAGTTGTAGGTGGTGTGTGTTAGACAAACACCGGCAGACATGCAAGGAGATTGTGTTTAGGCAATGTAACCATTAGCGTGACAGGTGAGTTTAGGTTTAAATGTAGAAGCCTGGACTACACAGGGTGGAAATGTTGTAAACCCTAGTTCCTGATGAAGGGGCATACAGGTAGATCTCCTAAGCCTCAAGAGGCTTTTAGAGTAAAGGAGAATGGGCAGGTATCTTTCACTCCTTACCACAATGAGGTATGCCCATATGAATAAGGAGTGTGATGAGTCAGAAAACCCTGTCAGAGTAACTCTCATCTGCAGAGGGAGTGTTGTTTAGAGATACGTAACCCCCGTCCTGGACCCTAGATTTAACCCTGGGCGTAGTTTGCGTAGTAGCGCTACGCGTAGCTACGGAAAGTGCTCTTCGCACTACACAAGATACACGTAGCACTGCGCGAACTGCGTAGTGCGCTGCTCGGGATGATTTCACAATGCCGGATGCTTGTTCGTACTGTGCAATCATTGAAAACGGTATCTCGCACAGTGCGAGCTGTCATTTTCTTCGGCTCGAGTAGATTTTTACTCGAGCGGCAGCTTTCTCAACGCTGACTGGTAGTTTCTCATCGCGAGCGGTCGCCGGGAGGTTTATTTTCCACGCTTGCGATCGCCAACTTGATGTTGCTGATCACGAACAAGTAGAAAGTCTCGCCCGGATGTTATTTTGCCCGCTCGCATTTGCCAACTTGACGTTGGGGACCGCGAGCGAGCAAAAAATGCCAACTACGCAACGCGACACGTTTTTGCACTGTGCTACGTGCAATTTGCGTAGTAGCACAAACTATGCAAACTATGCGAGCGTAGCGTAGTTGGCCGCTCAGGGTTACCTAGAACCAGTAGACACCCACAGTTGCTGGTATTTTACAATAATATAAATCTTATGTATCAGTGTCATGGTAAATATTACAGTAATCTCAGCAGTCGTAATGTTAAACAAGGTGAATTTTAGAAATAGCTCAGACACTTTACATCGCACATCCCTATTCAGTGGCAGCTTCTCCGCTAAGGCTTATGTTATTATCATTTATTTTCTCCTACTTCCGCCCGCTTTGCGTGAGGGGGTGGGGGCAGGGTAGGAGTGGTAACACACTCCTAAAGTGCGCAGTGACTGCTTGGCGGGCTCACTTGGGCCTCCCAAAACAGTCTTGCACACTTCTCATGTTCTCCATGGCGGCTGCATTATAGCCTACGTGGAGAACATGCCCAGGCCACCAGTCAGTGGCGAGAAGGTACGTTTTTTTTATTCCCACTTCCCCCTGTGTCCTCCCCCCATCCTGCCCCCGCAGCCCTACCTCCTGCATCCACCCCCTCCCGCCCTCACCCCCTACTTCCGATCAGTGCTAGCCGCCACTGTCTCTACTACCTCCATTATATTAGTTGAGTTCCAACCTAATATTAATATATGCACTATCAGTTTCATGGTTATTCTACTGCCTGAATGGTTATTGGAAATCCCTAACTATTTATATATATGTAAATGGTAAAACTATATAAGTATCTAGGGATCATTTTTGATGACAGAGTGTCATTTAAACATCATTTTACCAACACAAAAGCCAAAGCCACCACACTCTCTTTTGCTTTTAGAATGCTGAGAGATAAGCTTTTATGTCCTAGTTATGAGCATTTACTTAAGGTAATGAAGACAAAGTTGATTTCCTATCTAGCCAATGGGTCAGTAATCTTTCTAGGTAAAGACTTCAAAATCCTTGATAATCTAAAAATAAAAGTTATCTTTCGAGTTCTGAGAAATGCAGGGCATGCTAAGGTTACACTGGAATTTGGCCTGAAAAGTCAAACCCTAGTGAGACAATCTGTGTTTTTAAAATGTTTATATTATTTTTTTTCGGCAGGCCCTCGCACTCTTGCAAATCAGTGCTGGCCGGAAGTAATGAAATATGAGTATGGATGTATGACGTTACAACGCATGCTTTTACCACGCATGCTGTTACAACGCAAGTATTACAACGCAAACCTTTACAACGCAAAGCGCTTTGGGGTGCTGGATAGTGAATAGTTTAATTTACTATTCCAACTCCAGTCCCCGTGGACACTAGGGAAGGTGTTGGATAGTAAATTAAATCTATTTCCTATCCTAGAGCGCCCCCCAGCGCAATGCGTTGTAATGGTTTTCGTTGTAAAACCTGCGTTGTAAAAGCACTGCGTTGTAAAAGTTTCGTTGTAAAGGATGTTTCCCATGAGTATGCAAGTGCTTGGAGAATTTATCTAAGAGAGTCTAAGCACTTTTACATCCCTGCCTTTTGAACATATGGATAGAAATAAAGCTGCATTTATACAGATATTAAATCAGTCAGCAAATTTCTTATCGGCTATATTGGATAAGGAGGAGGTTTGCAAAACAAATGCATGCCTGGTCGGTCATTAATTCAGTTAATGAAATGGAGCCACAATTATATTTTATCTCCTATTTAAAACCGTTTTTAAGGGATACATTTCTCATCCTAAGATTTGGCCGTTATTCCATGAAACGCCAAGATGGCCACAAAATTGGTCAATATATAGTTGTAGATTATGTGGTTTTCATAATGAAACGTTAGTACATGGTATGCATTTGCTCCCGATTGCGTCAGGAGATGCTAGCATTGTTTAAAACCACCTATAAGGAAAATGGGGTGAGAACTTGTCGGCAAGCAATTATATCCTGTCTTCTGAGAACACTACTCGCCTATCAATCTAATTTGTAAAGTTTATTCTCATAGTAGAAATAAAGTTAAACTAGGAGTGTCCCCAGATAGAAATGGTAAGCAATTATGAACAGCAAGCTGCCCGTACTGTTATTTTTAAATGCCTATGGAGTTGTGAGACTCTAATAGATCTAGTTTAGATTTGAGAAGAAGTTTCCCAAGTGCTGCAGTTAAACTGCTATGAAATTATAAGCCCCATTACATAAGGCCCAATAGATTTAACCCAGCCTTGAGAAAAGCACAGAGGCATTTTATAGATCAAATCTGATTTTTTTTATTTCATATGAAATATGACTCTAGTAAAAGTAGTACAGCTTGAATGAAAAGCACAATGGTACTTTAATTTAGAAAAGTGCAATGAAACGAAGTGATGACTGTCTGTACGGAAGATTTTATAGATAAGCTTGTTTGATAAGCTATGTCTCAATAATGAAATGTAATGTAAAAATATGACATGAAATCTAAACATCAGAACAAAATGTTATTTTAGTGATGGGTTTTTAGTGATATCAATGATTTTAGTATGACATGATAGTCCCGAACTACCTCAATAATTATTTTGGTTCTGAATTTGATGATTGAAGAAATTAACACTGCTTCTCTAAGTACTTTTAACTCTATTTTTAAACAATCCCGTGCATTTTATATATTCTCTGATTGTAATGGTTTTTATTATTTGACAATAAAGATTTACTTACGTGTTTATATGCGAACACTGTTAGTATCTCCGCATGCCTCAGAAAGACATCGGGTTTGCAGTCGAATAGCAATACTTCCTCGTGTCACCTTAAGAATCAGTCCTCGTGTCTTCGCCCCCCAAAGCAGCTTTCAGAGAATAGAAAATGTCAGCTCTTTTGTTTTGTAAGCACAAGTAGTCAACTCACCATTCTGAAAATATTGTCTGAAACTAATATGGCACTCTAACACACATGCTATTATCATTACTATTCAGAATAGTAGTTTCCTAGGCCATATGCTGGACACACAACCACACACTCATCCAGACACACACACACAGTCTCACCCTTCAAAGAGTTAGTACTGTCATACTGACATACAGTCGAGCCTGGCTTGCATGCAACGTGTCTGTATTTCAAGCAAAGCCCTGCACACACATCAGAACAACAGGCCCACATAAGATAATGGATCCAGGATTAAAGGGATGACTTCTGAGTTCCACATGTCCAATTTTAGACCATTAGTAAGTACTTTCCTGGACTTCTGAGGGGGTACTTAATATGGACACCTGAGTCAAGGCTGGTGATGCACTACCTAGATGAGTAAATAGCAATTTGGCGATCTTCATCAACAAATGATTGCCACATTCTCTACTGTAATAACTGTAACAATATTGTAAGAAGCAATACATTGTAAGAAGCAATACGGTGCACTACCTACATGCACGTAAACAAAATTGCACTTAACCAGTTTGCATCTTGTGATTCTCAATTAGTGAGAAAAAGCGTTTAAGGCATATGTGGCTTGCATTTTATGGCCAAGTTGAAAGGGAATTTAACATAAGGTTCTAGAAACATAAAGGGGCATATTATCAAGCCCCTATCGCCCCCACAACGTCACTGTTTGTGATGTTGTGGTGGCGATAGGGTCAGCTCCCTACTATCAAGGCAGCGTTAAGCCACTTAACATGGCTTAACGCCACGTTACATGGCTTAATGCTGCCTTGATAATAGTGCTCCTTTCACACTAAATTTAGCATGAAAGGGGCGTGCAGTGGGTGTTGCGGTGGGCGTTCCACCACAACACCCATTGAATTCGACGCTGCCACCTATTATCAAGGTTGGCAATAATAGGTGGCAGCGCCGAACTTAAACCAGGAAAATCCTGGTCTTAAGATGGCAAAAATAGGAGAAATGCTTTTTTTCTCCTCTTTTTTGCTTTTTCCATGTGTGCTGCCTTGTGCAGCACAGATGGAAAAAAGCAAAATGCCATGCTTTGTTTATATACAGGAAGGTGTCCCTTCCTGTACATAAACAAACCTTTTTTAAAAATGCCATTTTGTAACTTACATGTGTGGTGCATGAATTAGAACACACATAAGTTACAAACTAGCAGTTTAGGTTTGTTTACGTGCAGGAAGGGACACCTTCCTGTACATAAACAAACTTCCCCGCTCGCAGACACCCTTGCACCCTGGTGAAAGGGTGCCTGCGTTGGTGCTAAGTTGTAAAACTTAGTGCCATCTCAGGGGGAAACGCGAGGCTGCACCATATCCTTTATAATATGGTGCAGCCTCGCGTTTCCAAAGTGGCGAAGAGAGGCGTTAAGCCATGAAGGCTAACGCCTCTATATGCCACTTCCTTGCTAATATGCCCCCAAGTGTCATACAGCACAGAAATCAAAAACAATGATCGAGTATAACTGAAATAGTCATTGTAGTAAGTAAGGAAGTAAACTGATCACTACGGGCCAGATGTACGACCCTTTAATTTAGCGCCTCTCAATTTGTGACTCATTGCAAATGGCAAATTGTGAGGCGCTAAATGAAATGTGCAACAGTGTTAATACGCTGTTTTGGAATTCCCAATGGGGTCGCAAATTGCGAGGCTCATTAATATTAATGAGCCTCTCGCAATTTGCGAGCCCATTGGGAATGCCAGCCCTCACAGGGATGGTGGCCTGCTGGGCTCAGCAGACCACCATGTCGGGGACTGCTTTAATAAAGCAGCTTTTTTTTTAAATGCCGACCGTTTTCCTCAAAGGAAAAAGGGATACAATTTTAAAAAAAATGAAATGTTTTTGTTTCATTTTTTAAGGGCAGGCAGTGGTCCCTGGGACCACTGCCTGCCCTTAAAAAATATTTTTAGAGACAGTCGCAAAGTGGAAGGGGTCCCCTGTGGACCCCTTCCAAATTGTGACTGCATTACCACCCTCTTGAAGAGTATGGTAATTTGCGAGTGTTTTGCGACCACAATTGCGGTCACAAATCATTCACACATAGCATTGCGGATGCAATTAGGAAGGGAACGCCCCTTCCTGATTGCGACTCGCAATTCCAAATAGCGACTCGCAAATAAATTGCGACTCGCTGTTTAGGAATTGTACATGGCCAACAGTGATTTTGCATGCGATAAGAGGTTCGCAAACCCGTTTGTGCATGCAAATCATGTCTTACATCTGGCCCTTAGATTATTAATTGGGAATAATGGTGGATGAAGAGATTAGACACTGTTTTTTGGAAAAGTTCTGAATGAATTGGAAAACTTCATGTGCTTACTATTGATTAGATCAGAATGTTTATTGACAGAGATAGAAACTTGTAAATAACTCATAAAGAAGCTTTCTGTGACACGAATGACAGAGAAGAAAGAGCAAAGAAAAGGATTAGCTAGAGTTTTAAAAAATACTGAGAGCTCTGCAAGTGATGTCTGTTGGAAGAACTGTAAAAAACATATGGTGACCTCTTTTGTCATAGTTAAAAAGGATTTCATCACTGTACATTTGTGATGAACTTTCACTTTTCTCTGTATCCAAAATGCACCAAATAATACCATGACATACAATCCTTTTAGATGCTTTCCATTCCTTATCACCAGTGTCGACCATTAGGGAAACTGGCTGGTCCTCCTTCTCACATGCCTTCACCGAGCACCTGCTTAAATGTCAGTCCTTAAATTGTTTGTACTATCCAGTCATTATCGGCTTTCCAAAATTTTTAACATCTGTAGCACTAGAAACAGTGCCATTCCAGTGAAAGCTAGAATTGTCATTCCTTACTTACAAAGACAAGCTGGTTGACAACTATTGCCTCGTCAGGAGCCATCTCCCATCATGGCTGCTCGGAGCCATTGCAAACCCTCTTCCCAGCCTCCCAAACAGCATTTTCTCCTCTTTGCCCAACCTTCCTCGACCAGTTTCTGCAACCGGAACATATGCGGTGTACGCCGAGTCAAATTGCACCCTTCTCCTATCGACCGGCATTGAATTATCTGCTGCGACATTCCTCCCTTCGACCAAACAAAGATGGTGTCCGGGGAGTTGTGAATAAACGACTGGTGCTGATTTAAATGCACTGTAAGGCCATCGACTACCGCTCCACCCCTGCATTCAACTCCTACACCCCTCAACCCTGTCTTCAAAGTTACTGCTGCCCCCACTAGAGTGAGACAGCCGCCATTGACTCTTGTAGTGTAACCAGTCTGCCATCTATGCACAACTGCTGCTTGAGAGGGACAGACATGCGAGCACAACCGACAGTGTCCTCCGAAATCCACCTCTGAGGCGGTGAGTGGGGGAGCGAAATCAAAACAGCCACATCCAATCCCAATACGGGCTTGTTGACCTGATTGAGACTTTTGAAATCCCCTATAATTTCTAGTCAAATACTCTCATTTTTACTCGTTGAGCCTGACCCTAAAATGGAGCACACCCTTGTATTTTCGCCAGTGAGGGTAGATATCCCTTCTGCCAAGAGGGTCCTGATGTTCTTCCAGGATTAATGGCATAGCGAATTTAACTAACCCTAGAACTTGTGGCAACTAGAACTAGCAACTGAGTCATCGAGATTAATAGACTCGACGTGCCTGACTTTAAGATGGCTGCCAAACCACATTCCTTCTCCTATTCTGCCATCCTCGCCAGCTCCTACCACCCATCTTTGGATTCTAGACTTTTGATCACTTCCTGATCCTCACTCTATTCTGGCAGAGCACGAAACGCATACATGGCCGATTCCTGGTGGAGCTGCTCCGACAGTTATAGGGGAGATTGGCTTTGGCACACTGCTATGGCCGTCACCTACCCAGCTGGACTTCGGACATTTGTCTCGTTTTCTTCCCCGCTGCTGTCTCCTTCCTGTGGATTATGAGCTTTCCCTGGTCTTTCTGATCTTGATTTTCGTGTTCATTCATTTACCCCAGTGTTGTATATTTATTCATTCTATAACTATTGTGAAACGTTTGTAACTTGTAACACGTAGTTTACTTGTGTAAAGCGCTCTGATACATCCGGGTCTAGCCAGCACTATATAAAACTCAAATAAATAAAATAAAAACCTCATGACTTCTTTTCTAGATGCTGGCAAAACACAGCTCCATGGCTACCCAGAGGCCATGCTGGCCCACCTTAAAGGCATTCGACATGCCACAATGCACCCCGTCTAGGGTCTGAGGAGATATCACCCACTATGATGGGACTTCACTGGCTCACCTTGTCAGACCACATCATCATCAAAACCAGGTACATATTCTAGAAAGCCAATATGATCAGCACCACCCCTGTCTATCTGGCAAACAAGTTAACTACCTCCATTGGCTCGCCACTAAGGGAGGGTGGAGCTGGCGTAGTGCCTCTACGTGTAGCGCCACAGATATTGAAATAACTCTGTGGAGCTCTGCTCCGCTCTGCTCTCCTCTGCTCCCTCTCCCCTCCCAAATTCTTTAAAAATGATAAAAGAAGGCACCTACCTGCGTTTCTGCCGCCTCCCCTGCCTGGCCACTCTCCTTCCTTCTCCTCGCATCCTTATTTATTGAAAGAAACACTATGTTGTACGTCTTGCGCATGTGAACTCGCAAGAAGTACAACGTAGTGTTTTTTTAATGAAGAAGGACACAAGAGGTGGAGTTTTGCCTACCGCCGCGTTCGCAACGGAGCGCGGAGTAGGCAAAACTCCGCAAACTCCGCTGGCGGAGTGGAGTTACCCGCCCAAGGTTACTCTCCACCCTCCCACAGTCAGGATACCATCAGACTGGGATGGAAAAGGTACAGACAAGAAGAATAAGGCAATACTCCACCAGTTATGCAACCAAGATCTCAAGCAACATCTCTGGTTCCCGGCCCTCTCCAACTTAGGAAAAAGCTAAAGATACACAACTTTAAAGAAAACTACATCACGATGAACTAACAGTCCACCACCACTCACAAATCTCAGCTTCCACCCCAATCACTGATTGACTTTATCTTTGCATTTAGCGCTGCTGGGATGTATATTTGTGCTGTACAAATACGTAAAAATAATAATGTATTATTTTTTATTTATTTATTATTATTATTATTGTTATTAATAGCATCATTATTATTACAACTCCAATAAAGACTATGGTAGGACCATGAGGTGAACAAATGGCGGGCACGTTTCTTGGTGCGAGTGATTGAAACATTTTACTAGGTACACTAATGGAAATTGTACGAATGACTTGATTGCGATAGTAGTTGTCATTATAACATTTTGTGGATTTATTGTATTTGTGTAATAAATAACAATTCACCAAAAGGATGCCATTGGCATGGAAGATGATGTGATACTCCTCAAGAAGGGGGGGATAATCCCAGAAACCCATGGACTTTTTATTAACATAACTTTAACATAATAAACAATAGCTTTCAATGGATGACACACCTGTCAAATACAGGGGGGCCGCTATCTCTGGTGCAGCACGTGCAGTGACACGGGGCCCGGGCATGAAAGGGGCCCGCAGCGATTCAATGATGGCTTCTTTTTAACCCTGGGCGAAGCACTACGCTCCGCTCGCGGAGTTTGCGAAGTTTTTGCAACTTTGCACTACGCGAGCGGCACGTAGCACAGTGCGAACATGCGTAGTGCAGCGTAGCGTAGTGCAGCGCTCATTTTTTGCTTGTTCGCGGTCCTGAACGTAATGTTCGCGACCGCGAGCAAGCAAAATGACATCCCGGCGAGATTCTCCACGCGAGGAGGTCAGGTTTCTCATTGTGAGTGGTTGCGCATGCTCGCGACCGCTCTCAATGAGAAACTACCTGTTTGCGTTGAGAAAGCTGCCGCTCGAGTAATAATCTCCTCGAGCAGCAGAAAACTACAGCTCGCACTGTGCAAGAGGCCGTTTTCAATGCTTGCACAGTGCCAGATGCTTGTTCGCACTGTGCAATCATTGAAAACGCATCTTGCACGGTGCGAACATGCTACTACGCAGCTCGCGTAGTGCTACATGAGGTTCGCGTAGTGCGAAGTGCACTTCGCGTAGCTTCGCGTAGCGCTACTCCGCGAACTACGCCCACCCTTACTTCTTTTACCACCAGACCAAGGATGGGAGGGCATTTTCCTTACTTGCATTGTGGCCCTTGGCACCTTTGTTTTGCCACTTCAAGGAGACAATAAATAAATTATATACATAGTGATAAAAAAGAAAAAAATATATGTATTCATTCATAAAGTTAAATTGGGAGTTAGAGTACTCCAGAAATAGAGCGGATTTCATGCAGAAGGAAACTATTTTCATTGGTAATTAATTCTGGCTAACAAACCATCTGGTAGGGCTTATCCACGGAGAGAACATGGGAAGCAGTTCAATTGAGTAAAAACTTTATCTTACTTTTTCAAATGATACAGGTAGACAAACTAAAGATGTGACAGAGATATGGTTTTAAGCATAGTTTTTTGATTCCTGAAAATGTGGAAGGCGCACCTACAATACTAATTTTTTTTGGCCCAGGAAATCCCCCAGATAATTTTCCGGCTTTGAGAAGGATGATGGAAGACGCCATGTGTACTAAGGAATGGAAGCTGACAAAGAAGTAACAGATGGTGGATCAGTACAGTCTTGGTACAACGTGACAGAGCTCAGAGACTGTGACAGAGACATGTAGCTTTTTTCAATGAAAACGGCATAAAAATCACTCCCCGTGATGAGGGTAACATAAAGTGTTTATGTACTTTTGAGCATGTTGAGGCACTTTCGAGAAATGTTTAATTATATGTTACTGTAGCTGCATAAAGATTTAATTCTAGGGAAGACAGTATTGCAGTGGCCGTTCCCATGACAAAGAGGAGGAGCGTCGCCTCACTGCTCTTAGAGCTGTGAAAGAGGGAAAAATAAAACGATAATAACTGAACTTTGTCATTTTATTTTTGGTTGCTGGGTTAGGGCGGGCGGGTTGGTGACTCAAGGAGGAGGAGTGGACTATGTGCACTAAGGGACTGATTACAATGTCGGTCGGAAAGGCAGACTTGGAAACAATTCTGACCAACCGATTCCAAAGGAAAGGTAACCGTTTGGTCTTTTCTAGTCAGTTCTGAACGGCATTCGGAGACTCCGAGTCGGTCTGAGCCGAATCGTACAGGTCTATGGACCGCGTTACCGACTGACCTTTTAAGATGTCGGATTCGGACAGCCTTTCAGAATCGGTCTGTCTGACACGAAACGGCTGATGGAAACTGACTTTGGGGGCACATAGCAGGCCCCTTTTCACCCTGAGGCCCTAAGTGCGCATGACTGCTTGGCCGGCTCTTTTGGCACACTTTGCATATTCCCCACTAGGCTGTAATGGAAAGCCTGGTAAGGAATATGCAGAGGGTCCCTGTCCCGATCTGAGCTCTGATCCATGGCGCTCAGACCAGTCACAACGCTGCATTGCAGGGTTGTGATTGGTCCAGGGGAGCCTGTGTGCCCGGGTGCCTCCTGCAGCTTCTTCCAGACTGGAGTCAGGAAGAGCAGAGAAGTGGAGGAGAGATGCAACCTGCAGAAAAAATAAGTGAGTTAAAAAAAGTATTTTACTCTTCCACCCGAATTCCCTACTAGCCGCCACTGCAGTGCTAGGTAGATTAGTCGCCGTAGGAATCAAAGTACACACTGACTGGCCCCTTTAAAGTTTTTGCCAGTGCTGACAATGGTGTGTGTACCAAATATACATTTTCTGAATGGTCGCCCCAGTTATTTTGCTTTTTTCTGGAACTTATTTTTGATGGTATTTGGATTCTGAGCTCCGTGACACAACTTTTCATGACTACAGCATGTGTGTTCTGATACTAAAAAATAATTGGTAAAATTGATTTTACCCAATTGGTTATTTAACCTTCCTCTAGGACCATAATAGATGGGACAGAAAATACACCAATGGCATGTTAGCTAAATGTCATATGTGGCTGCAGTGTCAATTTATACAGCCATCATGGCAAACATATATGCCTGTCTAGCTCTTGCTAAGCTACAGTCTAAAGGCACTGCAGTAGCACATGGTATAGAAAATAAAAGTGTCTTTGCCATGTAGGAAAACGTATATTTATAAATTAATAAGCTAGCCCTGAAGTGTACCTTGTAAGCCATAAGGTAGGGTTTCTGATATATAAAATGTGGCATACTGTACATTTCCAAAGTGTGGCCTCACAGTTATAGAAGGCCTAAAAGTTATTTCACTTTTTAGGTGCAGCTAAATATTGCCTAGGACAGGACCATATTAATTAAAATATTTGTTAGTTATCTCTGTCCGGTGAAATGCTGGTAAAGCCCTTCAAAGTTATTTCCGACATAGGACCTGATTACTAGTTTAGGTGTTATTTATTGCAGATGATAAATAACAATACCACGGGGTACGTTATGTATAGTGTGCAATAAATAAAACCTATTATGAGTCTGTGGTGCATAACAGGTGGATTTTGTGTTTAACTCAC
Source organism: Lissotriton helveticus (assembly GCF_964261635.1). Lineage (NCBI taxonomy): Eukaryota > Metazoa > Chordata > Amphibia > Caudata > Salamandridae > Lissotriton > Lissotriton helveticus. Next base: position 1,877,085,941 of record NC_136065.1, read on the forward strand.
CAAAGCCCGCACGATACGGTAAGTACTGTACAATATTCCCTGTTAAATTTTGGCCGGAATGTAAGAAAGTTTGAGTTATTGAACACATTCTATAATTATTGTATGCGTTAAATAAAACAAAAAATCATAATTTCGACCAGCTCGTAAACAGGGGTGTATGCATGGGTCAGATTTAACCAGACCACTCGTAATCACGCCCTGGATCTTCAATACTTTGGTCCAGGCCAGAACTCTACCCAGCAGCTCCGTTTCCTCCTCCGCATCGCCGGAGCCCAGAGCACCTCCCCAGAGCAGGGTTCGCACACACAGCCCGCTCCTTTGCAGAGTTGAACAGAAGTACTCCCTTCGCTACTTGCTGCCTTCTTCTGCTTGCCTTTTTTCATTTCTCTCCCGCTGCTCACTGGTATCTTTCCCCTGGTGTATTTAACTTTATTTTATTTCCCTGCAACCTGCCGGTTTTCCCGCCGCTGCTCCACTGTGGCCACTCCCCATGACACAGCCCCTGCTCCCGCCTCCCTACCTCCAGTCCCGCCCCCCTCCCCTACTAAATGGCGGCCGCTGCGGCGGAGCGTGTGTGACCCTAGACCTCTGTCCAGGCCAGCACTCTCCCCAGTAGCTCTGCTTCCTCCTCCACATCGCCCGAGCCCAGAGCGCCTCCCCAGAGCAGGTTTCGGAACTGCAGCCCACTCGTTTGCAGAGGTGAACAGCAATGCTCCCGCCGCTACTTGCTGCCTTCTTCCGCCTGCCTATTTTCATTTCCCTCCACTGCACACAGGGATCATTCCCCTGGTGTCTTTAACTTTATTTTTATTTCCCTGCAACTCGCCGGTTTTCCTGCCACTGCTCCCATGCGGCCCCTCCCCCTGACACCTCCCCGCTCTGCCTCCCTACCTCCAGTACCGCCCCTCTCCCCTACTTAATGTCGGTTGCGCCGCAGTGGCGCCGCTGGCACACTTATGGTAAGCCCGTCTGCGCCCATCCGTGACCCGGCGGCGGCCAGCACCAGGAATCCTGGTTCTCCGAAACCCCACCGATACATCTCTGCCACCTTTCACGCACTCAACCCCGGAAGACACAACGACTGCTACAGAGCAACTCCGAACACCACCCAAGGACAGTTCTCCTGCAGACTCTGCCTACGATCCTTCACCATCAACCGCACCCCCAAGACCGCCGAAAATTCACTGGATGCCCGCACCACCGGAGCCCTCACATGCATCCTCCTCAACATACGCTCCCTACATCGACATGCCTTAGAGATCTGGGACCTGCTCAACACGGAAACCCATTTCCGCAGGAGGGACGAACATCCAGTTCAGCCATAACTCACAGCCCCCTGGATGGACCACCACTGCGTACACTTCACATTCAACACTTCCACTGGACCCAAACTCCCCCCACGCCCACCTCATAGGAACTGGAGCAAGATCACAGAGGAGCACCTTAACACCACCCTCCTCCTAGACCCACCCTGCGCCATGACCAACGCCAAATCCGCAGCCAAGGAATTTCACTGCTAGATCTCCAGCTGCACTAACAAGCTCATACCCCTCCGCCACCCCAACAAACAACGACCTCTGAAAGCCGGCTGGTTCACCACCGAACTCCAAGTAGCCAGGCGCTCCTGCAGACGACTTGAGAAAACCTGGTGAAACCAGAAAACCATGGAAGACCTGAACAGCTACCAGGATGCTCTGAAGGAATACCACCAGCGCCTAAGTGACACCAAGTGGATTTTCATCAAGAAAAAGATCCACACAAATGCGACCAACACTAAAGAACTATTCAACGTCATACAGCAATTCACCAAATCCCCCAGCGAAGCCGCGGACATCACACCATCCCAGGAACTCTGCAACCAGCTCAGCTCCTACTTCCATCTGAAGAGAAATGCCCTCTATGACAACTTCAGCTAACAGACCCCGGAAACCCCCCTCTCGCCACCACCACTCACACAGTGCCGATCATCAGAGCCTGGAATCCGGCCATCGTCGAACACACCACAGTGACCATGAAGAACACCCACTCAGGAGCCGCCACGGACCCCTGCTCACCGCACATCTACCACAGGGCCGCCGCCGCCATCGCGCCCGAACTAGGACATACCATCAGCGCCTCATTCGAATCCGGCATCTTTCCCGATGACTGGAAGCGGGCGGAGATCATTCCCCTCCTCAAGAAGCCCACGGCCGACCCGACAAACCTGAAAAACTACCAGCCCATCTATCTCCTCCCCTTCGCAGCCAAAGTCACCAAGAGTCTCATAAACACCCAGCTGACCACCTTCATCGAAGAGAACTCCATCTTAGACGTCTCCCAGTCCGGATTCCCCAGCAACCACAGCACTGAGATGGCCCTCCTTGCTGCCACCGACGACATCCGCATGCTACTAGACCAGGGACACACCACAGCCCTCATCCTACTAGATCTCTACACAGCCTTTGACACCTTCTCACATCCCACTCTCGCAGCCAGACTCCATGACGCTGGGATACGAGCAACCGCCCCCTCCTGGATCCAATCCTTCCTCTCCGGCAAAACACAGAGGATCAGACTCCCTCTGTTTGTCTCCGAACCCACACAGACCAACTGCGGAGTACCCCAGGATCATCACTCAGCCCCACGCTCTTCAACAGATACATGGCCCCCCTCGCCGCCATCATCAGACAACACGGGCTCAGCACAGTATCATACATCGACGACACCCAACTTATCCTCTCCCTCACAAAGAACCCCGAAGACACCAGACACTGCTTCCAGGAAGGAATGAGGGATGCAGCCGCCTGGATGAAAAGCAGCTGCCTGAAGTTCAACTCGTAGAAGACAGAGGTCCTCTTCCTCGGACGCTCTACCTCCTCTTGGGACAAGACCTGGTGGCCCTCCGCCCTCGGGAGTCCGCCCACCCCGACAGACCACGCACAGGATCTCTGCATCATCCTTGACTCCTCCCTCACCAGGATCCTCGCAAGACCTTCAAATTGATACCCCCAGAATGCAGAAAATCCATCACCCACGCTCTCATAACCAGCAGACTGGACTATGGCAACTCCTTCTACGTCGGAATAAACAAAACCCTTCACCACAAGCTCCAAACCATTCAGAACGCCCCAGCCAGACTCGTCCTCGGAACCCCACGGCATGAACACACGACCCAACACCTACGTGACCTCCACTGGCTCCCTGTCGAGAAGAGAGTAACCTTCAAACTGCTCACCCACGCCTACAACTCACTCCAAAACATCGGACCCAAATACCTCAACGACAGAGTTTCCTTCCACATACCCAAGTGGAACCTTCGTTCCGAAAACCTCACGCTCGCAGAAAGCCCCCACAGCCGCAGAACCAGAGCAACCAGTAGTAGAGCTTTCTCCTACATCACAGCCAAAGCCTGGAACAAGCTCCCTGTCAACATCAGATGCTCCCCCACCCTTCACACCTTCAGGAAGAACCTTAAGACCTTGTTCTGTGACTGAACCGGAGCTGCACCCTTCCCCCAACCCCCATCCCAGTGCCTTGAGGCCCTCACGGGTGAGTAGCGCACTTTATAAATCCTTGATTGATTATAAATCCCTGATTTATTGAAAGTCTGATTTAATGGAGAAATCTAATTTTTGATAACTTAAGTTGATAAGTAACTTTAGAAAAATTTACTTTGGGCTGCCTGAGCAGGAACTAGCTTAAAACAGGTTCTGCCACTCATTACCCTTCCAGAGATGAAATAAACCTTCTTAGCTGGGCGATCTAATGACTTTGGCTGTGAAGACAGTGACCTGCCCTTAAGCCTAGGAAAGATACAGAAGTGTTAACTGCTGTCCACATAGCAGAGTTCATATATCGGGGAGGGGACAGGAACAGTTGGCAGAACAAAGGAAGGACAGCCTTAGCATTTCTTCTTTTGACATGTAGATACAAGGAAGGGCTTCTACCAGTTCATTTTAGAATAAAACAGGGACCCCCTGAATTGGATAAATTTCCTGGGTCAGGGTAATACAGTTGAAGGCAAGGTAAAATACCCAGGCAAGACAAAAAACAACAATCTGGCAAAAATGAATCTTAGACAAATCAATTTTCAATTAATACGTATAAGCAACACGAAAAAAGAGCGAGATGAACAATAAATTATATCAACGTATAAAATTTAATCATATAAATATATCTGATATACACATATTTGATATCATATCAAAAGCAATCATTGTTTAAAAACATTATCAAACAAATATAAATTTCTCAATCATAATGTACAATCCTGGAAAATAATGAATTTTTGATGATTCACAGGATTAGTTGGAGAAATAGAAGACTGTCGACGCGTTTCGACACATGCAGTGTGTCTTCATCAGGACAATTTCAAATGATTTCTAAAATTTAAAAAAACATAAATTTAAAACTTAAATATAATTTCTGAGAACTTGAGACTGCAAGTAAATATAAATCAAGTAGGAAGTAAGTCCGTCCCCTAGGAAGGTACGTGATTAGAACAGCTTCTCTTATCTCCTACAGAATCGCGAGCGGGACACTATGTTTCCATCTCCCTTTAAGAGAGGGAGGGGCCCGATTAAACCACCGGCATATATAACCCTATTGGATTCGCGCTTCTAAACTTTTTGAAACGGACGCATTGACGGAAGCCATTTGTGACGCCGGTCTTCAGAGAGAAAGTAAGTTCTATACATAGCCGCGCCTAAATAAAGACTCTTGCAAGAGTTTAAGAATTCTTGGTAATTGCTTTTTATATATACGGCCTCTTTGTCCGTTAACAGTTTCGCTAAGGAGGGACACTTGAGGTTTTGGACGAGAATCACGAACGCCATCTGATCTAAAACTGAAGGCAGCCGTCCCCTACATTTGACCCGCCTTAATCCTCAGGTAATCGAAACTGTTAAGGCTCTTTACCAAAACGCTATTCTAATCTTTTTTGCAAAGGCCGCCATATATCAAGAACTATTAATTCTTTTCTTGGGTTAATAGCGGAATTGAGTTCCATTCGGAGAACACGGCTTGCCGGTCGTGAAAATAAATCATTGAAATTGGATTTTGATAATCGCTACTTCAGGGAAACATTTGAAACGCTGCTAGCATAATATCGAGCAAGGTATGTGGGCAGCCATACTAGTTCAAAAAATATGTTAAGACTGTATACCATCAGAACGTTTCCACATAAAGCTTTGTTCTATATTTTATTTGACAGCGCAATTAGTAAAGGACGGTTGTTGGTTGTAGCCCCGTGTATCACCGATTAATTCCTAATGGGAAGTGGAAAGTAAAGATTTTCTCTGACCCGCCCCCCTTATCAGGTAACAAAGTGCACGGGATAAAGATTAAAACGTCTACCAAGTCTTTACGTTATTAGACCTAAATAAGATATGTTTACGTTATGTATTCTGTCTTAGAACTGCAGATCGATGATCCTCATGGCTTGTTTCCTTTCCGTTTGATACAACCTAACTGACGTCTTAGAGAACCTATGCGATCAAGGTACTTGGCCTTCATATATACCCTGTTTAGTGAATGGGTTGGTTAGAAATAGGACAAAATATGACCATTTCGACCTCGAAATAACATGTGGCCTCTCAGTATAATACTCAGAATAGCAATAGGTCGATCTATAGGGCTTTGTTGTTTTTTTGTTTTCGTTGGTTGTGGCCACTAAGAAAAATCTCTAACACTTATATATTGTCCCATAGGACCTCTATTCGAGCTCCAAAATCCTTACTTCCGAGTTCAACGGTAAGATAAAATTGCACTAGTTAAGTTAATAATATGATACACAGGGTTCTGAAATTTTCCCCCACCCACTCCCCCCGGGCCCCTTCCTCCTGGTCTGTCATGCTGATAACTACAAACATTTAGCATATATATAGCTGCGGCTAATAGGGTTTCCTAGCACCAGTCCCTGTTCTTATTCATTTTCTCTTTCTAAAACTGTTACCGTTATGTATTTTGAATTTTTTCGTGGATGATCTTGATGAATTAGGATTGTAAATATTGTATATATATATATGTGTATATGTAAATATTATAGTATGTAAATCTTCTTAACGGTACCATCTGTCCAAATTATTAACCATCTGGCATCAAAAATAGATTATGACTATGTTAAACAGCCATCAGATTACGTATTAATCATATATGAAAAAGAGCACTTTTTAAATTTATGTTTTTTTAAATTTTAGAAATCATTTGAAATTGTCCTGATGAAGACACACTGCATGTGTCGAAACGCGTCGACAGTCTTCTATTTCTCCAACTAATCCTGTGAATCATCAAAAATTCATTATTTTCCAGGATTGTACATTATGATTGAGAAATTTATGTTTGTTTGATAATGTTTTTAAACAATAATTGCTTTTGATATGATATCAAATATGTGTATATCAGATATATTTATATGATTAAATTGTATACGTTGATATAATTTATTGTTCATCCCGCTCTTTTTTCGTGTTGCTTATACGTATTAATTGAAAATTAATTTGTCTAAGATTCCTTTTTGCCAGATTGTTGTTTTTTGTCTTGCCTGGGTATTTTACCTTGCCTTCATCTTCTACCAGTTCATCCCATTGACCATCCTAGACAGTCAGGCTCTAATCACGTAAGGGACAGAACCAGTTTGGACCCTGTCAGGTGGAAAGGAAGGTCATATAAATTGGGGAGTGGCTTAGGAGCTGAAGACAGGCCTGCCTGGTGCCAGAAGGGTAATGCCATATTGAAACAGGTATCCTGAGTAATTTTACAATAAGGCAATGAGTAAGCTCTGCAAAAAAGATGGGGGACTACTAGAACACAGATAGGATTAGCTCTCCATCCACTGGCTAATGCCCTAGATAAATGTGGCACCTCAACCATCACCTCATCAGAACATTCCTGGACCTGGGAAGACTCTAGCTGTAGTAGAGGAGACAGACTGTGGTAGAAGGAGGCTCCTAACTCCTGCTAGAAGAAGAGGACTCATTCAAGGACTCCTGAACTCCTGATGGCATTCACGGACTGGAATTGCTCTATACAGGCCATCTGGCTAGCTTTTCGGTTTGCTCACTTTAGGGATTCAAAAGTCCAAAGGACTTCTGACTCCAGGATTGTCCATCTGATACAGAGGACTAGACCTTCGAGGGGACCTGGCCGAAGAGAGAGAGCGAGACCTGATGCCTAGAAGCTTGACCAGGAAGGTTGCAAACCAGCTTTGTCCCACTCTATGATTTGAAAAATTCTGAAAACAGGTTCAGTGAGACCTCGCAGTAAAGGCATAAAGCCTCACAGAGCCCTGCCTGTCTACAGCTTTAAACCTTGCACCACTGGAGAATTTTGAGTTCCACAAAAACTCAAAATGAAATTGTCGCTTATTAGTAGGACACCATCACTTGAATAAGTGCCAGGGCCCTAGTCAGAAGACCAATGTAGCTTGCACCACGCATTGCCCTTGACAGTGACGCCAATGACAGTACAAACACAACTAATAACCATCACACTCCTACAAGTTTGACACTATAGACTATTGCAGGCCCCCAAAGCTATAAGGATGGCTTGGGCATCCAGTAATAGTAAATTGTAATGCATATTGTAATAATAATTGACTGTTGTTGTGGTCATCTCAGACAGCACCACCTTGTGGCAGACTGTCACATACGCCGGCGGGTGAAAATTAAGTGGTGGTGCGGAGCACTGGAAACCACCCGCTTAAATTAGGCACTGGACAAAAGGTAAATTTTAAAGGCGGGGTTCTGCAATCAATACTTTCCCAGTTTGCCTACTGTAATCTTTCGCTCCGTATGTACAGGAAACTGGGAGACACTTGCTTCTACTGCTTGGCTTATAGTATTCCTACGGGTAAAGTGTAAAATATGACTAATAGTTTATGGAATACAATGCTGGAGGCATTGCTAACACTTCTCTGCTTAGAGGCTCTAAATCCTGCTGTGAGACACACTTCATTCGCAAGCACCCAATACGAGGGTGAAGAACCCTCCTCAAACTCTATTGTATTAAGTGCGTGGTGACATTATGTGTCTTCTTAACGTGTGATTTTTAAGTAGTTCCGGGAACCATTGTCCCTTGTTATTTTAAACTCTCTTGGCAGCGCTTGTCACCACCTCATTTTTTTTCCATTCCCTGGCTCAAGTGAGAGTAGTTGCAGTGAGGAAGGCCTGGCGTGACCCAGTTTCCTAAATCTGGTGGTAAATTCCTTGGCAGGATTGGGAATTTGTGTTGGTCTTTGATACACACAGGTGGCTGCCTTTGGGGCCACCTGTTATGTGTGCCTCAGTCATGAACCCCCTGAACAGTGGGTGTAGCTGCTTAGTACCAAGACAACACAGGAGGCAAAAAGGTAGCTTTTCTATGTGGAAATCCAGCCAATAACTGAGGGATTACTGAAGAGAAGGAGTCTTGGCAGGGTACGTTGTGGTGCTGCAGGAGAAATTTTCCCTGCGTTAGTTATTTGAGAGAGAACAGATTGACTGGAACAGTAGAGACTGCGGATGAGAGGGCTGGGCAGTGCTTAATTTGAGCTGGTGGTTTCCGGTGCTCAGCACCAGCACTTTATTGTCAACACCAGAACTTGAAAGGGAAACATGCATTACCACGCAGTCATTACAACTCACTACCTTTACAATGCAGCTGTTACAACGCAGCAGCCTTTACACCGCATGCCATTACAATGCATCCATTACAACGCATGTCACTTCAACGCATGCCATTACAACGCATGCCATTACATCGCACTATAAGTTAAATCATGGGGATTTTTTAAGTTTTAGGGTGGGTATGGGTTTTGGGGTACATGGGAATTGAAATTTTGACCCCTAAACTATCCAACACTTACCCTACTGTTGCACTCACTGCAGTAGGCATGGTCATTTTTACCCCTACACTATCCAACACTTACCCTACTGTTGCCCTAAAAGTATTATGGGGTCTAATGGTATGCATTGTAATTGTATGCGTTGTAATGGAATGCGTTTTAAATGCAGTTTCTAAAAATGCGTTGTGATGGCATGCCTTGTAAAGGATGTTGCGATGTAAAAGCATGCGTTGTAAATGTTTGATTTGTAACGTGTCCTATTCGACAGTCTGCCACATGGTGGCGCTGTCTGCCTATTTTAAAGATTTATTTATTTATTTATTTATTTATTTATTTATGCAATTTTATATAGCGCGGACTTTACCCGAAGGTGTCAGAGCGCTTCACAAAAGGACCAATAATGATATATAGGAACAAAATACAAAAGCAAACAATAAGTTACATGGATCAAAAGTGACACTAGTGAGCAACCAAAATACATGAGGTAGCAATCGGTGCATTATAGGAGAAAAAAGTGATAAGGGTGCAGGTTACAAAAACGTACAAAATACAAGTAGAGGTATAATACTGCAATAGAAGGCAGACACATGAGACAACAGTTGCTCATTAATTCAATATATTTTAAAAATGACAACTCTCTGCTGCCTAATCCATTCTTATAGCTGTGGGGGTCTGGAATGGACTGAATTGTCACAATTGTAGGAGTGTGATGGTTAGTAATTGTGTTAGTCCTGCCATTGGCAGCGCTGGGAGGGGCAATGTGGGGTGCAAACCGGAGTAGCCTCCCGACGAGGGCCTCGGCACATATTTTTTTGCAAATTAAGCACTGGCGGTTGAGTGGGAAATTGATCAGTGAGGTTGAATCAGGGACCACGAGGTCCGAGAAAGTTCAAATGGAGACTGAGGTCTGAGGGTTTTAGAGCTGGAGCTGGAGGGGTGAGGCGCTCTGTAGCCTAAGAGTGGGAGGGCGTTGAGGTGTTTAATGGAGGGAGGTGTTAGAACACATTAGAGTATTTCTGAGTTTGTTGTTTGTAGCCCCTATGTTTTCCACCATTAAATGCAACCTTTCTTTCACAAAACCCCAGCATCTATCTCAGAGTGTGCTGCGGGAATATGAACAGAGATTTTCAGCCGGCTTTTGGAAACCTTTTCGTGCCCCAAACCCACCTTCGTTTTTTCGGTGCTTTCAGCTTTAAGTTTAGCCTGGCTATTACCTTTGACCTTTCACTTCATCGAACTTTGTATGTGACCAATACGCACTTGGTAACATACAGGCACAGACTGGTTCACGGCGCCCCCGCTTGGAAGTGAGACAACACCCCGTCAGAGCCGTCACCAGCCAATGAGCCCCCAGTGCTGGTAGAAGATAACCTATCAGGTGAGAAACTGGACAGGTGAAGATAAACACACGTCTGCGCCTTATCTCGCCTGCTAATAGCCCTGGGAGTGTCTGAGTAAAGAAGAGGGCAGACCTGGAGGTAAACACCAGGGTAGCAGAGGGTCTGGAGTAGTACAATCTCTTAAGAATCTGGGGGCAGATTTACAAGCCCTTTGCGACACTTTTACGCTGCTGCGTAAACCATGCGCCAATTTGCGACTTATTTACAACGTGACGCATCTAGGCAGATGTGTCACGTTGTAAAGCCCTGCGCCACATGAAACCTGCATCAGGTTTCATGTGGGCGTTCTGTCACAGGGTGGGCATTCCCTCGCAGGAAAGCCCCGTAAAACTGACGCAGTGAAATCTACAAGATTTTACTGAGTCAGTTTTACGACGCTGCTGCGTCAAATCCTTACGCCTGCTTGAAGCAGGCGTATGGAGTGAGGCACCATGTTGAGTATGAGCAGCCCCTGTGCATTGCAGGAGTTGTGTCGCTCTTGCGACGCGACTCCAGCAATGTGCCACCTGTGCGCCCCAAGATGCGTCACGCATCTGCCCCTCCTTGCACCATGGTGCGCCGCATTGTAAATGCGACGCATCTGTGGTGGCGCAAGGGGGGGGATTACGTGACGCATCTGTTCTGGCGCATCCCTGCTGATTTGCAGAGATGCGCCAGAAGACGTAAATATGCCCCCTGATGTTTTGCTGTTTTGTTTCAAAGTGGGGGGGACCTCCGTGAAAAGCAGGAGGTTTTCAGAACAAGAGGCCGTTCCTTACCTATTGGTACCTCTGAGTGTGGAAATGCAGTTAACCTCTTATTCAGTCGACTGGATTTGTATTCTGTGAGGTCGACAATAAAAGACAGGTGGCCTTGAGGCAACTAACAGCAGACTCATGAAATCTACTAGATTCGTGGGTCAGTAGACCAGGCACACACAGTAATCGGGTCATGGGGCAAAATACCCTCTTGACCTAACTATTGGAGTTTATTGCTCTGCTGTACACATGCACACGTGCTCATGATAGGGCTCCGGTTGTGGCTAGATTAACAACCTAGCCACCACGGCTACCTGATTAAGAACTGCACAAGCCACAGAAACATGAGCAATTGGGAAGGAAACGTTCAGACAAGGACAGGGGAGCACAGGGGCTAATGCAGGAAAACATGGGCACTGGGAAAGGGAACAGAGGCTCCTGGTCCACCAGTCACAGACGCTGGTGTAGGGAAACATGGACCCTGGCTTACGGTCATGAACTCAGCACAATATCCTCGTAGAAACCACAATAGTTTGGGATCATACCCGAGGAAGAAGTGCTCTCCACAAAACACAAATAAGACTGGATAAGGGCAAATTCCGCTCACAGGCCTGAGGCCCCCCAAGGTTTCATACAGACAATCAAATGGGATGAGTAGACATGTTATGCCAATTACGTGTATGGAGTTTAACTAAAAGGCAAGCATACATATTTCGCCCTTCAAGCTTTTCTATGAATTATTTCCGGGTGGGTTCAGATCTCAAGATAGTGTTGAGCAGGCGCGCAACACCCATTGGGCTCACCGGGTTTCACTCAGACTAAAACTTGAAGAAACCATGCAGACATTTTTCCATTATTTTCACAGAGTTACATTTTGTTTTCATTTCTTGATATCTGCAGGTATGCACAGTTAAAGTAAAGTAAAGTAAAGTCCACATTTGTAAAGCGCACAATCACCCGTAAGGGTCTCTAGGCGCTGGGGGGCCGTCGGGAAGATTAAGCGAGCTATTGCCCAGAGTCACATGGTGCTGGGCTGACCTGCCGCCGGAGCCGGGGATCGAACCGTGGTCCCCAGATTCCAGCGTCAGTCGCCCTGGCCGCGGCGCCACACAGTTAGATATTAATCAACACAACAGATTAATTCAATATGTTTCGATCAGGTTGTTTGTGTGCATGCGATTTACCAATGCTTTTATACTTAGTCAAAAGAGGACAGAGAATGTGAAATGGGAAATAAATTAAGGATTCCTCCTTACTTTAGTGGTACCTGTGACAACCACCTAACGCGAAGCATATACCTGAATATGCAAGGTACGCAGTATCCAGCAAGTGTAAAAATCATACCTGTTAGGGGATCCCAGCTACTAATATTGTTTATCTGCCTAGCACTTGAAACAATTTAAATATATGAACCCAATATTAGTGGGATGAGATGACTTTGGGTCTACCATTATCCCTTAAACTATATATTGGTGCAAATATTAAATGGTTATCAATTCACCATAAAGTGCCCGAGACAAACTGGCTGTGTTGTATTGCAGTGGAATTAGGTGCTAACTCTATGTGTAGTCCACAATAATCTTGTAATAGAAGCCTCTAAATCAGAAAAAATATTACATCACAGGTTATATTCACAATGATATGTGTTTTTGAAGGAGATGCCAAAATTATAAATGTAATTACATTTGCTTGACTAATATACCTTACACGTTGTAGACAATGCCTTCTTGACCACAAATAATGGCCCTTCCACTGATATTGCTGGATCGCCTGGCTGCCTTTCACACACTCAGTCAGCTCACCCTCATACACAGCCTGGAGTCTCAAATTGAATTCACCAGATATCTCCTTTACTAACTCCTCCCACTTTTCCAAACAACATCACTATGTTCACAAGGGCGCCTCTAGGTCACAAGAGATCCCTATCACCTGTGGACTCATCTGGGGTTCCATACTGTCTCCTGTCATCTTAAAACTTTAGTTAGAGCTGCAAGGTGCCTTACCCATAGATAACAGCATCCAGATTCACCAATATGCCAATGACACACAACTTTACCTGAAAGTCTCCTCTGCTTCAGGCAACTAATGCCTCAAAGAACGCTTTCACACCATCTAGATATGTATATCCAGGGCCTTCCTGAAGCTCAACCCAACCAAGACATAATTCCTGTTCTTTGCCAATAACACCCAACAAGATACAGTACAAACCTGGCTTAAAGACATGAACCTTGATGGCTTCAAACTCAATTTTCACAGAATGTCCAGTCACTTGGATTCACCCTGGACACCAACCTCACCCTCGAGGAACACATTACCGTTAAACAAAGAAAGCCTGGTATCAGCTTTCTCTTTAAAGAAACTCAAACCATTTCTTCCAGAATCACCTTCAGAACTGCCGTTCCAGCCCTTTTACTCTCCCTTCTGGATGGTGGGAATGCCCTACTCTATGGCCTCTCAAGCACAACACTAGCACCTCTTAGGGGGGCATCCTACATGGCACAGCACGTCTCATCCAGGGCCTGAAGAAATGTGATCATATCACTCCCATTCTGATGGAACTCCAATACCCCCCCCCCACCTCTTTCCCCTGCACCATCTTCAAAACCAGCTACATTTACAAAGCTATCATGAACTGCACCCCTGCTTATCTTGCAGACAAGGTCACCATCTCTGGTGGATCTCGGCACACCTGCAGTCAGGACATCATAAGACTGCAGACCACGAGGTAAAAAAAACAAAAAAAAACAAGGGTGCATGCCTTTTCCATCTATGCAGCCAGGATCTGGAACAACATCCCCTGTATCCATCAGGACTGCCCCAATCCAGCTGTAATTTAGAATAAAGTTAAAGACTCGCCCCTTTAAAGAACACTACATCACAATGCATTAACAGTCTACATACCAGCTTCCTCTCCTATTACTTGTTGACTTTATGCTTGTCCTTGACCATGCACAGCGCTCAGCTGCTTTTTGGATAGGTTTGTGCTATAGAAATACTATATTCATACGCTCATTAATGAAAAGATGGGAGGCGGTCTAGACTGTTCTTACCAGTCAGGATCCAAAGGAGTTTTAGTACTGCAACAGTGTGTGCTTGAGTCTAGTGTCTATAAGATAAGTCTTTGTATTTGAAAATACGCATTGTGTTATCACCCAGTGGTGCCCAGATACCCCTGGAGGGGCTGCAGACTCACGGAGCATGATCCTCTTGGTAGCAGAGGATGTCAGGAGGGAGAGTCTCCTGGGAGATAAACATTGGATGCACTGTCGTGAGTCTGTGTCCTGCAGGAAGGCAAATGCTGTGGTAGGTATGTGCCCTCTAAGCATGGTCTTCTGTCGCTTGTCCACTGCTGGTGACTCTGGTGCTTTTTCCCCCCCTCAGACTCCTGCCTTTAGGTGGTGAGAAATTCCTTCCCCAAAACCAAGATGGTGGCTATTCTATATTACAACGAAAGGGAACCTCTCACATAATCTGTCTATCTTTCCTCATTTGGGGAAGCAGAGGACAAGTGTAGGTGCGATGACTAGATCGCACTCAGAAACCTTTAGCACAACTGAGCGCAGCACCTCTGCCACACCCTAGGGATAAGTTTGTATCAATGGCGTCATCACGCAAAGGAGAATTCCGGGCGAGACCATAGAATTGCAAAGGACACGCATTCGTCCAAGAAAAAGCACTGCATTATAGAAACCAAGTATCGGTACTGCGCATGTGAACTTGACGGTTCAAGGATATCAGATTGAGACAGCCAACGAAGTAAAAGAACAGGTGAACCTGTATGAGTCATAACTCAATTACGAACCGAGTAGAGATATCTAACAGGACATAAAAATAGAGTGAGAGTTTTTAGAAACACCTCTGGAGAGCGCAAGTTGGATGCCCACAATTGCCGCCAATTATCAGAACATAGGACCATAACCTATGATATCTTTTCTTAGCCGATTGTCTGGAATAACAGCTATCAATTGAAAATATACAGAATTCCTGAGGAAGGCATTGCCGAAACGCGTTGATTTGGAATAATTATTGGTTCTGTATATAATTATGTTAGACTGTTTAATTGTGTAGCATCTTGCAGTATTGACGCTATGGAGTTTATGTAAAGAGATTTGTACAAGCACTATCAGGATGAGATGCAAAATTGTGGTGTTGATGGTTTAGCAACAAAGAAAATGAAATGAACAACTTTTTATCTTTTCTAAAAAGGAAGAAAGAATATCCATATTTATAAGAATATATAACCAAAAGAAGAATAAATAAAAAGAATAATTTTTTACATAACAATCTGTTGGATGGTTCAATTAGACAGTAGTCAACGTCTAGCTATTTGATATTTGTATGCACATAACCTGGTGCGAAGTTCATTTTTTCTAGAAACACCCTAGGGAGTACTCATATCTCCAGTTGGAAGTTGGAAAGGGCACCATTTTTGATACATTTGTGGGGTAGGAAGATTCACTCACTATTCCTGTCATGACAAAGCTCCACAGATCCCCCTGACCGCTAGGGGTGGAAAACATATTGACTGACTAGCGTTGGACCCTAATGAGTGAACTCACATCTGACTACTAGCATACCTTATGACCCCATTGGTAGCATTTACCTGCGCAGGCTTTGAATCTGACAGGGCGGTCCAGTTATTAAAAGTAGTTGGTGACCTCCCTGACCAGTTTTCACCCACATCATTACACATGAGATACCACCCCACCTAGACTCTACCTTGTATTCATCATACGGCATACCAATAAAAAGATCTCCGCCAAAGTGACCCTTTGGGGGACTCGTTGGGCATTGTAGCACTGGCCCAACGAGGAGCAATAGCCCTATGATAAAGCATGAGATCCCTTTCGGATCTGTGAGGGCAACATGAAACAGTCCTGCTGACTGCCACCGTGCACGTGCCCGATTCCTGTACAACCTGTCTATATCTCCTCTTTCTCTTTAGGAACAGTGGCCCTATTTATGTTTGTATCTTTCTTCTTCTGATTGTATCCCTCACTCGGGATAATCCTCTAAGGTGTTTAAACTGACTCGCGGCATGCTTATCATTGAGTCCTCACCAGATGCCTATTTTATCTGAATGAGCTGAACATTGTAAACCAAGGGAGGTCTCTGATTGTTAAAGGTTCCTAAAATTAAAATTGCCTAAGGTGTGTTCAAGAATTTTTATTTTAAGAGGCACCCTGAGAAGGCTAACAAAATGGCTGGGGCCACTCAATGAGGAAGCTACTACCCTCCGTATTCCTTTGTCAACATATTGCAGCCATCACACCACTGCCCCAATGGGCTAGTTAGTATGATGATATTATATGACGAGTTCCATCTCGTTGCTTTTGATTGTCAGGCTCCTGGAAGGTGAGCTAACCTTGCCATTACTTCTCACTCCTCTCCTTGTTTGGTATATGGTATTTTATTTTGCACCCATGGTAGATTTCCCAATCCATTATGGCTCCAGTAATTCCTGCGGGAGACTCTGTGTTCCTTATATACCTAATTTCCCGGTTTCAACAATTTAGGGGGCTTTGGTAAAAGAAACATTGCATCATGACTCAGTCAAATGCATTTTTTCAACAGGATCTTCACTATCTAGCCACTTTTTGCTCATCTTTAGGTCTTGTTTTGGCCACATCCCATTGATTTTAGTCATATTATGTACAACATATACTTACTTATAGGATGGTTCTCTAAGGGAGGTATTCACATAGGTGGGGAACATGGAGGAAAAACAAAAAATGTTTAGTTCTTATCATCTCAAGTTTTTTTAATGCCATTACCTACAAGAGCTCCTTGCAGGAGGAAAGCAGTCAAGTGGGATGGAAGATACATCCATTAAGTGGACTATTGAAAAGGATGTTGGCCCCGATAATTATCCTGAGGGAGACACATTTATGTACAATAGAACTTAAAAATGTATTTTCCTACCAATCATGTGATGGGGAAATACTGGCACCCTCCCAGGAGCAAATGAATGAAACTCACCAGACATAGCAGGTTTGCTCAGAAACAGAGTGAAATTTATTTAATGGTACCAAAAGCATGCATCATTGCTAATTAGCAAGGCAGAAGTCTGATCTGCCACCTTAGGGGCTTTCAGACCGCTTCTTCCCAGAGTGACAGATTTCTAGGTGCTATATACCTAAAGTAATGCCATGTCAGCGGAACTAGAATAAGGCACCAAGCCAGATATGGCTGACATGGATGTGCAATGTCTGCACCATGCAAAATAGCCAGATATGGGCAGACCAGAAAGGCAGGCTCTGCACCGTGTAACACTTGCACAACCAGAATAAGAATCATCATGTAGTCAAGGCAAGCAAGGTGACCTGTAAGGGGGTACAGAATAGCTTGTTGAAGCTTGTCCAGTCAAGGTCAGATAGGAAGCCCTTTTTAGCTCCAGGCCTCAGTTAATGTGATCTTATCTAAGCATGATATCTTTTGAAGTGCATGCACATTAATTTATATGGATATTCATATATATTTTGTAACATCATGGGTTCAGCAAGTTGTGTGCACAACACAGGCAGCTTGTAATAAGGGAGTAGCAACATTAATTAGGGAAAATTCAGATATGCAGATCCTTGCTTCAGAGGTGGATAGAATTTTGAGATGGGTTATAGCACTATTACAGGTTGAGTAGAAAGACAAATTAAATCTGTTGGTTGTTTTGGACCTAATATTAATAACAAAGCCCCATTGAGCCAGCTCCTTGAGAAACCTTTAGATTGCAATGCACCAACCTTTTTGGGGCAGATTTTAACACAATTATAGATGTCATTCACCTAAGATTGCGACATGTTTAAAAAATATTATCAGGGCTCTAAGATTAGTAGACATTTGGAGATAGACAGCCGGCCGAAGAAGACCTATTCTTTCCATAGCAAGAAATATGGTCACAGCTCAAGATTAGATTATTGGCTGGTTTACCGTAACTCCTATGAACAAATAAAAATAGTTAAGTATATCCCTTCCTTTCTCTCTGATCATGCCTTAGTGAGATTGGACTTAACCGTTGGGAAAGAAAATATAACTCAAAGGTGGATCATGGAAAGAAGATTTGTTCTAAGCCCTCCTTAATTCAGACCAGAAAGTTTACCACAAGCCTCTTCTTAAAAACATATTTAGGTAGCTCTCCAATAGTGGGACACCTAAAAGCCATATTTGCGGGGTGTAATCACCGAATGCTCTAAGGGGAATGCTTTGTTAGATATTGCAGAGGCACAAGATCTGATTGAGTTAATTGAGAAGTTGGAAGCACAACTAACGGACCCAAGATTTGCTGCCGAACAGGGGCGAGTAAGATCTGATTTAGTTGAGAGTAAATACAAAAGTAAGTTGTAGGTAAAATGTAAAGCACAAGAAAGATGGGAAGCCAGAAATGTACATAACGTTGAATATGGTGAGAAGTGTGGGAAATGCCTGGCCTGGAAAGACAAGATACAAAATTCCAGGAATAATATAGCATACATATAGCTTATATACAGAAATCCTTGATCGAGCTGGGTGGCTGCAATAGTGAAAAGATTGGAAAAACCCTTCAAAATATTTTGTGAGTTTTTATATAACGAGCAGGGGGTCCGGTCGAACAAGAGATTGAAGCTTGGCTTAAAGTTCTAGAACTCACCATACTGGACATTCAGGAGCAAGAATTACTAGCCCATTACTGACGAGGAAATAAGGGCTGCAATAGCAAAAATAAAGAAAGGTAAAGCCACAGGTCCAGATGTCCTGCCTTTGGGAATTGTATAAATGGCTGATAAAGTAATGCCCCTGTGGTTGGAGTTGTTCAATAGTAAACTGACCAATGGTCAAAAATCTCCACCCTCTTTGAGGCAAAGTTGTCAGAATACTTAAATCAAATAAGTTCTAGGACTAGGTATGAGTCCTGTTGCCCGGTTTTGATATTGAATAGTGACTTATCAGGGCCAGCTTTAGAGCTGGTGGCGCCAGGTGCGACAATGTTTGTTGGCACCCCCCAATTATCACCTCCACCATGGATTCCCTCAGCACCACCCTTTAACAGTGCCCACGTCTCCATAACCACTCTCTCTCAGATGCATATATAGCACACTCTCTCAGATACATATATAACACCACTCATACCAGTGTTGAGTGTTAGAGCACTTTTCATCACACACACATTACACAAAGACAATCAATCATACGTGTGTAACTCAGCGTATAGGAAATGTTACATAAGACGGAGGACTACAATTTGTAGGAGCCGCGTGTCATCCATTCTCGTAGGCAGAATAGTTTAATAGTGCTTGGTCTGGAGAAGCACAAACTCAGAATTTAACAAGCATTAGGGCTCGGATTTATTTGAGTTTGAGCTAATGGCATTGTAAATGCCAATGTATTGTTGCTATGTGTTATGGAGTGTGTTCATGTGGTGTGTACTGCCAGTGATCTCCTTGTGAGTGTGAGAATATTGCACCGTTACTGCCTGTGATGTCCTTCTTGTGAGTGTGAGAAGCTTGCACCTCTGCTGCCTGTGGTCTCCTTGTGAGTGTAAGAAGCTTGCACTGCTGCTGCCTGTGATGTCCTTCTTGTGAGTGGGAGAAGATTGCACCTCAGCTGCCTGTAGTCTCCTTGTGAGTGTAAGAAGCTTGCACAGCTGCTGCCTGTGATGTCCTACTCACTACTCTACTCACTACCCTACTCACTACTCTGCACTCACTACTCACTACTCTACTCACTACTCTACTCACTACTCACTACTCTACTCACTACTCTGCACTCACTACTCACTACTCTACTCACTACTCTACTCACTACTAACTACTCTACTCACTACTCTACTCACTACTCTACTCACTACTCACTACTCTGCACTCAGTGCTCACTACTCACTACTCTACTCACTACTCTACTCACTACTCTACTCACTACTCTACTCACTACTCACTACTCTACTCACTACTCACTACTCTACTCACTACTCACTACTCTACTCACTACTCTACTCACTACTCACTACTCACTACTCTACTCACTACTCAATACTCTACTCACTACTCTACTCACTACTCTGCACTCACTACTCACTACTCTGCTCACTACTCACTACTCTACTCACTACTCAGTACTCTCCACTCACTACTCTACTCACTACTCACTACTCTACTCACTACTTTCTACTCACTACTCTACTCACTACTCTGCACTCACTACTTTACTAACTACTCTACTCACTACTCACTACTCTACTCACTACTCTACTCACTACTAACTACTCTACTCACTACTCACTACTCTGCACTCACTACTCACTACTCACTACTCTACTCACTACTCACTACTCACTACTCTACCCACTACTCTACTCACTACTCTACTCACTACTCACTACTCTACTCACTACTCACTACTCTACTCACTACTCACTACTCTGCACTCACTACTCTACTCACTACTCTACTCACTACTCTACTCACTACTCTACTCACTACTCTGCACTCACTACTCTGCACTCACTACTCTGCACTCACTACTCAGTGACTGTCAATGAGCCAAAAGGTATTATGGCTACATACTGATCCAATCTATGTAGCAACAGTCACTTAGGAGCCAATTGTAATAACCATTGTATGTAAAAGTATATGAAGAAGGTATGCGGTTTTTAAACAGTGACAGTTCCAATTGGAAAGACTGCTGTATTTGCAGATGAGGAAAGGAAGTGTGTGAGTGTGTGTGCGTGTTTATGTGGATGTGTGTAATAGAGAATAAGAAAATGCATGGTGAATGGGAAGTGATGCAGGGAAGTAGATTCAGAAGGACACAGTGACAATAAAATTATGAAAAGGAGAGTTATGACTTATGAGATATGCAGAAGGAAGAATTAGGGGGAAAAGGGGGCTAGTGACAAAAAGAGTGAGAGGAAAGTGGCCTGAAGGGGAGAACGGAGCTGATTAACATACTGAACACCACTGCCCCTTCTCCAGGTGTTAACAATGTTTAGTTCACAGTCCCTTATTTTAAATATTGTCACATTTTTCATTCTAATTATTAACAAAATCATTGTCTGTACTCATTTATTTGATACTGATAACAAACTTTGACAAAGCCAATAGATCTGCCTCGCTTTAGGTGCATGTTTGTTGTTAGGTAGTGTCTGGATGTAATAACAGAAAACTCACAGCCATTTGAATACTGTTTGGGGCGTTGGTGGATGTGTGGTGGTGTGTGAAGCATAGGGGTTATGTTTCACTTATTTAAGCCACGCCCTTAGGTCACACCTCCTGGAACAGATTCTTGGAAGGGATGCACCCACATGTTCATCCCATTTTAATCACTGATCAATCGCATTGCAAAAGGATGATGACTTAGAGATATATGTACTCTGCATCTGTTGGAAAGCAACAACGAGCCTTTAAAAAGGTTGGAGCTGAACTGGCAGAACCAGGGTCGTAAAGTTGCTCGTCACCATGAGTTGTTCGATCGTGCGGATAACCGATTAGTTGCTTTTGTGTGCGCGGCGCATTTTCTTTGCCAAAAACATTGTTGTGTGGTACCGAGTAACAGCGCTTTCCAACACAATGTCTTGACTTGACCACGCGAGGCAAAATCCCAGGGACCTCTTTGTTCCCTGTCAATCTGAGAAAATCTATTTTTAAAATGGGATGTTTTGAGGGCCCCACTGTGTTGGGGTGAAAACAGTGGGAAACCATGTCACACACAGCTGAATTTGAGGTTTCAGATGTGCAATCACTTCGGAATCAATCAGGTTCCCGACGAAATTGTGAATCAAGAGTTCAAAAGTTCAAGAGCGGCCCTCTTTCTGAGACACAATGGCAAAAGCACCGATTTCCTAACTACACGGGCAGAATACCAACCAGTAAATCATTTCTCTGTGAAATGTGTAAATCTCCAAAACACCTTCACCTGCGGCTCCTATCTCCACGAGACGAGCACCGGGGTGTTCTGCCAGCGCCATGCTCGGCTGAGCCCATTCATGCAGACCAGAGAGCTGCTTACCGCGCACAAAGGGCCCCTTGCTGCTGGCAACCTCCAGCAGCCGCTCCATCGGTGGCAATTTGCTTCGTGCCAGGAAATCCCAAAGTGATGAGTTTCGAGTTTCTTGGGATGCGAGCGAGCTCTGCTCACGAGCGCTGCTAATTAGGATGTGCAACGTTGCGTGCACGCATGGCTGGGTCGCGAGGAGCTATGGTGTGCCAGGCGGGGAATCGAACCCGTCGCACAAAAACACGCTCCTGTGAAAGCCTCCTGCTGAGACGGCCCGGGGTGCACCTCTCGCGCCCGTCTCGCGCTCAGTGTTTCTCATCTTCGCGGATCTACCCTGCTCCTAGTCTGGAAGCACTTGCACCGCTCAGACCATCTGGATTGCATTACACGGGCACTCTGACAGCTCCTAATTAAGATTAATAGTCTGCCGTGCGCGTAACCGCACAGAAAATGCCAACATGGCCGCCTAATGCCCTATGGCATCAAGACTACTACAAAAACAGCACCGCGACGACCAATCACCATTCAGATAATAAAAAAACGCTCGCGCACTAAGGAATGTTTCTTTCCCGAGCCCTAAAGAAACTTTTTTTTTTTCTTTAACAAAAGGAGCTCGGAGCTCCGCCCCACTTCGTGGTGACGTAGGCCGAGCCCTAAAAAGGAACACCATTGTTGGGGGTTCTCTTTATTAATGAGAATAGATTTCTGCCTAAATTAATCCTTTTTGCAACATTAATCTTTGCTCAAATGTATACTTTGCAGGGTGCATGCAGTTCTTTGATAAACGTTAATAGTTCAGTACAGTTACAAAGTGCATAGAATGTAAATAGGTCAATGGTTACTGCTTTTAAAAGAGACATCATTTTGCTTCTTGCAATTTATAAATTCAAATCCTATATTTGGATTTTAATCTATAAATTGCAAGTAACAAAATAATGTATCTTTCAAAACGAGTAGCCCACTGACCTATTTACATTGTGTGCACTTTGTAATCTCCTCGGTACTTGTTTTCTGCAACAGGCATATTATCCCTCTGCACTACTCTATTGTGGGTAAAAACCAAATGAAACAAAACTCCGACCTCTCCTCAGGAAGAACATTAATCACGGGATTTATCCTAACATATTTTTGTTGCCTGGAAATTGCTGGAGGAAACGAGTGCAGCAGTAGCAGGTGCTTTAAAACAACAATAAACTTGCAAACACTGTGCCCCCTGGAAGCCAGCACCCGGTGCGGATATGGGCCTGACTTCGATCTCGACAGATGGGTTACTCCGTCACAATAGTGACGGATATCCCTTCCGCCAAAATATAAATCCCATAGGACATAATGGGATTTACATTTTTTTTTTTTTTTTTTTTTCAAAACCAATTTTATTATGAGTTCAAGCAAGTTTCAGTACAGCCCTCCACAGTCAGGAGGAGACTGTCAACGACAGATAGAAAGAGACACAGCATTAGTACAGCATTGAACCCAGCGTTATAGACTGAAAGATAACGAACTACCTCACCCACCCAACCCCAAAAACGCCAACCCACCCCGCCCGCAGCTACCCACCCCTTATCCCACCCTAACCCAGTGCACGTGATCACAGTCCAGCAACAGGAGATGACCTACAAGGTGGAGCCGGCCAGCAGCCTAGAGTGCGGGGTCCACATCCAGCGGTAATGCATCATCAATATCCACGGGGGGGTCAAGAAGCAGGCCCCTGTAATCCGCCCACTGTTTCCAGATTTTGTAATGTTTGCGGGGACACCCCCGGGCTTCGAAAACAGGCTGCTCCAGACCCATGAGGAAGTCCAGGCCTGCCTTCCAGGCCCCGAGTGGGGGGGCGCGCTCGCTCTTCCAGGCCTGCGCCAAATCTCTCTTCGCCACCACTAGCCCCAGCAACAACAAATGGCGTTTGTAAATATTGCCCCCAACGTTTTCCAGAACATGAAGAAGGCCCAGCCTAGGGGTACGGGGCAGGTCCCATCCCAACACCTCGGACAGGCAGTCCCAAACCCCAGCCCAGAATCGAGTCAGTCTCTCACAGGACCACACAGTATGAAAAAGGGTGCCCTCTTCAGAACCACACCTCAGGCACTCCGGAGTCGCGATAAGGCCCGCCCGCCATAGGCGGTGTCTAGTATAGTAAGCCCGGTGGAGGTATTTGAACTGGATGAAGCGGAGGCGGATAGCTATAGCAGCACCACGGGGAGATTCAAGGGCCTCGCGCCAGTCGTCGTCATCCAGGGGACCAACATCACCCTCCCAAGAGGCCCTCAGCGCCGAGAGCGAAGGGGAACAGTGAGTGACCAGAGAACTGTATATCTGAGAGACCTTCTTGTCACCCAGGTCTCCCATAAAAAGTTTTGCCTCGATGGGACTAAAGTCAGGAAGCTGCTCCAGGCCCACCAGGCTAGGAGTAAGAGCGTGACGAAATTGAAGGTAGCGGAAGAACTGGGTCCTGGGCATGCTAAATTCAGAACTGAGGTCCTGAAAGGATTTTAGGGTAGTACCAGAGAAGACCTGGCCGAGGGACGAGATCCCGATCGCATCCCAGCCGGCAAACCCGGACAGAGACGCCAGCGCCGGCAATAGGCCATTACGCCACAACGGGGTTTCAGCCGTCAGTCGACCCCACCAGCCCATACGGTGCAGGGCCCGCCGCCAGACCGCGAAGACCACCTGGGTGACCTGCGGAAGTAGTCGCCTCCGCCCGGCCGAATACAACAAGGTGTGAAGGGAGGCGCCATCCATCAGAGAATGCTCCAGTGCATAGGCCGGATCACTACGGTCCCCATACCACCACTCGTTAAGCACAAGGAGATGGGAGGCCTGATAGTAAGACAAAATATCCGCGGACGCCAAGCCGCCGCAGTACGTAGAGAGGAAGCATGTGCGCAGCGCTACTCTGGAGGCACCTCCAGCCCACAGAAACCGGCCCAGCACAGAGTCAACCGTACGGAACCACTGTGGGTCAACCTGGAAGGGATGATTCTGCAGTTGGTAAAGGAGACGGGGCAAGGCCACCATCTTAAAGATGGCCGATCGGCCGTAGATATTAAGAGGCATGCGCGTCCACGTCTTGACGTCCAGTTGGACCCGATCCCACACTGGCTGGATGTTCCGGTCCCACGCCACTGCGGGCGAGGCAGAGAGGAAGACACCCAGGTATTTCACCCCCTCCACAGCCATCTGAAGGGATGCAGCCCAAGGGCAGGCCACTGTGTCACCCCCCAGCACCCACAAGGTTGACTTGCGCGGGTTAAGGAAAAGCCCCCACGCCTGACCAAACTCCTGCATCAGTTCCAGGACACGAGGACCCGTACGCTGCAGGTTGGTCATGAAAAATAACACATCATCCGCATATAAAGCTATGCGGTCCGAGTGATCCGCACCCCAGACGAAGCCACGGTAGAGCGCAATGCGGCGCACCCTGGCCGCCAGCGGCTCCATGGCCAGCGCGAAGAGGTAAGGGGAGAGCGGACAGCCTTGACGCGTGCCCCTGGACACTGGGAAACGAGCTGATGCCGCCCCTGAGATACGCACCGAGGCTGTGATCTCGGTGTAAAGCAACCTGACATAGGAAAGGAAGACCGGGCCGAGGTTCAGCAGTGGCTGCAGGGTAAAAAGAAAGGTCCAGCTGACCGAATCAAAGGCACTATCGATATCAGCCAGCAGTAGCGCCGCCGGATCCTCCGAAGACGCAATCGCTTGTATCGCGGCCTGCGCCCGCCGTATATTGTGTCTCGTTGCCCGGCGCGGCATAAAGCCTGCCTGATCTGGGTGGACAAGGGCTGAGATGTGGGGAAGCAAGCGGTTCGCCAGCGCCTTGGCCAGGAGCTTGGCCTCGAAATTAATAAGGGATATGGGGCGATAAGATTCAAGGCGATCAGGGGGCCTACCCGGCTTCAGGAACACCACGATTTCGGCATGGCGCCAATCCGGTGGGAGGCGGCCATGTTCTCGCGCCTGTTCCAGGGCCCGCATGTAATGCGGCCCGAGCTGCAGATGGAACTTCTTATAGAATTCGCTGGGGAATCCGCTCGGCCCCGGCGCCTTGCCCACATTCAGTTGACCCAGCGCGTCACCCAGCTCCTCAGCCGTCAGGGGAAGGTCCAGGGCATCGCGCACCTCATCGGGCACAGCAGATGGGGGAACCGACGCAATATAATCAGCAATAGCGGCGGGGGGGAGGGTCTCCCGGGTGGCATATTGATGCCCATAATAGCGCGCAAAACTCGTTGCAAGAGTTGCCGGGTCTGTGATCGCCACTCCCGCACCATCAACAAGGCCCGGCAGTGTAAGAGGCTGCAGGGTCTGTTGGCAAAGCCTATGGAGCATAGTGCAAGATTTGTCACCCCACTGGTACACCCGGCTACGGGTGGCCAACCACGCCTGACGAGCCTCGTCTAATAAGACCGAGGAGTAAGACTGCTGTGCCTGCAGGAGTAGTCGCAGCGCCATATCATCGGGTGCCTCGCTGTGTCGAGCCTCAAGCTCCTCCACCCGCTCTGCAGCTGCAACAATGCTTTCCAGCCGAGTCCGGCGAGCAGACGCACACCAAGCAATATCTATTCCCCGCAGGGTGGGCTTCATAGCCTCCCAGACGGTCACTGCATCCATCCCCCCAGTAAGGTTGTCCTGCCAATAGTGGGCGATCGCGCTACGTAGATGTTGGGAGTAATCAGGGCGCTGCAGATGCCACGCGGACATTCGCCATCTGAAAGGGGGGCGTGCTTTGCACAAGTCAATTTGAACTGCCACCGGGGAATGATCAGAGAGCCCGCGAGGCCGAATCGCTGCTCCCTTCACTCTGTCAAGGAAAGCCCTCGGAACAAACACACAATCCAAGCGAGAGAGGGAGCCATGGACAGCCGAAACATAGGTGTATTCTCGCCGCTCCGCATGCAAATGTCTCCACACATCCACCCAACCCAGACCATCAACCATAGCCCCCAACCGTGTAGGGGAGGACACAAGTGCCACTCCAGGTCTCCTCTGCCGGTCCAAAGCCACGTCCAGCACATCATTCCAGTCACCACCAATCACGGCCATGGAGTGGGGGAGTTCAGTCCACAAGGCAAACAATCGTTCAGCTAAGGCCCACTGCAGGGGGGGCGGGGCATATACACAGCCAAACACAACAGGCTCCGCACCCACCTTCCCTTGTACAAATACAAATCGTCCCTGGGGGTCAAGCCATTGACGCTCATGAACGTATGCCAGCCGTCTATGAATAAGAACGGCCGCTCCCCTGGAGCCCCTAGTAAATCCGGCATGGAACACCTGATGAAAGCCAAAGCGCTGCAGACTCAGGGCCTTTGTACCTAGCATGTGTGTCTCTTGAAGAAGGAGCACATCCGCCATGTCCCTCTTAGCCCAGCGAAGCACCGCCCCCCCGTTTAATCTTGTCCAATAGACCCCGTACATTCCAGCTAAGAACACGCATGGAAGCGCCAGAGGGCGCTGAGTGAGGAATATCAGCCATTATCACAATGTACCCAACCCCACACTTCCCGACTCCCAGCCCGCGCCCCAGACCCCACAGTTGCAAAATTCACAAAGACCACGTGCCCCCCAGAAAACAGGACCCCAAACCCCACAAACCCCGAAAAGCAGACCCCCCCATCTAACCACCCAACATCCCAAGACCCCCCTCCCCCACCCCAATACCTCAAAGAACAATGAAGCATCTGTCGCGGCATATGGTACTCCAGGCCCAGAACATAGCGCCAAAAGTCAGACATGCCAAAGGATCCCAAACAACCCCCCTACCACCAACCAAGTACACTCCCAACACCACCCCCCAAACCCAACAGGAGGAGGCAGCCCGTAAAGCATGCCCCAACCCCCTCCCCCCCAACATAAGGCACAATCAAAAGCGGTGCATGATAAAGAGCATCAGTTCACATGAGTCCCAAAGAGAGGTAAAAAAATAAAAAATAAATAAAAAAGAAAATACAAAAAAAAAAATAAAAAAAAAATAATTAGATAATACTGCACCAAATTATGTCTGTACTGCCGACCGGCAGGCGGTCACCGCGGTGGATGGCCACAGATGCAAAGCAAGGAGCAAAATGTCGGTAGACAGCAATCAGGGCCCCCCGCCAGAGCAATCCGTCTCCGGCTGCGTGTCCCCCAAAAGGGGGTCTCGGGACAGGGACCTCCGCCTCGAGCGAGATTTGCGATGCCGCTTCCCCTTGTTTGGTTGGTCGCTCCGTTCCTGAGAAGAACTGCGTGAGGACCCAGAGTGCAGCCCTGGCTGGACATGCGGTCGAAGCCTGACCGTCTCGTCAGTCCAGGCGAAGACGGCCTCCGGGGAATCGAAGAAGTGGGTCTTCGAGTTGAAGATCACGCGAAGGCGGGCCGGATAGAGTAGCGAGTACTGGATCTTCAGGCCCCGCAGCTTGGCCTTGGCCGCCAGAAAGGAGTGTCTCTGCTGCTGGACCAGTTTAGTATAGTCCGGGAAGATCATAATTTTACAGTTATCAAACAGCAGGGTGTCCTTGAGCCGGGCCTCTCGGAGGATGACGTCTCTATCATGATAATTAAGGATCCGAGCTATGACCGGGCGGGGCCGCTCCCCTGCCGGCGGTTTTTGCGTTAGGGCGCGGTGGGCGCGTTCCACCACGAAGCAGCTTGACAGGGCGTCCGGGGGTAGCCAGCTCTCCAGCCACCGGGATAGGAAGGCATCCATAGGCCCTTTCTCGCAGTCCTCCGGGAAGCCGACAAAGCGCAGGTTGTTCCGCCTTGCCCGCCCTTCCGCATCTTCCACACGGAGCGCCAGGCCCCGCTGCGTCTGCTCCAGGTCAGCGACTCTCTTCTTCAGGGCCCCGACGTCGCCCTCCACCGTCGTGACCCTGGTTTCCGCTTCTGTGATGCGGGCGACCGCCTGGCGGAGGTCCTGCGCAACAGCATTACATCAGCGCCCACCGCACCAATCTTCGCGTCTAACATATCCCGAGATTGTGTGATGGCCGTCAGCAGCTCCGCATTGTCCGGGCCAGCAGCTTGACCTCCACCGGCCGCACCAGCACTCCCCCCGGGGCCGGTGAACTTGTCTATGGGCCCCGTCGTGGTGGCAGCATGACTACCTCTGCCTCTCGTCATGGCAGCTCAGTGAGATGAACCTGCTATGGGGGAATGGCCGGTGAGCAAGTTTCAGGGCGTCCTCAGTACACCAATCCCTCGGGGTCCGTCCACCCCCAGCCCGCCAGGATACAGGCCAGAACCACGGGAGAGGCGCACCACCAGGGCGCGGATATCGCAAGGCAGGGGTCCAAGCAGGAACCGCCGGAATGGCGCCTCTAGGCCGTCCGCCTCAGCCAGCGCATCCGACTCTCCGAGTCTGTCCGGGGGGGCCGACCAGGATGATCCTCAGGTCCGCACCGCCGAGCTACCACACCGCAGGAGACGGCCAGCGGGCCCTCCGGTCCACAGCCCCGGTGACTCCACTCCGGCCCTGCGGGCCAAGACGCACAACGCCCGGCCCGCGGCTAGGGCCCTCCGGTGGGCTGGACAAAAATTGAGGTCCCGGCTTACCGCGCGGCAAGCTGGCCCAGCAGGCACGGTCTTTCACGGCCGCGCCGGCGGCAGTCCCCAGCAGCAACGACCACACCGCCGTGTTCCACCGGACTCCCGATAACTCCAGCACCAGTAGAGACGAGGGAGGAGGGTGTTGGGCCAGGATAAATCAGCGGATAGGGATCGGGCCGGCAGGAGCTCTACAGAGCCGCGTCCGCCATTGTCGCCCTCGAAGCCACGCCCCCATGGGATTTACATTTTGGCGGACGGGATATCCGTCACCATTGTGACGGAGTAACCCGTCCACGAGATTTAAATCAGGCCCTCTATATTCTTTGTAGCCATATTGGCCAGAAAACTTGCAAGAGTAGTGTGAAAACTGGTGATTGATGATCAAAAGCGTATTATACCAGGTAGATAACTAAGTGTGTTCAATTTAATTCAATTCAGCTGTATTCGGCTGTCAAATCAGCCATAAAAGTGCACAAAATACAAGTATGCAAGTCAGCACATACACACATAGGTACTTCAGTGTGAAATTATCATCGGAAAAAAAGTCATCAGTCAATACAAGGCCATAAAAAAACTTATATAAAAATCACAATAACAATATAACAAGCCTTTATCCTGAGTGCAAAGAACTGTGAGACCACACAGCGGCTCGCAGCAAGGAAGTAGCATAGACAGGACTCATCATCAGGAAGTTTTAAAAACCTATAAGCTAGGGTCCACTGCTTAAAATTATGTGGCTTCATAAAAGGAATTAAAAACATTTTGCTATATCTTAAATAAAAACCACAAAAAAGGTATAAAGTGCATCATAGTTTGTTTGACCCGATCTGTTGTCACAGGGGCACAAAGTGGATTCCAGATTTCTTTGAAAGCCCAAAGGAAAGCACAGCAAATATTTAATTGAATTATCCCTGAAGTGAAAGCAGACAGCTTGCCCACCGCCCCTTAGTACTGAACAAATAATTAGTTGGTGAACTGTCTGCGTTCCAGTGCAATTAAGCTAAACGGTGGGCTTTGTCTTCTCTGATTTTAATCTGTTGGCTTGGGCCTTGGTGAGTAATTACCCTTGCACATGCTTTCTACTTAAATTAGTGCTAAGGGCAGGGTTGAAAAATGCATGGGTCATAATCTCTTGCAAGGTTTTGCTTACGTGCGCTAATCACTAACTAGAGATGCTTTTTGTCACATGCAAGGCAATCGCTGATGATGTCTCTGGGTGGAGAACTCACCTGGTCCAGGATCCTTGCCCCCTGCACTCTGTCGGATGTCAGTGTTGACTTTGCATGTTGATGATTACTGTCCATCAGGCTAAACTATGGGGTGGTTGCAGCGGCTGAATACTTTTTTTAGTTTAGTGCTGCTTCCGATTGAGTTAGTTCATCAGGTAATTGGAACAGCTGATCTAACTAGAACATTTCATTAATAGCTGGCATTGATTTATTGGGGGCAGCCAAGGCATTCAACCCGGTGAATTGAGAATTTCTATGTGTATGTTTAAAAAACAATGGATTCACCCTAAATTTTATTGAGGCAATTGACTCTCTGTATAATAATCCTTTGACCAGGATTCTGATAAACAATGCATTAACAGAAAGGATCCTGATAAGGAGAGGTACAACACAATGCTGCCCCCTTTTGTCAATTCTTTTACTGCGTGCTGCTGCTTTGAAAGTGTTCCATAACAGAGGAGGGGAGGGGGTGTGGGGGGTGGAGGGAGAGTCATTAATGTGGAAGAATTCAGAAGTGAATGAAACAACGGAAGTGGAGAACTGCACATCCTTTAACAATGAACTATTGTATCTCCACCTATGAAAGAGTGGGCGAGTGGGAACTAAGTTCAAATCTGTGATGACCAGGGTGTGATCTGAGAGTTACTATGGGACTAACTGAGGACTGAATGACATATTCTGATAAAGGTATAGAAATAAAAATGTGATCTAAACTTGTAAGTGAACCATGTGTAGCAGAATGAAAAGTGTAGTCTCTGTAAGTGAGATTAGGAAGCCTCCAAGAATCAACCAAAGCTCCATGAGAGACTGTAGTGTGGAATTGTTTGACCATTTTATGAGGGAAAAACTGGACCTGGGATTTTCTATCAAAAAAAGGGATCCATAATCTGGTTACAGTCTCCTCCCAGGTAAAGTATGTGTCCTTATATTGCAGTACGTTTATGAGCTATTGCGGGCCAAAATGTGTAATATGGTTGTGTTGGGGTGCACATATTGAAAACAGCTAAATGAACTTTATTGATTAAAAGTTGAATAACAATCCATCTGCTCATATCGTCTTTTTCTTGCGAGACTACCACGAGGTCTAAAGATTTCTTACATAGAATAATGACACTTTTCTTTTATTATTGGAAGTGGAAGACACAAGCACAGAGCCAACCCACTCACGTTAGAGGTTTAAGGCTTCAGGCTCGGTTAGATGTAGTTGTTGTAGTAAGACTAAGTCTGGAGCTGACTTGGTCAAATGACAGGATTTTTAAATCCTTTTATATTCCATGTAATAACTCTTTTTTTTTAAGGAAAAACAAGTTAAATATACGTTGAGGACTAACAAATCTGAACAATTATGCAATACAAATATAAAACAATATATAAAAAGAAGAAAAGATAAAAGGCAATATATGATAAAACAGGAGGAATAAGAGAAGGGAAACAGAGTGTGGAAATGAAAAAGAAAGGAAGAAAATATAGCAAAAGAGACAGTACATGTCAAAAACTGACGACTGAAAACACATACCTGAAAATTCAACAAAAGGAAGAATGGGGTGGTGACAACATAGGTGACGATAACACTTTCGACAAGGGGGATTGCAACCACAGCAGAACGGTAGATGAATGCTTGGGGGATGAACGAGGCGCGCATACACAGTGAATCTCTAGGGAAAAGAAGGAACAACAATGTTAACGTATACATAACGTATCCAGGGTAAACATTTTAAATAAATATACAAAGACAAAAAGCAGCTAAGACCTTGCAAAAGAGCTTAGCATGTAGCTGGTCCAGCTGTATACATAGTATCTACCAGATGAGAGTGTATACATTTGTTGAGTTCAGCTGGATCATTGGATTTGGCAGCATTTACGACTTTCAAAAGTTCTGTGAACTCTAAAAAGTATAGAATAACTCCTCTTGGTCTAATAGATGGCAAGGGGGGGGAGAGGCGAGGACCCAGTCTATGAGCTTGTTGTATATTCAGGATGGTGGATGAAGACAAGTCCAATAGGTGCGGAAAAAAGGTTACAAAAATGGAGACCTGATTATCACCTTCTGTTCCCTCAGGAAGACCATAAACACACAGATAATTATGTCTATTCCTGTTTGTTTTCCACGACTTCTGGGAAATTCTTAAGTTGAAGGACCTCTTTCTCCACCACCGCAATTTTATTCGTTCCATCATGCGGGTCACTGACCTGTTGCTCCACCAAAGACATGTGCGTCTCCATAAGGGACCATTTGTCATAAAGACTCTGAATGCATTTGTTAGTTTCCTCAACAAAGGGACGAAGTGCACAAATTTCTTCTAACAAGAACTCCATTAATATAGGAGATGACAGCTTTTCAGGTGAAGGAGGGTCTTGTTTATGTATTTTGACTTGTAGAAGATGCGGACTGAGCCTTCATTGAAGAAGCAGGAGCTAGGAGCAACGGATTGTTCCATGTCAAAAGAAGAGTCCAAATTGTCCATCAAGCAGACCCCTGAGGAGAGTTGCGTGGATGGCTTTGGGGTGGACCGGGTTACGGAGCTAGCATAAATAAAGCGATTTCTTTAGTCTACCCATACAACAACCAGGTTGGCAATATCACCAGCACGCTGTGTGCGAAGAAGGAACAGTATGTAACTCGAGCAGAAAAGATAGCTGTTATCCACTATATGGCGTAATACTTCAAGGCATAGGCAGAGTAATTGATTAATGGCTCACGTCCATAATGTAAAGGAGGAATTTCAAGGAACATAGCCAAACCATAATTCGTAAGATGTAAATAGTAGTTACAATTGCAATAATGAAGAAATCAGAATGGAATGAGAAGTACTTAATACCTGGTGCACATACTTTGAAGAGCCTTAAAAAGGCAGCCCCAACAGAGAAGAGCACAAGATGAATTGTATTTCATTTTAGCACAATGGGAAAGTGAAAATAGTGTTCAGCAAGCATTCCAATGAAAAGGGAGAGCGTCGGCTGCAATAACAGAGAGAGGATGCGCCTCACAGCAGCAGCACGCAGCGCAAGTCAGATGAAGAGTGGCGGTATAAAAATGGCAGCCACAAATACCTCAGAAGCCATCTGCGTGCATAAAAGTGTCACGTGGGCTTCACCAGGCCGTTCAAGTATGAAAATACAGTCCACTGGTGTTCCAATATTAGAGGAACTGGTCTGCCTGCTTAAATTCATGGCCTAATGTGGTGGACACACGATCAAGGTTCCGACCTGTGGCGGAGCCTCCAAGTCAGGCAGCCATCTTCAGTGGTATCGAAGCCAGGACCCCAAGACCAGGGTTGGATTGGTAAGGCTTGCACTCGGGAAATATCTGAGGGGCCGGTGTACGTGTTCCACCTGTGGGCTGCTGTTTTGGCTGCCTGGGAGCTGCCTTGGACGGTATCTGTCCTTTTCGGATGCCGCCAGCGGCCCAATGGGGGCCTGAGTGGCTTTTCTGGAGGCACATGGGCGTCCATTACCTCCCTTTTATCAACGGGCAGAGGTGTCAGTCCCTTTCTCTCCCTGGGCCTGCCCATTAATGTATGCAGATTGAGCAGGGCGGGGGCCTGAGCAGAAGTGGTCTCACTTGTATTAAGGTGTGTTTAACAGTGTGAAATAATCTGTGCTTTTTTTAAATCTAAGTGAATTTAAGAAAACATGCCTCTGTCAGAGACACCCTGCCCCCACCCTTTCTATTCATAAAATCTCGCCTAAGCAGTGTTTTGCGGAAAGGCAATATGCAAATGAGGGCTACTTTTTTTTTTAGTATGACCTGGCCGATTTCAGATCCCAATCCAACCCTGCCCAAGACTTACATTTAACCGGAACACACAAACAACAGAACAGGACAAAAGGAGCCCTCCAACTTACCATAAGTGGAAATGATGCTTGCCAAAAGAAGAGTTGGAAACATTATGGCAAGTATCTTTAGAGCTATTATACTCCATTGTAAGTCCTGCTACACTTGAGAGAAATCATTTCTATTGGACCCCCAAAAAAGTGGCTAAGTAGGCGAAGACACGAAAAAGTATGTGTAAGAAGTGCAGCTTTCTAAATGCAGATGACATACATATGTTTGCAAGTTGCTCCATCCTAAAGTCTTACAGGAAATAAGTAATTAAAATAATATCTGCAGGTATAAAAGGCAAGTTTGAGGAAAACCCAAACTAATTGGTGTTGCTGAAAAGGATGAAAGAGGTTGAGATCATAACAAATGAATTTTCTATCTAATGTTGTGGCCAGGCTTCTGATATGTAAAAGATGGGTCCCCACTGTCCTCTTAGTGTTACAGAGAAGATTTTATTGATAAGAAGAACTAGGAAGCACGATAGAGCATGCACTGTGAAAAGAAAACACAAATCTGACATCCAATAACAGACTGGACAAACGCGGCCCAATACTGTCTCTAGAACATAAGTCCGATGATTACACCATCAAGTGGTTCAGAAAATGGATCATAAAGGCCCAGTCCCAATGTTCCAAATATCTGAATATTTCGGAAAACTGATCAGAGAGGCAGCTTTGGGAGTGACTTGCTACCTTGATCGTGGTACGGGACCCAGAACAGGCATCATAAGTACAGAGATGCTGAGGGCTTAAAAAATAAATAAAAGGACATGGGTCAAGAGACGTAAAACTATTTCTTAAAGTGAAGTGACAGCAATTGTAACGGCAAAACACAACTTTGTATTTATGTCAGTGTTCGGTGATTTTGATAATCCATCACCTAAAGAGAAATAATGTGCCTGCTTTACATTTTTAGGAGCATCATTATATAACTACCTCAGGTGCACTGCTTTGCTAGGACCATGTACATAACATAATTATCCCTTCCCTCCTTATGTATAAAATGCTAATCAACCTGCCCTGCATTCCACAGAAAGTTTAAAGTTACCCAATACTTTCAGTCTATGTCGTGACTAATACCAAACCCCACTGCTATTCCAGCACTTTCGCATAAAAGCACTTTAAAAACCAAACATTTTGTTCTCATTGAAGATTAGTGGCGATAATGTGTAGCTTTAAAAATCCAACTTTCACAACGAATCCTGAAACCATGCAGCTTTGAAGCAAGGATCTGTACATGTTGCATGCGGCCCCCTCACATCCCACCCAACCTTGAACCCCACTGTGCACTTCAAAGCAGACTGATCACTTATCCCCCAGTGTGTTTCTTTGTGCCGCTAGGTTGTCCTTCCATGCTCCTGCCGGTGCCATGCGCACACAACTGAGGGCAATTTAAATCAGGTCTAGCACGCCTAAACGCTTCCATTTGCATTCTATTGCAAGGTAGTTTCATTTATATAGCGCTTACTATCCATGACAAGGCACTGAAGTGCTTTATGGTCTAATCCAGAACCAAAGGTTAGTGATTAAATCCAGGATTAGGATTAGATTTGTGCTGTCAGCGAGAACATTCTATACCTTTACCTCAGTTTATTTTATGGTAAATTCAAATAGTAGGTGTTAGATGACGTCATCAGTAGAGTGTGTTTTTTTAACATAATGAAATTCCTAGCTACTGTTAACTTCTGCTGTTTGCTTGTTTACAGCTGTGACAAAAATCCCTGGAAAATTAAAAAATACAGCTCTGCCAATCTGAGATGACCTCCCTCTGTTCAAACTTGTGAACAACAAATAATTGTTAGTGCAGGACAAGCAACCTTGTGAATCGGTGAAAAAGCCCCCGTGCACAAAACTCCTAAGGGTGAAACGTAAGGGGAAACTGCACACAAAAACCCAGTAGTAAGGAGGAGTAGCCACAAGCACTCCTTTCGCTGTGCGACCCGTCCAAGATTACCTACATGCATGGTCGTCCGCAGCGGGAGCAAGGGGGGGGGGGGATGGAGCAGCGATCCGGGAGGCTCCCCCCTCCCGGATCGCTGCTCCATCCGGTGCTGGCAGCAGGGAGACTGTCAACATTCCTTTTTCGGACGCCTTTGGTCCCCTAAATTTTCACAATTACAGCAGGCTGTGCTGTTACCTTGTGAGAGGCCTTGGAAGTTTCAAACGTTCTCCCACGTGGGCCCTCTCACAGCCAGATGTGGTCATGAGTGTCATGACCCGACAGTGTGGGTGACGGACAGTAGGGCGTTAGGACCCTGTGGGCAGAGTGACCAGGTCACCGGACACCAGATCCGGTGACGACAGAGGAAAGGGGACACACAATGACCAGGACGTAGACGGGGACGGATGTGCTGACTAGCAGCTAACCAGAGGCTAACCCGCTGTTATGAGCGATGCAAATAAAGGAATGTGAGACTAACCTGTGTCCCGTGTTTGGTGTACCTCCCGGCGCACGACCAGAACAGGACAACTGGCGACGAGGGTAAAGAAACGGATCGACGCGTGGATCAAAGTGTGTCCAGCACGTGCACCATCGTGGAAAAAAGAAGGTGCTCACCCTGGATGTGCCGCAAGTAACATGGAAGACGGGAAGAGCGACGCGGGAGCCCACCAGACAGCGACAGTGGAAAGATGCAGCAGATCGCGGTAAGCGCTAAGAACAAGCGCGGGCCTTTGAAAACAAGGCGCGAGGTCCCGCGAAGCTTAGGAGTCTCTGCGGCCATCACTAAGTCAGGCGGCTGAGCCAATAAAAAGGGGAAAACGAATGAGGAGGCCATTATGAGGTCAGGAAAAGCGAGATCTCGATCGCGAAATCTCGCGAGATAACGGCGGCCATTTAAAATGGGACATTGGAAAAATAGGCCATAGGAAACAGCGGGGCTGCCATTTCAAGGCCAGGCGAAGAAGAAAATAAGTGAAAGAACATTGAAAAAGAGACAATTTAAGAAGACGAAGTGAAACAAAGGCAAACAGAGGTAGAAAGGGACTAAAGACCCCCACAACAAAAAAAAATAGAAGAAAAACAAGGGGCAAAAGAGAAGAAAATAAGTACACCCAGAAGCCAGAAATAGACAAATTAAAGGCAAAAAGTAAGGAGAATAAAGGGGCATAATAAGAAAAGGAAGAACAAAGACGACCAAAGTATTGTGAGAATGACGGCGGACATTTGAAGGGGACATTCAAGGAAAGGTCATTAAAAAAAAAAAAAAGAAGAGCAGCCATTTCAAAGCCAGGCAAAGGGCAAAGAAGAAGAATAACACATAACAAGGTGAATTAAGGAGAAAGAGCAATAAAAAAAGGAATAAAGAAGAAAAGACGGGAAGAAACGGGCAAAAGAGTGCACAAGTGGAAAAAGAGCAATAAGGCAAAGGAAGATGATGGTGCAATAAGAAAAGAGATTACCAGAGAATAACAAAAGGACAAATAGAGAAAGAGAAAGAAGGAAAGAATATATACACATATAAGAAAGAAGAACAAGAGAGTGGAAGAAGCCAGAGAAGGCTAAATAAAAGACAGAAAAGAGACACAACAAAGAAAAGAAAAGAAAACCAAAGGAAAGAAAGCAGAACAACAAAGAGAAATAAAAGGACAAAGATCGCACAAGGACAAAGAAAGAGCAAAGGAGAAGTTACAAGGCAATAAGGAAAAGAAGAAAGAAGAAAGAGGAGTAAAATAACGAGGAAAGAAGGGACCAAAGAAACAGGAAAGAGAAAAGGAGAACATAAAAGAAAAAGAGAGAAAAAGGATACACAAAGACAACGAAAAAGGGACACAAGAGAAAAGGACAAGGAGAGCCTAGAAAAGGCTAAAAGAAAAGGAGAATAACAGAAGAAGAAGAAGAAAAAAAAGGGACACAAAAGGGACACAAGAGAAAAGGACAAGGAGAGCCTAGAAAAGGCTAAAAGGAAAGGAGGATAACAGAAGAAGAAGAAGGAAAAAGGACACAAAAGAGACACAAGAGAAAAGGACAAGGAGAGCCTAGAAAAGGCTAAAAGAAAAGGAGAATAACAGAAGAAGAAGGAAAAAAAAGGACACAAAAGGGACACAAGAGAAAAGGACAAGGAGAGCCTAGAAAAGGCTAAAAGAAAAGGAGCAACACGAAAAGACATACCGCAGGAGAAGGAGAAGCAAAAAGAAAGGACAAAGACATGCAATGAGCAGAGCGGACAAGCGCCACCAAGGAAATAAAGGCAAGAGGCACCGCAGGGCCAGGACCAAAGGTGTTGAGACAGAAATAATATAGATGATAAGACAACAAGTTCTCCAAAGAGTCACTGGCGGTGACGAAAGTGAAAGGATGGATGATAACGGCTGTCTACGACCAACAACGAATAACAAGAAAGAGATAGCATTTCAAGGACAAAGAAGGCGGAGAAAGAAGAAATGGCAGCGACAACTGCAGCCACATGGAAGGAAGAAGATAGAGGACAAGGAAGCGATGGAGATACTAGATTCACGAAGGGCATGCAGTAAACAACAGAGACTCATTGAAGAAATGTAGAATGACATGTACTCTCTCTCTCTCTCTCTCTCTATATCTCTCTCTCCCTTTCTCTCGTTCGTTCGCCTCCATCCATATAACTGTGAATGAGGACTATGGTAAATGTGTCACAAAGATTTGTTTGCAACAAGGGGGGAGATGTCGTGACCCGACAGTGTGGGTGACGGACAGTAGGGCGTTAGGACCCTGTGGGCAGAGTGACCAGGTCACCGGACACCAGATCCGGTGACGACAGAGGAAAGGGGACACACAATGACCAGGACGTAGACGGGGACGGATGTGCTGACCAGCAGCTAACCAGAGGCTAACCCGCTGTTATGAGCGATGCAAATAAAGGAATGTGAGACTAACCTGTGTCCCGTGTTTGGTGTACCTCCCGGCGCACGACCAGAACATGACAATGAGGGGGGCACCAACAAGCACTGTGGCACAGGGGCCACCAGTGTTAAAGAGCCGGCCCTGCACATAGGCCAGAATGTAACTAGCAACTCGCAATCAGTGCCAGGGAGTTTTACTGAGGCAGAGAAGCCCTGCAGTGTAGAGTGCTGCTTTTAGAATCAAAAAGGTTTAGATCTGCACCAGTTAGACATTGGTTTGCTCCTCCACACTGGAGTACCTTATGAAGTGAGTTCATTGGGGCAGAGTATGTTTGAGGATTAGGAAAGCTGCTGCTTCCAGGGCCATCACATCAATTATGTATTAATATGTAATACTTTGGAAAAAAAAGAATCACATATTGATATGAGAGCATATCTCTAAATACATCTTAGTGAGAACACTTTAGCGAAATGCTATTTAAATAGCACAGTGAGCTAAACACTCACTACAAAGATGAGTGTATCTCTGCAGGTCACACGCTTCAATCCTGGCAGGGCACGCTTAATTTTCTATGGTCGATGTAGCAAAAACTGTGGAGGCGGATTTACAGTGCTGCTAAATGGCAAAACGTGTGTTGGAAGCACTGCACTGTAACGTACAAATGGGGGCTGGTTGATTCACAACAAAGCCTCATTAACAAGTAAATGGTCTTTTAAAGACCTGTGAAGTACTCGGGTGCGGCTGTGTGTGTCCTTGTGAAGCTGGGGTGAGGTGACAGAGGGTGACAGGCAGATAGGGCGGGAGACAGAGGGAGACAGAGAGAGAGGGAGACAGATAGGGCGGGAAACAGAGGGAGAGAGAGAGAGAGAGGGAGGGAGACAGAGGGAGGGAGAAAGAGGGAGACAGAGGGAGACAGACAGAGGGAAGGGGTGACAGAGGGAGGGAGACAGACAGACAGGGAGGCCGATAGAGGGAGGGAGACAGACAGAGAGAGAGGGAAAGAGAGTAAGACAGAGAGAGAGGGAGACAGAGAGGGAGACAGAGAGAGAGGGGAGACAAAGAGAGAGGGGGAGACAGAGAGAGAGGGAAGCAGAGAGAGAGGGAGACAGAGAGAGAGAGACAGAAGGAGGGAGGCAGAGGGAGACCGAGAGAGAGAGAGAGACAGAGGGCGGGAGACAGAGGGAGGGAGACAAAGGGAGGGAGACAGAGGGAGGGAAATAGAGACAGACAGAGGGAGACAGAGGGAGACAGAGAGAGAGGGAGAAAGAGGGAGAGAGAGAGAGAGGGGGAGGAGGGAGACAGAGGGAGGCAGAGGGAGACAGGGGGTGACAGACAGAGGGAGGGGGGGTGACAGAGGGAGGGAGGGAGACAGACAGACAGGGAGACAGATAGAGGGAGACAGAGGGAGGGAGACAGACGGAGGAAGACAGAGGGAGGGAGACAGAGGGAGAGAGAGGGAGGGAGACAGAGAGAGGGAGACAGACGGAGGAAGACAGAGGGAGAGAGAGGGAGGGAGAGAGAGGGAGGGAGACAGAGAGATTGAGAGAGGGAGACAGACAGAGGGAGTGAAACAGGGAGACAGAGGGAGAGAAAGGGAGAGAGAGAGAGAGACAGACAGAAAGGGAGGGAGACTGAGAGAGGGAGGGAGACAGAGACAGACAGAGATAGAGACAGACAGAGACAGATGGAGGCAGAGACAGGGGCAGACAGGCAGAGACAGACAGAGAGACGGAGAGGGAGACAGAGGGAGGGAAACGGACAAACAGGGACAGATAGAGACAGGGACAGACAGATAGAGGCAGAGACTAAGACAGACGGAGAGACAGAGAGGGAGACTGAGAGGGAGACGGAGGAAGAGAGAGAGAGGGAGAGAGAGGGTGGGAGACAGAGGGAGGGCGAGGGAGGGAGAGAGAGAGAGAGAGAGAGACAGACAGAGGGAGACAGAGAGAGAGGGAGATTGAGAGAGGGAGACAGGGAGGGAGAGGGAGACAGAGAGGGAGGGAGACAGAGGTACGGAGACAGAGAGAGGGAGACAGAGAGAGAGAGCGAGAGGGAAGCGGACAGAGTGAGGGACAGAGACAGAGACAGACAGAGACAGATGGAGGCAGAGACAGGGACAGGGGCAGACAGGCAGAGACAGACAGAGAGAAGGAGAGGGAGACAGAGGGAGGGAAACAGGGACAGACAGGGACAGATAGAGACAGGAACAGAGAGACAGATAGAGGCAGAGACAGGGACAGACAGATAGAGGCAGAGACTAAGACAAACAGATAGATGGAGAGGGAGACAGAGGGAGAGAGAGAGGGAGGGAGAGAGAGAGGGGGAGAGAGACAGCGGGTGACAGAGGGAGGGAGAGGGAGGAAGACAGAGATAGAGAGAGACAGAGGGAGACAGATAGAGGGGGACAGAGAGAGGGAGACATAGATAGGGAGACAGAGGGAGGGAGAGGGAGACAGAGGGAGGGAGACAGAGGGAGGGAGACAGACAGAGGATGACAGACAGAGGGCGACAGACAGAGGGAGGGAGACAGAGGGAGGGAGACAGAGGGAGACAGACAGAGGGAGACAGACAGAGGGAGGAGGGCGACAGAGGGAGGTAGATAGACAAAGGGAGAGAGACAGGGAGAGAGAGGGAGGGAGAGAGAGAGGGAGGGAGACAGAGAGACAGTGAGAGAGAGAGAGAGAGAGATAGAGAGAGAGAAAGAG
This sequence comes from Lissotriton helveticus, assembly GCF_964261635.1. NCBI lineage: Eukaryota > Metazoa > Chordata > Amphibia > Caudata > Salamandridae > Lissotriton > Lissotriton helveticus. Next base: position 1,877,127,939 of record NC_136065.1, read on the forward strand.
AAAGAAAGATGTGTGTCTGGTGGCTCAGTGGACGAAGGCGTCCGCTGCAGGGGCATGTGTTCAACCTCATGGTCATAGTTTTTTTGTTGATCTAGTCGCAACCCTCTCCCCCACAGATGCCCCACCCCCACCGGTGCAGCCCTCGGCCACAAACCACACTTTAAATTTGGCCCCCGAGAGAAAGTTTGTGAGTACCCATGCTCTAGAACCACATCAACCTGATTTAGAATTTTTTTGTTTTTTTCTGGCCATTTTTAGTTATTCCTTCTGTTTTATTGTAGTTACCAGGTCATCTGCTGTGGCGCCTCGAAAGATCTTTCTCTTCCCCCTATGGGTTTCTTTGTTTATTTAAGCTCTTTGGCTTATTAGATTTTTTAAAAATGTATTTAATACTTGTGCTCAATCATGTTGGAAGATGGCAATGAAGTTAAAATGATGCGCCCCCTCTGGAAACATTTCTGCGGACGCCCATGCCTACATGCCCTATGGCTTGTAAATTGTGTCTGAGTGCAATGCCCCGTTCCTGGGCCTCAGCTGGGCCACATCCCACTTCTGAGAAGAACCATGGGGTAACTCTCCCTGGAAACCATAAGCCACGGACAAACAACCATGGAAGGCAAAGCCAGCGGTAAATGAGTTATAAACAGTGGAACTTAAAACCCACAGCCAGCTTCCGCGATTCCTGGTTACCTGCCAGTGGAAGGCAGGCCTCAGGTGCATAGGAGGGGAGTGACAAATTGACTGGGTTACTCAATTCAATTCAATAATCTTTATTCGGTTTGAAAAACCATTAAAGATACACAGTAAAAACAATATACATTCGGAAAAGAGAAATACCTCCAGTTCAGCAATCATTTCTTTAGGTGGTCATTTGGTACTTGTTCAATGCTTGTTCTGTATACAAGCCAGGCTCTTAAGCAATTACATTTTTTTAAACAAGTAGATAATTTTCAAATGTAAACATGAAAAGTATTTTTTACTTTTTTTTACTTTCAGGCTAGGTATAAGTTAACAAAATACTAAAAAAAAAAGGAAAAAAGGATCAACTCATGTTGGGGTCTAGATATAGTTAAAGTGCAAATGCTATAAAGTGCCGGGAATATTTATAGTTCCTTGGTATTGCAAACTGGCCTCCATGTGAACATATAATATACGGCAACCAAGTCATTAATTCGATTTTACCCTGGTTAAAGTACAAATGCTTATAGTGTGCAAAAAAAACTGTTACTCCTATGTACTACTCATATATACTACTCATACTGTCTATCAGAGAAAGAACAAGGTGAAACACTAATACTATAACATACCAAAGGTGTCTATACTTCCTTGATGTTACAAGTTGGCCTATACATAGGAAGTAACTAACCACTGGGGATTGGAGAGAATGCGAGTACGTCCATGCTGAGACCTCATTACATGACACTAAGCTAACATTTTAGACCTTTATTTATTCGTATTTGGTTAACAGAAAATAAAAATCTGCTGACGCTAAAAGCAATTTTTTGTGTAGTATCACTTTTTAAACTTCTGGTCGCATCAGAGCATGATCTAATTCACTGGGTAACTCAGTCAGAGCAGGGTTTATATAGAATTATATAGGGTTATGAACCCCCGGATTCCCGTGGGGGGGTGTGGGGGGGAGAGGGTGTAGTCTGTGGCATGCTCTTCAGAGTTACTCCTACGGCTGTTGAAGAGGCGCCAGCCCTCATTACCGGGTGAGTGGTTAATATCTGATGATTTCATATATGTTAGACTCCAAAAACATGCATACAATGAATCGTAAAATCTGTTGAAGCCTTTCAACCCAAATCCCTCAGAGAGGGATACCAAGATTATGCACAGCATGAATAAATGAGTCCTCCTACAGGTGTGGTGGGGGCGGGAGGCAGGGTTCTCTCTCTCCACTGCACATGTGTCATCATCACTACTGTTCCTTTCTCCGTGTCCGCGTTCTGTTCAAGTCCCTTCCTTGACCCGCCATGTTTCTTGGCTCTGAACAGCATGCCAGGCTGGGAACTGCCGAGGGGACGAAAAACGCATGACACCTCGGGTCCTACTTCTGGGCCAGCAGAGCTCGTTTGAAGCTGCAGCCTGGAGAATAGACGGAGTTTTATATAGTAAACATGATGTCACCACGTAACAAACACATAACTGCGCCTACTGGAGGACCAGGCCTTGCCGACACATTCCGGCACTTCCGGCCTTGAAGGTGCTCCACAATCTGTAAATATCAAGGGGCAGATTTACAAGCCCCTTGCGCCACGTTTACGCCGCCTTGCGTACGTTATAAAGCCCAGCGCCACAATGGGGGCGTTCCTACGCAGGGTGGGCGTTCCGGCGTCTGTGCGCCTCGCAAAAGTGCCTGCGTGAAATCTACAAGATTTCACGCAGGCACTTCCGCGACGCTGCTACGTCAATTCCTTATGCCTGCTTCAAGCAGGCGTAAGGACTGACGCAGCATGTTAAGTATTGTGCGGCCCTGAGCATTGCTGGAGTTGCGTCGCCCTTGCCTCACGAGATGCGTCACGCATCTGCCTACCGTTGCGCCGCGGCGCACCGCATTGTAAATGCAGCGCATCTGCCGAGACGCAAGGGTAGTTTTGCATGACGCATTTGTTCTGGCGTATCTCTGCTGATATGCAGAGATGCGCCAGAACTCGTAAATATGCCCCAACGCATTTTGTAACCCGGGCCCGGGAAGGGGAAGCCAGACCCAGTAGGGGCCCGGGGCAAAAGCCGTCTGGAAGCTGGAAGCCCCTCCTCCCGCCCATCTGCATAGCCCGCTAGAAGGGGGGAAACCAGGATCCATCTAGGGGTCGAGCGGGAAGAAGCGAGGGGGGGGATAAATCAGGGGGAAACAGGCCTGAGTAAGCCCAAACACCCTCGTGCAGTAGAGACTGAGGTATGCGCTCAAGCAACCGCAGGTTTCCCAAAGCCATTTAAAGCACGTATTCAAGCAGCAAATACATTAAGGAGAATAAATTAGGATAGTACGTACAGTATCATACACAAAACCTATGGGCAGAATACACGAAGGCGAAGGCAACGCCCGTTGCGCCACCTAACATGACATTTGGCCTCAGGTTTAAGTTGACTTACAACGGAACTGGTGGGCATTGGTGACAAGAAACATATCTATAGGGACACTTATAGGGAAACGGTATAAGGTGGCCAATAGGCTTATACACGGCGAGCATACAGGCTAGGAAATTATGGTTCCTTTGCATTATGATAACACGGCATGGCATAACATGGGCGTTCTTAAGGGCAGGCTCCCCTGAAAGGGACCCCATGGGGTAGGATTTCTGAAGTATCCGCTATCCCAAGGTTGCATATAAGCACAAGCATCCTGATACTATCAGGGTGGAGAGCTTGCACCTTCGAGAATCGGTAGCCACCTGCCCTATGTAGGCGGGCACATACACTAGTTTACACGGGTAGGACTGATTGGCTTGGCCGATGACAAAGGTAGGGAGCGCACAGGCACCCTACACTAGAAGAAGGGAAAGGTGCCAGGGCGCCCTTCGGGAGGCCACTATAGCGTGTACTACCAACTGTACTTAAACCGTAGGGCCCCGGGCTATAACCGGAAGACGGGGTACACCTTACCGGGGTGGGAATGGACATGTCCCTACAGAACATGGTAAGGGGGGCAGGGACAGAGGGGTTTCAAGTAGCAGCAAAGGGGAGGCCACGGCAGGGGGAGCTCCCTCCGATCATGAAACCTTAGGTAGCGTGGCGGAAGGAACACAAGAAAGGTAGAAAAAAGAGAGAATTAATAAAAGGTAGAGGGAAGGCTCACACAGTACCCTTGAGATGCCTCACAGCAGGGGCACTGAGGGAGCCAAGGGCGGTGTACCGCCATAGAAAGAGTAGATGTGATGCTCCCGCAGGACCATTGGGATGCCTCACGGCAGGGGTACCGAGGCAGCAAAATGGAAGGACTCAACGTCAGGATGAATAGAGTAGATGCTCAAGCAAGGTCCTTGGGATGCCACATGGGAGGGGCCCCGGGGAACAGGGAGGGCCCACAAACGGGTCCAGGGTGAGCGGGACGGCACTTGCAGCCCGGGCAGGTCCTGACGGACATCCTCCACAAGTCAGTAGCAAGTTGAAGCCTAGACCCGTGAATTGGAGGCCCAGACAGGTGGCTCCTCCCTCCCCCGGAAATAGAGGAGGCTGGGTCCACACGGCAACAAAGAATGATTGCAAAGACAATGAATTATGTTAGCATGGATGCTAAGAGAGCATTTGGATAACCATGATTTTGCAATTGTATGAACATGTTATGTTGAATAAACTGCGACCTTTGAGGCACCAATGCACGTTGTCAGTGGTGTGATTTGAGGTTTATTATGGATGCAGTTTTTGAAGCAAAGGAGGGGGGACAACTCGCCTCCTGGAGGGGGTTTAAGCATAGCACGGTTTTAGACATTTCCTTCAATTGTTATATGAACCTGAAGGTCCTTAGAGAGATGAAAACAAAGATGCAAAGCACCTACGCCTCATGCGTAGAGGCTCGGCCACACAATGTGTACTTCACCTCTTTCATGACGAACATTTATTTTATTTATCTACTTTCATAAACTCGGGACCCATGCAGTGCTTAATTTGTAAAAAGTATTGTGGCGACTAAAATGTTCTTAGGACACGGTGATGGCGTTGCACGTTTCAACCAGCACCACCGCCCGCTAATCATTGGCAATGCTCTGTGACATCACAGGAATACTCTGGGATTCACGTCAGAGAGTAGAGCTCCATCTCTTCATGCCCTTTCTGTGAGCCGCACTGCTCTGAGTGAAGGAGGTAGGATCATTCTCAGCACCAGAGCAGAGAGGGTCACCTGCTGATGCTGGGGGACGGTCACAAGGTGTGACCTCGGGGGCATGAGAATAATCCCTCCTAAAACCACACCCAGAGGCAGGTCTGCCTACCCCTGTGAGTGATAGCAATACTTTGCAGGTATGTGATTGTTTAACCCGTAATGGGTGTAACAACCACAAATTGCAGAGTACCTGACTTATATGGTGATGGGGAAAATCTGTGCTTGCAGTTACGATTGCTGAGTGAAGGTTCAGATGTGAATGTACCCTCTGGGTTAGTGAGTGATGGTGCAAATCACACCCCGGGCTGCAGTAGACATAGGCAACCACAAGGACACACTCATCTTGCTATTTATCCATCCATGCACTTTCACCCAATTCTATAACAAATGCCGGGCACAAGGCCTACCCACACAAGTGGGGTACCCTTTCCATTGGGAGACTTGGGGGAATGCTGGGTGGGTGGAAGTTTGTGTTTCCCCACAGATTCCATAACTTTCCGTCACAGCAATGTGAGGAAAATGTGCTTTTTTAGACAAAGTTTGAGGTTTGCAAAGGATTCTGGGTAACAGATCACGGTGAGAGCCACACAAGTCACCTCACCCTGGATTCCCCAGAATGTCTAGTTTTCAAAAATGTACAGGTGCCTTAGGATTCCCCTGTGACCCCTGAGCTAGGCTCCAAAATCCACAGCTAGGCACATTGCGAAAAAAGAGTCTGTTTTCACTGGAAAAATCTGATGTGCCCACGTTGCATTTTGGGCCATATCCTGTTGCGCGGACTCGGCCTACTCACACCAGTGGGATACCATTTGTATCAGGAGACATGGGGTAATGCTGAGTGGGTGGAAGTTTGTTGCTCCGCACAGAATCCAGAACTTCCCATCACAGAAATATTAGGAAAAGGTATATTTTTTCTTTGCAAGGGATTCTGGGTAACAGAATCTGGTGGGAGCCACACAAGTCACCCCATCCTGGATTCCCCAGGATATATATATATTTTTAAATGTACAGGTTTGCTTGGTTTCCCGTGGTGCCAGCTGAGCTAGGGTCCAAAATCCACAGTTAGGCACACTGCGGAAAAAAAAGGGCCCGTTTTGAGTGGAAAAATGTGATGTGCTCACAATGCGTTTTGGGACATTTCCTGTTCCAAAGAAGAGAGATACCATTTTTTTTGCCTGACTGGGGGGAATGCTGAGTGGGTGGAAGTGTGTGGCTTCCCACAGATTCCAGAACTTCCCATCAAAGAAATGTGCAAAAAATGTATTTTTTTGTTACAAAGTTAGATGTTTACAAGGGATTCTGGTGAAGAACCGGAATAACCCACTTACTGGGTCTCAGCGGCGCGGGAACCGCCCAAGCTTTCCATACCCTTCATACATTTTTAATTTCAATTTATTTTATTATGTTTGGCTCTAGTTAAGGGCCACATAAAATTCAGAACAGATACAAACAGAAAAAATAAGATTCATCACACATACAAAACTGATTTCATCCATAGAATCAATGACATGAGGGAGCAATGTCAGACCTCTCCAAATCTCCTTAATAAATAGCTAAAAAACCTTTAAAAAAATTAAAAATATAGAAGCAAAACATTTCATTTGGAGGACAGTATAGAAATCGTAGAAAAGTATTAACATCAGAAATACCCAATTGGGGACATATCGATTTTAACCATTTAAAATGCAATGGTCGAAGTGCAGGGCAAATTAACATAACATGGATACAATTCTGAGTACTCAAGCTACAGAAGTTACACATGGGAGAGGTTCCATGCCATTTAGAAAGAAGTGAATTTAAGGGCAGTAAATCGTATCGTAACAGAAAACATAATCTACGAATACCATGGGGTATATTCCATAAGGCATAAGGTTGGGCCAACTTCATAGTATAGGAATTAGGGAGAAGATCACTACCCCCTTTTCCTTGTATTGTGTTCCTATCCATTTGATAGCAAAGTTCCCACGATGCCTGTTTCAGCACAAGTTTTAGCTGTGACGATGAATATAGGAATAACACACTTTCATCTAACTTTAAAAGTGACACAGCTCTTCTGAAATTCCTTACTAAACGTGAGAACTCGTTAAAGTTGCCCAACAATTCCTTTTTAAGAAGGGCCCTCATCGACCCTGATTCGGCTCTAGCCAAGCAAGCCACCCATCTTACCAGGGCACATAGTCCCTGAACCCAGCTGCTCCTAAGGCCGAAATCAAGCCTACATGCTGCCAAAGAGCAGGAGGTATTAAGGTTGGATAGGGATCTTAAGAGTTTCCCCTCAATTTTATTACAAAACTCCCAATGCTTCAACTCTATAAGTTCTATACCATATAGCATCGTAGGAGGAATCTTAGCCCTAAACACTTCAAGAAGACAAGCAAAGTGTCTTTTTCCAGTAGCGGAATAAAGGGAATTTAAGCCTTTGCCGTGGGCAAGTGCTTTACGTAAGCTGTGCTCGATATGGGGCCTCTCACTCAAATTGGCCGCAATGATTTTACCCAAAAAAGTGTAGGTTTTAACAACCTCTAGTTTTTGACCACCAATAAACCATCCAAAATTTACAGAACGGCATTTCTTTTTTCCAGCAATACACATGATTTTGCTTTTAGATATATTAATCTTCATACAGTGGGCATCAGCAAAAACGTGTAAGGCTTGCAGCCGATTAGGAAGACCTTTGGGGGTTAGATCTAAAACAAGAATATCGTCAGCGTACATGAGACAAGAAATAGGGGTCCCACCTACCGCCGGTGCTATACCCACACACGCTGATAGATAGGCAGGAAGATCTGCAGTGTATAGTGAGAACAATAGTGGTGCCAGGAGACAGCCTTGTTTAAGGCCGTTCTGAGAGGGAATCTTGTGCGAAAGTCCCCTCTCACCCCCTTGGAGGACACTACACCACGTTTCTGAATGAAAAGCTCGTAACAGCTCTAATAGATATAGTGGTAAACCAAGGGCAGCTAATTTTCTCCACAGCGTTCGACGATCGACTTTATAGAACGCTGTGGAGAAATCAATAAACGCTGCGAACACCACTCCTCCTCTTACACGTGAATATTTATCAGAGATCACATGGAGGGTGGTAAGATTGTCCAATGTACCGTGTCCCCTACGGAAACCAGTCTGTTCACATGGTAGAATCCTTCATACATAGTAAAAGGAGACACAGGAGCCTTCGTCTGCAGGAGGAACCCAGATTTATTCAAATAACCCGGGCTATGGAACAGAGTCCCAAGCTCGTCAGAAACAAGACAGAGGAGGCTGCTGCTTTACTCCGCAGCTTACAAGCCTTTTATACTTTTTCATTCCAGTCATTGGCTGTTAGTTCATTGTTCAATCAGAGCAGTGTTTGCAGTGATAACCACATCCAGACGATGTTTGTAGATGGTGACCTGGTCAAGGCTTGGTACACAAATCATTGTTCACTTGGCTTGATCAAGGCTTAGTCTTTCAGGTCATTGTTCAATCACCTTGATCAAAGCCTGGTCTTTCAAGTCATTGTTTAATCACCCTGATCAAGACCCAGCAATCAGACTATTGTCCAGATAACCTGATCACGGTGTCAAGGATGTTTACCAGGCTGGGAGCAGGAGATGGAAAACAAATAATTTACTCAGGGTGTGAGTGTCTCGTGGCTTTTAGTTGAACTGCAAAGGACAGGGGGATTGGGTGTGCGACAGTTCCTGGGCAGAAATGCAGGCTGCAAGATGGCTGTTGATGTGTTAGTTAGTTTTTCCTCCGGCATCAGCAGAAATGACCAGGTGGGTCGTGTGGAAGTGTTTGACACGAGATGGTAATGAAAAAGCAATGGAGTCCCGGGACAAATGATGTCAATCAGAAGAACACTTTTCCTCAGACCCACATTTTGCCATTGAGTGGCAAATAATTTAAGAAATGTCAATGTTCATAAGGCCATTGGTTTCTTGTTGGAGCATCATCATCATATTGGTGTTGGGAATGTTAGAGGGTGGAGGCTTGATGGTCTGGACACGCATTGTACAGAGCACTGGCAGACACTGAAAGCACAAACAGAAGGAGACCAGGACAGTTACTCCCAAGGCAAGGAAGATGAGGATCTTCCACCCCCACTGGGAAAGGAAGCCCCAGATCCAGCCTGTGAGGGACCAGTTTCCTTCATCCAGATGAATGTTGGAAGAAAGGTGATGAGGACGTTGGATGGCATCGTACACTGTAAGTGCGTTGTCTGGGATGTACACGCAGCAGCTGGAGCCGATCAATTTACACACACCGCCACGATCGGCAAGGATGATATCTAAGACCATTCTGTTCTGAAGCGTTTTGAGGTGGTCCTCCTGCAGCTCTGCAGTGATGTTGGAGAGGGCACCAGCTGTTACTATGATGGTGGCTTCAAGGACCCTGGTCAGTCCTCGTACAGCCCGACTGTTGGCCATGGGGCCCCAGAAAGGAAAGAAACCTTTAAAGAAGACCCCGGTTTCCTGGCCTGCTGTATCCTCGGCTAATATAACGCCCCTACGTGAACGGCGCAGAGCACCCTTCATTAACAGGTGGTAACCTCCATGGGTGGAATACTTTGGTGGAAGGAGGAAAGCCAGATAGCAGGTACCAGACCAGTTATGGGGGAGCCAAGTGTAGGCGGTAGTGCCACAGATGAAATAGGTGTTGGGGGATGCCACAAGCTTCGGAGGAGATGTAGAGTTTAAAGTTTTTGTAATATCACATGTACTGGTACTAACTTTCTTAGTCCCTAGGCCATGAATGCAGACACGGCCTTGCACATTTATGACATTCACAGTGTCTCGTTCATCAGGCAGTATCCTTCTTGTGCGGAATCTGGAAAATGTTCGTCAATTAGTTGAGTTGAATACTACCATCTCACCGAGTTCATCTGGCTATAGTAGCGTTGTGGATGAGCCGGTCGGGCAAAAAGGAGCATTGGCATGGCCGGATCTGTTCCGCCAGAAGTCATCCTGAAATGTTCCAAGGGCAGAATTGGCAGTATCATTGACAGTGTAGGCCTCCTGCATCAACATCCACCATGCAAGACAAGACCCAGAGATGGAAAAGGGGTAGGGAAAGAATGGGACAGGGTGTATCATGGAATGGGGCATCAGTCCACACACCCAGCAGTTGGAAGTGTTCATGATCAGCTGGTGATGATGCAACATTTGGATGAAGGTGTAGTTGAAGAATTCTGCACGGCGGGGTAACTTTTGGGCTGGTAACGTGTAATACTGGTATTCTGCAGGAGTCGGGGTAGGAGTTGGTGAGGTAACAGGATGGTAGATTAGTAACAGCCAACCAAGGATAGACAGGATGAGGGAGACAAACGGCGTCACCACAGTGACCATGAAGCATTTACTATGTCGGAGGCTGACATCTTGTTTCTGGATTCAGATGTTTTGGACGCCGCCCATTGTGCTAAGCCAGGGACCTCTAGTGGCTGTCTGTGATTGGTGGTTGCTTCATTGGGCGCAGGTGCCAAGGGCCCTTATGGCTTACCTTAGTCTGACACACCAGCACTACTCTCAGCCGGGGAAGATCACAGCCTTACAGCATATAGGTACTTGGCGAAGTCAAGGGCAAGCCTTCCCTCGGGGGCGCAAGTTGTATCGGTCGGAAGTAGGGACAATATGGTCGGGAAACAACTGTTCTTCGTGTGGAGCAGAGTTAAGAGAGGGTTCCACCCTTCCTTTCAGTATGCCGTCACTCTCTGCTTCCGTAGATGTAGAATGCAGTCTGGCATCACTGAATGGGACAAACGTCGGGACTGTTTCTGTTTCTGAGTCTCCTAGTCCTTCCCTCACCCACTGATCATAGGGGAGGGGCAGAGGCACACGCCTGCAGTGCGATGAATGCACCCAATTCTTCCGACCTTCTACTTTCACTGTGGTGCGGGTGGCTAGTAACACCTGACGGGATTGTGTCCAGCGGGGCTCGAGGCTCTTAGTCCGTTGAAAATTCCGGATCAGGACCCAGTCACCAGGTTGGCTAACGTGTCCTTGGCCCTCGCTTTTGTCAGGTATGACCTCATGCACCTGGTGATAAAGAATATGAAAGGTATTAGTCAGACTGTACAGATAATCATTTAATACAGGGTATTCGACATCAGACAGTTTCTTAGGCAGCGGGACACCACATACATTGGCAGGTCTCCCGAACACAATTTCTTGGGGAGATAGCCCTATCCTGGTGTGGGCCATTGTTCTTGTGGACAGTACGGCTAAGGGCAGAGCATCAACCCAAGTGACACCTGTCTCGGATACTATTTTGACCATTTTCGTTTTTAGGATGCCATTGTACACCTCCACTAGACCTGCTGACTGGGGGTGGTTAGCTGCATAACTTTTATGTTTTATACCCAATGCTGGACAGACATATTCCATAATTTGGGCTGTAAAGTGTGTCCCATTGTCACTCCAGACCATAGTACTTTGGCTGGTGATGGTACCGAGATTCCAGAGAGTGAGGATGGGTGGACGCTCGTTTAGTGTCGCAGCGGCTAAACTCTGGAATTCTCTGCCACTCCCTTTACGAGGTCAAAGGGACCTTCTACCATTTAAAAAAGCGTTGAAGACCCACTTGTTCCCTAGGGCAGTGTAAGATGTTGTTTCTGTTGCTGACAGTGATCTCAAGCGCCAGGATGCCCTTGGGGTGACAGTAAAGCGCTATACAAATACACAATACAATACTTTGGCGGTAGTGATAGCGGTGCAGGCTTTGACGGGGTAGGCCTCCACCCATCGGCTGAATGTACAGACCACCACTAGTCCATCTGGATGTAATCCATTTGGAGGACTTCAAAAGGGAAGGTAGGAGGAGAGAATCCTCCCTTAGACGTAACTGTGCCTTTTCCTGGGTTATACATTAGGCAAATGATGCATGTTTTAACCAGTTTGTCAGCATATCCTGGTATCTTAGAGTTGTACCATGTAGGTTCCAGCAGTTTACATATCCCGTTTGCACTGAGGTGAGCAGGACCATGGGCCATCGTAACTACTGGTAGCACGTGACTGTCAGGTAACATTCATTGTCTTTCCATAGTCGTACGGACCCAACAACCATCATTTCCCTCCTTTGCTAATAGCTCCTTCCACACCCTTAGTTCCTCAAGAGTAGTATGGGACTAAAAATCAATCACACTCTGTACTGTGTTTTTCAACCATGCCCTCATCTGCCACCCACCTAGCGGGACCTCCTACATACATTCCTTCCCTTTTTATAAGAGCTGTTTGTCTGGCAGTCTGGTCAGCCAGGGCATTGCCTTTCCCAACATCATCTGTTACTTTCTTGTGGGACTTACAGTTTATAATGGCCACCTTTCTGGGGAGTGTCAGGGAGTCTAACAGTCGGTGAATTAGGGGGCCATGTTGAATTTTGGTCACATGGGAAGTAAGGAAATTCCTTTCTTTCTACAACCTCCCGAAGTTGTGGGCCACCCCGAAGGAATATTGTCTGTCAGTATAAATATTTACAGTCATCCCTTTGCTTAACTCACAAGCTCTAGTGAGGGCCACTAATTCTGCTGCTTGAGCAGAGCACTGCGAAATCTGAGCTGTTTCTACTACTCACCCTAATGTCGTGAGGGCATAGGCGGCTGAGGTGATACCATATGACCCTCTGAGACATGGTCCGTCCACATTCTAATCCGTCGAAAGCCATCTTTAAGGCCGTAAAAGATCTTACGACGAAGCGGACTACCTCTACGACCGTAAGCTCCCTTTCCCACTGTGAATCCCTTGCATCCTACTTCTTGGGGAAGGTGCAAGCTATTTATCGGACATTCCCTAGCATAGGGTACAGTGGGGAAAGCACTAATGGGGCTCACCATCAGACCACTCTGCTTGTCTTCCCCCCCTCACCTTGGACGGCTTTGACAAACTTGCGTTGCAAGTTAAATCTGGATCTCCATCCGATCCAGTAAGGCCTGCTCTCTTCCGTGATCAGGCTTTTATGGGGCGTCCTGCTGTATGCTCCCTCGTCAACCTGTCCTTGGAAACGGGAGTTGTTCCAGCTAAGTGGAAACAAGCCGTGGTGTCCCCAATTATTAAAAAGCCCACCCTGGACCCATCTAAGCCTGAAAGTTATCGCCCCATCTCGTTGCTACCCTGGCCAGCCAAGATCACTGAGGCCCATGTCAATCTGGCCCTGTCTGAGCATCTGGTACGGACCAATGCCCTCGATCCCACACAAAACGGATTCCGTGCTGGGCACAGTACGGAAACTGCGTTACTTGTGATGGTGGAACATCTCCGGGCAAGGCTGGATGCTGGTCAAACGGCGGCGCTTATTTTGTTAGACCTTAGCGCCGCCTTTGACACGGTGGACCACAGCATCCTCCTGCATCGGCTCGAGGAGACTGGCATTGGCGGTCAGGCGCTGCAATGGTTCCACTCCTTTTTAGATGACCGCTCCTTCTGTGTTGCCATCCCTCCCTTCAAGTCCAATTACCAACCGCTGGCCATGGGGGTTCCGCAAGGGTCCTCGCTGAGCCCCACGTTGTTCAACCTCTACGTGAGACCGCTGGCTGATGTCGCTAGGCAGTGGGGCCTAACTTTGGTCTCATATGCCGACGACACACAGCTGGCGGTTACTCTCAGCGGGGATGCGGAAATTGAGGCCCCCAGGTTTCAGTCTGGACTGAAGGCGGTGGCTAGTTGGCTGACAGGCAACTGCCTTCAGCTTAATGCCACAAAGACGGAGGGGATGGTCGTCGGTAAGGGAGTGGAGCTGTGGGGCGACCAATGGTGGCCCTCAGAGTTGGGACCTACTCCGATCCCGGTATCGGAGGTGAAAAATCTGGGGGTATGGCTGGATGCTGGCCTCTCCTTTGTAGGGCACACTAAAAAAACTGCGGCCTGTTGTTTTGGACTCCTAAGGGGCTTGAGACCTGTTCTCAAGTTCTTTGACGCCCCAACCAGGCAGCTGGTGATCCAGGCTACTATCATCTCTCGCCTGGATTATGCCAGCTCTCTCCTGGCTGGGGCTAACCAGGCCGAACTAACCCGTTTGCAACGGGTTCAGAATGCTGCGGCGAGAGCGATTGTTGGCCTGCCCAGATTCAGTTCGGTGGCAGGTGTCCTTCGCTCTCTACATTGGCTTCCGGTGAGGAAGCGCATTCTCTTTAAGGTCTTGTGTCTTGCCTTTAAGATCTTGAGAGGTATTGGCCCGGAAATCCTGTCGAGCTGTCTTTCCTTTTATGTTCCCACCCGTAGCCTCCGTTCCCAGGGTTTGGCCCTTGCGGTGGTCCCCAGATTCAGGCTCAGTCGCATGGGAGGCCGCTCGTTTAGGGTAATGGCCGCGTCAGCATGGAATTCCCTGCCTGTTGAAATCCGTCTGATGGAGGACCTTTTGACCTTCCGGAGGGCTATAAAAACCTTCTTGTTTTAGCTGTTTTGTTTTTATTCTCCTGTTGTGTTATGTTCTACCTTGTCTCTGCGCCGGGACGCTCCTTGGCTGGAGTATCTGTGCGCACAATAAATCACCCTAACATAACATAACATACAGTATACCTTCTGGTTCTGCTATCAGGGTATCCTGTAAGTCAACCCGTCACTTCGTCTCTTCCTCTGTCCTTAATATGCAGTCATGTGGGTCTAAGCGTGCATCCTGAGTATCCAGTGGGAGTAATGTGGCGGGGTTTAGTACAGTGCATCTTTTGATGTTAATGTGGCTGGCAAAGAGTATTAGTTCATATCCTGTGAGAAGTGCGCTAGTGAGGTGTTGGTGTTATTAAGGAGAGTATCTACAAAATGGGGGACCATCAGAGTCAGGGGGGAGTTCATGACGATCCCCGCACTCTGACGGACCATGAGGGCGGCTGCAGCGGTTGCCTGTAGGCATCCTGGGAGAGCCCTTGCAACAGGATCTAAGGTGGCTGAAAAATAGGCACATGGCCAATGGTGACCTCCGAAGATCTGGGTCAAGACAGCGCATGCACAGCTGTCTGTCTCATGTACAAAAAGATTTTTTTTTTGTGATAATCAGGAGTACTGAGGACTGGAGCAGTACACAGAGCCTTTTTTAAATCTTAGAAGGCCTGCGCGTGCTCTCTAGTCCAAGGAAAGGAACTGTCTGATATGTCTTTAGTGGTGAGGGCAAGAAGAGGTTTGACCATGACCGAAAAATTGGAAATCCACTGTCTACAATATGAGGTTAGGCCTATGAAGGCTCGCACGTGGTTTTGTGTTCGTGGGGCCGTCATAGCATTGATAATGGTTACACGATCAGCGGTGAGCTGCCTTCCCTCTTTCGAGAGGAGATGACCTAAATAGGTCACCTTCTCTTGACAAAACTGAAGCTTTTTCAAAGAGACTTTGTGATTATGGAGGGCAAGGTGGCGTAACAAACAGAGAGTAGCTTCTTTACATGCTGGGGCAGAATTTGCAGCAATGAGGAGGTCATCTACATATTGTAATAGTGTGGAATTATCAGGGAGTTCCAAGGAATCTTGTTGACTTTTTAGGGCTTGACAATAGATACTGGGGCTCTCGGTGAAACCTTGAGGAGCATAGCAAAATCTAAAGCTCCGCCCACCAAGCGAGAAACCAAAAAAAGTCTGCTGTCAGGATGTATAGGAATGCTGAAAAAAGCATTCTTCAGGTCTATGACAGAAAAGTGCATGGCATCAGAAGGGACCATCTCTAAGAGGGCTGTAATGTCGGGGACAAGAGGATATTGGGAGATTATTTTGTTAAGGACTCTCAGGTCAATCACAAATCTGTATATTTTAGGGGAGAGAGCATCTCCATTGGTCTTTTTAAGAACGGGAATAATGGGACTGTTACAGATATTGCCACGTGTCTCCTCCACTACGCCCTTGTCCATTAATTCAGATATTATTGTTAAAAGGGCCATTTCTCCTTCCGCGGGCAGTAGATACTGCCAGAGGCGGGGGAGAAGCTGGCTGGATGTGTACCACATGAGGTGATATGTTGAGACACCCTACATCAGTGTCTGATGATGCCCAGAGGGAGGAAGGTAAAGAATGCAATTCTGGTGGGAGGGGACCGGACAGGTACATATAGAAATCTCTGCTGAGAGAAATTGTTAGGGATACACCTTGGGGACTACATGATATGGTCGCATACAGAGCTTTCAGTAAATCCATGCCTAACAAGTTTTCACTGCAACCTGTAGTAAGGACCAAGGGAACGTCAACATGTGCAGGGCCAATATCGAGAGGAAGGGGTTCAGAGACAGGGCTCGTCACAGGTGTTCCTGCAAAACCCACGGAGACATTCATATTGCCAGAAAGGGGTACCTCCGGAACTGACAGACGTGCAATAGAAGACCTGGTGGCCCCAGTATCCAAAAGGAAATTCTGATTGTTCCCCACAACTGACATTTTAACATAAGGGCCCCGTTGATCCACTGGAATTTGCACTCTGGTAATACCCCTTTCCTGGCCGTCCTATGCTTGGTAGGACCCTGTCTCATCAACTTCATCATAATCATCATTGTATGAAGTGCGTGTTGCTTCGTACCCATCAAACCTATTGGCCGGGCGCTGCCGGATGGGGGCGTCATCCCTGGGCCTACGTTCTTTATCCTGTGGATGGGGCGGGCCATGGTCCCTAGTCGGCCTCCCCTCCCTGGGAGCGCGAGGCCGAGTCTTCCCTGTTCGGATGTTTTCAGCTAACACAGGGCACTCATCTATCCAATGGCCGTACCCCTTACAGTAAGCACACTGATCTGTTTGGAGGGCTCCCGTACGTTGAGGGCTAGAGGGGGTAGACTGGCGAACCCTCGGAGGGAGTTGGGGTTGAGGTCTGAAATTCCCGCAGTCATCGGGAACTCGGGAAGTGTAAGCCTGCTGCAGAAGTGCCTTAGTCTTAAGATCCATAACCTTCTTACTTTCCTTGTCTCTATCCTCATTCTCCCTATTCTCTTGATATTGTGCTATAGCCAATATACCAGTCGTAGTTTGGGCAGACCATGTACTTTCAACTTTCTTAAGCCTGGCGGAGATCTCAGGAAGCAAGTTGCTGACAAACGTATCGACAAACACTGGGCCAGAACTTGGGGTCCGGGGATCCAAACCACCATGTCCCTTGTATTCTGTCTCAAAACGAGTAAAGAAGTCAGCCACATTCTCATCTTTTTGATGCCTACAGGTGTTTATTTTATCCCAGTTAATGACAGTTTCCGGCAAAAGTGTTTTCATAAACGTTATTATTTTACCGGACAAAGTCAGGATGGCAGCTTCTGGTTTAGTCCCTCCTACCCTTGCTTCTTCCATAGCCTCGAGGTCAGCCCATTTACCTCCCAACGGCGCTTCATGGTCAGTATGGCAAATTTTGTCCCAAATTTCAGTGGGGACTACTGTACCAAAAAGTAAATCTATATCCTCAAAAACAAGAGTACCTGCAGAGATAATCTGACCTAATAATCTGTAAAAGGCAGCCGGATTCTTCCGGGGATCTGGTAATTGTCCTTTTAACTGCATTACTTCTGACCTTTTCCAAGGAACATGAACCCAAAGCCTGCGCCAGTGTGCCTGAACAGCCCCTCGGACATTATTTTGGGCATCGGTAAGTACGTTAACAAAGACAGGGGCGCCTCTCTCATTGGCATAGCTGTTTCTAGAGGGGTGTTGGGAAAAAAGCGGTCATATCACGGTAAGCCATTAAAGCAGACATAGCGCCAAACATCCCTTCTCCCTGAACATCGCCTCTTTTTATTTGCGACCTAAGGTCCATTAATCCGGTGGGTATCTGCATAAGCACATTCTGAAATCCTTGCATGCCCAGGGTACACATGTATTCAGCCCAGGTGGTCTGTTCCATAATCGTCCACTGGGAAAAGGTGGACCATATTTCTTTAAAGGCATACATATTCCTGTTATTTATCTAACATTCACACTATTGCCTCTGTAGGTCATTTTCTTGAAGGGACGAAAAGCTGACTGCAGAGCGCAAGGAGGCCAGTCAGGGAGAATTCAACAATTTATATAAATCTTATTTAACTGTAGACTACGGGGAAGTAGGAAAAGGGCGTGTAGGGGTAAAGCCGCGGGTGTTGCGCGGTGTAGACTTGTTGTCATTCCCGCAGCAAGGACAGGGTTAGCGGGCGTGGTCTGTGTCATAGGAAAAATCAGGAGGGTTGGTGTGAGAGGGAGAACAGTAAGAGGGGCAGTGGGGGCAGTAGTGGGCAGTTGCAGCGGGACATGCAGTGTGTGAGGCGTCAGGGCAGGGTACATTGGGGCATATGCAGGATGGCTTTCTAGCATGGTATCAAGCAAGGAATCACCTTCTTCTCCCCCCTTCCATATGGCCCTTCCTTTCTCCTCACGAGCTGGATAAAATTGTTGTACCCGGGCCCCATGCTCCCTATCGGCTATTTCTACTGACTTTGTCATTTGATTTTGTAAATTTTCTCTGGCGTGGGTGGCCATTGACATACGTTCCTGTTTTCTTTCTTGAGCCTTCTGCTTTCTAGCTCTCTGCTCCATCTCTTTCCTCCAAAATTGGACAGATTCAAACATAGTCGGGCGCTTTTTTCTTTTCATTAATTAATCCTCTAAGTTGGCGAGAATTTGGGAATTAATGGAGCCATAAAGTGGCCACTGTAATTCTGCATTAATTTGTTTCGTATATTTTACCCAGAATGAGGAAAACATTATGGCAGAAGGGCCATGTTTAACATACATCTTATGGGCAGGGGTCCCTTCTGGAGGAAGCGGACAGGCCGCCTCCAGCTGGGAGTCCTGCGTACACATACAACAACATAATCTCTTGAACTTACTACTGACTGGCATGCTTAAAAAACGGGTAACAGACACCAAAGGTTTTTAAAAATCACTTCGCTTGTTTGGCTTTTGCAATAGTCAATAACAGTAGAATCATACAGAACAGACACCAGCGGGTTTTTAAAAACTCACCTCACTTGCTTGGCTTTTGCAAAAGTCAATAACAGTAGAATCATACAGAACAGTCACCAGCGGGTTTTTAAAAACTCACCTCGCTTGCTTGGCTTTGGCGTAAGTCAATAACAGTTTGGCTTTTGCGAAAGTCAATAACAGAATCATACAGACTTGGTGGGTGATCAGTCCCCCCTTACCTTACAGGGGTAGTTCTCTTCTGCAGACGTAGGGCTGTGTCCTGCTCCAGAAATTATTTGCTAGGGGACTCCAGCGAGAACGCGGTCAAGTGGCCCAGACCGGGTGGGGAGGAACAGCCGGCGAGTCGTTCAGCTTACCGGATTGCAAGAATCCCTCGGGTAGGGTACCTCCATCGGAGTCTCTCTGTGCACCCCCTCACATCCACCGGGTCTGACCTTCGTGCTCGTGGAGTCCCAATTCGGGCCCCATTTGAAGAACCGGAATAACCCACTTACTGGGTCTCGGCGGCGGGGGAACCGCCTAAGCCTTCCATACCTTTCATACGTAGTAAAAGGAGACACAGGAGCCTTCGTCTGCAGGAGGAACCCAGATTTATTCAAATAGCCTGGGCTATGGAACAGAGTCCCAAGCTCGTCAGAAACAAGACAGAGGAGGCTGCTGCTTTACTCCGCAGCTTACAAGCCTTTATACTTTTTCATTCCAGTCTTTTGGCTGTTAGTTCATTGTTCAATCAGGGCAGTGTTTGCAGTTGATAACCAGATCCAGACGACGTTTGTAAATGGTGACCTGGTCAAGGCTTGGTACACAAATTATTGTTCACTTGGCTTGATCAAGGCTCAGTCTTTCAGGTCATTGTTCAATCACCTTGATCAAAGCCTGGTCTTTCAAGTCATTGTTTAATCACTCTGATCAAGGCCCAGCAGTCAGACCATTGTCCAGATAACCTGATCACGGTGTCAAGTATGTTTACCAGGCTGGGAGCTGGAGATGGAAAACAAATCATTTACTCAGGTGTGAGTGTCTTGTGGCTTTCAGTTGAACTGCAAAGAACAGGGGGTTGGGTGTGCGACAGTTCCTGGGCAGAAATACAGGCTGCAAAATGGCTGTTGTTGTATTAGTTAGTTTTTCCTCAGGCATCAGCAGAAACGACCAGGTGGGTCGTGTGGAAGTGTTTGACACGAGATGGCAATGAAAAAGCAATGGAGTCCCAGTACAAATGATGCCAATCAGAAGAACACTTTTCCTCACTGGGTCACAGAACCTGGTGATAGGCACACAAGTCACTCCATCCTGAATTCCCTTAGGATGTGTAGTTTTAAAAAATGTACAGGTTTGCTAGGTTTCCCCATGTGCCTGCTGAACTAGGGTCCAAAATTCACAGGTACGCACATTGCGAAAAATGGTCCGTTATCAATGGAAAAAATAGATGTGCCCACGTTGCGTTTTGGGCCATTTCATGTCCCGGATATTAGGCCTACCCACTGAAGTCTTGGAGCAATGCTGGGTGGGTGGAAGTTTATGGCTCCCTGCACATTTCAGAACTTTCCATCACAGAAATGTGAGAAGAATGTGTTTTTTTTTAAAAAGGTTGAGGTTAGCAAGGGATTCTGGGTAACAGAACCTGGTGAGATCCACACAAGTCACGCCATCCCGGATTACCTAGGATATCTGGATATCTTGTTTTCAAAAAGGTAGAGGTTTGCTAGGATTTCCCAGGTGCCGACTGAGCTAGTGTCCCAAATCCACAGCTAAACACATTGCGAAAAAAGGGTTAGTTTTCAGTGGACAAATGTGATGTGTCCACGTTGCGTTTTGGGCCGTTTTCTGTACCAGGCACTAGGCCTACCCACACAAGTGGGGTACCATTTCTATTGGGAGACTTGAGGGAATGCTGGGTGGGTGGAAATGCATGGCTCCCCACAGATTCCAGAACTTTCCATAACAGAAATGTGAGGAAATTGTGTTTTTTTTTGGACAAAGTTTGAGGTTCGCAAGGGTTTCTGGGTTACAGATCCTGGTGAGAGCCACACAAGTAACCCATCCTGGATTCCCCAGAATGTCTAGTTGTTAAAAATGTACAGGTTCTCTAGGTTACCCCTGTGCTGGGTGAGCTAGGATCCAAAATCCACAGCTAGACACATTGCCAAAAAGGGTCTGTTTTCACTGGAAAAATGTGGTGTGCCCATGTTGCGTTTTGGGCTATTTCCTGTCACAGGGACTAGGACTACCCACACCAGGGGATACCATTTTTATCGGGAGACTTGGGGGAACACTGAAGGGGTGGAGGTTTGTTGCTCGGCACAGATTCCAGAACTTTCCATCATAGAAACATGAGGAAAATGTGTTTTTTTACCTTTGCAAAGTTTAAGGTTTGCAAGAGATTCTGGGTAAGAGAACCTGATGAGAGCCCCACAAGTCACTCCATCCTGGATTCCACTGGATATCTAGTTTAAAAAAATTTACAGGTTTGCTTGGTTTCCCTAGGTGCCAGCTGAGTTAGGGTCCAAAATCCACAGCTAGGCACATTGTGAAAAAGGGGTTCGTTTTGAGTAGAAAATGTGATGTGCCCTCAATGTGTTTTGGGCTGTTTCCTGTTGTGGGCACTGAGCCCACCCACAAAAGTGAGATACCATTTTTATTCGGAGACTGGGGGGAATGCTTGGTGGGTGGAAGTGTGTGGCTACCCACAGATTCCAGAACTTTCCATCACAAAAATATGAGAAAAATGTGTTTTGTTTACCAAAGTTAGATGTTTACAAGTGATTCTGGCTAACAGAACCTGGTGAGAGCCACACAAGTCACTCCATCCTGGACTTCCCAGGATGTCTAGGTTTAATAAATGTACAGGTTTGCTAGGTTTCCCCATGTGCCATCTGAACTAGGGTCCAAAATCTGCAGCTAGGCACATTACGAAAAGGGTCTGTTTACACTCGAAAAATGTGATGTGCCCACGTTGCGTTTTGGGCCATTTCCTGTCGCGGGGACTGGGCCTACCCATACCAGTGGGATACCGTTTTTATCGGGAGACTTTGGGGAATACTGAGTGGGTGGAAGTTTGTGGCTCGGCACAGATTCCAAAACTTTTCATCATAGAAACATGAGGATTTTTTTTTCTTTACAAAGTTTAATGTTTGCAAGGGATTCTGAGTAACATAACCTTGTGAGAGCCACACAAGTCACACCACCCTGGATTCCACAGGATATCTAGTTTTAAAAAATGTACAGGTTTGCTTGGTTTCCCTAGGCGCCAGCTGAGCTACGGTCCAAAATTCACAACTAGGCACATTGTGAAAAAAAGGTCAGTTTTGAGCAGAAAATGTGATGTGCCCTCAATGCCTTTTTGGCTGTTTCCTGTTGTTTTGGCACTGAGCCTACCCACAGAATTGAGATACCATTTTTATTGGGAGACTGGGGGGAAGGTTGGGTGGCTGGAAGTGTGTGGCTTCCCGCAGATTCCAGAACTTTCCATCACAAAAATTTGAGAAAAATTTAGTTTTTTTTTTAGAAAGTTTGACGTTTACAAGGGATTCTGGGTAACAGAACCTGGTGAGAGCCACAAAAGTCAATCCATCCTGGATTTCCCAGGATGTCTAGTTTTAAAAAATGTACAGGTTTGCTAGGTTTCCCCATGTGCCGGCTGAACTAGGGTCCAAAATCTGCAGCTAGGCACATTAGGAAAGGAGTCCATTTTCAATGGAAAAATGTGATGTGCCCACATTGCGTTTTGGACCGTCCCTATTGTGGACAGTAGGCCTACCCACTGTAGACTTGGACTGATGCTGGGTAAGTGGGAGTTTGTGGCTCTCTGCAGATTTCTGAAATTTCCATCACAGAAATGTGAGGAGGGTGTGTGTGTGTGTTTTTTTTACAAAGTTTGAGGTTTGCAAGGGATTTTTGGGTAACAGAACCTGGAGAGACCACACATGTCACCCCATCCCGGATTCCCCAGGATGTCTAGTTTTCAAAAATGTAACAGGTTTCCCCATGTGCCAGCTGAGCTAGCGTCTAAAACCCAACACATTGCAAAAACAGGGTTAATTTTCACTAAAACAATGTGTTGCGTCTGGGCCGTTTCCTGTCGCGGGCACTAGGCTGGCCCACACAAGTGAGGTACCATTTTTATTGGGAGACTTAGGGGAACACAGAATTGTAGAGCAAGTGTAATTCCCAATCGACTTTCTATGCTTTTCTGCCTTCCAAATTTAAGTCAATGTTTAAAAAAGATGTCACTTTGAAAAATGTCATTTAATTCATACGCTAGCATGAGTACCCACAATTTTGGAGATGTGCAAATAGCTACTGCTTCTGAACTTTATATTTTGTTCCCATTTCAGAAATACATAGGTGTCCTTGATATCTATTTTTCACTCTTTATATTGTACCAATTGAATTGCTATATACCTGGTACACAATGAAAAGCCATTGCAAGGGGCAACTCAGTTATTGGCTCTGAGTACCTCGGGTTCTAAGTAAACCTACAAGCCCTATATATCACCACAAGCTGAAGGGTCCAGTGGACGTAACAGTATATTGGTTTAAAAAATCTGCCATGCTTAGAAGAAGTAACAGGTGAAAACGTTGGCAAAAACAGCTGTTTTCTTAACTCAATTTCAATATTTTTGTCTTTTTTTATTTTAACTGTTAGTTTATATAGAAAAACCTTGAAGGATCTACACACATGACCCCTTGCTAAATTCAGAACTTTGACTGCTTTTCAGAAATGTATAGATTTCTGGGATCCATTATTGCTTACACCCATTTCTACCACAAAATGGAAGGAGGTTGAAAGTACAAAAAGTAGGAAAAATAGGCTATGTCCCAAACTGTGTAGAAAATTTTGGTTTTCTGACAAAAAGTCTGCCTGTCCCTGAAGCTGGAAAGATGGTGATTTCAGCACCACAAACCGTTTGTTTATACAATTTGCAAGGAAAAAACAGACACTTTCTTCTGCAGCACTTTCCCCCCATTTTCCCTCCAAAAACATAATTACTTTTGTATGTTGGCTAATTTCTAGGTCCCTTCCAACGGGATCCACAAACCCTGGGTGCCTTTAGAATCCTCAGGGTGTTGGAAGAAAAGGACGCCAATTTGGGGTGGATACATTATGTGGACAAAAGGTTACAGGGGCCTAAACGCGAACTACCGCAAATAGCCCAAAACATGGCTTAGCAAAGGGATGGGGTGGGGGGGAGGGGAGGATGGAGGCCTAGCAGCAAAGGGGTTAAGAAACAGAGAGCCGTATCAAAAATTGTTGACAGATCCTATATTGGAATTCATGGAAAAGTTCTATAAACAAGCATTGGCATTGCCAATAGGTCTCGCTTGGGGACCTTATAAGTATTTAGTTTTGCAGCACAATATCCGATTATGCAACAAGGATATTGTGCTGCAAAACTAAATACTTATAAGGTCCCACAAGCGAGACCTATTGGCAATGCCAATGCTTGTTTTATTTACATTTTTTTTTTACCTTTAATTTCCTCTCTTTTTAACAGCTTTGTGGCTGAAAAGAGGCTGCTAATAAAGCGCGGTGGCGGGAGGGGTCTTGAGTGAATTGGGGTCTATTGTGTCTGCTTTGGGCTCCTCGTTTAAAAATAAAGAGGAATTTTATGTTTTTGGGGCGTGTGTGTCTCATTTCTTCATTTTAAGAGGCGAACAGAACTGAGGGAAAGTACCCAAATTCGTTTGCAAACGACGTATGGATTAATTACGCATCCCTTGTTTGTATGCATGCGCTTCGACGCCTCGTCTGGGGTAGTAAGCGCTATATAAATGCAAGTACAATACAATCCACAAACTTACATTACCGCACACGGGCTTCTTATCTAAATTTCGCTGTCAGGCTTGTAAATTCAGATCCGGATGCAAAGTGCGAGTGACCGGGAAGGGGGTGGGGATAGGCAATGCAAATTAGCAAAACACCCATTAAAGTAGTACATTTGAGGAGAGCAAGATCACCTCTGATGTACCTATACTCACATAAATGTACAGTAAATTCAACCAGACACAAGCAGTGCAAGGAGCCGTTCACCAATCAGAGCTAGCCTAGTAAGGAGGGTCTGGGACACTTGATAAAATAGAAAATAGCACAGCTCATAGCGCGAGCTGCTTCAATTTATGGCTAAATTAGAAAAAAAGAGCTCCCAACAATGGTCCGGTTTAAGGAAGGGCAGGAAATGAATGGTCAGCGAACCGGGGGCTGTCGGAGGTTCTCAAGCAGCGCGCAGCCTGGGAAGCAGCGGCCCGTTCTGTGGCCGCTCACAGGCGATTGTTCCTGCCCTAGTAGCACGGCTGTGTGATCCTGCACAGAACAATGGCGATTATCCCGATGGCGGGTCAATGTCACAGATAGCAGGGCAGTGAGACGCATCGATCACAATCGCCTGTCGTGACCTCCTTCCCTTTAAAGTGCACTTCTGGTGTGGGAGAAGTACCCAGACACTCATTAAAAGTAGAATAAAACGACTCCGGAGAGGTTTCGCAAGTAAAGAAAATAAAGCGGAGGCCGCCCGAAGTTCACGCATAAAGTGTCAGGACTCTTAAAATTAACGCAGCCCAGGAGATCGGGTCATACCAATTAAACAATACTGCAGAAATCGTAAAGCTGTTGCACGTGAAAATGTTTCAAGTGGCCATCGAACTGCCATTTTATTTAGAGAAATAAATGTAGGTTCGGCATTATTTCTTGTTTACGTCTACCCAAAATTATAATGTCGCTGGTACTTGCATGTACCTACAAGCAACACACAAATATATAATACCGATGTATTGTTTATAGGTGCGTATAGATTAACTTCTGTCCATTGACTGTAACGGAATACCGGATCTGGAGTTAAAAGCTGACACGAGAGAGCAACAACAACAAAAAAATGCAGAGCGGGAAACTGAAAGTACGGCCGGCCTGCGGCCGGCCATGATTCAATTATAATACCGATGTATTGTTTATAGGTGCGTATAGATTAACTTCTGTCCATTGACTGTAACGGAATAACGGATCTGGAGTTAAAAGCTGACACGAGAGAGCAACAACAACAAAAAACATGCAGAGCGGGAAACTGAAAGTACGGCCGGCCTGCGGCCGGCCATGATTCAATTAGGGGAGGAGAAGCCGCAGAGCGCACGCTGGGCAAAGCCCTTTGATGTGCTTTGCGGCAAATGGAGGGAGGCTGATGCGCGTTCATGTTTAAACACGTGGTTCACATGAACTGCATGAAAACGCCAGCAAAAAGCTGGTGGTTTCATGATGTTTTCGCCACTTGAATTCTCGCTCCGCTCGATGCGCATGCGCGCATCGATAGGTCGCGAGACCTAAAAATTGACAGATTGGCATCAAAGAGAGTTGTTAGGTGATTACGAATATCAGTACCTAAAGAATGACCACCATGTAACCCCCACGATCTATTTCCTACCTAAAGTTCATAAAGATAGAAAAGACCCACCTGGAAGGCCAGTTGTCAGTTCAATAGGAGCATTTCTGGAAATTACCTCAAGATTTATTGATCAGTTCCTGTTTCCATATGCAACAACCCTGCCATTTTATCTCAGAGACTCTCAAGACATACTTAATAGGCTTGAAAGCATACCCTGGAAACCTGGCTAGTGGATGGCCACAGTTTATGTTATGTCTTTGTACACTTCTATCCAGAATACAGATTGAATAAGAACTTGGGAATACTTCCTAAAATCACAATCACCATCTTTGTTACAACATTGAAGAATGATAATGGATATAGTGGGATATAGTGGACTTCTGTCTCCAACACAATGTGTTCTATTTAACAATGAATGCTTTCTCCACAGACAGGGTACAGCCATGGGGACATTCCTAGCACCAATGCTTGCAAATCTTGCTGTGGGTTGGTGGGAGGCGGGGACCATAGTGAATAACGAGAATCAGACCAAAATGGACCAGTTCATCATGTGGGTCCGCTATATCAATGATTTATTTCTGATATGTGAAGGTGAAAAAGAGGACTTTGAGGTATTGATTGAGTCCTTAGATGAGAACCCACTGAAGCTGAAATTCACCCTTGAGATCAGCAACACAGAAATACATTATTTAGACATTAATATATATGTGAAAGATGATGAGCTATGTAAAAGAATTCATAGAAGAAGCACCAGCAGCAACAGCATCCTCCATGCAAATAATGGGCATACACACGCCTTAAAATGGAGTGTCCTCTATGGGGAGTTTCTCCATGCAAGGAGCAATTGTTCAGAAATTGATTCGTTTTAGGGACAAATAAAAGAAATGCACTTGCACTTTGAAGTCAGAGGATATCCAATCAAGGTTTAGGAGGATGAATTAATGAGAGTCCAAAAGAGAAATCTGTTAGAGATCTGTTAGTGGTCTAAAAAACATGTTACATTCAAAGAGGCTGAAGAACCTGTGAGATATATAATGGATTACAATTCATCGCAACAGGAGATTTAAAAAATCTCCTCAAACAAACCTGGCAGATCCTAAAAATGGATGAAACTTTGAAGGATTTACTCTTGTTGCATCCCATGATGACATATAAAAAGACCCCCTCTTTAGGAGACAAATTAATGAGGAGTTACATGCAACTACAAGGAGCAGGCGGAACAATGATTGCCAATTTGCTAACTAAGAAGAAGAAGGGGTTCTGAAAAGGCCAGAAATGCAATTCTCGCTCCTATGATGAGAACAAAAGTCAATTTGAAACACAAACTAGCAAATTGAACAATATCTTGTGATACCCCATTCGTCATTTATGTGTTGGAGTGCTAATGTGGTCAGAAATCTGTTGGAAGCACAGTAAACTAGCTGAAACTACGAATACTTCAACATATAAGAGCTATAAAGAACAAAGACTAGATAGCTAAAAACAAAGGGCTTAATTTATGAGGAATTGGCATAGGGCAGAGTCGCAAGTCTTCTTGCTGCACTGCCTTATGCCAATGAGAAAGGACAGGAATGCACCTTATTTATGAAATATGGTGCATTCTTCTCCTTTCCCCTTGCGCTGGCACACAAGTTGCTGTCTACCACCAACGTAGGCAGGATTGTTTTTGTGCAGGATGGGACACAATCCAGAGAGGGGTTTTCGTCTTGTTATATGTGCTGCAGAATGCACCACACCTGGAAAGAGTAAAAACAAAAAGAAATGAAAAAAATTCTCCTCGTAAGGTTTTGACGCTGCCCCAGGTTTATGTGATTTTGTAATTCTGGGGCAGCATCAAAATCCATGGGTGTTGGATTAGAACATCCATGCAACACCCAAGGCAACACAGCGATTTGCACTGCCTTGTTATACACCATAAATATTATACCATGCAAAGCCATGCAGGGAGACTTTTCGTCGCCTCATAGGTATGGTTGAGATGCTTGTGCCACCAAAGTGTAAAAAAAAGCCATGCTCTGGCGGCGCAAGCCTCTTATAAACAAGCCTCAAATATTCGGAAAGATTTTTAGGTGTTTCACCATCAGGTAGCTACATATAAAATAATGGGCAGCTTAAATGAAAAATACATTTTAAAAGTTGTTACTCAGTGGGAAATGCACTGTAGTACATTATGAAACCTCTATTAGTTAATGCACTGCAGAGGTCTGTGGGTAACCAGAGAGCACAGAATTTAATCTTGGTGATATTGTAAGATTTGATCAATTACAGACAGAACCAGCTCTCAAACACCCTTTACACTTGCAGATTGACTCATAGCTCACATTTGCATTTCATTCAGGCAAGCAGGCACCCTGGCACAAAGGTTTTTCATAGCACAGGAGACTCAATTAATGTAATTTCAGCTGAAGCATTTTAACAATAGGAATCTAACCTTCCCAGGACGGTTGTCTTTTTCCAAAACGATTGAATTCGAGGCACTAGTGAGGCTGGGGGATATGCGCCCCACCTGCCCAGGACTCCATGCCCCCCCCCTAGGGGTCGCGCCCCACAGATTGAAGCTCTCTGCTCTAAACACTTCCAAAGCTGACATTATTTCTATTCACCCTTACCTCTTTGTCCATCGATGTTGAAACTCCTGCTTACCCTGTCTCCTCTTCCCTCAATCTTGGTGTCCCCTTTGATCCTTCTTGTAAAAGGTACTTCAACAATTCATGAAAGTTGCAGCTTTTTATTTCGACAACTTGTCTCTGCTCCTTTCTTCTACATCTCTACTTGGACATCTTTCCACCACACACAGTATTCTTCCCTTATGCTTTTACCATCCATTTATTTATTATGTATGGATATACACATGCTGGGGAAGGAAAAGATACAATAATAACAGGCTTCTTTTTGGTTTTTAACTCTCCACTTCTCTTACACTAGCTCGGACGGCATTGTTACATCTCACTTTTGTTATTCTCTGTCTCTCTCGGTGTTCTGCCCTGTGTGCATGATATGTGTAATGCTTCTTCAAGGTCAAGCAAAGAAAAGCATTGACCTTTGGGTGTGGCTCATCTGACTGGTGTCTATACAAAAATGAATCTGTACTCTCCAAGCAACAACTCATCTGTCTACTAAAGAAAGCTTGTGAGTGGGACCAGGGAATTGTTTTTAGCAATGTGCCATGAACAAGAGGGGCAAAATTCTACAGGAAATTCAAGGATGTGATCCAGCATTTAAATACATAAGATTTGCAAAATTAGATTGCACATGTGTCAATTTTCAATTCCAGAGTGCCTTGAGATAATTGGAGGTACGTCAGGCATGTTAAGCCCTTCTTTCTTAGAGCTGTACATATGTACTGCAAACACAACAATGATGGACAGAATGTGGATCAATGTCACACATTCAACCCAGTCCAAAGATCTGGGCCCAAATCCATCGTTTTTCCACTCCACACCACCCTGGGTTAGACAATGGCGATATGCAAATCAGCGCTGACCCTGTGCCCCATGGGAACAGTCCAGTCCGAACTACAAAAGCCATGTCCTTCCCAGAACGGAAACAAGCATCCGAGGACCGGCCCGGTTTCGAGGTAACACCTCTCTTCAGCCCGGCTAGCTTGATTCCAGTGGTGTGGAGTGCCTGGGACTCACGTCTGAGCATCCCCAGTACACTTAGAGCGGTAACTGCAAACACAACAATGATGGACAGAATGTGGATCAATGTCACACATTCACCCCAGTCCAAAGATCTGGGCCCAAATCCATCGTTTTTCCACTCCACACCACCCTGGGTTAGACAATGGCGATATGCAAATCAGCGCTGACCCTGTGCCCCATGGGAACAGTCCAGTCCGAACTACAAAAGCCATGTCCTTCCCAGAACGGAAACAAGCATCCGAGGACCGGCCCGGTTTCGAGGTAACACCTCTCTTCAGCCCGGCTAGCTTGATTCCAGTGGTGTGGAGTGCCTGGGACTCACGTCTGAGCATCCCCAGTACACTTAGAGCGGTAACTGCAAACACAACAATGATGGACAGAATGTGGATCAATGTCACACATTCACCCCAGTCCAAAGATCTGGGCCCAAATCCATTGTTTTTCCACTCCACACCACCCTGGGTTAGACAATGGCGATATGCAAATCAGCGCTGACCCTGTGCCCCATGGGAACAGTCCAGTCCGAACTACAAAAGCCATGTCCTTCCCAGAACGGAAACAAGCATCCGAGGACCGGCCCGGTTTCGAGGTAACACCTCTCTTCAGCCCGGCTAGCTTGATTCCAGTGGTGTGGAGTGCCTGGGACTCACGTCTGAGCATCCCCAGTACACTTAGAGCGGTAACTGCAAACACAACAATGATGGACAGAATGTGGATCAATGTCACACATTCACCCCAGTCCAAAGATCTGGGCCCAAATCCATCGTTTTTCCACTCCACACCACCCTGGGTTAGACAATGGCGATATGCAAATCAGCGCTGACCCTGTGCCCCATGGGAACAGTCCAGTCCGAACTACAAAAGCCATGTCCTTCCCAGAACGGAAACAAGCATCCGAGGACCGGCCCGGTTTTGAGGTAACACCTCTCTTCAGCCCGGCTAGCTTGATTCCAGTGGTGTGGAGTGCCTGGGACTCACGTCTGAGCATCCCCAGTACACTTAGAGCGGTAACTGCAAACACAACAATGATGGACAGAATGTGGATCAATGTCACACATTCACCCCAGTCCAAAGATCTGGGCCCAAATCCATCGTTTTTCCACTCCACACCACCCTGGGTTAGACAATGGCGATATGCAAATCAGCGCTGACCCTGTGCCCCATGGGAACAGTCCAGTCCGAACTACAAAAGCCATGTCCTTCCCAGAACGGAAACAAGCATCCGAGGACCGGCCCGGTTTCGAGGTAACACCTCTCTTCAGCCCGGCTAGCTTGATTCCAGTGGTGTGGAGTGCCTGGGACTCACGTCTGAGCATCCCCAGTACACTTAGAGCGGTAACTGCAAACACAACAATGATGGACAGAATGTGGATCAATGTCACACATTCACCCCAGTCCAAAGATCTGGGCCCAAATCCATCGTTTTTCCACTCCACACCACCCTGGGTTAGACAATGGCGATATGCAAATCAGCGCTGACCCTGTGCCCCATGGGAACAGTCCAGTCCGAACTACAAAAGCCATGTCCTTCCCAGAACGGAAACAAGCATCCGAGGACCGGCCCGGTTTCGAGGTAACACCTCTCTTCAGCCCGGCTAGCTTGATTCCAGTGGTGTGGAGTGCCTGGGACTCACGTCTGAGCATCCCCAGTACACTTAGAGCGGTAACTGCAAACACAACAATGATGGACAGAATGTGGATCAATGTCACACATTCACCCCAGTCCAAAGATCTGGGCCCAAATCCATCGTTTTTCCACTCCACACCACCCTGGGTTAGACAATGGCGATATGCAAATCAGCGCTGACCCTGTGCCCCATGGGAACAGTCCAGTCCGAACTACAAAAGCCATGTCCTTCCCAGAACGGAAACAAGCATCCGAGGACCGGCCCGGTTTCGAGGTAACACCTCTCTTCAGCCCGGCTAGCTTGATTCCAGTGGTGTGGAGTGCCTGGGACTCACGTCTGAGCATCCCCAGTACACTTAGAGCGGTAACTGCAAACACAACAATGATGGACAGAATGTGGATCAATGTCACACATTCACCCCAGTCCAAAGATCTGGGCCCAAATCCATCGTTTTTCCACTCCACACCACCCTGGGTTAGACAATGGCGATATGCAAATCAGCGCTGACCCTGTGCCCCATGGGAACAGTCCAGTCCGAACTACAAAAGCCATGTCCTTCCCAGAACGGAAACAAGCATCCGAGGACCGGCCCGGTTTCGAGGTACCACCTCTCTTCAGCCCGGCTAGCTTGATTCCAGTGGTGTGGAGTGCCTGGGACTCACGTCTGAGCATCCCCTGTACACTTAGAGCGGTAACTGCAAACACAACAATGATGGACAGAATGTGGATCAATGTCACACATTCACCCCAGTCCAAAGATCTGGGCCCAAATCCATCGTTTTTCCACTCCACACCACCCTGGGTTAGACAATGGCGATATGCAAATCAGCGCTGACCCTGTGCCCCATGGGAACAGTCCAGTCCGAACTACAAAAGCCATGTCCTTCCCAGAACGGAAACAAGCATCCGAGGACCGGCCCGGTTTCGAGGTAACACCTCTCTTCAGCCCGGCTAGCTTGATTCCAGTGGTGTGGAGTGCCTGGGACTCACGTCTGAGCATCCCCAGTACACTTAGAGCGGTAACTGCAAACACAACAATGATGGACAGAATGTGGATCAATGTCACACATTCACCCCAGTCCAAAGATCTGGGCCCAAATCCATCGTTTTTCCACTCCACACCACCCTGGGTTAGACAATGGCGATATGCAAATCAGCGCTGACCCTGTGCCCCATGGGAACAGTCCAGTCCGAACTACAAAAGCCATGTCCTTCCCAGAACGGAAACAAGCATCCGAGGACCGGCCCGGTTTCGAGGTAACACCTCTCTTCAGCCCGGCTAGCTTGATTCCAGTGGTGTGGAGTGCCTGGGACTCACGTCTGAGCATCCCCAGTACACTTAGAGCGGTAACTGCAAACACAACAATGATGGACAGAATGTGGATCAATGTCACACATTCACCCCAGTCCAAAGATCTGGGCCCAAATCCATCGTTTTTCCACTCCACACCACCCTGGGTTAGACAATGGCGATATGCAAATCAGCGCTGACCCTGTGCCCCATGGGAACAGTCCAGTCCGAACTACAAAAGCCATGTCCTTCCCAGAACGGAAACAAGCATCCGAGGACCGGCCCGGTTTCGAGGTAACACCTCTCTTCAGCCCGGCTAGCTTGATTCCAGTGGTGTGGAGTGCCTGGGACTCACGTCTGAGCATCCCCAGTACACTTAGAGCGGTAACTGCAAACACAACAATGATGGACAGAATGTGGATCAATGTCACACATTCACCCCAGTCCAAAGATCTGGGCCCAAATCCATCGTTTTTCCACTCCACACCACCCTGGGTTAGACAATGGCGATATGCAAATCAGCGCTGACCCTGTGCCCCATGGGAACAGTCCAGTCCGAACTACAAAAGCCATGTCCTTCCCAGAACGGAAACAAGCATCCGAGGACCGGCCCGGTTTCGAGGTGACACCTCTCTTCAGCCCGGCTAGCTTGATTCCAGTGGTGTGGAGTGCCTGGGACTCACGTCTGAGCATCCCCAGTACACTTAGAGCGGTAACTGCAAACACAACAATGATGGACAGAATGTGGATCAATGTCACACATTCACCCCAGTCCAAAGATCTGGGCCCAAATCCATCGTTTTTCCACTCCACACCACCCTGGGTTAGACAATGGCGATATGCAAATCAGCGCTGACCCTGTGCCCCATGGGAACAGTCCAGTCCGAACTACAAAAGCCATGTCCTTCCCAGAACGGAAACAAGCATCCGAGGACCGGCCCGTTGTTGTTTTTGCAGTATCCGCTCTAAGTGTACTGGGGATGCTCAGACGTGAGTCCCAGGCACTCCACACCACTGGAAGCAAGCTAGCCGGGCTGATGAGAGGTGTTACCTCGAAACCGGGCCGGTCCTCGGATGCTTGTTTCCGTTCTGGGAAGGACATGGCTTTTGTAGTTCGGACTGGACTGTTCCCATGGGGCACAGGGTCAGCGCTGATTTGCATATCGCCATTGTCTAACCCAGGGTGGTGTGGAGTGGAAAAACGATGGATTTGGGCCCAGATCTTTTGACTGGGGTGAATGTGTGACATTGATCCACATTCTGTCCATCATTGTTGTTTTTGCAGTATCCGCTCTAAGTGTACTGGGGATGCTCAGACGTGAGTCCCAGGCACTCCACACCACTGGAAGCAAGCTAGCCGGGCTGATGAGAGGTGTTACCTCGAAACCGGGCCGGTCCTCGGATGCTTGTTTCCGTTCTGGGAAGGACATGGCTTTTGTAGTTCGGACTGGACTGTTCCCATGGGGCACAGGGTCAGCGCTGATTTGCATATCGCCATTGTCTAACCCAGGGTGGTGTGGAGTGGAAAAACGATGGATTTGGGCCCAGATCTTTTGACTGGGGTGAATGTGTGACATTGATCCACATTCTGTCCATCATTGTTGTTTTTGCAGTATCCGCTCTAAGTGTACTGGGGATGCTCAGACGTGAGTCCCAGGCACTCCACACCACTGGAAGCAAGCTAGCCGGGCTGATGAGAGGTGTTACCTCGAAACCGGGCCGGTCCTCGGATGCTTGTTTCCGTTCTGGGAAGGACATGGCTTTTGTAGTTCGGACTGGACTGTTCCCATGGGGCACAGGGTCAGCGCTGATTTGCATATCGCCATTGTCTAACCCAGGGTGGTGTGGAGTGGAAAAACGATGGATTTGGGCCCAGATCTTTTGACTGGGGTGAATGTGTGACATTGATCCACATTCTGTCCATCATTGTTGTTTTTGCAGTATCCGCTCTAAGTGTACTGGGGATGCTCAGACGTGAGTCCCAGGCACTCCACACCACTGGAAGCAAGCTAGCCGGGCTGATGAGAGGTGTTACCTCGAAACCGGGCCGGTCCTCGGATGCTTGTTTCCGTTCTGGGAAGGACATGGCTTTTGTAGTTCGGACTGGACTGTTCCCATGGGGCACAGGGTCAGCGCTGATTTGCATATCGCCATTGTCTAACCCAGGGTGGTGTGGAGTGGAAAAACGATGGATTTGGGCCCAGATCTTTTGACTGGGGTGAATGTGTGACATTGATCCACATTCTGTCCATCATTGTTGTTTTTGCAGTATCCGCTCTAAGTGTACTGGGGATGCTCAGACGTGAGTCCCAGGCACTCCACACCACTGGAAGCAAGCTAGCCGGGCTGATGAGAGGTGTTACCTCGAAACCGGGCCGGTCCTCGGATGCTTGTTTCCGTTCTTGGAAGGACATGGCTTTTGTAGTTCGGACTGGACTGTTCCCATGGGGCACAGGGTCAGCGCTGATTTGCATATCGCCATTGTCTAACCCAGGGTGGTGTGGAGTGGAAAAACGATGGATTTGGGCCCAGATCTTTTGACTGGGGTGAATGTGTGACATTGATCCACATTCTGTCCATCATTGTTGTTTTTGCAGTATCCGCTCTAAGTGTACTGGGGATGCTCAGACGTGAGTCCCAGGCACTCCACACCACTGGAAGCAAGCTAGCCGGGCTGATGAGAGGTGTTACCTCGAAACCGGGCCGGTCCTCGGATGCTTGTTTCCGTTCTGGGAAGGACATGGCTTTTGTAGTTCGGACTGGACTGTTCCCATGGGGCACAGGGTCAGCGCTGATTTGCATATCGCCATTGTCTAACCCAGGGTGGTGTGGAGTGGAAAAACGATGGATTTGGGCCCAGATCTTTTGACTGGGGTGAATGTGTGACATTGATCCACATTCTGTCCATCATTGTTGTTTTTGCAGTATCCGCTCTAAGTGTACTGGGGATGCTCAGACGTGAGTCCCAGGCACTCCACACCACTGGAAGCAAGCTAGCCGGGCTGATGAGAGGTGTTACCTCGAAACCGGGCCGGTCCTCGGATGCTTGTTTCCGTTCTGGGAAGGACATGGCTTTTGTAGTTCGGACTGGACTGTTCCCATGGGGCACAGGGTCAGCGCTGATTTGCATATCGCCATTGTCTAACCCAGGGTGGTGTGGAGTGGAAAAACGATGGATTTGGGCCCAGATCTTTTGACTGGGGTGAATGTGTGACATTGATCCACATTCTGTCCATCATTGTTGTTTTTGCAGTATCCGCTCTAAGTGTACTGGGGATGCTCAGACGTGAGTCCCAGGCACTCCACACCACTGGAAGCAAGCTAGCCGGGCTGATGAGAGGTGTTACCTCGAAACCGGGCCGGTCCTCGGATGCTTGTTTCCGTTCTGGGAAGGACATGGCTTTTGTAGTTCGGACTGGACTGTTCCCATGGGGCACAGGGTCAGCGCTGATTTGCATATCGCCATTGTCTAACCCAGGGTGGTGTGGAGTGGAAAAACGATGGATTTGGGCCCAGATCTTTTGACTGGGGTGAATGTGTGACATTGATCCACATTCTGTCCATCATTGTTGTTTTTGCAGTATCCGCTCTAAGTGTACTGGGGATGCTCAGACGTGAGTCCCAGGCACTCCACACCACTGGAAGCAAGCTAGCCGGGCTGATGCGAGGTGTTACCTCGAAACCGGGCCGGTCCTCGGATGCCTGTTTCCGTTCTGGGAAGGACATGGCTTTTGTAGTTCGGACTGGACTGTTCCCATGGGGCACAGGGTCAGCGCTGATTTGCATATCGCCATTGTCTAACCCAGGGTGGTGTGGAGTGGAAAAACGATGGATTTGGGCCCAGATCTTTTGACTGGGGTGAATGTGTGACATTGATCCACATTCTGTCCATCATTGTTGTTTTTGCAGTATCCGCTCTAAGTGTTCTGGGGATGCTCAGACGTGAGTCCCAGGCACTCCACACCACTGGAAGCAAGCTAGCCGGGCTGATGAGAGGTGTTACCTCGAAACC
Source organism: Lissotriton helveticus (assembly GCF_964261635.1). Taxonomy (NCBI): domain Eukaryota; kingdom Metazoa; phylum Chordata; class Amphibia; order Caudata; family Salamandridae; genus Lissotriton; species Lissotriton helveticus. The sequence continues at coordinate 1,877,164,531 of NC_136065.1, forward strand.
GGGCCGGTCCTCGGATGCTTGTTTCCGTTCTGGGAAGGACATGGCTTTTGTAGTTCGGACTGGACTGTTCCCATGGGGCACAGGGTCAGCGCTGATTTGCATATCGCCATTGTCTAACCCAGGGTGGTGTGGAGTGGAAAAACGATGGATTTGGGCCCAGATCTTTTGACTGGGGTGAATGTGTGACATTGATCCACATTCTGTCCATCATTGTTGTTTTTGCAGTATCCGCTCTAAGTGTACTGGGGATGCTCAGACGTGAGTCCCAGGCACTCCACACCACTGGAAGCAAGCTAGCCGGGCTGATGAGAGGTGTTACCTCGAAACCGGGCCGGTCCTCGGATGCTTGTTTCCGTTCTGGGAAGGACATGGCTTTTGTAGTTCGGACTGGACTGTTCCCATGGGGCACAGGGTCAGCGCTGATTTGCATATCGCCATTGTCTAACCCAGGGTGGTGTGGAGTGGAAAAACGATGGATTTGGGCCCAGATCTTTTGACTGGGGTGAATGTGTGACATTGATCCACATTCTGTCCATCATTGTTGTTTTTGCAGTATCCGCTCTAAGTGTACTGGGGATGCTCAGACGTGAGTCCCAGGCACTCCACACCACTGGAAGCAAGCTAGCCGGGCTGATGAGAGGTGTTACCTCGAAACCGGGCCGGTCCTCGGATGCTTGTTTCCGTTCTGGGAAGGACATGGCTTTTGTAGTTCGGACTGGACTGTTCCCATGGGGCACAGGGTCAGCGCTGATTTGCATATCGCCATTGTCTAACCCAGGGTGGTGTGGAGTGGAAAAACGATGGATTTGGGCCCAGATCTTTTGACTGGGGTGAATGTGTGACATTGATCCACATTCTGTCCATCATTGTTGTTTTTGCAGTATCCGCTCTAAGTGTACTGGGGATGCTCAGACGTGAGTCCCAGGCACTCCACACCACTGGAAGCAAGCTAGCCGGGCTGATGAGAGGTGTTACCTCGAAACCGGGCCGGTCCTCGGATGCTTGTTTCCGTTCTGGGAAGGACATGGCTTTTGTAGTTCGGACTGGACTGTTCCCATGGGGCACAGGGTCAGCGCTGATTTGCATATCGCCATTGTCTAACCCAGGGTGGTGTGGAGTGGAAAAACGATGGATTTGGGCCCAGATCTTTTGACTGGGGTGAATGTGTGACATTGATCCACATTCTGTCCATCATTGTTGTTTTTGCAGTATCCGCTCTAAGTGTACTGGGGATGCTCAGACGTGAGTCCCAGGCACTCCACACCACTGGAAGCAAGCTAGCCGGGCTGATGAGAGGTGTTACCTCGAAACCGGGCCGGTCCTCGGATGCTTGTTTCCGTTCTGGGAAGGACATGGCTTTTGTAGTTCGGACTGGACTGTTCCCATGGGGCACAGGGTCAGCGCTGATTTGCATATCGCCATTGTGTAACCCAGGGTGGTGTGGAGTGGAAAAACAATGGATTTGGGCCCAGATCTTTTGACTGGGGTGAATGTGTGACATTGATCCACATTCTGTCCATCATTGTTGTTTTTGCAGTATCCGCTCTAAGTGTACTGGGGATGCTCAGACGTGAGTCCCAGGCACTCCACACCACTGGAAGCAAGCTAGCCGGGCTGATGAGAGGTGTTACCTCGAAACCGGGCCGGTCCTCGGATGCTTGTTTCCGTTCTGGGAAGGACATGGCTTTTGTAGTTCGGACTGGACTGTTCCCATGGGGCACAGGGTCAGCGCTGATTTGCATATCGCCATTGTCTAACCCAGGGTGGTGTGGAGTGGAAAAACGATGGATTTGGGCCCAGATCTTTTGACTGGGGTGAATGTGTGACATTGATCCACATTCTGTCCATCATTGTTGTTTTTGCAGTATCCGCTCTAAGTGTACTGGGGATGCTCAGACGTGAGTCCCAGGCACTCCACACCACTAGAAGCAAGCTAGCCGGGCTGATGAGAGGTGTTACCTCGAAACCGGGCCGGTCCTCGGATGCTTGTTTCCGTTCTGGGAAGGACATGGCTTTTGTAGTTCGGACTGGACTGTTCCCATGGGGCACAGGGTCAGCGCTGATTTGCATATCGCCATTGTCTAACCCAGGGTGGTGTGGAGTGGAAAAACGATGGATTTGGGCCCAGATCTTTTGACTGGGGTGAATGTGTGACATTGATCCACATTCTGTCCATCATTGTTGTTTTTGCAGTATCCGCTCTAAGTGTACTGGGGATGCTCAGACGTGAGTCCCAGGCACTCCACACCACTGGAAGCAAGCTAGCCGGGCTGATGAGAGGTGTTACCTCGAAACCGGGCCGGTCCTCGGATGCTTGTTTCCGTTCTGGGAAGGACATGGCTTTTGTAGTTCGGACTGGACTGTTCCCATGGGGCACAGGGTCAGCGCTGATTTGCATATCGCCATTGTCTAACCCAGGGTGGTGTGGAGTGGAAAAACGATGGATTTGGGCCCAGATCTTTTGACTGGGGTGAATGTGTGACATTGATCCACATTCTGTCCATCATTGTTGTTTTTGCAGTATCCGCTCTAAGTGTACTGGGGATGCTCAGACGTGAGTCCCAGGCACTCCACACCACTGGAAGCAAGCTAGCCGGGCTGATGAGAGGTGTTACCTCGAAACCGGGCCGGTCCTCGGATGCTTGTTTCCGTTCTGGGAAAGACATGGCTTTTGTAGTTCGGACTGGACTGTTCCCATGGGGCACAGGGTCAGCGCTGATTTGCATATCGCCATTGTCTAACCCAGGGTGGTGTGGAGTGGAAAAACGATGGATTTGGGCCCAGATCTTTTGACTGGGGTGAATGTGTGACATTGATCCACATTCTGTCCATCATTGTTGTTTTTGCAGTATCCGCTCTAAGTGTACTGGGGATGCTCAGACGTGAGTCCCAGGCACTCCACACCACTGGAAGCAAGCTAGCCGGGCTGATGAGAGGTGTTACCTCGAAACCGGGCCGGTCCTCGGATGCTTGTTTCCGTTCTGGGAAGGACATGGCTTTTGTAGTTCGGACTGGACTGTTCCCATGGGGCACAGGGTCAGCGCTGATTTGCATATCGCCATTGTCTAACCCAGGGTGGTGTGGAGTGGAAAAACGATGGATTTGGGCCCAGATCTTTTGACTGGGGTGAATGTGTGACATTGATCCACATTCTGTCCATCATTGTTGTTTTTGCAGTATCCGCTCTAAGTGTACTGGGGATGCTCAGACGTGAGTCCCAGGCACTCCACACCACTGGAAGCAAGCTAGCCGGGCTGATGAGAGGTGTTACCTCGAAACCGGGCCGGTCCTCGGATGCTTGTTTCCGTTCTGGGAAGGACATGGCTTTTGTAGTTCGGACTGGACTGTTCCCATGGGGCACAGGGTCAGCGCTGATTTGCATATCGCCATTGTCTAACCCAGGGTGGTGTGGAGTGGAAAAACGATGGATTTGGGCCCAGATCTTTTGACTGGGGTGAATGTGTGACATTGATCCACATTCTGTCCATCATTGTTGTTTTTGCAGTATCCGCTCTAAGTGTACTGGGGATGCTCAGACGTGAGTCCCAGGCACTCCACACCACTGGAAACAAGCTAGCCGGGCTGATGAGAGGTGTTACCTCGAAACCGGGCCGGTCCTCGGATGCTTGTTTCCGTTCTGGGAAGGACATGGCTTTTGTAGTTCGGACTGGACTGTTCCCATGGGGCACAGGGTCAGCGCTGATTTGCATATCGCCATTGTCTAACCCAGGGTGGTGTGGAGTGGAAAAACGATGGATTTGGGCCCAGATCTTTTGACTGGGGTGAATGTGTGACATTGATCCACATTCTGTCCATCATTGTTGTTTTTGCAGTATCCGCTCTAAGTGTACTGGGGATGCTCAGACGTGAGTCCCAGGCACTCCACACCACTGGAAGCAAGCTAGCCGGGCTGATGAGAGGTGTTACCTCGAAACCGGGCCGGTCCTCGGATGCTTGTTTCCGTTCTGGGAAGGACATGGCTTTTGTAGTTCGGACTGGACTGTTCCCATGGGGCACAGGGTCAGCGCTGATTTGCATATCGCCATTGTCTAACCCAGGGTGGTGTGGAGTGGAAAAACGATGGATTTGGGCCCAGATCTTTTGACTGGGGTGAATGTGTGACATTGATCCACATTCTGTCCATCATTGTTGTTTTTGCAGTATCCGCTCTAAGTGTACTGGGGATGCTCAGACGTGAGTCCCAGGCACTCCACACCACTGGAAGCAAGCTAGCCGGGCTGATGAGAGGTGTTACCTCGAAACCGGGCCGGTCCTCGGATGCTTGTTTCCGTTCTGGGAAGGACATGGCTTTTGTAGTTCGGACTGGACTGTTCCCATGGGGCACAGGGTCAGCGCTGATTTGCATATCGCCATTGTCTAACCCAGGGTGGTGTGGAGTGGAAAAACGATGGATTAGGGCCCAGATCTTTTGACTGGGGTGAATGTGTGACATTGATCCACATTCTGTCCATCATTGTTGTTTTTGCAGTATCCGCTCTAAGTGTACTGGGGATGCTCAGACGTGAGTCCCAGGCACTCCACACCACTGGAAGCAAGCTAGCCGGGCTGATGAGAGGTGTTACCTCGAAACCGGGCGCCGGTCCTCGGATGCTTGTTTCCGTTCTGGGAAGGACATGGCTTTTGTAGTTCGGACTGGACTGTTCCCATGGGGCACAGGGTCAGCGCTGATTTGCATATCGCCATTGTCTAACCCAGGGTGGTGTGGAGTGGAAAAACGATGGATTTGGGCCCAGATCTTTTGACTGGGGTGAATGTGTGACATTGATCCACATTCTGTCCATCATTGTTGTTTTTGCAGTACATATGTACTGGGCACATGTGTGGCAATTATTGAGTCAATAATTTATAGTTATATACAGTGTGGACCCTGCCATTCAATAAGTCTAGAACTTTTCATCTGATCTAGGTAGCTGTACACGTCACAACTACGTTACCATAGATTTATTGCCAGATTTACATACAATTTAGAAACATACAGAGCCTAAAGATCATGCCTTCCAGCGCAGAGACTCCCTTATTCATTTCAGTTTGAAATCATGTGTCATTGAACATATATGAAGTGATGAATATTGGTATTTCATCAAATGCAGGTTTCTGGCATGTGCTTTTAGTCTGTAAATGCCTGTGATGTGCAGGGTATGAGGTACAGGATGAGACAAAGGTGTTCTAGTTCCTGTTTGCAGGCGGGCAGCAGAGGTGGTGGGTGTGGCTAGCTAGAGGGTGAGGTTGTATTTGCTTCTTGAGTGTCTTTGCTCCCAGTAAGTAGTTACTTTATAAAGCACAGTAAGTCTCATGCACACACGTTTATAGGGTACTGAAGAGGTTAACTCCTGTTACCCAGTTGCGTGTTAATGCTAATTCCGAGAGATGTGAACTGACCACAAGGTGGCGGTATTGCATTACTGAAATTGTGTTTCAGCGCGGTCTTATTTCATGACATCTATTGCCACTGGAAAATGATTAGGATTCTCAGTACGGTTCAGTAGCCAATGGCTTAGCACCATGACCAGAAAACCTGACTTATTATCTGCACTTCTACAAATTGATAACAACAGGTAGAAACAGAACAGAGCGCTCCTATTTTAGTGAGTACTTAAGGAAAAATTGCCTCTCATGAGCGGATGTGGCGGGGAGAGGATGAGGCGCAGCGCCCTGAGATGCCGGCTCGGGAGGTGGGGGCTCGAGGGATGTGGCGTAGCGGGAGGTGGAGATTCTAGCAGGGGGAGAGAGAGTGTGGCGCAACGGCCGGACTTGCCAACTCGGGAGGTGGGGATTCGGGCTCGCGTCTAGGCAACGGCTCAAAATAGTTATTTTGGCCAAATCACCCAATCTCGCCCATGGACAGCACCTAGATACCCTCACAGGTGATAAGCCGTGCTGGATAAGTCTACAAATTACAATTTAAAGTGTCACAGTTCAAATCCCAAAATAAGTTCTAGGAAATTACTGTATCACCAGTGCACAGAGGGGCATTTTCCTTTTTGTTTTTTTAAACTCAGGACACCATGCTGTATTCAGAGGTCGAAGTGGGAAGGGAAACGACGACCCCAAGATTTATCGGTTTAAACAAAACAGTTCTTATACGTTTTTTGTTTAAAAAACAACCGTTCCTGCTTGGGAGCCAATTTAGCTTTAGCGAACAGTATCTTGAATTGGTCCTTTTAAAGTAAACCTATAACAAATAGTTGCGCACTTGGAAGATTCGTCTTTTTAAAAAAAAAAACATCACTTTTGAAAGCACTGCAAGCATTTATACAAATTCTTTTTGCACGTTTTGCGACAGCTTGTGAGAAACCTATCTTATACTGTGTGTAGGTAATTTAGGTTTTAAACTCATCCCTTACTTAGCAGTCAACAAGGATTCAAATCAATGATCTGCGTACAGCCAACTCTATAAGAACTGATCGCATTAACCAACCAAACTGCAAAATTAATTTCCCTAAGAATAGATTTAAGTTGCATTTATTTGTCATTTAAGGTGTAGGTGAAAAGTCAGCGAAATATGTTTTTCTGACCGTACTCCCACAATCGCTGACCACACCCGTATTGTACTCAAGATCACAGTTACCATACTTTTCTTTATGCACCTCGTTGCTGACTGTATTGGAGGATTTATAAAGTGCTTTAAACCAGTATGAGGTCGTATAGTAAGTTTGATTCACTCCTTGGACATTCACGTTTTGCACAGCCACAGGAAGGGGTCTATTTACTAAGATTTAATATTGTGTTTGCGTCACAAAAGTGACGTGAACCAAAGCTAAATTAATTTTTAACTAATTTACTTTCCAGCGCTAAACTTGTTTAGTGCTGGAAAACACTTGAAAGTAGCACATAGTTCTGCTTTGCATTACTTAGCGCCAAGGGGGTGTACCATGGGTGGTGCATGGGCGTTCCCATGCAACCAACCAAGATTTCTGATTTCTGATTTATCTCCTCAATGCAGGCACCCTTGCACCATGGTGCAAAGGTGCCTGCGTTGGCACACGGCGGCCCATTGTGCACCAGCGCGGGGGAAAAGGACAGGAATGCGCCGTATCTCAGAGATGCAGCGTATTCCTGCCCTTTTCAAGTTAGTCTAAGAATGGTATTTTGTACTGTGAGGATTCCCTTCCGGTACAAAACTTATGCTATACTCATGGAGATACCCTTACACTATAGTGCAAAAGTGTGTTTGTGACGCACTATAGCATATTTGTATGCCAGCGCTAGGGAAAGGAGAGTGCCATATTTCTGTAAATCTGCCACTCTCCTGCTCTCTCCCACTCACGCAGCGCAGCATTTGCAGCTGCTGTACCTCGCTCTGTGGGAAACATGTAAATAAGCCCTTAAGTGTTTTTTGCATCTTCAGTCCGTCTCGGTTGAAGGCAAACTGTAAGCTACTTTCGTGCATGCCTAAATTGTGCTTTTAAAAAAAGATTTTCTACAAAACACATTGTGGCTAGAATCCTATGAGCCTCATTTATGAGGGCCCTTGTGCGGTCAGAATGACACTATTTGTAACGTTCAGTGGAGCAGGAGCCTGCTCCATATTTACGAGGCAGCACTAAGCCACATTTTTTGGCTCAATACTGCCTCATAAATATTGTCCCCTTTAACGCAGTTTTCTGCGTTAAAGGGGCATGCAATGGGTTTTGCTGGGGGCATTCTCAGCAGCATCCATGGCATTTTGACACTGCCCCAGATTTACGAGAAATTGTAAATCTGAGGCAACGCCAAAAACCTACGCCTGGAGTAAAGGAAACACAACAAGGAGAAATATCTTTATTTCTCCTCGCTTTTCCTTTTTCTATGTGTGCTGCATTCTGCAGCCCACATTGAAAAATGAAAAAGTCTCTTTTGGTTGTTTTTGTGCAGGCAGGTATCCCTTTCTGCACAAAAACCATCATCTCCTCAGTCAGTCAGTCAATCTTTATTCGGGTACCACAGCACCCATAAAAGCACAATATAAAATACATTACATACATACATGTGAAAAATTTTGGCCGGACAAATAGTCTAAATACATTCATTATACAGGTCATAAAGTGAATTAGTGCAAGATTTAGAGTCATCACAGTACAAAACTATTTACATAACCCTCAGTCTTCAACCATGGATCTGCGAGCCCTTATCTCCTCAATGCAGGCACCCTTGCACCATGGTGCAAAGGTGCCTGCGTTGGCACACGGCGGCCCATTGTGCACCAGCGCGGGGGAAAAGGACAGGAATGCGCCGTATCTCAGAGATGCAGCGTATTCCTGCCCTTTTCAAGTTAGTCTAAGAATGGTATTTTGTACTGTGAGGATTCCCTTCCGGTACAAAACTTATGCTATACTCATGGAGATACCCTTACACTATAGTGCAAAAGTGTGTTTGTGACGCACTATAGCATATTTGTATGCCAGCGCTAGGGAAAGGAGAGTGCCATATTTCTGTAAATCTGCCACTCTCCTGCTCTCTCCCACTCACGCAGCGCAGCATTTGCAGCTGCTGTACCTCGCTCTGTGGGAAACATGTAAATAAGCCCTTAAGTGTTTTTTGCATCTTCAGTCCGTCTCGGTTGAAGGCAAACTGTAAGCTACTTTCGTGCATGCCTAAATTGTGCTTTTAAAAAAAGATTTTCTACAAAACACATTGTGGCTAGAATCGATTATATGAAAAAGGAATGCTGAGAATGTCTGGTGAAAAGCAGGGCTTGCATAATGAAAATTATAACTAGCATAGGAAAAGCCAATAGGTACCGTCAATGCTACAGCTATTGGCCTTGTCAATGTCTTTTAGCCATCCTATGGAGCAGCACAGCTGTTATGCTGCATAACTGAAAGTCAGAGAAAAAGTGCTATAAAGCAGCCAGCGCTGGTTGGGTCATCGCATTTTTTTCTGGTGGGAGAGGTGGGGAAAGCCCAACTCTGGTTCAACTTGGACCTTTGAGCCCAAAGGAAGCCAAACTTTTATGTGGCTTCTGCTTGCCACCTAGGCTGTCACCTCATGCGCCAAAAATTGGTATTTTGTGTGAATACCCATCTAGTGCCTGAATTGCACAGTGTGAAATGACAAATCCCAATTTTCTGGCTTGAGTAAATTGTGTAATCCTCAGCAATAATTTTATTTCACTGATATGCCTTCAAATATGTACATTTAGGATGTCCGATGCACAGACACTTTTTTTTCTTCTTTGTTTAATAGACTAAAATGTTGCTCTGTCTGAAATAAAGCTCTACGTCACAGAGGGTAAACATGACCGCTAACGTTCCTCTTCGTGCACTAATGGCATTGTCAGGAGCGCAGGGGGAAGGCAGGAATGCTCTCAAGTTAATGTTTGAAAACTATCACTTGTATTAAATATCTCTCTGGGATGTACTAATGGGAAACGCATGTTAAAGAAATACATTTCTTCTAATTTTGAAAAACGTTATTACATGATGTTTCTACGTGATATTCATTGCATGATTTACATGGCAACTATTTCCAGCGCTTGCCTCGTGCACAGGGGCTTAGAGCCAAGCTACTTCCTGTTGATCTGTTGGCTTGCCCACCTCTAAACAGAATGCAGGTGAGGGTGGGAGGTTCAGGTTCATTATAGCCATGGCCCGATCTGCACGGATATGTCCCACCAGGCCCGAACTGGCCGTTGCGGGCACCGGGCAATCCCCCGGTGCGCCGCATGGGCAGGGGCCGGTTTGGGGCCCCTGGGGGCCGTTTTTGTTACAGGGCTGTAATTGCAGCACAGCTGCAACAAAATCGGCCGAAAGCCGGCCCTGGCAACGAGCTCAGCCGCACCCCGGACCCCCCCCACCCCCCTTCGGGAGGAGGGGGCCGGCCGAGCACTTTGAAAAGGGCCGGTTTTGGTTCCCAGTCAGGCCCTGTGTCCTACCCAGAAATGGCCTGGAGTTGAATGACTCGTAAGATCCAAACCTGGGAAATGAGGGCAGTGAGAGAAACAAAATAAGGGGTATATTTATGAAGGGGGTTGCAGTGGTCTTGCACCCTGCAACAGGGTGCCAGCTCGACGCAAGCCCAAAATGCGAGTTATGAAGGCTCTGAGTGGTTTCATAAATCTAGAGAAAAGCAGCGCAAATTGCTGCTTTGCGTTACTCTGCCCTGGAAAGGCATTCCATGGGCGTTGAGTGGGTGTTCACATGCAATTCCCTTGGTTTTTGATGCTTTCCCAGATTTACCAAAAGTGGTAAACCGGGAAATGCGCCAAAAGGAAACGCCTTCTCATGGAGGTTTAACGAAGAGAAATATCTTTATTTCTCCTTGTTACTTCCTCCTTCTCGTGTGTTGCATTCTGCATTACGCATAGAAAGAGGAAAATGCCCTCAGGATTATTTTGGTGCAGGAAGGTGTGTTTCCCTTCCTGCACAAAAACAATCCTACATACAACAGAGGCCCATTCGCACCATGCACTATGTTACCCTTGCACCATGGTGCAAGGGGGCCTACATTGGTGCTAGCCAGTCAAAATGGAGCCAGCGCAGGGACAAAGGCAAACATGCTCTGTATTCTTTTAAATACGGTGCATTCCTGTCCTTTCCCACTCACACAGCCCAGCAAAGCAAGGTGAGTTGCTGCACCTCATTGCGTGACTTCCTCATAAATATTCCCCTGTGTATTTGTATTAAACAGTATAGAACACATCAGTTCAATTTCATGAACTACAATGAATTTTCTAAAACCCCTTTTATAAATAGGTTAATTAGGACTGGGAAAGCCAAAGTATTTTATAAAATTATTATTATGTTAGTCTTCAAAATCAGCCCTTGTAAGTTTTAGACATTCATTTTGCAAACTGGAAGTCATGCCCAGTACTTTAACAAGGTGCATTAAAATAAACTATACAAGATAGTAGGTGAGGTGATAAAGGGCATGCTTTCAGGCGCTGAATTCGAGTGCTGTAACTCCTTTTATCAACCGGCGTGACCCTAAGATTGGGCACTGATACACGGCCGAAATATGTCAACCACCTGGCAGTAAGTAGTGGTGTAAGGAGCACATTATATCTCCCTATTACCACCATCCTTCACGTTTTTAATCCTAGAGAATCTAGAAATAAAGTTTAGGTATGGAGACCTCCGAGCTAGTTTTAAATCCACACCACACTGCACTTTCAATTCCGGCATTCCCATTCACTATTGAAAGCATTGTTCTCTCTCTTTTGTGTTGTGTTTGTCTTCCCCACCCTTATTGCTCCACCCCTGGCATTGGCTACGCGGGCTGTATTGTAAGCAGCCCTATGATGAAGCATGTCACACATTTATGTGAGTGAGGGTAGTATTAGGACACATAGCACATGCCACCACTGGACCACTGCACTACAATCTTCACTCCCTACTCCTCTTGGTGTGTATAAGTATTTGACTGGGGGTTCAGAATAGGTGAGTTCCATACCCTCTCCCCTTCTCTTTTGTGTGTAATAATAAATGAGGCTGCACATGCGCTCTAAAGTTGCCTTTTTGAAATGTATTCTGGACCTGTTAGTGTTGCTTTCCATTCCATAAGAGTAGGATTCTCCAAAGTCAGTCCTGGAGGGCCGATCCTTTCTAGAATTTGAGCATATCCCCATTTAGATAAATGCAGTTATCTTAACAATCTGGCATGGATGTGGCCCGCCACGACCTGCTTTGGAGAACCCTGCATAAGGAGGAAGGCATGTGGGAGGAGTCTATTCTCTGGCCTCCAATTGAGTCTTGGCTATAATCCCATTCGGAACTCTATTGCAACACCAGATATGGACGACTGAGGCTGGGTGATACATGTGCCTCTTCAGAGAAGATTGCAGCCAATAGGATGAGACGTAAAAAGTAACAAAATAAGCAACAATGACAGGGGTAGAAGGGGGGAAGGCAAGGAATAATAATGAGTGAGCAAGCAAGCAACAATGATGGGAGTGGGAGTTGCACACAACAGCGGCAAGTATAGATGGTGAGGGAGCAACAATGATGGGAGAAGCAAGTAGAAGAAAAGCAATTGAATCCAAGCACAAGCAGCAGAAGGATTCTGATAATGAATTATTCAATACTTGGTCCATGCTCCAACGAAGGGAAAAACACACTAAAACAAAGTGAAACCAGCACATGCTCACCAATGAAAACCAAGAAAATGAGAGTGATAATGAAGTCAACCAATGGTAAGTAATGGGCAGGCTCTAAGCCCGCCCCCTTTAAGTTAACAAAAGACCGCTCAAGAAACGGTTTATGCGCTGTCTCAGGCGAGACCTAAAAATGGAGGCTGATAATTTGAAGGTCCATCAGAACAGCAAGTACACCAGAAGGACCATCCTCTTGTAAATGGTAATGAATCGGAATCTAGGACTCATCCCTGCTGTTCATTGTGTTGCTCTCCTTCTAGATTTACACTTATAAGCACTGCTATATACATACTCCATATAGCTAGTCTGCCAAGTTCATTATCTACTCCTGGTACCTATACACAACAGGGTTTTCAGCTTTACTTCAGCTTTCCAGAAATTATTCCTCTCTGTAGGCTTTTTCGTTTTCATTGGGGCTTTGGCATCCACAGTAGTGATGGAAGCCTTTTTCATGCATATAATTCTCCTCCTTTGTGAGACATAAAAGTTTATGTATGCGCCAAACAGTCTACAAACCTCTAGTCTCACAAGAAGGTCTTGGCTGAATCCTTCTTGCTTTTGTACTGTCAAGGGGTGTGGAAAATTGCATCCATATTTTGTAACTTTTGAGAATGTTGCCAAAATCCTTTGAAAATTGGAAAAGGCTGCAAAGATTTTGGCTTTGGAATTCTGAATAGAAATAGTTGTTTTTCTAAGAAGTTGCACATATCCTTTTTTATTACTAAGTAAATGGCTCTGCATGAGATATTATTGCCATAAAGCAATTAGTGGTTATTTAAAGCTTGGAACCTGATTTAGCAGAAGTTCTGGTTCCGAAACTCATGGATCCACGGCCCCATTTGGGGGGTGGGCGGTTGCTCGGTTTCGAAGTGGAGCCTCAAACCCAGCTGTCTGTCCACCACTGGGCTGGCTGACCACAGTGGCATTCGCCAGGCCCTATTTACTGTTAGTGTTCTTTCCTTTCCTGAAGTGCCATGTGAGGCATGATGGCCCCCGGTAGAAAATATTCCAATGAACCACACATGTAGGGAGAAACTTCTTGCATGTCAAGCCTCTGCTTCGGGGGTTACTTGCTGCAAGGCAAAAAGGAATGCAGAGCTGCCTGCTTCAACATGGCTGCCTCTTCTGCACTCAACAGTAATGAAAATGCATCCGCTGCCATGGCTGATTCAGAATCAATCACTGCAGAGAGCCATGCAAAGTGCGTAATACAGGCCCGCAGCCCCCGCGGTGCTGGGCGCCCCTTCAGCACAGCCAGAGAGCTCCAGATTGAGTTCAGAGGGGCCCCCCCACGTACCTTGCAGGGGGGCCCCCCTCAAGTTTCGTTGCGCCAGTGAATCAGGAAGACAGGGATCTTTAAATATGGCTGATAGTTTACAGATTCACTGAAGGAGAGAGGGCTAGGAAACCCGCTGATGTCTAAGAAAGCTGTTTAGTATTGTTTCCAGCTGCAAAGCATGGACCGTGGGAAAGCCCTACAAAAAGTAAGCTTGCAGCGGAAAATGGTGGATCTATTTTCCAGCTTGTCTTGGTTTGATTAAAGTGCAGCAAGCTATCCAGGGAAAATTATCTACCCCACACTTGTACGAATGCTAACGAGGAAACTTTGCACACCTTCCTAAGGGCGAAGATACATCTTCATTGGTAATAAATCTAACTTTGCTGCGTCTAAGTTGCAGCGTCCATCACACGCCACTTCTTCCTCCTTTCCTCCAGTATGAACTTCGTCCCATACATTCCTGAGTCTGTTCTCCTATACATCTTGTGATTTACCCCATGGACTCTTTAACAAATCGTCCCTATCCATTCCGTAAGTGAACATCCTACCGCAGGCTAGGCCTCACTGGCGATGTGTACATTATCAACACCACTCTCTATTGTTGTTCACACTTCGCCCTACACTCCTACACTCCTATTCCTGCGCTCTTCACTGGTTGAATGATCGTGTATGCCAACGTGAGTCGTCATCAAAGACCAAAGAGATGCTCAACAATGTCACTATTGTGTATATTGGACTGAAACAAACTCTCGCGTCACCACAGTTCTACATCTTTCATGCCTAAGTACAATAGTCAAGAGAACCCTCCCAGTGAGGTCTCTATCATTACCCTCTAATCTTTTTTCCACCATAGTCACTGATGTCCCTACTTCTGCCCTGTCAAAATCTTCACACAGTCTCCTCTTCCACTAGGCTACCTCTCACCCTTTGGAGCCTCCAAGGAGGGTGAGACATTATCGGCCACATGCATCAATGTTGCCGTTTGCGAATCCTTAATTGCGAAAATTAAGGAATCGCAATTAAGAATTCGCAAACGGCAATGCATGAATAATTCCCTTTTTTTTTTAGATTTCTTATTTTTCCTTAATTGCGATTCACAATTTGTGGAGATAGATGTAATTGAAACCAGAAGTACGAACTAAATTAAGGGCCCGATTACGAGTCTAGCGGTGCGGTGCCGGAACCGCCCTGCCGCCAACACCAAATCTGTGGTGAAGCGGTACACCAGATTAGGAGTTTTCTCCTGTCTGAATAACTTTTTTTGGCATTCCCAGCATTGTTCAGTTCAGTTTTGCTTTATTCGATTTTGGTTTTAAAATCATAAAAGCGTACAGTTAAAAAAAAAAACAGTCATGAAACAAAACATGCAATAGCACAACATATGCACAAGTTAAAAAACTTTGGCCCAGCCTGTGGGAATAATTTCATTATTGTTACGTGCCTTTCACAGGATTAGCATTCACAGATCTACCATTACATCAGCTTGTCGCTTACTAGGAGCAAATTGATAGAGCTTTCCATGCTTATAGTTATGTTACATTTGTTCGAATCGATTAGAAGCGGAAAAGCTACTACCATTCAATACACGGGCGCTTCTACCCATCGAGTAATTATACCCTGTCTTTGATCTTGATAAGGGTGGTATGACACACAGGGGTAAAAGTCGTGTAAATCCCAGGTGGATATAGAGCCGTCTCCTACTTGTGGCTGCCAGGTTTTCAGATATGGGACAATATGTCTGTTCCTAAATTTAACTAGCACTAAATCACCAGGAATGTTTTTTGGGAGAGAACCTAGCCAGCCCACCCTTCTGACACTCACTATACTTCCATTAAGGTCGGTTGGCAGAGGTCTATTTTTTGTTAACCAAAACATAACCTTGTTTAGCAGATCTTCTTGTCTTTCGACTTTTCCATGAGTAAGTGCTGGTACTCCCGAAAGGACATATACAAATGGGGCGGCCTCCGGTGGTAGGTGTATGTAAGGTGCTTTATTACACTCTGCTCTAAGAGCAGTATGCCGTGCTAAAACGGGTTTAGAGGGGATTTTAGGAACATTCGAGGCTGATGTATTAAGGGCTAGTGGCTGAATTTGGTCAGTAGTGCTTTGTGTAGTTAACATAGGGACTTCGGGGGCAGCAGGTGGCTGGGAACGGTTAGATGTTACAGAGTTTTCAGTGGGAGGCAGGTTGGCCTTGATCATTTCTTCTAGTCTCGTCAACCTGTCCCCCAGAGAATTTAGTTTTTCCACCAGCGGTGATGTAATAGATGTAATCAGTCGTTCAATCTGGGACAGTAAAGTTAACTGGGAGGGAAGTATTGAGTGGTCTAATTTTTCTGCAGCCTCTGAGGTTAAGGGGGAGTTAGTGGTGGAAAGTAAGGGGCTTATGGACAGTTTTTGTAGCTTTGGGTGATTCCCATTGTGTTTATCCCCTTCGTACTTCCTTTTAACGGATGAAACCTGGGGGAGTACTATATTTTGGATGTTAACTTTTTGAGGTAATAGGGGGTGTTCCAGCGGGCAGTCATTAGGGGATAATGTACCGATACTATTGGGGTGACAAGATAAGGCACTAATTTGTTCGGATCTCGGTTCTACTGGAACATACCTAGTTTTACAGAGGATATTTAATTCCTCTTCCAGTGAGAGGCTTTGCACAATACCGCCTGTTAGTAAAGGAGAGTCTAGACTAAGTATACTATCTACGGGCTGGCAAGAATTATTTCCATCTGTTTCACTAGGAGTGGGTAATATTATCCCGTTTAGGTGGTGGACTTGTGTCCCATGGTATGACCCCCCCTGAGGAATGGCATTTCTGTTAACCCCCTTACGAGTCATAATATGGCTTGGTTATGAGTAAGAGATATATGAGTAATACCAAGCAGTAACACGGTCAGGAAATTTAAAGTACAAAAATCAAAGTCCGTGAAATAAATCAAATATTATATTAAGTAAACCACGAAGTATGGAGTCCAAGTCTCTTTACCTCCTCTTGTGGGAAAAACCAAGGGGCGTGGCCCGTCCCGTCCTCCTCAGGCCTCTGAGGGCCACAGAGGGCCCGCCCTTTGCCCGGGCTTAGCCCTCGCGCGAGCCCGCTACGCGAGGGCTGTCCTCCTTTTTCTATCCCCTCCGGGGGCGGAAGTAGCAGCAGAGGAGTCTGGGGGATGTAGTTTCCCCACCCCACGGCAGCCACTATCCTGTAGTTCAGCGGCGGCGGGGGAGAAGCATCAAGGATTCCCAAATGTCCTGTGGGCAGCAGTGAGCAGGTAGGGTTGATTCTCCCCCCAAAACGAGTCTTCTACCCCCCAAAACGAGTGTTCAAAGGAGCGCCCAGCAGTGCCTTTAAAAACAGGCACCAAAAACGCCAAAACAGTTTCTGCACAGCATGAAATGAAAAGTCTATGCCGTGCAGGCACTGGTGTGCTTGCACACGGGGGCACATGTTGTACATGTGCATCCACAGGGGGCAGAGGCAGTTTCTTCTCCACCAGGGTTTACCTCCATGTAAACCCTAGCAGAGAGGAAACTCCTAATATGCTTGGCGGGATAGCAGCAGTCCCGCCAAGCATATGGTTGCCTCCTAACCACCGCAACACTGCCAGGGAATGGCAGTTCCCTGGCGGCTGCGGTGGGGCTGTGGCGGTCCCATCGCCCATCTCATAATAGGGTGCTGGGGAGATTGCCACTACTGTGCCCCCGTGAGGTTGGCGGTCCATTGACCGCTAGACTCCTGATCAGCCCCCAAGATGGCAGCCACGTGCATCAAGAGCCGGTGTAAATCAATTCTCGGAGCATGTCATTTCTCATGTTCAGCTCCATGGTTTGTTGAGAATGTGTAAACAGCATGTACAGATGTTCTAGCTCTGTGTATACTTAACTCACGGTCTAAAAGAAAGGCACATTCATTAACACGATTAAACTGTCCAGTTGTGCAGCAAAAATAGTTCTCTTTACAATCTTGGCAAAGGTTACTTTGTAGTCATCTTTAGGACATAAATAATTATGCCTGTTTACAGATTCCCAGTCCTGTTAACGGGAAAGCAATAAACCTGACATTAACTAAAGTCATTAGTGGGTGCTCTGCAGTAACATTACATAGCTAGTAAAGCCCCACCCCAAGTCACTTGCAGTCCAATTCCCCTTTAAAGGCTTGATTTTCAGCCACTCTTCAGCTATCTGTATATTGTACATTGTAATACTTCAGACCGCCCTATGGACATTCCCCTTCCTGGGCCCCTGGAGAAAATGCAGATTATTTGGTCTTGTCATGACTTGGTTATTCCTTTAAAAAGATGTCAAGCAGACGACCCCAGGCACCAGAGCCCCTCAGAGACCACTACAGTTTCATAATGACCGCCTACAGGCAAGGGGAGGCAAAGAAGAATTGACATTGTTAAATATTTGGACGTTTGTATAGAGAAATTGCATTCTGAAGCTTCACAAACACATACACAACAGGTACCAGCTGTGCAAGCTTCTCTCACATGCAATAGGATGTACAACACACACCTCCCCCGCCCCGCAACATCCACCCCCACCCCTCTACAGAGCCAGGTCCCTGAAGGTTGCGGAGGCATGTTTTTGTGCGAAGGGGAAAAATGTCCTTGCAGATTTTTCAAAGTGAGGGGGCATAAAGAGCAGGAGTGAACAGTGGAGACTGCCAAACTCTGTCTGTGGCGAGGAGTGAATATCTGGCACAAACTGCACGCAGAGAGTGGGACATAATTGCTACATTGATGTTGGGGAGGAGGGAGAGGATATCTAAATTTGCTATATAGCAATAGGTTCTGAAGGGTTCCTTGTGATATACTTTAGTTACCTTCCTTATGTGCAAGTCTCAACCTCACCAAAGAATATTGAGGTTTATATCCTGTAACAAAACCGACAAACTGCGAGGCAGATTTACAAGAAAGTGACGTATCTGTAAAGATGCGTCACTTTTCTAGCGCCACCCTGAGAAACCCTTGCGCCACTATGGATGCGCCGTATTTACTATAAGGCGCACCATGGCGCAAGGATTGACAGATGCGTCAGAAATTCTGATGCATCTGTTGACGCAAAAGTCACGCACTGCTGGAGTCATGTCGCAAGCACGACGCAACTCCAGCAATGCAGGGGGAGGCCTATCCTCATTGTGCTGTGTCACTCTTTACGGCTGCTTCAAACAGGTGTAAGAATTTGACGCAGTGGCGTCCAAGAAGTGGCGCAGTGAAATCTACAAGATTTCACTGCGTCACTTCTATGAGGCTTTTTTGCATTGGAACGCCCACCCTGCATACATTATACCTGACGCAGGTATGATGTGACGCAGGGTTTTACAACTTCACACATCTCCCTAGATGCGTCACATTGTAAATGGGCCACATTTTTACGCTGCTGCTGTGTCACAAAAAGTGACACAACGCAAGCATACAAATGACACAGGGGCTTGTAAATCTGCCCCTAGATGTTTTGTGACTGATGTGTTTGTAGCACTTGCACTTTGGTAGTCACCATATTTTTATGAATTGACTTGTACCCTATTTATTACGCCAGGAAGCAAATACTGTGACTGTTGCATTTGCACTTTTTTTCATTCAAACGACTAATACTTATATTTAACTTACAATTTATCTGCCATCATAGTGATATCTCTGGATGGTTTCTGGAAGTTAACCATTCTAATCCTGGCAGAGTATTTATAGTATTTCATTCCATTCGACATGTTTTAAATGTATAATCTGTATCTTTTATGGTTTGATAAACCAAATAAAGATCTATTGAATTGAAGTGACAAAATGCATGTTTTCTAAAATGTCATAAAATCATACTATCAAGTATAAAGTCATGGGATGGCATATCTTCCAGAGCTATCTATTGCCTTTATTTTGTTCCTAAACATCAGCTTCTCAAAATATACATACTTTGCTGTCAAATATATCTTTGCGTTGGGATAAATAAACTCAAAAATCACAAACACAAGTATGTTATTTTAATGAAAGGCACTATGCTGTCTAAAAACAGTGTCTTATTTATTTATTTCCAGTAAATATACGTTTAATCCTCAAATATCAGTGTCTTACTGGGAGACAGATTGTTATGGTTTGCAGATTTGCATAGCGCACTGTTAGTACTGGCTATTTCTGGTAGGCTAAGGCTGACGCCAAAGCCAGGCAGAAACCACCATTCTAGTCAGGGCAAGGGAGTCACACGCCAAGATAACCCCTGCTCACCCCCTTGGTAGCTTGGCACGAGCAGTAAGGCTAAACTTGGAGGCAATGTGTAAAGCATTTGCGCCAGCACACAACAGCAACAACATCCTAGGCACACCACAAAAGGAACTCCACACAAGGTTATGTAAAAATAACTTCTGTATTGTCAAAACACATTAGATAGAAAACACACATGTACATTGTGCCAACTGGCACGGGCAATATTCATAAGGGATTATTTACAAGACAGGGCCACATGGGTCACTGTCAGAATTAACACATTTAGAAATAGTACTTTGTAGATCATAGAAAATAAGATATAAAACAAAATAACTGTTATAAATCACAACCAGTATCTACTGGTAACAGGTAAGTACCACCTAAGCAACTCTAACCACCTTAGGAGAATGTCACGCAGGGGACCAGGACCTCACTAGGACCACCTGTACTAAAAAGAACAACCACCTAAGTATCACACAGCATTTAGGGGTATAAGCACAACACATTACACATGATGCATAAAAACACATTCAGCAGTGTAGTAAAGGGAAACACATGATGCATAAAACATTCAGAGGTGTACGGACAACCACCTAAGTATCACACAGCGTTTAGGGGTCTAGAAAAGAACACATTACCCATGATGCATAAATATACATTCAGAGGAGTAGTAAAGGGAAACACATGATGCATAAACCTACACATTCAGCGGTGTTAAGAACAAAGAAGACACATGATGCATTAAAAACATTCAGAGGTGTCAGGAAAGAAAACACAACTCAATAGCGCAAAGACACATGATGCCTAAAACATTCAGAGGTGCAAGGAAAAACCACACAATTGCGCAAAACCTACATAAGCCACCACCTGTGGCAGTCCCTAGGCCAGGCCTTGTTGGGGATAGGACGCCCTGTGTCTCAATGTCAGGGGCCAAAACGGTGCAGGTGCCACCTACTTGCTGGGCACCTGTGGACAATCCCAAGACCTAAACGGTGCAGCTGCCCACTAATTGCTGGGCAGCTGGGAACTTCCAACTGCGACAGGGTCCTCACTGACCCTTGGGCGTAAACTGCGCCCACTGCTGGAGCCACACAGGCTCTGGGCATGTCACGTGCCCCAACCGTTGGAGCCACACAGGCTCGGGACATCACACATGTCCTAAACGTTGGAGTCCCTCCCGGGGGACTCAAAATGAACCAAATGCCAGGCAAGAGCCTCTCATGGCTCGCTAAACAAATGTGCTGCGTGGGGCTTCTCAGGGCTCCACATGAAGCCATGCCCCTGAGCCTCTCGGGGCTCTCAAAGCAAATATGCCCCCGGAACCTCGGGGGCTCTAAGACACTAAAATGCCCCCGCTGAGCCTCGTGGGCTCGGTCTCAATAAAAATGCGGGCGGGAGCCTCTCAGGGCTCTACACACGTTGGGGCGACCCACTGCCAACCGGGGCCGCCCTTGAAGCCCTCGTGGCTTCACACTGACAATAAGCGCGAGCTCGCGCTACTGGGTGGGGGGGCGGACACCGACAATGTGTCCCGGCGCCCCTCCCTTTCTTCTGCCCCACTCACCGGTTTGCTGGCGATCGGCGGCTCTCCTCACTCGGGGCTCCCTCAGCACACGGGAGCCCCGCAACCGCCCATCATTCCGCTTCTCCTCTTTTGACGCGGCAGCTCTTCTCCGGCGGGCAGCTTCACTGGCGGCGGGGGCGGGCACCGGCAATGTGCCCCGCGCCCCCTCCGCCCTCTCCTTACTGCTGGCTGGTGCCTGCGGGGCTCTCCCTCAGCAATGGGAGCCCCGCACCGGCAGCACCGGCCGCCATCTCTCGGGCGCCTTCTTCTCTCCCCCGGGCTGCGGGGCGGGACTTCTGGCCGGTCGCGCCAGGATTGGTCGGCCGGCCAACCCCTTCCGGGTCGCTGCGGGCAGCGCAGCGGCCCCGCTTAGGCAGGCAGGCGGGGGATTACTTCACCGAGGGGTGGGCTCCCTCGAGGTGAATTAAAAAGTTAAGATTAGCGGCATGGCCGCGGGGCAAATGCCGGGTGGGCACCGGCTTCAACAAATAAAGCGCTCCCCAAGCGCTAAAGGAAATTGAAAGCGCTCCATGTGCTAAAAATAGCAAGTCAAGCGCTTCCAAGCGCTACAACAGCAAAATACAGCGCTCCAAGCGCTAAAGGCAGAAATAAAGTGCTAGGGGTGAAAGCAAAGCACTCCCAGCGCTGGGGACAAGTAAAGGTCCATAAGTCCAGCAAAGTCTATCAGATATCCAGGGGCTGGGCAGGGCCCAGGGCAAAGCCAAGTCCCCCATCAGCCCAGGCAAGGCAGAGGAGTCCCCCAGAAGTCCTCCAGGCATCCAGGGGCTGGGCAGCGCCCGCCCCTGGTAGATTCAAGTCAGACACAAGAACATTTTGGAAGGGGACACAGCCCCTTCTTATACAGAGAAAAGTCTTTGAAGTCTTTGTGCAGGCAGTGTGAGAACCAGCTAAACCAGTTCTTGGGTGTTGCTGGAGCCCATGGGCTTCCTGGCTTCCTTCTTTCTTTCAGTATCAGGGACAGAGGTGACAGACGCCCAGTGGGGAGGTGGAGCCAGCATTGTGGTCAGGCAGGCACAGCCCTTCACTATCAGGTGCTATCTCCTCCCACTTCCCTGGCAGCAGATGCTGCCTTTCATCCACAGGCTGACTCAGACAACCTCCTGGGGCTCCCCAGCCCCTGTCATCCTCAAACCAGACAGTCAATCCACAAGCAGGCCCAGGCACTCCTGGGCCAGGCTCACCAGCCAATCACACGCCAGCCACAGACTACACAAATATGCCAACTTCTAAAAGTGGCACTTCTAGACTAGACACAATCATGCCGCATACACCATTACGCAGCATTCAATCTCACGAGTTCGCACATATCAAACATGACCCTGCACTCCTCACACATCAGGAACTACCATGGGCATACATATTCCCCATTCATTCCTATGGGAGGGCAGGTCACTCACCACACATACACAGAGAGCACACGCACTTTACACTGTACCACAGTGAAAAAGTGCGCAGAGGCCTAAAATCACCAACCCAGGTTCCAGAAACAGGCTAGGAAAAAGCAAAAAAAGTTTCGGGGTGAACCTGCCAAAAGGGCCAGGTCCAACACGCACCTTCACCAGAGCAGGTTTGAGCGTAGCCACACCTAGGGCCTAGTGGGACTACTCGAAAAGCCCAGGTCTTCAGCTTCATGTGGCATTCGAGACATAAGGAGGTGGCTCTTTTGTGTAGTGGCAGGTGTGGGCACGTTTTAGGAACAATGTAAGAGAAGGCCCGACTGCCGGACCTGGATTACCATATGCGTGCTTTGTGTGCAAATAAGAGTCCAGACAACCGGAGAAGTCTGGAAAGTTTGTGAAAGTGGATGCGACTGCTGAGATATGCTGAGGCCAGTGTTATATAGTGCATTGAAAGTGTGGGAGATGAGTTGTGCTCATTTGTGAACTGGGAGCCAGTGGAGCTCCTTCAGGTGTGGTGTGATGTGAGTACGGTAAGGGAGGTTCAGGGTGATTCTGGCTGCTGAGTTCTGAATGGTCTGCAAAACCAAAGGGGATGATGGACGGAGTGTTGAACATTGCAACACTCACCCCCAGTCAACTGATCTGGGTTTAATCCATCATCGTTCTTTAGCTCACTCCGCCACCCCAGTTCTGGTGAGTTTTTTTTTGGTCCTGGCACAAAGCGTGTTCCCATAGTCCAGGTTGCTTATGAACAGGGCATGCATGATAGTTTTCTGGTTGCTGATTGAGAGGCGTATGAATATCTTCCTCAGAATCTTTAGGGTATGGAAGCATGAGTCAGTAACAGCATTGACTTGGGCTGTCGACTAAGATCCAGAGATTCTTGGTGTGGTGTGGTGGGGGTGTCTGGGTGTCAGTCCTAGTTCTGTTGGCCACCACGTGGAGGCCCGCAGTAAAGTACACTTTCCGTAGATCAAGATTTCTGTCTTGTCAGTGTTCAGCTTTAGACAACTGGTCTTCATTCAGTGGATGATTTCAGTCATGCACTCACCTTTACATGGATATATATGACCTTCATATAAAAGGAATCTGTGTTACATGTGAAATATTTCCACCACAATTATGTCATGCATGGGCACCCTCCTATAAAATAGAGAAAGCAGTTTACGAAGGGATAGGTTCCATTGTGGCACATGCTATGAATATAAACAATATAAAAATAATTACCACCTTTAAGCTGCCCCACCATTATATATGAGGTGGACTCCAAAGTTTCAAAGGGGTCTACAATAACCCATAGTTTACTACCCTTTTACCAGAGCAATAATTTTGCTAGGGGTTGGTGCCATCATATAATGGATCAAACAATAACCCAATAAGTACTTGCATTATTTTGTTTCATGGTCAGATTTATAGCATGGAGTGATACAATCATGACATAGATCCTCCCAATATAGCAAGAATTTCCACCATTACACAGGGGCAGACTTCTGCCAGGGGTAGATACCGTGAATGCTAACGATATGCGAATAATTACCACCAATATATATCACACCAGCATTACATCAGGTGTTGGCACCAGAGTGTGATGCATCTTCACAATTTGAGACACATTACCAACATTATGCCAGAGGTGTACACCACGATGTCATGTATACCACAATATGTCAAGCATTGTGTCAGAGGTGCACCTCACTAAGCCAGAGATGGCAAAACTAGCTGCATCCTGGCTCAGGCAGCAGAGAATTAGTGCTACATGTAGAGGGGTGTTTTGAGGGTCCTATCCATAGATTTTGTAACTTGGTGGTACTGCCTAGATGGGATGTGTATCAAAAATAAAAGGACTTGCCTAGTTCCCTGATACAGGTGTGCATTGTTTGGGGTCCTTGCTCCCTCCATCTGCACTCATGCTTCCGGCCACTCCTAATTCAACTCTGCGATTGGCTGGCCATGTTCCACCATTCTCTCTGTCATGGTGATGGAACAGCCATCCATTATAGGCGACTGGCCCACCACAACGCCCAGCTGCCATAAGCCCACGAAAAACAGTACTTTTTTAGTGCTAGCATGTTAGGTGCCTGAAGCGTGTTTATGGCAATACTTGGAATGCACCCTCTCTTTAAGAAACATTTCCAGCATCTTCATGTATAAGCAAAATGCCCGTCAGCAAGGGCGCACTGTAGCATCCGTATTGATGTGATCGACATTATGATGGATTGGAACGGTGACGCTGTGTTGTGAGGCTACTTACAAAGTAGGTCAAATCAACAGGCGGCTACACCCATCCCAGGTGCAGTGGCAGCTTGGGACATTTGAAAGTGGTGAGGCGTAAAAACTTAGTATGACTTTTATGTAGTGAGCTACGCAGGCAAGCTTAATGGACAAATGTGGGCTCCAGTCTGTATTCTCCTCCAGAGAAAGAAATTGTAAAAAGATCTACACATCTTCAACCACCACTCTTTGCTCTTCAACACCCTCTTTTCAGTCTTCCCCAAATGCACTTCCTTGCATTTCTCTCACTTCATCACTTCCAAACATACAGTGCACTCGCTCACATTTAAACAATTTATTTACTCTTGCTTTTGCCCTGTAAATATTTTGCCATCTGTGCACCCCCTTCACACACATTTTCACAAAATTGCAATTACAAGTAAAATACATGACCATTGTTCTGTGTCATAGATAGGCAAACCAGTGGGCACCTTGCTTTGACTTCAGCATCAGAGCTCTCAATCAAAGCCCCTCATAAACACCTGGTGCCGTATTACGCATTGTCATTGTTTGCGCCCGGAGCACCTTTGAAAAGGTGCGCGGGGCGCAAACAATGACAATGCGCCCTATTAGGATGTATGAGTTGCCCCCAGGGGGTAGCACCTTCATGTGAAATTACAGAGCATCTGTTTCGTGCTTTCACAGTGTAGTCGGCACCCGACCGCACTTTTACTGGGGAATAGAGATTCCATTGCAGGTGAGTGCAGTAAGTCACTGCACTCGCCTGCAAGGTGATGTCATGGGGGTCCATGGGACCCCATTTACCCCCTGCAGATGGCTGCTCTCAGGAGGTGCACTGACAGTGCGCCACCTTTTAAATGGCGCACTGTTAGTGCGCCACCTGAAAGCTTATTTGCCTCTGGGTCCGCATCTGTAATATAGCGCGGGTGCAGAGTCAAAGGAATTTCCTCATTTGCATAGGGCATGCCCCTATGCAAATGAGGGAACACCCTCTAAAGTTAGCACTGGTGCATTAAGTGTGCCAGCGCTATCAGTATTATAGAAGGGGACGCACAAGCTTCTGCGCCCCCTTCTATATTACCAAAGTGGCCCTGGGCGCGAGAAGCGGAGGGAAACGCCGGTTGCGTTCCGGGGACACTTATTGTAATACTGCTACTGAACAGCCCAAAGAATGCACTTTAACCCTTTAGGTGCTGCCGTCGGCCAACGGTCGTCACGGGCACTACCTCCCCAGTGCTGCGTGCGACCGCTGGACGTCCAGTTCAGCACTGGATAATGGACAGCGCAGCACTGGGGAGGTTTGTTTACGAGCTCCTAAGGTGTTAAAAACTACAGAAAGAAACACAACATAATTAAGTAGCTAACTCTTGAGGAAGGCAATATTTTTTTTTGAAAGACCTTATTTACATTTGCACATTGACACAGCGCTTAGCCTACAACCCTGGGGGCCGGCTGCGATAAATATAGCAACAAGTAACGGTACAGGAGATACATAGCCAATCAGCCGACACCCCTGAGGTCCGGCGGCGAAATATCGATGCATGCATATAGTTGTCAAGGTCGAAATCAGGATAGTCGATAGGTCTATGGAATTTTGTGTTTTTTATACTATAGTGCAGTGTTTATAGAAACTATTCGAAGTAAAACAAATGAAACAATAACATTCACACAAGGCATAAGAGAATTGAGGGTACAGTCATGGGACCATGTTTCGGCGCTCAGTAATCATATTATACTTTGCAATTATAGTTCTTCATGGGAAGGGAGCAGTGAGGAAACCTAAAACAATACAGTATCATTTAATAGGTGGAATGTCAATCAAGGGGACAAGGTTACGTCAGGGAACAACTCTTGCAGGGGGGGTACAGATATTGCCACGATAAGTGTTCCACTAAGACCAGATTCTACCCCATTTCTTGGGCCTACCACGTGACAGGTACACAGTCTTCTCACGAAACATGCACCAGTCCATGTTCTCTTCCCAGTGCGATACGGTTGGAGGCCTGGGGGAGCCCCAGAGCTGCTTAGGAAGGCAATATTAAGTAACACGTGAAATGAGAGAGGAACTAAATTGCTGACATGCATTACCTTAACATTTTTAACACTCATTGTTCATAAATAAATCCATGTATTTGGCTTTAAAGTTGTTAAGAGTATGAAGATAGGGCCTGGTTTAATGGCATACAGCAGATAACTGTCTACTGTAAGCACATATCTCTGGCTTTGTGTTTGACTCAGATATTTGGATCAACTTCACAAAGGAACATGAACCCTGCCCTGCTCGTGTTTTGTATCAATTTCACAAGGGAACAAATGCAGAAGCTCCACTTCTAACAGTGCCAGTGATTTGCAGCCAGGGCCTGGGGTGTCACAGTGGGGTAGGTTAGCGTGGTGAGGGGTCTCAGCACAATATGCATAACAGAAGGCTAGCATTCTAACACTTAGGGGTCCATTATGATGACGGGCGGACTTAGTCCGCCCGCCATCACATCGGGACTCGGGACCGCCCGCCTTAAGGGCGGTGGTCCCGACCAGGGCATTAGGATGCGCCCGCCACACAGGCGGGCGCATCCTGTATGGGTGCTATTGCGGCGGGCGGAGCAGAAATCTCCGCCCGCTGCCATGTGTAAAGTGCACGTTGTGCATTTCAATGCACAACATGACAGGCACCGCGAGGTGCCTGTTATGTTGTGCATTGAAATGCAGGGGGGTACCATAGGTACCCCCCATGTGCACCCCCAACCCCCACGGAGTCCCTGGGGGCCCGCAACGGGCCCCTGCAGGGGGACTCCGCCTGCCTTTCCGTGGCGGCATTGACGCCACGGAAAGGCGTGCCAGAATGCGTATTGTAATATGGCTGGCGGTGTCTAACAGACACCGCCACCATATTAAACATATTCCGCCCCGGTCGCAAGGCCACCGGGGCGGAAAACAGGCGGGCGGTGATTTTCACCGCTGCGGTCCCCCCCGCCATCCTAATATGGTGGGGGGGGATTTGGCAATGGATGTCGGGCGGATTGCCTCCGCCAGGCCGGTGGTGGCTACCGCCAGCCTGGCGGAGGCAATCCGCCCGACATCATAATGGACCCCTTACTATTACCGAGGACATGAAACCAAAACACATGTGCGAATGGGAAAGGTGGGTGATCTATGACTGTGAATGATGGATGGCTGCTCTCATGGAGGAACTGAGTCTCCAGTACCCGAAACCATGATGCTGAAAGCTTCCCTGGCCTATAGTGGATACCGTCGTAGACTACAATGCATTGACTCATTATGAAGGGCTTTAAAACAGCAACCCTGTGCCGTGCGTCACAGGTAAGAAAGTTGATTTACTGCCTGGCTCCTGTCTCATGCTTCAGAGCGAGGGGGCAGGCAGCCTGGGCAGACAACCAAGACTTACATACATCAATTTGTTTAGAGCTACAATCATATCTCTAAATAAATAAATCTATTTTATATTTTGTATAGGAATGTGAAGGAAATAATTTCAGGGGGGGCGCAGCCCCAGAGCCCTAATGGAGAAAACGCCCCTGCCCAGGTGTGCACCAACATTTGTACAGAAATGTTATTTTTATCACCTGTTGACTGGCGTCTACTTCATTTCGAGCATATACGGGGGATTTTCCTCTAAGGCTCCTCCTACAGTGGAAACATCTAAATGTGAAGTATTTTCAATACAGCCTTGGCAGATGGTGTACGTTTGCCAACATGGTCAAGGGGTTACAGCAAGAGTGAATCAGTCAATATATATCATTCTGTAGCCAGTGTACAGGTACACAGAGTACCAGCACTACTTCTACTGCTTCATTCACTGTTTTTGATGTGATTTATGTGTTGTTCGCAGAGAGTGAGAGTCAGCTGGTGTCATTTTGCATGGATTGCGTGCTGTACATGTTCAACAGATGGAAAATGTCAGGGACAGTTGCAATTCCGAGCTAAGCCAACTCGCTGTATCTTTCCATTCACACATGCTGTGCACCCCTGCGAGAACAGTGCTGCCTGTGCTGAAGCAGGTGTTCATCCCGCTGAGCTGCCTTTGAGCTCAGGGGAGGCTCCAGCCAAGCTGTGCAAACAATACCTCTGAATCATTCTCTCTTGACAAATTTGTTCCAGAGGAAGTAGGTCACTCACTTTTATTCAGATGTAAATGTAGGTGGGCGAGCCAAGCAAGGGTCTAGACTGTCTTGGGCTAAATGTCTGGGAGAAAAAGAGTCAGGCTGGCAATCCATACAGAACCATAGCTGGCAGGTTTCCGAGGTCCAACCCAAACACTACCATAGATGACAAATTTCCCAGCTCCATGCGTGCTGTGCTTCTCTAGGCCAGGTTTTTTCTTTGAATTCAAGGACTTGTAGTCCTGTTTATAATAGAAGAAACAAGACTACAAGTCCCAGAATTCAAAGAAAAAACCTGTACTGGAATAGCAGATCACGCATGGACCTAGGACATTTTTCCAGGCTGAGTCTACCTTTTCCCTCCTCTAGTGCAGTTTTTGAACACAAAAACTAATCAGCGCAGGACAAAATAGCTCAAGCATAAAACATAAATGAGTGCATTTCAGATTGAACATTTTTCAGCTGTTCTCTGTCTCTCTGTGCTCTGCACTACTGTTAGCGGTGGCTGGTGAACTATTCTCCGCTGGCTCTGCTTGGAGCACGGAGTTCAGCAAAAACTCCGCCAACCGCCACGTGGCAGAGTTTTTTTCATGCAAGACTCACCAAACTAAGTTGGCGAGTGGAAAAAAGTGAGCACTAGACCGCCTCCCGGTGACATTTTTCAATGCAGGTGGGTGTGGCAGGGCGCTACTACTCTTGTTAAGACAGTTGCCGCTCGCGTTATGAAAGCTGCCACTCAAGTACAAAATCTGCTCGAGTGGCTGAAAGAAGTAGCAGCCCCTAGCGCCGTGTTGTGCTGTTTGCACTGATTTTACACGCTGGACAAGCTCTCGGCACAAAAAATCAGCACGAGCAGCGTGATGGACTGGAATTCTGCCATTTGCAGAACTCCACGGAATCTTACGGAGTGTCTAGGTAACTCCACAGAATTCTGTCGAGTAAAACTCAGCGACTTCCACCCACCCCTAACTCCTATGTGTCAAAAAGAAGATTTGCAGTAACTGAAAGCCAGCTCTGGGGATCTCCAACATTTCTTTGTTTAGCCTTCACTGGGGTTTGAGCTACTTTTGAAATTAGTTTATTTATTATGGCAGAGGAAGCCAGTAGTATTAACACTTACTCTACCTGTGTAAGTTTTTTTGAAAGACTTCTTGTTGCAGACTGATATTATATGATCTCTGTTCTAATGTAAATATAGTGTACTATGTAGCTCCTGAATGAAAGGAGAAAAACACCCTCCTTCAGAGTAAAATGGGGCAGAGAAAAAGACATCAATTCAGTGGCTAAATTAAACAAATTGGTAAATAGGAAATATGGGAGGAAGCACCTGCTTCCCAGCTTTACCAAACTGTGTGATCTTAGTGCAAACTTTGATCAGCATTACAACATATGGAACACACACATTGTTGGACAGAAGAAAAAGCAATGAAAGGTTGAGACTAATCTATGAAATTGTGAAACTTCTACTTCTACTATTTAGAGACATTGGAAGAGCCCCTCCCCATTCACAGACACCTGCTCACGAAGCAAAAACAAGAGGCGACAGTTCAGTGAAAATACACATTTGAAAATTATTTATACAGTAAGGAACGAACATGACAGAGGATAAGGGGCATAGCTTCCAGTGGTGCAGCAGGTGCAGTAGCACCGGGACCCAGTGGCCTGAGGGGCCCTCTGATCCCTGATTATTGCTGTATTTTATAAATCAAACAGCAGACAGAGAGCCGTTTCCTTCCTTGCACTAGGGCCCATGACACACTGGGTGTGCTCCTGCAGAGGATAGAATCATGGCCTCACTCTGACTAAAGGACATGGTATAGAACATCAGCTCTGCCATCTCTGGTGGCCTGAAGAAGTCGAAAAGATGGGAGACAACAACGGAGTTGATGATAAAGTTTGAAAGCCAAATGCACCCCTCTTGTCCCTTGACAACCACTAAAATATGTGGGAGATTACACAGTCGGGCATATGTCAGAGGTGGAAGAGCGGAAAGTAAGGGTATGCATGGTAAAGGAGAATGCATGCAACGAGGCAAGGCCCCCACATGTGCGGTCAAAGGCATGGCCGGCGCTAGGCATGGGCAGCATGGGCGGCTGCCCAGGGCCCCGAGCTCAGCCCATCAACAGGGGGCCTCGCAAAAGTGTTTCCCTACCAGCCTCGCGCCTGTAGTGAGCACCGCGTGGCCCAGGGAAGGGCTGCCTCTCCTCTGGGCTTCGCAAGCATGTGTAAGAATAGGAGAAGAGGCCCCCCTCCCCTGTGCCTCGCAGCACTGGTTAATGGCTGTTAACCCCAGAGAGGGGGCCCCTTTTCCCCAGGGCTGTGCAGCCCACATGTAGTGCGAGGCCCATCTGCATTTGCAGCTTTGACCTGTAATTGGGGACAGGGTCGGGTTGCGAAGGCAAGCAGTCGAGCATTGGCCGATGGGCCGGTGCTGAAAGGTGTGACATGTGGGCCGGTTGTTGAAGGGCCTCAACTTCATTCCTGCCTCCCAGGCCATCACACTTCTGGCTTTTGTGTGCGGGGCGAAGGTGTTAAGTGTGGCAATCTGCCTTAATTGTGGCCAGGTGTTGCTCTAAGTGTTGTTAACGCGGGATTTCTGGTCTATCGTTATAGATCTATATCCCAACTCAGGTCGACTGAACCGTTGGTACCTGTCATTGAGTAAAAGGCAATCCACTACTAGGTTAATCAGTTAAAGATTTACTCCACTCTAAAGAACCACTGAAGCTTAAAAGTTTTAAAAGTTTATTACAAAGCCAAACTTAACTGGAGATACAGACATCTCAAAATAAGATTCAAAAGATATACGGGTATCAATACAAACATGAATTTTCTAAATGCTCTTAGTCGGCAGAAGAATATCACCAAAACAAATTCTAGAATTATCAAAGTTACGAGGATAGACACAAGCTGTAGCTTATGAGTCATTTACAGAAAGGAAAGAAATCAGATTAGACTGTCCCTACACTAGACTAGGTGACATCCCTACTTAGCAAGATCTTAACCTAAAAAGGTGTCAGCAGTGGTGACTTCCAAAGAAGATCACGCACTTCCCTTAGTCTTTGTTTCAAAGTCGATGTCTCGCAGTTCCCTATCTGCCTACCCATCCGCTCTCTTAGGTTCCTCAGATCATCTGCCTTGCCTCCACCCAGGGGTGCTGTCCCTAATACAAAATCACATTTACATTAGAAACGCCCCCAAAGACGCCCCTCACGTGGTGTTGGTTCTGGCGGCAACTTCCATGCTGGTACTCCTTCTAGGCCCATCGTTAGCGTTGACCTTGCTTCCCAGGCTCCTCTCCGGCAAGACGCTACCCCCAGGAAATTCCTGAAGACTCCTCCAGGCCTGTGCCAGGCTCTCTTGAACAAAAGTCTATTCATCACTTTCCTGATTAAACCCCCTCGCACCTGCAAGAGACACTTTCTCTGTGGGCCCCAAATTCCGGCCTCCACCATATCTTTAAGTCGTAAACCATGTAACAGGCTCTGCGTCCTGTGCCTAACACGACTTTTCTCTAACAAGCACATGCAGATCAAACGAAATGACTTTATATATTCAGGCCTGATAGGATTCCATGAAACGGACCTATGCACTTCTACAAAACATTTAATTTCTTTAGTTTAAACAATATTCTAACTTATTACACACAATGATTATATAAACGTCTATAAAACATATATATCAGTCCTAGGTTCAGTAATACTTGAATCATAATAACATTAAGATCCAGATTATGTGGAAATACATCAGTTTCTTGTACTCTTTGTGAACTGCCATGTGGCCTACACATTTCCACGTTTAGCAGAATTACATTTTCCCTTACAGCAGCCACATAACATGAGATTTCAACATCATTCTAACATCTCTAACACATCTACATTTAGCTTTTCACACTCTATATAAGTATTCTATTCTAATTAAACACTATTATGTACCTTCACTCTATAATTTCGACACTCTTATATAATGTTTACTAAACTAATACAACATGCTTGTAAATATGGTGCACTTCTACCGATTTTCTTAACTTGCGCTCTCTCAATCCCCCCTTTGATGACTTTCAGTAGTCATCACCCTCAAAACACCATCCCTGAGGTATGGACTGAGTCAGACTGAAGTCGTTTCAGTACCCCCTCGTTTCATCATCTCTAGAGCCTTTAGACTCCTGTACTGATTGTCCTGCATCGCGGTCAATCTCCTCTCTTGCCTTCTCATGGTTCTTTGCAACCTGTTTGATCTATACCATTGATACAGCCGCACTAATCCCCACAAGGTGATTATACAAATCACTATTATGATAATAGGTTTCAGTATGTACCAAATGATATTCTTTCCTAGGCTGGCAAACCAACCTCCAACTTTACCCATTCCTTGACCTACTTTTTCCCACACTGTTACCTTTGTCAAATCCTCTATCTCATGATGTATTTCAGTAATGTTTCGAATGTACTTCTCTAACGGTTTTGAATTGTCTGGAATGTAAGTGCAACATTCCTGGACCTTCAAAGCCTTACAGACTCCTCCCTCTTTGGCTAACAGAACATCTAGAGCAAGTCGGTTCTGAAGAACCATTGCCCTTATCGATTGCATTTCTCCTTCCACCAGCATTAGTGATCTAGCAGTACTGGCGGACAACCTATCTACAACTGTTGCCAATCTTCTAATCTTGACATCATTTAGTGCTATCCCTAGAATAGGAAACATAGCACCAAATACGTCTCCAACTACCTCCTCAGCGCTTACATCCCTTCTTCCTCTAGCTTGTGTTTTCCCCTCTATGATTTCTAAATCCTTAGCATGGTATATTTTGGGGAAGACAATTGCCAAATAACATGATCCATACCAATTATCGGGTAGTTTCACGTATGCGTTTTTCCAACAGACAAAATATACATTTGGGATCACCTGCATTTCCTTCAAGAAATCTTTAGAATAGTACTCTAATTGGAAAGCATGTTCACAACTTACTTTTCCCACAAACACATTCTCGTAATAAGTTTCACTTCTGTGTATGCACAGTTTCCCCCTTTTCTCTCTATCTAGAGCTATTGGACCATTGCTACCCTTTCTTTGGTGTGCCCTTTCTTCCTCGGTCCAATCTGTCTTCCATTGACCTGAAGATTTTAAAATCTTTTGTCTCCTGTATCGATCATCCACCTGCCCTACAAACTTTTTCTCAATTTCTGACACTTTACAAGTCAAATTATTTCTTCGGGCATGTGAAGTATCTAATGTTTTCCAAGGAAGGAAAAATTTCTGTAATCTGCCCTCACTCTTATAATAATCCCATTTATTTAAATGTTTGCAGTTCGGCACTTCTGGTAACACTGAATCAAAGTTCGAAAAATAGTATTCGAACCCATCCCGTTCATAAAATATGCTCAGCAACAAACTACATGTGATTCCATAAGTCAATGGAAGATGATGGTATCTGATACCTTCGTCTACAGAGGCTGGCAGTTTCATACAGACATAACAATTTTTAGCCTCCATAGCATCAACATATTCGTATAGCAATTTAGCATATGCATTCGATTTAAAGTTCCCCTGTGATTCATCTACATGTAATCTACGAGTCTCAGCTGCTAGTAAAGCTTTGTCCTTCTCTGTATTGTCCCCCTTTTTACTAGCAATAGTAGGTTTCTGTGTCGATGTAATCTTTGGTTTTGTTGCTGCTTTCTCTTCGTTTTCATGTCCCACTACATATGATATTGTAACCACTAAAGCTATAAGAAAAATCACTCCCACTAAAAGTGTGCCTATTATACATTTGGCCCTGCGGTTCGGGTTGCCAGCCTCCATGATCTCAAACAGTGTAGTTCCAAATTTCTTTCACCGCACAATGTCTCTTGTCGAA
The DNA here is from genome assembly GCF_964261635.1 of Lissotriton helveticus. Classification (NCBI taxonomy): domain Eukaryota; kingdom Metazoa; phylum Chordata; class Amphibia; order Caudata; family Salamandridae; genus Lissotriton; species Lissotriton helveticus. Next base: position 1,877,199,284 of record NC_136065.1, read on the forward strand.
CCACACCTGGAAGCTGATAATCTTCTCCGCAAGATCAGTCTTTGCGTTCTATAGCAACAGACAACCCTAGCCCTTCTCCGTCCACTAAATGGAAGCCCCTGGTTTCTTCTTCCACTCGGCGCTAGGTTATCTCTTCATTAATTTATTTACAAAGTCTTTAGCAATCTGGAATTATACGTGTTCCGACGACTCTCATCACACCTTCTAATATTTCTAAACGAAGAAGGAGCTCCTCGAGTATTGGACTCCTTGAACAACAAACCGGAAATTCTACTGTGTTTAAGACCAAGTCTCTTATTCCACTCAGGAGAGGAGGATAGACAATACTGAGAGTCAGCAATCCTTCGACCTCCAATCCTGGTATCAGCAACTCTATTTCCACTGTTATGATGGGGTCAATTCTGGTCAGGGTCACTTGCCTCACCCTCCCAGTTCTGCGTGCTTCTGACATCTGCAGCGAGGTAGGTCCACTCAGGAGTAGAGTATCTTCTGCAAGGCACTCGCACCCTCCTTGATCTCCTTGGACCTTCCTGTTCCTGCTCTTGTACACCTTCGTCCAGATCCGAGTCTTCGGATATAGGAGCAAGAGTTTCCTCTCGAGCTGGCTTCAAGCTTGGCCTCTTTTTTCTTTCAGGCCAAGTAGCTGCTCCACGCCTTGTCCTCCTATATCTTGTTCTTTCACTCTGTTCTGGATCACTCTGGACTTGATCTGTGTCTGAGTTGTTTTCACAGCAGCTTTCTCCTTCAGTGGCAACTTCAGTTTCACTGCCGTTCTGTCTCTCTTCTTCTGGATCTGTAGCACTCCCAACTTCTTCAGACACCCCCACAGCTTGACTGATCCCCTCTAGTGGCTCACCGTCCACAACTGAATCTTCATCTGCGAGAGGAGCTGTTTCTTCTAGGGGTGCTGGAACTCTTCGAGTATGGGAAGCATGGATCCAATTCGGCAACCCTCCACACTTCACAGCGGTATTCGTGGTAAGGATGACCTGGTAGGGCCCCTTCCAGCGCACGTCTGGGCAGTTCTTCCGAACATGTTTTTTCAGTAAAACCCAATCCCCTGGGCACAGATCATGACACAAGTCTCTGGAAGATGGGACCTCAGCAGCCTGCACCTGGAAGGACACAGAATGAATGGCGTCAGACAGTCCCTTGCAGTAATCCAGGATTAGGTCATCTGTAATGTTCAACAAAGCAGTGGTTGGGACAGTTGGAAGTCTCATTGCCCTCCCCATCAGGATCTCATGCGGAGAGAGACCTGTCCTCCTGTCTGGTGTGCTACGCATACTCATGAGTACCAAGGGCAGAGCATCAGGCCAACTTAAGGAAGTCGATGAACATACTTTGGCTATTCGGGACTTCAGCGTGCTGTTAATCTGCTCCACGATACCTGAAGCCTCTGGTCGATAGCTACAGTGCAACTTCTGATCAATGTTCAATGCAGAGCAAAGCATCTTCACAACTTCACTGTTAAAATGAGTTCCTTGATCTGATTCCAGGGAGTTTGGCACCCCGTAGCGCGGGATCAACTCTCTAAGCAACAACTTTGCTACTGTGAGTGTGTCGCACCTGCGTGTAGGGTATGCTTCGACCCATCTGGAAAATATGCATACAACCACCAGAACATACCTGAGGTGGTTGCTTTTTGGCATTTCAATAAAATCTAATTGCATTCTGTTGAAAGGCCCCCCAGACCTCCCAATGTGACTCATTGTAACTGGTGTTCTTTTCCCTACGTTTAGTTGCTGACATGTGACACATCTCCTACACACTGCTTCTGCTGCAATCCTAAACTTAGGGCAATACCAAGTCTGCCTGAATACCCTCAGCATGGCATCTCTCCCTAGGTGTACTGGACCATGTATCTGTCGTGCCATTGGACTCACTAATTCCTCAGGTAACACTGCTCTTCCATCTGCTGAAACCCAGAAATCCATTTCACTTCTCATACAACCTGCTGTTTCCCATGCCTTTTTCTCAGAATCAGGTGCATTTTCTTGCATGTTTTTCAAATCCTCCCAAGTATCTACTGTTTCTAACATCATGTTTAATTCGGTCTTTTCCTGGGCCCCACCTACTTCCACCTCCGTGAAAGAATATCCTTGCTCCGCACAATAGCGGGCAACTTCATCTGCATATCTATTACCTTGTGACACAAAATCTGTATTTTTGGTGTGGGCTACACATTTGACGATTGCTATTTCAGCTGGACCTTGTAATGCTTCTAACAGTAATCGCACAAATTCTCCATTTCGAATAGGCGAACCAGAGGAGGTCATGTAACCTCTCTGAGACCACAACTGCCCAAAATCATGAACTACACCGAAACCATATTGGCTATCCGTATAGATGGTGACTCTAATTTTGTTTCCTGCTATACAGGCACGTGTCAATGCAATGATTTCTGCTACCTGAGCGGAGTGTACTCCTTCCAGGCAAGCGGCTTCCACAACTCCTGTAATGGTGCAAACAGCATAGGCTGCTCTCAACCGACCAGTATCGTCTCTTAAACATGAGCCATCAACAAAGAAAATGTCATCAGGGTCGATCAACGGCTCATCCACGATATCTGGTCTTGTTTCGTGCATAGTTCAGTCACATCAAGGCAGTCGTGATCTTCACATTCCTCGCCTTCTATATCATTAGGAAGTGGCATCAATGTAGCAGGATTCAAAACAGAGCACCTCTTAAGGGTCACGTTCTCCGCAGCAAGTATAACTTGCTCGTAGCGCGTGAGCCTACTGTTGGTCATGTGCTGTGTCATGGTCCTGGTCATCAACAATTCTACAGAATGCAGTACATACACCACTAACTGGTGTCCCATTACAATATTTTCACACTGTTCAATGCTGACACCTGTTGCAGCAACGGATTTGAGACATCCGGGCAACGCTGCGGCTACTGGATCTAAGGTAGCCGAAAAGTAAGCAACTGGTCTACGGGCATTTCCATGAATTTGCACTAAAACTGACAAAGCACAGCCTTCTCTCTCACAGCAGAAAAGTGCAAATGGTTTCTCATAATCTGGCATTCCCAAAGCCGGAGCACGACACAAGTCTTCTCTCAGCTGGAGGAACGCCATCAAACAATCATTGTCCCATGGTACCGGATCACTCACCTCCTTGTGCGTCAGTTTTTGTAAGGGTTTTGCTTTCAGTGAAAAGTTAGATATCCACTGTCGGCAATAACCAACCATTCCTAGGAACATCCTGACTTCTCTCTGTGTCGTAGGCGCGTTCATTTTCATTATCGCCTCTATCCTATCTGGTGACACCTTGCGCTTTCCTTTTTCTATCCGGTGTCCCAAGTACTGTACTTCTGTCAGACAGTACTGCAACTTGCTCGGAGATACCTTGTGTCCATTTTCAGCTAAATGGTTCAGCAAGGCAATGGTATCTGTCTTACAAGCTTCTTCTGTTTCTGACGCAACAAGTAGGTCGTCTATGTACTGGACCAGAACCGAGTTCTGGGGCAGTACCAGACTTTCAAGATTTTTCTTCAACAGCTGATTGAATATTGATGGGCTGTCTGTAAACCCTTGGGGGATTCGACACCATGTTAAAACGCGATTTTCCATTTTAAAAGCGAAAAGGTACTGGCTCTCTTCATCCAGTGGGATTGAAAAGAAAGCCTGACAAAGATCTATCACTGTGAACCACTCAGCTTGGAATGGTATCTGAAACAATATCACTGATGGATTCGGTACCACTGGACAACATGAAACAACTATGTTGTTAATCTTTCGAAGATCCTGCACTATTCTAAATTTCCCACTACGTTTCTGCAAACCCATAATCGGGGAGTTGCATGGACTTCCCACGATTTCCTTCAGTATTCCCTGTTGAATCATAGAGTCGATTACAGGTTTTATTCCTGCAATCGTCTCCGGGGTCAGTTTGTATTGGGGCGTTCTTGGATATTCAGCATTTGGTTTAACCATAATCTTCACTGGTTCTACTCCTTTGATCAGTCCTATCTCTTCCCCAGTAAAATCCCATACCTCGGATGACACTGCACCTCGTAAATCCCATGGGAGCTCCTCCACTGTCAGGGTAGGATACAGTTCTATGCATGTTCTCGAATTAACAAACTTGAAGGTAGCATCATCGTCTGTAGTCTGTACCTCTACTCCCTGAGGTGTGCAGTATATGGTGCAGTTCAGTTTGCACAATAAGTCCCTTCCTAACAGACACACAGGACTAGAATCACATACCACAAACTGATGTTCATCCGTGTAGTTTCCTATTTTCACTGACACTGGTTCCGTCAAAGGGCTATTCATTCTCTTATTTGCAACTCCTACCACCTGAATCGTTTCCCCCGACATTGGTAGATCTGGAACCACTGCCGATCTCAAAGTTGACCGAGTAGCTCCAGTATCCACCAAGAATGTTGTAGGACACCCTGCCACTTCTGCCTCAACAAACGGTCCTCGTTGATCCACTTCTAGAACTGCCCCGAGGGTACAGTCCTCCTCTCTACTTACACGTCGTCCCGTCAATGGATCAACGTAGTAACACTCTTCTTTACCTGTGAACAAAGGCATTTGTCTATAGACCTTTCCTCCTGTCGTAATCTTTGGTGGCTGAGGGAACTGAGCTCGTGGAGCCGAAGTCCCCCCTTTGGCCACATTACTTCTTGACACTGTCACCCTTTGAACTGGAACTTCCTGAACTTCCTCCTCTACTTCTATTTCTCCATTTTCAGGGTTATAGGGACACTCGTGTCTCCAATGTCCCACCTGGTGACACTGGTGGCACTTTGTCGTTTTTTTCAATGTAGCAAGATCTATCCTAGGTCTAGGGTTTTCCTCGTTGTCCCTATTCTGACTGTTGGATTTCCGTCCTATGGTCCCTGTTCCCTGTTGCTGCTGTCCTCCCTTTGCAGCTGACTGCATCTGCACCACCATCAATTTTTCCTTTAATTTCTTTGCTTTGGACTCTATCTCATCACTGCAGTATCTCGCGTATCTCAAAATCTCATCCAATGGTTTGTTTTGCCAACAAATTAAATGCTGTTGAATCATCAGACAAATGTCAGGTCTCAACCCCAAAACAAACTTTGATACAAACTGTCCTATATCTTTGGGGTCCATTACATCCAGTCCACTGTATTGTTTGAATGCTTTCAGCAATCGCTCATAATACTCATGAACTGTCTCCTTGGGTTCCTGTCTAGTTCGGTCTATTTTTACCCAGTCTATGTCTTGGGGTGGCACTTTATCCTTCAACCATGTAATTACCCTTTCATATTTTAACATTACACTTTCTGACGGTCCATTAGTACGAGGATCCCTCTCTGGTTCTACAGTTGGCCAATCGACACTAACCTTGCATGCTATCCACAAGTCTCCTGGAACCACTATATCAAACAAGGTGTTCAAATCAATCCACAACACCTTTGAAATCTTTACAAACCTCTCTATCTGCTTGTACCACTCTACAGGATTCTCCCTTAACTTCAGAAATGAGTTGGTAAATGCAGCCAAATCTCCCCTACTCCAGGGCACATGTACATAATTCCCATTCGATATTTCCCGCAAAGGGAAAGCCTCCATCTGCATTAGCCTTCCCTCTGGAGACATCACATTCGCACTCCGTCTGACTGTTCCCTTCTTGGACCACCTCTCTTCCCATTTGTCCAGATCTCTCCATGCTCTTATTCCTGTGATCAGTTCCCTTATGTGTGTTTTTAGTCCAGTTGTCCTCCTCTCATCTAAGTCCTGATCTGAATACTGCAACCTGTGATTACCCTGTAATGCCTTGGTTCTGGACAAATCTACCATATACTTGTCTGCCAATTCAGACAGTTTCTCATGAGTTGCTCTGGCTTTTCGAGTGATGTCCTTTGCTATAAACAGTAGCTCATCTTGTTCGTACATGTCGATCCTTTCTAAAGACAATGTACCGTCTATTATATCGTTCAGATCAGATCTTAAGCTGGTCACATCGAGTCTTTTGGCTTTTATCACAGCTTTCAGTATGCTATCTTTAGAGAGTCCAATTGTATCTCTCCCATCACAGCTCTGAGTCCTACGTCTGGGCTCAGGCGTGTTATGGGGAGTCCTCCCATGCTCCCATCTCTCCAGGTCCCATGCAGTTCCATCCTCTCTAGGTGGGTAGTGAAACGCTCCCCTAGTCCCCATAGTTCCACATTTCCCATTTTGTCTGGCTTCTCTAGGTGCATGGTAAGACATTCCGTTATTCCCCATCTCTTCACCATTTGCCGGTGGTCTCTGATCAGTCGGCACCTGACAAGATCCTTCACTGTTCCCTATGCTCCCACGACCCCAGTGCTGTACATTATCACTGGGTGCATGGTGAGTGCACCTAAATCTATCTCTGTACTCTTGGGTCTTTAGTCCTCACTCATTTTGAGTGAAACGAGATGTCTCCCCACACTCTGTACTTCTGCCCCTTTGCTCCTGCTCATTTCCTCTGTCTGTATGACGTATAACTCCTCTACTCTCCTGACTTTTACCTTCCCACTCCTGACTGCTTTCGCTAGCCCCACAGTGAGATAATGTTCCATTGCCTCGACTTCCCCATTCTGCTTCTGCTCTTGACCTGTTGCTCTGTGCTTCTGTCGACGCATCCCATTCTCTCAAGTCAGCCCTCAGCTCTTTGTAGGATTTCGGCCGTGGTCCCCTCAGATCCATCGGTCCTCTCTGACCCCCTTGCTCTGTTACGGGGCCCACTGCTGAATCCAATGGGGTGCTCCACGTTATTGGTCCTGGCAATTGCCTCCAGGCATTGGTCGTGTTATTCCTTCCTTCTATCTCAACTCTTTCCCTGTCCAGCTGTACCTGGTTTTCCTCTCTCACTTTCTCTGGGCTATAAATCGACCGTATAGGGCCTATGGTAACGGGTACTTGAAGAGCCTCTGGCAATCCATGAGACTCAGCCCTCTCTGTTGCTGGCGTCTTCTGCACCACAAACCTTCCGACTACTCTCTGTACAGGACTATGTTGAAGTGTCCCTTTATCTTTGGTAGGTACCCAATCCGCTAAAGGGAGTGGCCTATACCCTTCTATGCCAACCCTGTCTTCTTTTGGGAGCCCCGTACCTTCTGTCTCCCTATTGTCCGGAGGTGGTCTATCTATCAACAACCTATTTATGAGGCAGTCCTCCGACTCGCTCTCCTCATCCTCTTCCATGGGTTTCTTTCCACCTGTAACCTCTCTCAAGGGGTACAACTTATCTACCTCAATCACCTGTACCCTCCACTTCTTGGCTTCTTCATCCCATTTAGCATCTTGCACTGCCCTTACTGATCGCCTTACCCTTTCTTGGCGTCTGTTCTGACTCCTGTCGTGCGCCGCCCTAATCCACGCATTAAGGGCCTCAAACTGTGTTGGTCTAGGCAAAGGTCTCAGTGAGGACATGACTGCTTTCAACTGATGCAACACCTCTAGTCTAAACGTTCTGTATTTCGGAAAGGTCAATTCCTCATTCCTTTCTGTAATCTTACTCCAAGTCCCAAGCCACAGTATGGTATGCAACCCAACATTCGTTGCCATATAGTGAGCTGGTGTACCCTCCGGCGGTGCCTCTTCTCCACAATAGGATTCTCTTCTCTTTCTCTTAAAAATCCCTCTCAAACATTTAAAACACTTCATGTTCAAAATCTACGAATTTCTATTTTCTCCGCGTTCGTTTACTTCCTGATGACAATCCTCCAATCTCAGCGCGGTTCTCGCTAACTGCCCTATCACTGCGCGGCTCTTCGCTGATGTCACACCAACCGTCCTATCACAGCGCGGCTCTAGCCGACGTCACCCCAACCGCCCTATCACAGCGCGGCTCTCGCTGACGTCTCTCGTCCCAGCGCGGCTTCACACTGACCGCCCTATCACAGCGCGGCTCTCGCTGACGTCACTCGTCCCCCTTTGCAGCAGTTCCCCTCCTTTCTCCGCTCGTCTCCCGGTCATGCATGCGTCCCATTCATACTCTGAAAAAAATGATTACTTCCGACCAAGCGATCACCTTTCTCTGACTGTACGTCCACAGTCTAACTGTAATTGTCACCTTAACTGACGAAATGTCTTTCCGTGTACGTCCAGACAATCGCCTTCTCTGATAGGTTACTTGCACACGGTAACTTTCGACCTGCGTCCGTTACCCACACACTCACTCTTGCATTCCCCCTATCTCGGTCCTGCGGGCGATCAATGGTACCTCATGACCCCCTTACTCTGGTCGACAATTACTCTGGATGTTCGATACACGTGACCCACTTAAGCTCTCCCCCGAACTTAAGATTTACCAGGTTGCGCGCGCTCACAACCTTCTCACAATCACACTACAGGCATTCAACTCCGCATGACATTACAATACAAATACAACACAAAACACCGCAATCTGTCCACGCATGACCCTTGTTATACTCACTCTCGTCCGATTCTGCTGCTTTTCTCTTGCGCCGTCAGCACCTTCTTCGGCAGGCCACCTCTCGATCTAGGGACCTTGGGGTAAACTTAACCTAGTCTAGATCACCTTCCTCAAGAAGGTAACCATCCTCACTCTGCTACCAACTGTTAACGCGGGATTTCTGGTCTATCGTTATAGATCTATATCCCAACTCAGGTCGACTGAACCGTTGGTACCTGTCATTGAGTAAAAGGCAATCCACTACTAGGTTAATCAGTTAAAGATTTACTCCACTCTAAAGAACCACTGAAGCTTAAAAGTTTTAAAAGTTTATTACAAAGCCAAACTTAACTGGAGATACAGACATCTCAAAATAAGATTCAAAAGATATACGGGTATCAATACAAACATGAATTTTCTAAATGCTCTTAGTCGGCAGAAGAATATCACCAAAACAAATTCTAGAATTATCAAAGTTACGAGGATAGACACAAGCTGTAGCTTATGAGTCATTTACAGAAAGGAAAGAAATCAGATTAGACTGTCCCTACACTAGACTAGGTGACATCCCTACTTAGCAAGATCTTAACCTAACAAGCATTTGCAATGCAATAGGTCTCGCATTTACGAGAGTTTGAGCTATTGGCATTGTAAATAACAATGCCTTTTGTTTATGCGCTGTTCTTTAAACAGATAAATAAAAGGCGCTGTCATTTCACAACTCCAATAGCTTAAACTCTCGCAAATGCGAGACCTATTGCATTGCAAATACGTTCGCTATAAACAATTTAAAAAGCATTAGGAGAGAGCATGTCCTGTCTGTGACAGAAGGCAGGACAAAGCCATTTGAGAAAATAGTACTCATAGGCTGTAATGAAAGTACTGAGTAACAACACACATAACGGGGGTGTTGCCGTGGCAGATTACAAAATGAGACAAGGAAGTACTAAGGAAGGACTACTAAGCCTATTGACCAATGAACAGCCACAGTTTACAGTGGACAATGACACAAAAATGAAAAATATGGGCAGAGCTTCAAGTCCCTACCTGAATACAGCATTCCTTGCAGAGCAGCACATGCGCTGCCCAGGCTTGACTTAAAAACACCAGAGGTGCCTTGTGCCAATAGTTAATCATCTATGCCACGGTAAATTTAAAAAGTGTATAAGATGCATGGCAGCACAAATGCCAAGTGCCAGTATGGGGGTAAAAGTGATAGTGCCTCATTAAATCCAGTCCAGCTGTACTACGCAAAACATTTCGATTTCATTATAATATCTAAGATCATTCATAAAATATTCCAAATGCCTAGGCAGTTCTGACGAATTAAAAGTTGTGCAGTAGATTCATATATAATGCCAAAGTGTCAAGTGCCAAATAATCATCCTGTGCAGCCAAAAGTGCAAGTGCATTATTTAAAGACACGCTCCTCCTATGCAAAACAAGACAATTCATTTTCATGAAGTCCTATGGACACAGTGACATTAAATAACCAAGGTGCCATGCTCGACCGCAGCCCGTGTGTTTTAAGAGGCCCCATTGTTCTCTAGGACAGTATCCTTTGAACTGAGGCCAGGAGGGGTGGGGGGGGTGGCAGCGCAGAACAAACCGCACACTTAGTGTGCATGAAGAGAGCACATGCACACTGCTATTATTAAAACTCTGGGACTGATCCCTGCTAAGGTGGTGCCTGCTGACATATGGATGCATCGTATCGCCCAGGTGGCTCAGTACATCGTTTTCCGGCTTAAATTAAAGGTTAGTGAGACATAAAAGATGCTCTAGTACATTATCCATGAATTTGATAATGCTAATGGTGAGCCTTGGGAAATCGCCCCTCAAGCAAAAACATAATTCTATGACAACAGGTTCTGATTTCGTATTGGATGAGAACCGGGTGAAGGTGTAGAGCAGGGGTCTTCAAACCGGTCCTGGAGGGCCGGATCCATGCCAGATCTTTGGGATATCCCCATTGAGATATATGTAGTTATTTAAAAAATCTGGCATGGATCCGGCCCTCCAGGACCGGTTTCGAGACCCCTAGTGTAGAGTGTCACCCAGCCTCTGTGTGACAATGTACGCACTTTTCACTCCATGGGCCAGGCTCTCTCCGGCGAGATAAATAAGAGGGCTGATGGTCACTCGGGCAATTGCCGACACATAAATATATTGTGTGGTGTCACTTGTATTAGAAGCAGAGCGCTGCTGCATACCTGCACTTCATCCATAGCAGCACACGTCGCTACAGTAGCAACGACGATAGCGCGAACCTGCCCAGTTTGTTGGCGAGCTATAGAAGTCTCCATATTGAGGGACAGTGTGTCCCTGCAGCCGTTCACCCTCTACATTACCGTGGACTACTTTTTAAGCAGATGTATACAAGGATGCATACAAGCAAAATTGCAGAGGCCGCCCCTGAAGGGAGCAAAGGGCGGGCGCCATACAGCTGTCGTGGACCCTTAAAGACCGATTTAGGTGACTGCTTAGCAGTCACATCAAAGGGGATGTATCCCCGCTCACCCCAGGGCATGGCCAAAAAGAGCACAGGTATTGGAGTTAAAAGCCCTCCCCACCCCCGGTGCCAGGTTATATTGAAAATATAGGAGACACTAGCAGAGAACAAGCAGCCTCGTTTTTGTAGGCTGGCCTCACCGCTCATAGCCAGTACTTCCTCTCGCGACTTGTTTTAAAGCGCTGGTCTAGTATAGCGCCAAGAACTCCGCGAGATGAGCTTGCGCTGTACAGTAGGCTTTTTTTCTTCTCGCTTATATTTTTTTTCTTCCTTCCTGGCAGGGGTGTGGCTTGAGGCTATTACTCTTCGGAGTGGTTCGTGTATGCTGTCTGGATTAAATGTGATAATTGGGAGGTGTGCAGGAGCGCGTGCGTGCTGGAGTGAAACGTTTGATGTGCAGCTGTCCTTGCACGGAGACCGACCCGGGGCTTTGTCCAGACTCCGGCCTGGCCGAGCTCCAGCGCGGATCACACGCTGCCCATGAGCTGACGAGGCTGCAGTGTTTGTCCTGGTAACCATAGCAGTGGTAAAGTAAACCGCCCTATGAGCAGTTAAGGAATGCGCACGACGGGTGGGAATGAACAAGCGATGTCACCTGACCCCCGCCAGCCCTGATGGGATGCAGTGCTCAAGACCTGCCCAGAATCCACACTGCATTGACTCTGTTTTTAGGTTTGTTTTGACAGCTTAGCTGGCACCTGGCCTTGTTAATCACCGGACAAATAGCTTTCAGAAGTGAGCAGAGGGTGACTTAAGTTCCTCCCAAATGTTTCACTTGTGTATATAGCATTTGAATGGCCACAGGACTTTAAGTGGGATAAAAAAAATCCCCGCCGGGCCGCCGCGCTGCCTCCGACGACCCGGAAGCGGTTCGGCAGCCGGCCAATCACATCGCGGCCCCAACCGGAAGTCCCGCCCCATCGCGGCGAGAGCGAGAGAGAGCTGCCCGAGGAGCCACGAAGGCTCCTGATTGAGTCCCGGTCCCGAGATGGGGGACCGGGTGAAGAGCGGCCGGGCGCATCGGGAAGGCAGGGCTCTCATGTGGTGAGAGAGCCCCGCAAAGCGCTACCGCCGCCCGAGAGCCAGACCCGCCGCCGAGCACCGCCAGAACAGGAGAGTGTGTTGAGGGAGAGGAGAGGTGTGTGTCTGAGTGTGTGTGTGCGTGCGTGCGTGCGTGTGTCTGTCTGTCTGTGTGCGCGTGTGTCTGTTTAAGGGGGGGTGCGTGTGTGTATGCAGTGTGTGTATGGCTGTGTTTGTGCGCATGCGTGAGTGAGGCTTTATGAGGCACGGCGACGTGCACGCTCCCGAGATTCAATCTCGGCAAGGGAAAGCGCGTGGAACTCTGCTGTCCACATTCCCCGAAAAGTAACTACATAAGTTGTCTCGCCAGACAGCAAAGCTTCGCTTTGCTTTCGTCTAGGCGAGACCTAAAAAGGTGTCAGCAGTGGTGACTTCCAAAGAAGATCACGCACTTCCCTTAGTCTTTGTTTCAAAGTCGATGTCTCGCAGTTCCCTATCTGCCTACCCATCCGCTCTCTTAGGTTCCTCAGATCATCTGCCTTGCCTCCACCCAGGGGTGCTGTCCCTAATACAAAATCACATTTACATTAGAAACGCCCCCAAAGACGCCCCTCACGTGGTGTTGGTTCTGGCGGCAACTTCCATGCTGGTACTCCTTCTAGGCCCATCGTTAGCGTTGACCTTGCTTCCCAGGCTCCTCTCCGGCAAGACAGTACCCCCAGGAAATTCCTGAAGACTCCTCCAGGCCTGTGCCAGGCTCTCTTGAACAAAAGTCTATTCATCACTTTCCTGATTAAACCCCCTCGCACCTGCAAGAGACACTTTCTCTGTGGGCCCCAAATTCCGGCCTCCACCATATCTTTAAGTCATAAACCATGTAACAGGCTCTGCGTCCTGTGCCTAACACGACTTTTCTCTAACGAGCACATGAAGATCAAACGAAATGACTTTATATATTCAGGCCTGATAGGATTCCATGAAACGGACCTATGCACTTCTACAAAACATTTAATTTCTTTAGTTTAAACAATATTCTAACTTATTACACACAATGATTATATAAACGTCCATAAAACATATATATCAGTCCATTTTCAGTAATACTTGAATCATAATAACATTAAAATCCAGATTATGTGGAAATACATCAGTTTCTTGTACTCTTTGTGAACTGCCATGTGGCCTACACATTTCCACGTTTAGCAGAATTACATTTTCCCTTACAGCAGCCACATAACATGAGATTTCAACATCATTCTAACATCTCTAACACATCTACATTTAGCTTTTCACACTCTATATAAGTATTCTATTCTAATTAAACACTATTATGTACCTTCACTCTATAATTTCGACACTCTTATATAATGTTTACTAAACTAATACAACATGCTTGTAAATATGGTGCACTTCTACCGATTTTCTTAACTTGCGCTCTCTCAGTGTTGTGTCATTCTCCCTCAGCCCCCCATTGGGGCCGCAAAGAAGTGTCTTGCCCCAGACCGCTCCCCTGCCAGGCAATGGTGGGTGGGGGCAGGTGGGAGTATGCCGGGCCGTCACTGAGGGAGCAGGTTTTTGGCTATGGGCAATTGACACCTTAGCCTCCATCTTAGCTGCCAAAGGTTTCAAATTGCTATGTGTGAAATTTTCATAATTCAGTGTCATTATGAGTGACATTTCAACGACAATGAGTGACCCTTTTTAGTACGCAAAATCAAGCAACGACGACGAGGAAAACATATAAAATAACGTGGGACCCAGCTCAAACAGGGTGTGTGAAGACCCAACTGAGGCACGAAAACATCATGGACCTGCCTGGACATCTGTGTTGATGGGGAGGCCGTCAGAATCCTGTCTTCCAGCCTTTGGCGACTCGTACTGGGTCCCCTGGGTCCACCCTTGAAATGAATGATGCTGTTGTTTAGAGCATCAGTCTATCAAGGGCCTCTCTGCCACGTGGGACACAGCCCTAACAAACAACGCACTCCTCCAGTGCCTACTGTTGCCGGGCGGGCGGTTCACCAGAAAAACAAAATACAGATTGCCAGCCTATGTGGTAGGCCACCCTCCCCGCTGGCAAACTCGGGGCCTCTGACATCACATGAGTGACCTGGGCCAACTGGGAACGGGGACGGACCTATGTCAGAGAGGGCCCAACAACATGAACAGGTGTCATTTATATATACATTCGATCGGATCAATCCACCTATGTCACTGTGGTATCTTCCACACACGCGCACCCCCGGCAGCTCAGCTGACATTAGAGCGGCTCGCGGTGACTTCATTCTGAATGTCACCGCGACCCGCATTCTAAGTCGAGCGCCTGAGGGAAGGAAAATTGAGACCCGCCGTGGTTACCCCTGTGGCTGGGGTCGCTGGTATACATGTTGGCTTTAACTGAAAATAAACTATCGTTTTGGACTGCAAGCTTGGTGTCTGGTCGATCTATGTAGCTTGTTACACTGGCGACGAGGACCCTTTACCACAGCGACCCCAACACGCATGGAAGAAAAAGGAGTGGGTATTGCTTTGATACCGCGAGCAGAGTAAGCAGACTGAAGCGCTGCGAGTCGCCAAAGGACGGGCGACAGGAAGTTTACTGAGGCTCCCATTACCACCACGTCTAAGAACACCAGTGCAGAAAATTGTCGCACCGTGAGTAGGAAAGACTGTGCGAGCTTGGATCACACTGTCATTCGTGCCTGAAGGAATAGAGCGTTTGACCAGGGGGCGGACCTTGCTGAGACGGCTGGGGTAGAGGAAGGAAGAAGCGTTGGTGTCCCGTATCATCAGGAAGGAATGCCGGGCATGAGCGTTGTAAGAATGGCATAGGGCTTGCGTGCCTGAAGTGACTGTCGGAGCATATTGCCCTGCCGGCATCGTGACTGTTGGGAGCGCTGGCTGCGTGAGGCGAGAAGCAGCCTAGGAACTCTTCGGGGGTTAAGTTGTTTTCCCTAGACTTTGCTGGACCCTCTGGTGAGCACATTAGCAGCCCTGCACGGCGCACGAACTTTAGCCCCCAGAGTTCATCGGCGTCGCCGAGTATTGCCAGCTACCCGTTTTCTCTATTCACCCCCCATTGATTTCAAAGAAAGTCTTAGCGCCAGCAGGGAAAATCCTGACCTCTGCATAGCGATTAACTCACCTTTGTTCCCCTGTGTGATCCTCGCCTGTTGCTCCAAAGAGGTGAGGAGGTTATCAGTCGGTTATTCTCCTCAGATTGGGAACATCCGGGCCTTGAACGACGACTGGAGAACATTTTCAAGATCTCCATCACCCAGAGGAGAACTGACTGTCAAACCACAGTGCCACCCGGTGGTTAATTTTGGGATCTATTGAATAATATGTGCAAAGGCAGCAACCTTATCCTGTTCAGTGAAACAATCTTGTGATTTACTCACCTATGCTGTTGTATGGTAGCTAATCACCGCTTTCGCTAAGTTTTGTTCCCATTTACAATTTGGAACTGTAAACATGCAGAGTGTGACACCTCCACCTTTCTTTTTGACCAACCCAGGGGAACCCGCTATTCAGTGGAAAAAGTGGAAAAAAGTGTTCTTAAATTATGCCACCGTGTGTGGCCCGAATCTGGGGTTAGAGAGGAAGGTGGCACTATTAGCGTATTACCTGGGGGCAGAGGGGGAAGAGGTCCTTGATCACCTCCCTGACCTAGGTGTGCAAGAAGCGAGGGGGCTAAATGAGCTAGAGGTAAGCCTGAAGAAACTAGATCTGCACTATCTCCCGAAGACTAGCACCATTATGGAGCGATACCATTTTGGGAAAAGAGTACAGAAAGAAGGGGAATCTATAGAAGATTTTGTCTCAGACCTTAGGTAACTAGCTGCGACATGCAAATTTGGGGGAGCAAGTGAGGAAAGGATCAGGGATCAGTTCGTACTAGCATGCAGGATGGAACGGGTACGAGAAGAGCTGTGGCTTAAGGATGACCCACCCCTAAGAGAGGTCCTAATAATAGCCAAGCAGGTAGAACACATGTTGCAGTGTGTCAGTGAGATAAAACAGGACAGTGGGGAAAAGAGAAACGAAGACAAACCTAAAGTAAATGAAGTGGTGACTGAGTCAGAGGCGGTGTCTGCAATCAAGGGACAGAAGATGGTGAATAACGGACAGAATGAAGACAAATCAGGATGGTCATTCAAGGGTGCCTGCTACAAGTGCGGGAAGCAAGGACACATGGCCAATGACAAAGAGTGTCCTGCCCTCAAGTTCACATGCAACAAGTGCGGGAAGAGAGGCCATTTTAGGCAGTATTGCAGAAGCGGACAGGGATTCAGTAGACAGAGCAAGGACAGGACAAACACGGTCTGTGACGAAATTGTTGTGCAAGTGAAGGAAGGTCAGGTGTGCAGCCCTAAAGACACCGTGAAAGTAAAAGACACCGAGTTGGAAGCACTGTTCGATTCCTGTTCAAGGATAACTATTATTAGTGCGAAAGAGTTTTCACGTGTATCCAAAGGGAAGATAATCTTAAAGAAAATGGATGTGAGACCCGGAGGATATGCAGGCCGTCCGATCTCTATGAAAGGGTACTTTTGGGACATAATCGAATACAAAGACAGAACAACTATGTCCAAGGTATACGTGTCCACTGTCGGTGACAACATCTTGGGCTGGCAAGCACAGAAGGAGTTGGGGGTATACCTAAACCCTAACAGCAACCCCCAGATTTTGATACAAGAAGTACAAGAACAGGAAGAGAGGCTAGTGACAGAGTTCAAGGAAGTGTTCAAAGAGGAGTTGGGGTGTCTGAAGAACTACTGCCACAAGATCAAATTGAAGGAGAATGCGAAGCCGGTAGTAGCCAAAGTCAGGAAACTACCCATTGCCATCCAAGAAGCAGTGAAGACAGAACTCGAAAAATTGTGCAAGGCAGAGGTCATAGAACCGGTGGAAGCGACAGAGTGGTTGGCACCCATAGTGGCTGCACAGAAAAAGGATGGATCAGTTTGGCTGTGCATCGACCTTAGAGCCTTGAACTCAAAGGGCACGAAGGGCCAAAAAAATAAGGAGGCCTGGAAGGCCAGCAAAACAGAGGGACATAGGAAAGCATGAGAGAGATAGGGGTCCAGTGCACAAAAACAGGATGAAGTGATGAAAGAGAGTGCTAGCGTGAAAAAGCAGGCAAGCCTAGGCGAGCGAGAAAAGTGGCTGAGAGGTGAGGAAAGCAAGGGTGGCAAAATTAGTCTTGCTCAGTGCTATAAATGGGAAGTTATTATCAGATACTGAGTACCTGCACTTCTTTCATTTGGAAGGGATAGTAAGATTTCTCAGAACTGCTCCAATGCTTTAGTAGAAGAGAACCAGCTCCTCTCAGCAGCAAAGAGGCACTCTGTGGCAAGGAGTACCTGCTCCTCTACACTTCTATGACAAGCACTGGCCTTTACCAGACAGAATTGCGGAGAAACCATTGCCCTTCATTTTACGTGGCCCAGAGCCCCCAAATGAAGAACTGCCCTCATAGAACAGGACCTAGAATGTCGCCTTACATGGAGTATAAAAAATGGGGAAAGACAGCTGGAGCACCACTCCCTGCAAAGAGTTGAAAGCAAATGCCATAGGGAAGCTGACAGAGATGATGGAGTGGCAAAACATACATGGAATGAATGCACACAGAGGCAGATACAGTGGAGATTGAGAGGCAAGCACTTGGGCCAGGTGTATCAAAGGGATTTACCCATTCTGTGTCTATGGGAAAATGTGCTCGTACATATGGCCCAAAATGCCTGGAATTTCAAAGTCCATACACCTGGAAGATGAGGCACCGAGGTGTACATAGAAAGGGAGGGAACCCTTGGAAATGGTCCGATGTTGTTCTCATCAACCAAGGGAGATGATCCGGTGGTCCTGAGAGATAATAACTGCAGGCTAGGAACACCCTGGGCAGAGAGAGCACAGCAACATGCGAGCGCTAAAATTCTTGGTGTAATGCTTGTTAGAAGGGTGGAAGGTGGGAAGAAGAGAGAAAGAGGTTTGAATCAAGTTACACACAGGAACCTCAGCTGGTGTAGGAGATCTCTGGAAGAGTTACCATAAAGTATGATGATGGGGTGTCTGACACAATCAATCAATGAATCAGGACATTTATAAAGTACACTACATACCCGTGAGGGTCACAGTCATATGGACTTGAGAAGACATGGGAAAAGAGTAACACAGACGGCAAGGACAAAAAGCAAAGGGGAGGGTGTTAAAAGGAGAAAAAACTGTGAAACAGCAAAAAAAACATGGAAATAATCCGAATCTCGCCCAGAATCCTGAATGTATCAGAAATGGGTGGGTGAATGAGAATTGGGAAGGAAAAAGAAAATTAAGAAACATACAGAAGACAAGAGAAAAATAGAGATTGAAAGAAACCATATGGCGATAATGAAGTTATTAGGATCACTTTTAATGATGAGGGCTTCCAAGAAGATTTGGTCTGGGAACTTTCTTATCACACATGAGTTGATTTAGAATACAAAGAGCATGTGTTTACCCAAAACGTGTCCTTGTGCTGAAAGAAATAAAGTTAGTTATTCGGAAACATACATGGAAAACAAATGAGTTTTTAGAACTTTGAAAAACTTGATGAGGGATTTTTCACAGCGATTGTTCAAAAGAAGAGTACTAAATGCTTGAGCCGTTACTACATCAAAAGCTTGACCACCTGAGTGAACTTTCCTGCACTTTGGAATCTTAACATAATGCATAGAACTGCAGGAGAAGATCCTAAAAGGACCACAAGGAGAAAAGTTTGACTCCATATAATTTCTAGTGTAGACTCCATAAGGCTTTGTGAAAAGAAATGCACAGCCTAAAAGAGACAGCTCTTAAGAAAAGGGAGGCAGAGTGAGATGCAAAGAAATTCTGGGTGTTTGGCTGAAGCCAAGAATAAGGCGAGCAGCTGAATCTTTAATCAATTGCAGTTTGATTAACAAGTAGCTTTGCAAACCTACACATAGTGACAGCAGTAGACCAGCCTGATGGTTACAAAAACCTGAAATAGGATCTTCCTAGAGGAGTTAGGCAGCAGTGGGAGTGATTGTCCTAATAATTGCAAACATGAGAAAAAATGTGGCAGTGAGCTTATTTATATCCGCCTCAAACATTACTTATTCTCAAAAGTAATGTGGAGATTCTATGTCCTAAGGGTGGGCAAACAAGGGGATACCAGCAAGTCTAGCCACCAATTTAATGTTCATAAAGATGCATTACTTTATACTTGTTTGTGTTAAGCCTAAACAAATTAGAACTGACCCAACTGGCAGCAGTGCGTGAGCATAATTTCAATTGGTGTTGTACAACGTCCAGATGTCCATCAAGTCTAGGGATAATCTTTGTATTGTTTGCATATTTGAAGAACTTGGGGCAAAGGATGTAATATGCTCCCCACGTGAAACCACATAAATATTTTAAAAAAGCATTTGCTTAAAAGAAAACTCCAGTGAAATCTTACATGTATTGGTCTTAAATGTTGAGTGAATAGGAGCCACAGTCACTGTAGTAAACTGGACACATATTTCAATATGTAGATTTACTCTATTGTCAAATAAAGGCCCCAGCACTTCAGGGAGCAAGCTGCTTGCATCCATCTTCTACTCCCCCATCTAACAGATTCATTCTCGCATTCTACATACATACGTCACTCACGCCCTGTCACCAGCAGGTTTGACTACGGCAATGCACTCTATGCCTAAATAAACAAAAACCTCACCCGCAAGCTACAGAACATCCAAAATGTCGCCGCAAGACTGGCCCTCAACCTGTCAAGACACTGCCACATCTCCCAGCACCTGTGCACACTCCACTGGCTCCCCATTGAAGCTGGAGTCACCTTCAAGATGCTAACCCACGCTCACAAGGCCCTCCAAGACACTGGACCAGCATACCAGAACAGCCAACTCAAATTCCACGTACCCTAAAGGACTGAAGAACCGGATTAACCCACTTACAGGGTCTCGGCGGCGGGGGAACCGCCCACATCTTCCATACCCTTCATACGTAGTAAAAGGAGACACAGGAGCCTTCGTCTGCAGGAGGAACCCAGATATATTTCAATAGCCGGGGCTATGGAACAGAGTCCAAAGCCAGTCAAAGACAAGACAGAGGAGGCTGCTACTTTACTCTGTAGCTTACAAGCCTTTTATACATTTCTCATACCATTATTTTGGCTGTCAGTCCATTGGCCAATCAGGGCAGTGTTTGTATTTGATAGCTTGAACAAGGCGATGCTTGTAGGTGGTGACCTGGTCAAGGCTTGGTACACAGAGCATTGTCCACTCTATGCTTGTGGTTGGTGACCTGGTGAAGGGCCTGGTACACAGAGCATTGTCCACTCTGCTTTGATCAGGGCTCTTTCTTTCAGGTCATTGTTCAATTGCCTGATCAAAGCCTGGTCTTTCAAGTCATTTGTTTATTTACCCTGATTAGAGTCCAGTAGTCAGACCATTGTCTAGATAACCTGATCACTGTGTCAAGGATGTTTTATCAGGCTGGGAGCAGGAGAGGAAAAATGAATCATTCACTCGGGGTGAGGGCCATGTGGCTTTCTGATGAACTGAAGAGAACAGGGGGTTGGGCGGGTGACAGTTCCTGGGCAGAAATGCAGGCCTGCAAAAATGGATTTTTGTCGTGCTGATAGAATTTTCCTCGTACATCAGGAAAAACGACCAGGTGGGTTCTGTGAAAGTGTTTGCCACGAGATGGCAATGCGAAAACCAATGGAGTCCTGTTAAAAATGATTGTTGATCGGAAAATTCTTTTCCTCAGACCCTCCTTTTGCCATAGAGTGGCAAATACCTTAGGAAATGTGAATGTTCATAAGGCCATCTGTTTCTTGCTGGATCATTACCATCATATTGGTGTTGTGAATGTTTGATGGCGGAGGCTTGATGGTCTGCACACACATTGTACAGAGTACTGGCAGGCACTGAAAACACAAACGGCAGGAGACCAGGACAGCTACTCCTAATGCAAGGAAGATGAGGACCTTCCAACCCCACTGGGTTCTGCAGGAGTCGGGGTAGGAGTCAGTGATGTAACAGGATGGAAGATCAGTAAGAGCCAACCAAGGATAGTTAGGAGGAGGGAGACAAACAGCGTCACCACAGTGACCATGAAGCAACTGCTATGTCGGAGACTGGCATCTTGTTTCTGGATACGGGTGTTTGGGAAGGCAGACATTGTGCTAAGCCATGGACCCCTAGTGGCTGTCTGTGATTGGTGGTTGTTTCACTGGATGCAGGGGCCGAGGGCCTTTATGGTTTACCTTAGTCTTACAAACAGCACTACTCTCAGCCTAGGAGGATCATAGCCCTACAGCCTATTGGCCCTTGGCGAAGTCAAGGGCAAGCCTTCCCTCTGGAGCGTAAGTTGTATCTGTCGGAAGCAGGGACAATATGGTCGGGAAACAATTGTTCTTGATGCTGAGCAGTGTTAAGGGAGGGTTCCACCCTTCCTTTTAGTATGTTGTCACTCTCCGCTTCAGTAGATGTAGAATGCAGTCTGGCATCGCTGACTGAGACAAACGTCGGGACTGTTTCTGTAAAGAGTACAAAAAGTCTTAGTTAGACTGTACAGACAATCAGTTTTTATACCCAATGCTGTACAGACACATTAGTAGTATGGGACTGAATATCAATCATACTCTGTACTGTGTTTTCAACCATGCACTCATCTGCCACCCATGTAGCGGGCCCTCCTACATACATTCCTTCCCTTTTTCTAAGAGCTGTTTGTCTGGCCGTCTGGTCAGCCAGGGCATTGCCTTTCCCAACATCATCTGTAGTTCCCAGGGCTGCAGAAGGCAACATGGTTGTGCAGTGGACCCCTCCATACTCGAACGAGTAAGCGGATGCCATTTCTCTGATGATCACAGGGCAAGTGACAGTCACCACAGGTTGAGCCAACTCGGGTACTAAGAGGCACAGCACACACAGCTGTAGATTGTCCAGATGTTTGAAGGCAATTGTGTCACAATGCTGTATTTGTAAAAATGTGCTGATTATGCATAACATACCAGAACTATATCTGCTTAGCGGAAAGGAGGTGGTTAGATGGGCGGGCAAGTTCAGGGGTGGGGTTAGGAGGAAAGAATGGAACACAAACTCATGAGGCATAAGGAGATCATGTTCATGAAGTGCTTTTAAAGACTGGCTTTGGAGGTCTTTAGTACAATTCGGGGTCGCTCTGTGTACTTTCAGAGTCAATAGACTACAATTTAGGTTGAGCATGTGCAACCAATTTTGTTAGAAATGTGTCTCCTCATTCCAAATTCAAGGGCATTGCCCCAGGCATTTTAGAGGGCTTAAGGCAGCAGGTATCCCACCTCACTGGGCTCCCTTCACGGAAGCAAAACAAAACCCACTTGTATCCATAGGGGGACGGGGGAACAAGCGCAAATCTACCCAAAACGCATACACACATAGGTTTCATGAGTATGGGAATATAAAGCAAGCAGAGGCAATCCTATTGCCACTAGACATTAGTCTCAAAGTCACAATAAATGTCTACAGCCAGGAAGGGATTACCTTGGTGTACCCATGCCAACATTGGATGGCTTAAGACCATGTCTTAGCCAGGGATGTAACAAAGGCCTGTACAGACCTTGTGTTGCACGGGGAGAGGAAGGGGGCGTATGGTTTAGCAGGTATGATAACCTTGTATCGTCCAAGTCAACTAAACCCCTTTCAAGGGCAACAGTGACACAGGATGGCAAAAAGAACATGAACTTTGAAGGTAACTTTACTTTAGGTGCGAAGCCTAGGGAGTCGTGAAAGAATGTGTTGGGGACACATGAAAGGACGCCTCTTGCCCAGTGTTGCAGTTGAGGAGCTCGAGATGTCCCTCACACTTACGTTTTAAGTGCCGGAAGTGGCTTGGTAGTTTGGTCTGCCCTGTTCCCATGATGCACTGGGCCAGGGACAGACTAATTTGCATATAGCCAGGTTCTGAACTGGGATGGTGCAGTGAGCTAAAAAACGGTGATGGATCAAGCCCTGATCTGTTGACTGGGTAGGAGTGTTCTGATTAACTCAGATACTCTGTCCATCACCACCCCCTTTTTGTAATTATTTTGGCCACCCTAAGTGTGGAAGGGTATGCTCAGACATGAGTCCCTTGCTCACTGCACCATCAGGATTCAAGCAAGCCGGGCCGAAGACGGCTGTAATGCCAGAAACCGGTCCCCGGAAGCTTGTTTCCTTTCCAGTGAAGAATTGGCTTGGTAGTTTGGTCTGCCCTGTTCCCATGATGCACTGGGCCAGGGACAGACTAATTTGCATATAGCCAGGTTCTGAACTGGGATAGTGCAGTGAGCTAAAAAACGGTGATGGATCAAGCCCTGATCTGTTGACTGGGTAGGAGTGTTCTGATTAACTCAGATACTCTGTCCATCACCACCCCCTTTTTGTAATTATTTTGGCCACCCTAAGTGTGGAAGGGTATGCTCAGACATGAGTCCCTTGCTCACTGCACCATCAGGATTCAAGCAAGCCGGGCCGAAGACGGCTGTAATGCCAGAAACCGGTCCCCGGAAGCTTGTTTCCTTTCCAGTGAAGAATTGGCTTGGTAGTTTGGTCTGCCCTGTTCCCATGATGCACTGGGCCAGGGACAGACTAATTTGCATATAGCCAGGTTCTGAACTGGGATGGTGCAGTGAGCTAAAAAACGGTGATGGATCAAGCCCTGATCTGTTGACTGGGTAGGAGTGTTCTGATTAACTCAGATACTCTGTCCATCACCACCCCCTTTTTGTAATTATTTTGGCCACCCTAAGTGTGGAAGGGTATGCTCAGACATGAGTCCCTTGCTCACTGCACCATCAGGATTCAAGCAAGCCGGGCCGAAGACGGCTGTAATGCCAGAAACCGGTCCCCGGAAGCTTGTTTCCTTTCCAGTGAAGAATTGGCTTGGTAGTTTGGTCTGCCCTGTTCCCATGATGCACTGGGCCAGGGACAGACTAATTTGCATATAGCCAGGTTCTGAACTGGGATGGTGCAGTGAGCTAAAAAACGGTGATGGATCAAGCCCTGATCTGTTGACTGGGTAGGAGTGTTCTGATTAACTCAGATACTCTGTCCATCACCACCCCCTTTTTGTAATTATTTTGGCCACCCTAAGTGTGGAAGGGTATGCTCAGACATGAGTCCCTTGCTCACTGCACCATCAGGATTCAAGCAAGCCGGGCCGAAGACGGCTGTAATGCCAGAAACCGGTCCCCGGAAGCTTGTTTCCTTTCCAGTGAAGAATTGGCTTGGTAGTTTGGTCTGCCCTGTTCCCATGATGCACTGGGCCAGGGACAGACTAATTTGCATATAGCCAGGTTCTGAACTGGGATGGTGCAGTGAGCTAAAAAACGGTGATGGATCAAGCCCTGATCTGTTGACTGGGTAGGAGTGTTCTGATTAACTCAGATACTCTGTCCATCACCACCCCCTTTTTGTAATTATTTTGGCCACCCTAAGTGTGGAAGGGTATGCTCAGACATGAGTCCCTTGCTCACTGCACCATCAGGATTCAAGCAAGCCGGGCCGAAGACGGCTGTAATGCCAGAAACCGGTCCCCGGAAGCTTGTTTCCTTTCCAGTGAAGAATTGGCTTGGTAGTTTGGTCTGCCCTGTTCCCATGATGCACTGGGCCAGGGACAGACTAATTTGCATATAGCCAGGTTCTGAACTGGGATGGTGCAGTGAGCTAAAAAAACGGTGATGGATCAAGCCCTGATCTGTTGACTGGGTAGGAGTGTTCTGATTAACTCAGATACTCTGTCCATCACCACCCCCTTTTTGTAATTATTTTGGCCACCCTAAGTGTGGAAGGGTATGCTCAGACATGAGTCCCTTGCTCACTGCACCATCAGGATTCAAGCAAGCCGGGCCGAAGACGGCTGTTATGCCAGAAACCGGTCCCCGGAAGCTTGTTTCCTTTCCAGTGAAGAATTGGCTTGGTAGTTTGGTCTGCCCTGTTCCCATGATGCACTGGGCCAGGGACAGACTAATTTGCATATAGCCAGGTTCTGAACTGGGATGGTGCAGTGAGCTAAAAAACGGTGATGGATCAAGCCCTGATCTGTTGACTGGGTAGGAGTGTTCTGATTAACTCAGATACTCTGTCCATCACCACCCCCTTTTTGTAATTATTTTGGCCACCCTAAGTGTGGAAGGGTATGCTCAGACATGAGTCCCTTGCTCACTGCACCATCAGGATTCAAGCAAGCCGGGCCGAAGACGGCTGTAATGCCAGAAACCGGTCCCCGGAAGCTTGTTTCCTTTCCAGTGAAGAATTGGCTTGGTAGTTTGGTCTGCCCTGTTCCCATGATGCACTGGGCCAGGGACAGACTAATTTGCATATAGCCAGGTTCTGAACTGGGATGGTGCAGTGAGCTAAAAAACGGTGATGGATCAAGCCCTGATCTGTTGACTGGGTAGGAGTGTTCTGATTAACTCAGATACTCTGTCCATCACCACCCCCTTTTTGTAATTATTTTGGCCACCCTAAGTGTGGAAGGGTATGCTCAGACATGAGTCCCTTGCTCACTGCACCATCAGGATTCAAGCAAGCCGGGCCGAAGACGGCTGTAATGCCAGAAACCGGTCCCCGGAAGCTTGTTTCCTTTCCAGTGAAGAATTGGCTTGGTAGTTTGGTCTGCCCTGTTCCCATGATGCACTGGGCCAGGGACAGACTAATTTGCATATAGCCAGGTTCTGAACTGGGATGGTGCAGTGAGCTAAAAAACGGTGATGATCAAGCCCTGATCTGTTGACTGGGTAGGAGTGTTCTGATTAACTCAGATACTCTGTCCATCACCACCCCCTTTTTGTAATTATTTTGGCCACCCTAAGTGTGGAAGGGTATGCTCAGACATGAGTCCCTTGCTCACTGCAGCATCAGGATTCAAGCAAGCCGGGCCGAAGACGGCTGTAATGCCAGAAACCGGTCCCCGGAAGCTTGTTTCCTTTCCAGTGAAGAATTGGCTTGGTAGTTTGGTCCGCCCTGTTCCCATGATGCACTGGGCCAGGGACAGACTAATTTGCATATAGCCAGGTTCTGAACTGGGATGGTGCAGTGAGCTAAAAAACGGTGATGGATCAAGCCCTGATCTGTTGACTGGGTAGGAGTGTTCTGATTAACTCAGATACTCTGTCCATCACCACCCCCTTTTTGTAATTATTATGGAAGTGGGCAACAGCAAACCGGACTCAGTTTCGCTGTTCTACAGAATGCCAAGGATGGACAGACAGAACCCTGCATCCCATTCATGTACACAAGTGAACTACAGTACTGGTCTGCTCAAAAGAAAGCAGCCCCCCTCCCCCCATGCCACCCAGCAGAGGCATTTGACTTCACTTCACCCTGAACAAAAAGTCACGCTGACCTCATTTCCGCGCGCACTGTTTGAAGGTTGCGACCTCTTGAACAGCCCCTCATTGCGAACAGACTAGAAGTGACTTGCGTAGAGGAAGACGGAAAAAGAGCCTGTGAGAGTTTGGTATTCCAGGAGGAGGCAAGTCCATGTTGGTGCTTTAGATGCCCGCTGGGCAAGCTTTAGACTGGTGGGCTTCCAACCTGTGTCATAACTCCTCGTGTGTAGTGAGAGGGACACGTTAGGAGTCTAAGAAGCAATGCAGTGCATTCCATTCTGCAAGAGTCACGCGCGCACCTAGAGGTGTACATGCTCCTCAACCAAAATGCACCTATCAATTTTATCATCCTAATAAGGATGAGAGTTTGAACCAGCTCACTGGGATTCACCCCAGGACAACAAACTCAAACTGTACCAACACTTCCGGATGATTAAAGCCACACATTCTCCAGATAAAGGCGAAACAACTAATATCGAGTTTATGCAATCGCTACTCTGCTTTTAAAAAAAAAAAAAAATTAAAGACAGAAAATGGTGTGAACCCCCAGCTAGGGTGCTAGTCATTTGCATTCGAAGCAGCAGAAAGTCTCGGGTTTTAATGCAGCCCAGGGCTACATGTCACTTAATAGGGCCCTAAAGCGGTCCTCCCACCCCACAGTATACAAATGATTACATACATAAATACAATGGCGTGGATTGCTCGCATACTGGCATTTACAAGGATTCCTTTCAGAGCGGATGGAAGAGCTACTTGGTATCTGAGGACACGGCCCCCGGAGAACAATCACTCTCGGGAGCAACAATGATTCTGTGCCATGTTTATTGGGTGTCTAAGTATTAACCATTACCCAGCTTTATGACAGGCGACAGCTTACACGCAAAGGTTATTTTAAAGTTTGAAACTAAAGGTCCTCTTGTTAAAGAGGGAATCTGTCCAGGCAACATTTATTAAATCCGACAAACTCCTCTGTTTGACCTCTAGGGCGGCCTAAAACTGAACGCGAGGCAGAGTAGGGCCTTTCGATGTCTCACAATGATGACCCAACATGCCGGCAACCCGGACTGTACAGAAAGGAAAGACTTTCTGCAGTTGCACAAACCTGTCGGGCACTAAGAATAAAAGCAAAGGTTTGGGACATTTTAATATTACACTACATCAACGGGTGGCTGTCCTGAGCTCCTCAGAAGCGGTCGCTCCTCACGCTGCTCCCTGCTCACAAACTGGTATCGTAGCGCTATACTGCCAGAGTGCTCTTTGCCTTTAATATCAGCTGCCCATTGCTCGCATTTCCCCAGCAACTATTTGTGCCTTATTCGTGCCTGACTGTATTTGAATCATAGCGCTATACTGCCTGCTGAGCTGCGCTTTAATTATTATTCGATTGTGCATTGCTGCCTTTAGCTGATTGATTTATTTGTGCCTGATTGTGCCGGTGACGCTTCCCTTTTAATACCGATTGTTGGGGTCTCGTCCTGTGTGGCTTTTGGCTTGCTGCCATTTTGTTGTTTGTTGTTGTGCCTTCCCAGCCCGGCTCTCCACCCCGCTCCCACCTCCCAGCTGTTCCTCCCTCCCACAGAAAGGTTAGGCTCTCCCCTCTCGACCTAGTGCTGTGACCGTCCTGAGCTCCTCAGAAGCGGTCGCTCCTCACGCTGCTCCCTGCTCACAAACTGGTATCGTAGCGCTATACTGCCAGAGTGCTCTTTGCCTTTAATATCAGCTGCCCATTGCTCGCATTGCCCCAGCAACTATTTGTGCCTTATTCATGCCTGACTGTATTTGAATCGTAGCGCTATACTGCCTGCTGAGCTGCACTTTAATTATTATTCGATTGTGCATTGCTGCCTTTAGCTGATTGATTTATTTGTGCCTGATTGTGCCGGTGACGCTTCCCTTTTAATACCGATTGTTGGGGTCTCGTCCTGTGTGGCTTTTGGCTTGCTGCCATTTTGTTGTTTGTTGTTGTGCCTTCCCAGCCCGGCTCTCCACCCCGCTCCCGCCTCCCAGCTGCTCCTCCCTCCCACAGAAAGGTTAGGCTCTCCCCTCTCGACCTAGCGCTGTGACCGTCCTGAACTTCTCAGACGCGGTCGCTCCTCACGCTGCTCCCTGCTCACAAACTGGTATCGTAGCGCTATACTGCCAGAGTGCTCTTTGCCTTTAATATCAGCTGCCCATTGCTCGCATTGCCCCAGCAACTATTTGTGCCTTATTCGTGCCTGACTGTATTTGAATCGTAGCGCTATACTGCCTGCTGAGCTGCGCTTTAATTATTATTCGATTGTGCATTGCTGCCTTTAGCTGATTGATTTATTTGTGCCTGATTGTGCCGGTGACGCTTCCCTTTTAATACCGATTGTTGGGGTCTCGTCCTGTGTGGCTTTTGGCTTGCTGCCATTTTGTTGTTTGTTGTTGTGCCTTCCCAGCCCGGCTCTCCACCCCGCTCCCGCCTCCCAGCTGCTCCTCCCTCCCACAGAAAGGTTAGGCTCTCCCCTCTCGACCTAGCGCTGTGACCGTCCTGAGCTCCTCAGAAGCGGTCGCTCCTCACGCTGCTCCCTGCTCACAAACTGGTATTGTAGCTCTATTCTGCCAGAGTGCTCTTTGCCTTTAATATCAGCTGCCCATTGCTCGCATTGCCCCAGCAACTATTTGTGCCTTATTCGTGCCTGACTGTATTTGAATCGTAGCGCTATACTGCCTGCTGAGCTGCGCTTTAATTATTATTCGATTGTGCATTGCTGCCTTTAGCTGAATGATTTATTTGTGCCTGATTGTGCCGGTGACGCTTCCCTTTTAATACCGATTGTTGGGGTCTCGTCCTGTGTGGCTTTTGGCTTGCTGCCATTTTGTTGTTTGTTGTTGTGCCTTCCCAGCCCGGCTCTCCACCCCGCTCCCGCCTCCCAGCTGCTCCTCCCTCGCCCCACCCCCCCTCCACTATCTACTTATGACAGATGCTTTAGCGCGCAGCGTTCACGCGCAGCGATCGCGCCCCATGCGCGCCGAAGGTGCGCCAAAGGTAAGCCCGTCTACGCCCGTCCACGCCTGGACCGCGCCCAGAGCCAGACCCCCTGGCCCCCGCAATACCCACTCCTCCCGCATAACGTACGACGCCGCCACCCTCTCAGCACTCAACCCCGGCCGTCTCCCAAATTGCTACCATGCCGCCCCAGGACACACCCATGGACCCTTCACCTGCCACCCCTGCAAGTTCGACTGCATCAGGACCCGCACCAAATCCTCAAACTCCAAACAGAGCTCCGATACTAACCACCTGAAGTGCATCCTGCTCAACACCCGCTCGGTCCACAGACACGCCACTGAACTTTGGGACCTACTCGACACCACTTCCCCGGACGTCGCCTTTCTTACAGAAACCTGGATGAACGCCTCATCTGCCCCGACATCGCCATAGCCATCCCTGACGGCTACAAGATCATCCGAAAGGACCGCATCAACCAAACAGGAGGAGGCATCGCCATCGTCCATAAAACACCATCCGCATCACAACCAGTTCCCGCGATGACCTCGCAGCCGCTGAACACCTTCACTTCCAAATCCGCACTGACCCCAAGACCACACTCAGAGGCACCCTCATCTACAGGCCACCAGGACCCCGCACACAATTCAGCGAAGACATCACCGAATTCATCAGCCCACACGCTCTCCCCTCCGAGGACTACATTCTACTGGGAGACCTCAACTTCCACCTGGAAAAGAACAACGACAGCAACACCACCACCCTTCTAGACAACCTCGCCAATCTCAGACTCAAACAACTTGTTGACACCCCCACCCACTATGCCGGACACACGCTTGACCCAATCTTCACCTCCAGCAAGCACATCTCCTTCAATCACACCACAGCTCTCCATTGGACGGACCACAGCTGCGTTCACTTCAACTACAAAAAGGCCACGACCCACAACCACCCACAACCAATCCCCCGAAGTAACTGGAACAAAATTACCACCGACCAGCTCCTCACATCGCTTCACCAAAACCCTCCTACCAAATCATCGGACCCAAACCAAGCAGCCACCAACCTCACACAATGGATAACCCACAGCGCCGACGTACTAGCACCCTTGAAAAACCATCAAATCAAGCGAGGTAGCAAAAAAGCCCCCTGGTTCAACGATGACCTCAAGAAATCCAAGAAGTTCTGTCGCACCCTCGAGAAAGCCTGGAGAAAAAACCCAACCACTGACAACCTGGCCACCTTCAAGAACGCCACCCGCAAACACCACCAACTGATCCGATCCACCAAGAAATCAGCATTCAAGGACCGACTTGACAACAACTCCCACAACAGCAAGGAACTATTCAACATCGTCAAAGAATTTACCAACCCCACCGCCGGCACCAACGACATCACTCCCTCCCAAGAACTCTGCGACTCCCTCGCCTCATTCTTCCACAACAAAATCGCCGACATACATAACAGCTTTGAAAACCAGTCCAGAGACCAGTCCACTCCACCCACCTCCGAACCAAAACCCCCCTCCTACAACCTTTGCGCCTGGAACCCAATCACCACTGAAGACACCATCCGCTTGATGAATCCATCCACTCAGGATCACCAACCGACCCTTGTCCCCACCACATCTTCAACAAAGCAGACTCCACTATCGCACCCCATCTCCGAGACGTCATCAACTGCTCCCTCAACTCCGCTACCTTCCCGGAAAGCTGGAAACATGCCGGACTCAGCGCCCTTCTGAAGAAACCCACGGCAGACCCCACTGAACTGAAGAACTACCGCCCCATCTCGCTCATCCCATTCCCTGCCAAAGTCATTGAAAAAGCCGTCAACAGACAGCTCGCCGCCTTCCTCGAATCCAACAAATCTCTCGACCCCTCACAGGCCGGCTTCCGAGCCAAACACAGCACCGAAACCGCCCTCATCGCAGCAACAGACGATATTCGAACACTACTGGACAACGGAGAAACAGTTGCCCTCATCCTACTTGACCTCTCCACAGCCTTCGACACAGTATGTCATGGCACCCTCATACAACGCCTCAGCAACATCGGAATACAAGGAAAAGCATTGGACTGGATCATCTCGTTCCTCACCGGAAGAACCCAGAGAGTACGCCTCCCCCCTTTTAGATCAGAGGCCACCGAAGTCATCTGCGGCGTACCACAAGGATCATCACTCAGTCCCACCCTCTTCAACGTGTACATGAGCCCCCTCGCATCCATCGCGCACCAACACAACCTCAACATCATCTCCTACGCAGACGACACCCAGCTAATCCTCTCCCTCACCAAAGACCCAAACATCGCTAAAACCAACTTACGCGAAGGAATGAAAGAAGTAGCCGAGTGGATGAAGAACAGCCGTTTAAAACTGAACTCGGACAAAACGGAAGTCCTCATCTTAGGTTCATCCCCCTCTGCCTGGGACGACTCATGGTGGCCACCGGCCCTGGGAACCACACCCATACCTACGGACCACGCACGTAACCTGAGCTTCATCCTGGACTCCTCCCTCTCGATGACCAGACAAGTCAACGCCGTCTCATCATCATGCTTCAACATCCTACGCATGCTCAAAAAAATCTTCCGTTGGATCCCAACCGAAACAAGAAAGACAGTCACCCACGCACTGGTCACAAGCCGACTGGATTACGGAAATACCCTTTACGCCGGAACCACAGCCAAACTACAGAAAAAACTCTCCTCGCATCCAAAACGCCTCAGCCAGACTCATACTCGACATCCCCCGCCAAGCTCACATTTCC
Source organism: Lissotriton helveticus (assembly GCF_964261635.1). Lineage (NCBI taxonomy): Eukaryota > Metazoa > Chordata > Amphibia > Caudata > Salamandridae > Lissotriton > Lissotriton helveticus. Next base: position 1,877,231,288 of record NC_136065.1, read on the forward strand.
GATCGCCTGAAAGACCTCTATTGGCTCCCCGTCCACAAGAGAATAACGTTCCGCCTTCTCACCCATGCACACAAAGCCCTCTAGGACCTAGGACCGGAATGCCTCAACACGCGCCTGTCCTTTTACACCCCCACCCACCAACTACGATCGTCCAATCAAGCCCTCGCCGCAATTCCGCGCATCCATAGATCCACCATGGGGGGAAGATCCTTCTCCTACTTAGCGGCCAAAACCTGGAATTCTCTCCCCACCCACCTCCGCCTTACACAGAACCACCTCTCCTTCAGAAAACAACTAAAAACCTGGATATTCGATAAGTAAAGTACCACCCTCCCTCAAGCGCCTTGAGACCCTCTGGGTGAGTAGTGCGCTATACAAATATTGAACTTGAACTTGAACTTGAACTTGAGCCTCACCTCGGAGAGATACTGGGTGCACAAGATAAACAGCAGAATAAAATGGGGGCTTTGGAGGCAGGTTGCAGTTTCTCCAAGCACGCTCAGGGGATGCAATAACATATAAAGGAAACGTAGCTTATCCGACATTAGATTTTAGGGCCAGTGCTTAATTAGCAGAAATTTGGGGTGAGCAGTTCAGGCTCCATAAAGTGTTTACTGTCACATCAGCAAACAACAAAATACCAGTTTTAGTGTGCCTAGTAGTCTGGATGCACTAAAGCATATACAAAGTGATGGGTGGAATGCTTGAAGTAATCTAAGCCACCAGTAATTCCTCAGGCCGCATCCCACCCAATGTTATTTTGCATAAGTACTTCATCTTTTGCTTTTTGGTATACTGTAGTAGTTTGGATGGCCAGTCTCTACATAGTCCCCGCTTTGACCTTGTATTATTGCCACTTGCCTCTGTAGGTCATTTTCTCAAAGGGACGAAAAAGCTGACTGCAGAATGCAGGGAGGCCAGTCGGGGATTCAACAATTTATATAAATCCTGCTTAACTGTAGACCAAGGGGAAGTAGGAAAAGGGCGTGTAGGGGTAAGGCCGCAGGGGTTGGGCGGATGGAGACTTATTGTCACTCCCACAGTGAGGACAGGGTTAACGGGCATGGTTGGTGTCATGGGAAAGGTCAGGAGGGCTGGTGTGACAGGGGGAACAGTAGGAGGGGCAGTGGGGGCAGGAGCGGGTGTCGGTAGGGGGGCATGCGGGTTGTGAGGTGTCAGGGCAGGGTACATTGGGGCATATGCAGGAGGACTTTCTAGCATGGTATCAAGCAAGGAATCACTTTCTTCTCCTCCCTCTATACGGACCTTTCCTTTTTCTTCACGGGCTGGATAACATTTTTGTACTCGGGCCCCATGCTCCCTATCAGCTATTTCTACCGATTTTGTTATTCGATTTTGTAAATTTTCTCTGGCGTGGTCAGCCATTGACATACGTTCTTGTTTTCTTTCTTGCGCCTTCTATTTTCTACCTTTCTGTTCTATCTCTTTCCTCCAAAATCGGACAGATTCAAACATGGGCAGGCGCCTTTTTCTTTTAATTAATTGTTCCTCTAAGTTGGCGAGGACTTGGGAGTCAAAGGAGCCATAAAGTGGCCACTGTAACTCCACGTTACTTTACCTGGTGTATTTCACCCAAAACGAGGAAAACATTATGGCACAACGGCCATATTTAATATACATGGTGTGGCCAGGAGTTCCTTCTGGAGGAAGCGAGCAGGCCTCCTCCAGCTGGGAGTCCTGCGTACACATACAACAACAAAACCTCTTGAATTTACTACTGACCGGCATGCTTTTAAACAGATAACAGACACCAGCGGGTTCCTAAAACTCACCTTGCTTGCTTGTCTTTTGCAAAGGACAATAATTCATACAGATTTCATACAGAACAGACACCAGCGGGTTTTAAAATTCACATCGCTTGCTTGGCTTTGGCAAAAGTCAATAATAAATTGGCTTTTGCGAAAGTCAATCACAGAATCATGCAGACTTGGTGGATGATCAGTCCACCCTTACCTTACAGGGGTAGTTCTCTTCTGCAGACGTAGGGCTGTGTCTTGCTCCAGAAATTATTTGCTAGGGGACTCCAGCGAGAAGGCGGTCAAGTGGCCCAGACCGGGTGGGGAGGAACAACGGGTGAGTCGTTCGGTCTACCGGAATATAACAAGAATCCTTGGATAGGGCGCCTCCATCGGAGTCACTCCGTGCACCTTCTCACGTCCACCGGGCCAGACCTCCGTACCCGGGTAGTCCCTATTCGGGCCGCCATTTGAAGAACCGGATGAACCCACTTACAGGGTCTCGGTGGCGGGGGAACCGCCCAAATCTTCCATACCCTTCATGCATGGTAAAAGGAGACACAGGAGCCTTCGTCTGCAGAAGGAACCAAGATTTATTTCAATAGCCTGGGCTATGGAACAGAGTCCAAAGCCAGTCAAAGACAAGACAGAGGAGGCTGCTACTTTACTCTGTAGCTTACAAGCCTTTTATACATTTCTCATACCATTCTTTTGGCTGTCAGTCCATTGTCCAATCAGGCCAGTGTTTGTAGTTGATAGCTTGATCAAGGCGATTCTTGTAGTTGGTGACCTGGTCAAGGCTTGGTACACAGAGCATTGTCCACTCTATGCTTGTAGTTGGTGACCTGGTCAAGGGCTTGGTACACAGAGCATTGTCCACTCTGCTTTGATCAGGGCTCTTTCTTTCAGGTCATTGTTCAATTGCCTGATTAAAGCCTGGTCTTTCAAGTCATTTGTTTATTTACCCTGATTAGAGTCCAGCAGTCAGACCATTGTCTAGATAACCTGATCACTGTGTCAAGGATGTTTTATCAGGCTGGGAGCAGGAGAGAAAAAATGAATCATTCACTCGGGGTGAGGGCCATGTGGCTTTCTGATTAACTGAAGAGAACAGGGGGGAAGGGCGGGTGACAGTTCCTGGGCAGAAATGCAGGCCTGCAAAATTGGATTTTTGTTGTGCTGATAGAATTTTCCTCGTACATCAGGAAAAACGACCAGGTGGGTTCTGTGAAAGTGTTTGCCACGAGATGGCAATGCAAAAACCAGTGAAGTCCTGTTAAAAATGATTGTTGATCGAAAAATTATTTTCCTCAGGACCCTACGATCAGCCCAACTCTCCTACGCTGTGGTCCCCCGCACCAGAAAGACCAGATCGGGAGGCCGCTCCTTCTCCTTCCGCCTGGCCAGAGCCTGGAACGACCTTCCTCTCCACCTCAGACAGACAACATCGCTCCCCATCTTCGCAAGAAACCTCAAAACCTGGCTCTTCAACAGACCCCCTTTCTTGATGGACTGGAACCTGCTACCCCTGCCCACCGCCCACCCCCCAGCACCTTGAGACCCTTACGGGTGAGTAGTCACGCTTAACAAACACCTGATTGATTGATTGATTGATTGAGTGACCATGGTATATATCTATAAACTATGGAGTCACAGCGGGGACATTATTACTGAGAAATACAAGTACATTACAACAGTCATAGCTCCATTTATCGATCCAAATTGGCAAAATCTTTACCTTTAGCCAGTTCTACATAAAGGAGAGGGATGAGCTCAGAAATTAAGGTGGGAACAAAGGGGGAAAATTGAAGAAGAAGCTTAGAAATAGGGTTTAAGAGTGAAGGATGGCAGGCTCCTTTCAGGGTGTACCATTTCATGATGTATGTCCCATATGGACATATTGACTAGGAAGGTGGGAGGAGAGTACAGTCTTATACATCACTTGTCATTTCTGGAGGCTGTTCAGTGACCTCTTTTTAAATTTTATTAACAAAACAAACAACAATGGACACAGGAATTGTGGATATGCATCATTAGATACTGAGAAAGGAAAACAAAGTTACAGTACATGTGCATTGTTGGCTACATGCATTTCCAAAGCGGACTGAAAACAGATCTCAGCAGTAAAATCCAGTCTAATAAAAGGACAAGGATTGGAATAGAAAGATTGTGAGGGGTTGTGGGATGCAGGTTGCGCAACACAATGCAATATATATATGGAGCATTGAGCAGAAGTAAGGTGAGCAGGCATAATATGTTCAGCATACCTTCCGTAAAGGCAGCGCAGTCATAAACAAGTTCCGTTTGTGTGCAGAACTATAACGTTATTTTGTCCACGTATTGCCTGAGAAGGACCCAAATATCTCTGGGATTTGCCTTAACCAATAAAATCACAAAGTCAACTAAATCAACAATATAAAAGGTACACAAATTATATCAACCTGATACTGCAAAAACAACAAAAGCTGCAAGACAAGAAAACTCTATTGGACCCCATGACTAGACCCTGGAAAAAGAAAAACTTGCTTGTAATTTAAATTAAAAGTGAAAAATAACAAATAATTAACAAAACACTCTCCAAATTCTATCTCTTTACATGTACCTACTAAATGAAAATATTACAACTTTGATTAAGTGTTACCTACCGAAAAACAACACTGATCACAAACCAGAAAGACATAAAAAAGTAGGTACATGTTAACAGGGCCGGACTGGCTACAGGGCAGTTGTGTGTGCTGCCGAGCAGGGGGATGATTTCGTTGATGCGGACCTGTGTGCGCAAAACGAAATTCGTTTTGCTTTTTTTATTTCAAAGCGCACGCAGGTCCCCATCAACGAAATAAGCCCATACCAGAGAGAAATCATCTCCCTGCTCGGCAGCACACACAACTGCCCGGTAGCCTGTCCGGCCCTGTATGTTAATCATTTTAAAATGGAAACGCATCCTAAAACCACATAAAATAAAACCTGACAACTTCAACCTCTACAAAGTTCCAATAAATAAATATTTATACTGAAACTGATGCTCTTTTGTCTTCCTACAAAAAGAAAGCACCTGCTGCACATTACAACACCCCCAACAGAAAAGCTGCAATAAAGTGTGAAAAATCCAAGAAGAACATACACATAAGTATAAACAATAAAATTAGTTGCATAATTTTATATGTAAATAACAAATGTATAAACATTTTTAAAAAAGTATTCTTTATACTTTACACTATTTTCAGACATAATGACATAATGACAGAAAGAGCAAGATACATAACATCACAGAAAGAAAAGCAAGTACTAAGTGGTTGATTATGAGTTTGGCGGTTGTGGACCGCCAAACTCAAGGTGGCGTGGCAGTCTGGCCACCACCGCACCGGCGGTCCGATCACCCTATTACAACTTTGGGGATCGGACCGCCGCAACCCCCATGAACTGGATTCCCTTGCAGTGGCGTGGCAGTCATGGGCTCACATTATACTGGTGGTGCCACATGTGGAACTGCCATGCATATAACGAGTTTACTGACCACCCGCGGACTCATGGAGGTTCTTACTCCATTAAACTGATGGCGGTCAGGAAACGGGCCCCCCACTTGACACATGCATGTTGGTGCATGCAAGGGGGCAGATGGTGTGCCCCACTATCGGCATGCACAGCCACTTCCTGCATGGCATGGACTTAGCCGTCCATTCCATGCAGGCACTTGCTTTGGTGTTCCAATTGCAGTGGCTTTTTTCAAAGGCACTGCCATGGGAATGTCAAAGGACCACCTGCCAAACAATGAGAAAACTCGTAATTTGGCGGGCAAGCGGCGGTCGAGTTTGGCAGTGTGGGAACGTGGCGGTGGCATGCCGGCCCGCTAACGCACTGCTGAACTCCTAATCAGGTCCTAAAAGTCACATGGGCTACACTAACAAACTAGAAAATATAAAGAATAGATTGTGGGAGTATATGATCAGCATTCAAATATATAAATCATTTACACCAACACGTTGATTAGTCTGATATTATTAATTTCAACTTATTCTAAATAGATTAGCATCATTTACATTATAGAGTTCACAATAGTATTAATGATATATCAATACTTTTTTTCATTGTCTCAGGGTCCAAATGCCTGAGTAGCAAATTACTGAACACGTAACTGTAATTGAGTAGCTGTAGCCAACACGTGTTCCGCGGAGAAACAGCTTCTTCCGGGGTCATGGAAAAAAAGACATTTCATTCGAACTCATAAAGGAGAGAAGTGGCATATCCAAGTCAATATCAAACCCTGAGCCGTTAATAGTAGTAAACATCCATAGCAGGTTGACATATACGTAGGTGTATATGCTAAATCATACACATCCGAGCATTTGCAGAAACTTATTGGTGTCAATAATTTATATCTTTGAATGCTGTTACTATACTCCCCATGATCTATTCTTTATGCCTATGTTACATGTGTCAGCTTGATGACATGACATTCTTGGGTGAGATTAGCGCAGGGCCATTTATCAGTTTATCCATTCTATTCTGCAAACAAGAAAGTACATCAATGGAAAATGCGAATTGGCAATGTACTAAATATTATTCCAAAGCATGCTATGAGAGGGCCAGTACAAAAGATGCTGCTGCAATTAATGTATGGGAACACAGCCATTCCCCGAATGTGACAGAAATAGTAGTATTAGAGGTAATGTAGGACATATTAGAGGCAAACAATAGCTCCCAGGAGCCCACAACAGAAATCCTAAAAGTTATTGGGCCTGATTTAGATCTTTGCAGGACTACTACCATTCTTCGTGGTGGCGGTTGCAAGTACTCCGTCAAGCTGACGGTGTCTCATCCCCGGTATTTAGTTGTGGTCTGGTTGAACCGCCGTCTGATTCAACAAACTGTTTACCGTTGCGTAACTTCCATCACGGCAAACTCCTCTGGTGGCTTACAGTTATTCATTGCCGTCAAGGTGCGCGGGTTTGCGCTGAGCCTATTTTGATGTCCCTGTTGTGTTGACGTTGTACTAGCGGTGGTTTGCTGATGGAATGAGTCCCTGGTGAAGTGGAGAATGGTAAGTAGTACTTTTATATGTGTCAATATACACATATGTTGTGTATTCACCAGAAAACATATGTTGGTAATGTGTAATGGCCATTTTTGTTATATAATGCATTCCACACATTCAACATACACACATTATAGTATGCACACCAACAGTCTCCACCAGAATAAGAAACACAAGCACTGCAACAAAAAAGATTTTTTTAAGTGTCAATACAGGTGTATTGATTTTTATCTTGATAAGTCATAAAATGAACACAGCTGCATTACATTTAAGGAAATATTGCATGTAAGAGCAATGTACAAATAGGCGACAGCAATTAACAACATACGATTCATAGTATGACATTTGTAAAAATAGTTGACCTTTGGACAGCGGAGGTATGTGGTGTTGTGGTGAAGTCGTGGCAGCAGAGGAGGGACCTGGACAATGGTGTTTATGATGAATACGTAAGTGGAAAACTGTAATAAAGGTAAGTTTCGACCTCATTTCCTTCGATTCAGTCCACTCAAGGTAGGAGGTGTTCTCGCCACAGTTACCTCGACGGAAAGGCACTTTGTAATCAGCTCAACGGTAATCCTCGCTGGACTCCCTCTGACAGCCACTTTTGCTAATGATGCTGGTGATGCGGGAGGGAAATCCTGGTGGTGTTGGAAGGTAATGGGCGTTCTTTCGTCCTTGGACCCACCAACATCTAAATAGAGCGGGCGGACCGCCAAGTAGGTAGCCGGTGAAACCGTTGAAAAAGTGACGGCATGACCATTACCTCCAGGTTCTAAATCAGGCCCATACTCCCTAATATCCCCAAACACATTACAGGCCAACTACCACCTATAGCCCCTTTGAAATGTTTAATTGCACAAATAAAAAATCCACCAACAATACCCCTCCTGCTTCTTGAGGGTACCAAGGTATCGAAATACCAGAACACTAAAAAATGACACATAATGAGGAACACTTCCTGTTGTAGGACAACCTAAACTATGATGGATGAATCCTGCTATTTACAACAGCAGATAATATACTAAAACCAAGCCATTGTAAAGCCTGGATGATAGATGGGGCCTTCAAATTGTGTCCCAAACCATTTACTCAAATATACACCATGCATGGTAAATATCAAAACACAAATATCCCTTTTATATATGCCCTACAACCAAATAAACAAAGCAGCACTTACTACAAACTTTTAAACCACATTAACCATAAAACAAATAGCTTCACACCCACAAAAAGTAATCACAGACTTTGGACAAGCCGTTATCCAAACCGTTTTGCCACACATAACGATACACGGCTGTTGCATCAAAGCTAATGGAGACACCACCAACATTCTCCACTAAGAGCCTGATTATGAGTTTGACTGTCCCGAGACTGCCATACCCACGCTGGAGGTCCGAATGCCGCAACCTCAGCTGTCTCCCTGCCATATTACACGATTGTCAGATTGCTGTTGGAAAGACTGCCGGTGAACCGAATTCACCGCCAGCCAGTCGCAGACCGCTGTGGCAGCGATGGGAGGAAAGTACTGGTCATAGGCCGGTATAGAGGAGTACACTGCCATCAAATTACGAGTTGAGTTGGCTTTTCGAAGAGCTGACTGTGGCAGTGGTATTGTCTGCTTCGAGTTGGCAGAATCATAGGATTTGGGGTGCATACTCACCTATTACCTGTTCTTCCCATCATATTCCAACGTGGATCCCTTTCTCCATGTCCCCCCTTCACAGCAGCATCTGTACCCCGAAGAAAATTACCCTGACGCCGAAATATAGATAAGTCCTTTTTGTACCATATATCCATTGACTGAACTTGCCATATATGGGTCAGACTCCAACAATGGGTAGGTGGCGGTTTTACTCATGTGATATGTGCAGTCGAAATATTTACACATGCATTGATAAATATGAAAAATCATTGACCGCCACCAGGAAGACCTAGGCCGGCCCATCAGAAAACTCGTAATATGGCAGGCAGGAGACCACTGGCGCTGTGGTCTTCTAGAGACTACTGCCGCAGCAGTCGGGCAGTCAGACCACCAAACTCATAATTGAGCCCTGAGGGTAAAAAAGCTACAAACTGTAAATTTGCCTTTGAAATAAAAAAAAATGATATCACTAGCCTACGTCCCTATCTCAGAGGTAGCTAAACACTATAATTTACTATTAGAAAGTTCTTTCTACCAACAAATTAACATAAAAAGCCGCCTAATGGATTATTTTGAAGATTCTTGGTGGACAGACTACATCTCTCAGGACACAGATGGCAGCCCACATTTTAAATACCATGGCGGAATGTCTATAACAGCACCTTGGCTCAGGAAGCTAAAACAAACAACGCAGTGGAAGGATGGCACAGTGCCTTTCAATCCACAGTAGGCAGAACTGAACCTACACTATACATTTGTGGAAGCATTACAAATAGAGAAAAGCTACTAACAACAATGAACGGAGCACTCTGTAACCTAAATTGCACCTAAACTCACCAAATTGTCAAAAGCATATTGTAAGATAAAGACTAACCTAAAAACTCCCAAAAATGTAGAACATAATCTTACCTAACATTACATATAATTTTTAGATAAATAATAAACATATTATTTTATTACATCAGTTAAAACATTCAATAAAACCCAAATCTTAAATAAGACTGATATAATAAAGTAATATATTAATTATTCTTAATAAAAAATCTAAATCTCACCAACTAGAATCCTCAAAAAACAAACTCAATCCATTAAGTAAAATAATTACAGCACAGAAAATACACAATTTCAAATTACAATCACATAACACTTACATAAATTATAAAATATAACATTTCCCACACAACACAAATAAACTAATTATGAACTACTGTTCTGTAGCTACAGGTCATCCTCGGTAGCCATGTAGTCAACAAATATAATCCACCAAACGCGGGATTTTTTCCCCATCCAAAGGCCACCAAAAAATGCAAAATTAAAACTAATCCAATAGCGAGCCTGTCCCAGGTACTTGGGCCTCCCACATGAGTGAGGCACCATTTTCATCGGGAGACCCAGGGAAACGCTGGGTGGTAGGAAATTTGTGTCAGCCCGGTGATGCCGCAACTTTCCCCCACAAAAACGTGTGAAAAAAGTGTTTTTTTCAGCTACATTTGAGGTTCGCAGGTGATTCTGGGTAAGAATCCGTTCGGGATCCACGCAAGCCATACCTCCCTGGAATTCCCTGGGTGTCTAGTTTTCAGAAATGTCTGGGTTTGGTAGGTTTCCCTAGATGACCGCCGAGAACAGGGTCAAAAACGCAGGTGACTCCCCCTTGCAAAACCAGGTAATTTTGTGATAGGCAATTTTGATGTTGCCTCAATAAGTTTTGGGCCCTTGCCTGTCATGGGTACTTGGGCCTCCTACACGAGTGAGGCACCATTTGTATCGAGAGACCCGGGGGAATGCTGGGTGGTAGGAAATTTGTGTCAGCCTGGTGATGCCACAACTTTCCCACACAAAAATGTGTGAAAAATTTGATTTTATCAGCTAAATTTGAGGTTTGCAGGGGATTCTGGGTAAGAAAACGTTAGAGGATCCACACAAGCCATACCTCCCTGGAATACCCCGGGTGTCTAACTTTCAGAAATGTGTTGGTTTGGTAGGTTTCCCTAGATGGCCACCGAACACGGGGCCAAAAGTCCAGGTGACCCCCCATGCAAAACTAGGTCATTTTGTGATAGGCAATTTTGATGTTGCCTCAATACGTTATGGGCCCTTGCCTGTCGCGGGTGCTTGGGCCTCCTATATGAGTGAGGCACCATTTTTATTGGGAGACCCGTAAAGAAAATACGTTTTTACTAGGTCCTATTAATTTCCTTACATTCCTCCATTCCTTGCCATCTCGTGACAAAACCCTGCCTACAGCCTCCGTTTCTGCTGACGCCCAAAAAAAACCTATCACATACCCAAGCCCCCTTTCTTTGCAGTTAACCAATTCATCAACAGAGAGCCATGAGACACCTACGCCCTGTGTAAACAAGCTTGTTGTTCATCTTCTGCTCCCTGCTTGGTAAACATCCTTGACGCCGTGATCAGGTCATCTGGACAATGGTCTGACTGACCGAGCCTTGATCAAGCTGATTGAACAATGGTCTGACTGACCTAGCCTTGATAAAGCTGATTGAACAATGGTCTGAATGCTGACTCCTGATCAGGTCATCAACTACAAACACCGCCTTGATCAGGTCATCAACTACAAACACCGCCCTGATTGAACAATGGACTGAATGCCAAGAGAGTGGAATAAAAATTTATATAAGGCTTGTTCGCTGTAGAGTAAAGCAGCAGCCTCCTGGGCTTTGTCTCTGACTAGCTTGGGACTCTGTTCCATAGCCCGGGCTATTGTAATAAAGGTGGGTCTCTCTGCAGATGAACCTTTCCGGGTCCACTTTATTATACAAGGAGGGTAAGAGTAGACTCGGGTGATTCCCGCACCGCCACTCCTCCTTGAGGTGGGATTTTCTACAAATGGCGCCTGAACAGGGACACCACGGAGACGTAGGTCTGGCCCGGTGGTCGTGAGGGGGCCCCTGGTGGAAGTCCGATGGAAGTACCCTACCCGAGGGACCATTTTGAGACCAGTAGACCAGAAGTCTTGCACACGGTCTTCCCCAATTGGTCTTGGCCACCTGACTGCGTCCCGCTGGTGCCCCCTTTAGTGCGGTCTCTGTCTGTATCTGGACTCATGCCTACGTCTGCAGAACAGAACAACATTTTCGGTTAAGGGTGGACTGATCATCCACCACTTGTGCTCTGTTTTCTATCTGTATTGACTTTTGCAAAAGCCAAGCCAGTGAGGTGAGTGTTTTTCTCCCACTGTTGTCTGCCTGAAGTAAAAATGTGCCAGTTAATATTAAGTTCCGAAAGTCATGTTGTTGCGTATGTATAGAGGACTCCCTTCTGGAGGCAGCCTACCCGCTTCCTCTAGAAGGAACTCCAAGTTATGAGATGTATGTTAAATATGGACCATCTGCTATCATGTTTTCTTCCTTATGGGTAAAATATACAAAATGAAGCAATGTTGAATTACAGTGGCCACAGTTTGGCTCCTTTGATCTCCAGGCCCTCTTGAGCCTGGAGGAGCAGCTGCTCCGCAAACGGTCTCGTCATGCCATGTTTGACGCCACCGCGTTGTGGAGGAAATAAATAAATCAAAAAATGAGAAAAAAGCAAGCGTTGAATAAAAGGAAAGAGACGATGTCTATGGCTGATCATGCGAAAGCCCATTTAGAAAATAAGGTTCAGGAAGGGGTTGAAATGGCAGATAGGCATCATAGGGCTAAGGCGACAAAATGTTACCCCGCTCGTTCTCCCAGGGACCTTGAGGTTGAAGGAAAAGAGGGGGACTTGTTGTAGAATGCTATTCTTGAAGGTCCACCTCCTGCTTATGCTCCGGCTCCTATGTTTCCCGCTCTTCCTCAATATGTTCCTAACGCTCCTCCCCCATCAGTGGTGGTTGAGGCTGCCCCACCCATTGTACCACTGTCTGACCCTTTGACTCACGTCATCCTGCCAACACCCCTCCCTCCGACAGTTCATACCGCCCCACCTATTGACCCAACCCCGACCATACATTCCCGTCTGCTTAATAATAAATCAATTGGTATCCCTGTTTGTGACTCTTATGCCACTCCGGACTGAACGAGATGGTCCTCCCTTATGCTCAATACCCTGTTTGGATTCTGCGGTACCCCTAGAAAGGAGTCTTTTAGGTCTGTTGAACTCGCTGGGGTTAGTGAAAGGGACGCTATGTGAAAACAATGTGCATTTTGGGTAAATAATGGTAATATTTATGGCGTTAAAGATATCTGGTCGACGTTTAGACAATGGACAGTCATACAACAAACAGACATGGGCGAGTACATTTGCACACTTATAATGAAAAGATACGAAGCATTGTTCCTAGACACTCCTAGGGGATTATTTATTTAAAACTAACTATTGCCAAGGGTCATGTTCAGGGAGATGATATGCATGAAGCCCTTGTTACCATGATTGCGTTCAGAGACACAACGGTTTTTCCGCCATCTCCGAATGACAAAGCTATGCCTATGAGAGAGACAGCTCCCGTCCTTATCCCTGCAGTGCTCGCCAATAACCAGGGTGTTGGAGCAGCCCCAGCCCACTGGCATAGGATGTTAGTGCATGTCCCATGGAAAAGAGCTGATGTTCTTCAATTGAAATCCCAATTACCAGACCCCTGTAAGAATCCGGCTCTTTACTATCAGGAATTAGGTCAGATTGTTTCCTCTGGTGTCCTTACCTTAGAGGATATTGACTTATTATTCGGGTCAGTAGTACCACCTGACATATGGGACAAAATACGCCATGCCAACCATAATGCCGCTTTGCATGGAGACTGGACCGACTTTGAGAGGATGGAGAGTGACAGAGAGGGGGGGACTAAGCCTGATCCGGCTATTCTGGCTCTCCCAGGCCATCTGTTGCAACTCATGAAGACCCTTTTGCCCGAAATAGCTGTTAATTGAGATAAGATAAATGCATGTAAGCAACATAAGGATGAGCCTGTTGTTGATTTTTTCACCCACTTCGAAACTGAGTACAAAAGTCACAGTGGATTAGACGCTAGAGCCCCTGGCTCGGGCTCAGTGTTTATTGATACATTTGTATCTAATTTATTACCGGATCTCTCGGCCCGCCTCAAGAAGGTTGAGAGTACGTGGTAAGCTCAGACTATGGCAGGCATCCTTGCCATGGCCCAATATCATGAGAATAGAGAGAATGAAGATAAAGACAAAGAGGTTAGGAAGAACAAGGACCTTAAAACGAAAGTTTTGTTACAACAAGCTTATCCACCCCAGGGACAAAATGCTAGAGGCCAAGGTCCGCCTTCGGACCAGTTCCAGAGGCTGCCCCAATGCCCCCTTCAGTCTCCTTTACAGAAGTCCATCAGTTCGGAAGGTCCCGTTGATAAAGACCAATGTGCCTACTGCAAGGCTTATGGCCACTGGGTTGGTGAATGCCCGGTATTAGCCCAGAATATTCAGTCAGGAAAAACTAGGCCCCGAACTCAAAGGGAAGGAAATATGGGACATCCTAGGCAGAGGCGTGCACCAGATCCTATTGTTCGACCCCGTATGGGTCAGATCCAGGGTACAGTTAACAGATTTGACAACGGGTATGAGGCCACTAGGACATACTTTAACGATGATTATGATGAGACCGATGAGACAGGTTTCTACCAGCCATAGGAAAGCCAGGAAAGGGGTAATGTAAAGTGCCGATTCCTGTGGATCAGCGAGGTCCTTATGTCCGGATGTCAGTTGCAGGGGATAAAAAGAAGTTTCTCCTAGTCACCGGGGCTACTAGTTCCTCTGTTGCGCACACCTTGATACCGGAGGCACCCCTTTCTGGCTCTCTCAATGTCTCTGGGGTTTTTTCTGGGGTACCTGTCACCAACCCCATCTCTAAGCCTCTCCCGCTGGATCTCGGTCCAGCTCATATGGATGCTCCTCTGATTCTCACGACTAGATGTAGTGAAAATTTGCTGGGTGTGGATTTGTTAAAGGCTTTACATGCTACCATTTCTTGTAGTCCTGATGGCGTGTCCCTTACCATATCACCAGATTTCTCCGCCACTGTGTTCCTCTCTGGACCCCTCCCTCCCGTTCTGCAGGCCTCACCCTCTTCACTTTGGGCCGCTTCTGACACTGATGTAGGACTTCTCGACATTGCTCCGCATACTGTCCGTATCCAGCAAGGTGCCCAACTGCCCCGGCTTTTCCAGTATCTCCTTCCCCAGGAAGGTGAGGCTGCCCTATTATCTATAATGTGGTATAAAAGGGGGTGGTGATGGACGGAGCATCTGAACCAATCAAACACTCACACCCAGTCAACAGATCTGGGTTTAATCCATCACCGTTCTTTAGCCCACTCTGCTCCCTTGCTCACTTTGCCACTGGATTTAAGCAAGCCGGGCTAAAGACGGCTGAAATGCCAGAAACCGGTCCTCGGAAGCTTGTTTCCGGTCCAGGGAAGGCATGGCTTGGCAGTTCGGGCTGGACTGTTCCCATGAGGCACAGGGTCAGACTGATTTGCATATGGCCATGTCTGAACTGGGGTGGCAGAGTGGGCTAAAGAACGGTGATGGATGAAACCCAGATCTGTTGACTGGGTGTGAGTGTTTGATTGGTTCAGATGCTCCGTCCATCACCACCCCCTTTTGTACCACACTATTATCTATAATATCAGATCTCATGAAGACAGGAGTAGTTGAGGAGACAAGTGGTAATGAGTGTAACAGCCCAATTATTCCAGTTCTTAAAAAATGTATTGATCCCTCTCCCGCAGCCCCCAATGTGTATTGGTTTGTCATCGATCTGCTGACTCTCAACAAAATTACAGTCTTACAGTATCCGGTTGTCCCTGATATCACAGCCCTCTTGACCATGGTCCCAGCGACCGCCACTTATTTTTCTGTTATTGACCTAAAGAATTCATTTTTCAGCATTTCCATAAATCCGGACAGTAGACATCTCTTTGGTTTCTCCCTTGGAGGGCAGAGTTTCCGGTTCTGCCGCGCCCCCAATGTTTTACTGAAAGCCCCAGCATCTATAGTCAGGCTTTCAAGAATCAGTTGGACTCCCTGATGCTCCCAGTAGGAGCCACTCTGTTGCAATATGTAGATGACCTCTTAATTGCAGCCACGTCTGCTCCACTTTGTGAGCATGCAACAGTACATCTGCTTCACCACCTTGCCTCCCACAATAATGAGGTTTCCTTGAACAAATTGCAATTTTGTCGAGAGAAAGTGACCTACCTGGGCCATCTCCTCTCGGAGGAGGGTAGACAAATTACCGCTGACCGACTGTCCCTTATTACCTCTATGCCTCCCCCTTTGACACAGAAGTATGTGCCTTTATAGACCTCACTTCCTATTGCAGACAATGGATCCCTAACTTCTCGGCCATTGTCAAACCTCTTTTAGCTCTCACTGCTAAAGATATGCCAGAAAGAGGTTTTCCATGGAGAACTGAGCATGTGGCTGCCTTTCAGACACTCAAAGATGCCTTATGTACAGCTCAAGTGTTAGGCACCCCAGACTATGGCAAACATTTTTTCCTTTTTGTCCATGAGACACATGGCTGTGCTTGCGCGGTCTTAACTCAGATTTTTTGAGACAAACATCGCCCTTGTGCTTATTTCTCGGCTACACTTGACCCAGTAGCCCTAGCCCTCCCTGGATGTTTACGCACAACTGCTGCTGCTGCACTTATGGTCCACCAGAGCGCAGGTATTGTTATGTCTTCACTCTTGACCTTAATGGTCCCACATGCAGTAGATACCTTGCTCAACAACACCAAGATACAACACCTTACCAGTGCACGACTTACAGGTTATGAGCTCACTCTTTTTTTCCAGTAACATTGACATTAGGAGATGTAATATTCTAAACCCAGTTACACTACTCCCTACAGAGACACAAGGGAAAAATTCTGACCCTCGTGACTGCATAATAATAAGAAGAGACAAAGGGTCGTGTGGACCTACAAGACACCCCCTAACAGACGCTGAGGGAACACTATATATAGATGGTTCATGTCTTAAAAGATCGGATGGAACTACATCTGCTGCACATGCCCTCACCTCTCTTGTTACAGTCGCTGAGACAGCACAAATTCCACAGGCATCGGCCCAAGCGGCTGAAGTAATGGCCTTGACACGAGCTTGTGAAATCAGTAAAAACATGACTGTTAATATCTATAGGGACAGTCGGTACGCCTTTGGGGTGGCTCACAATTTTGGTAGACTCTGGAAAGAAAGACATTTTCTCACCTCACATGGGACCAGAATACAGCATGGCCCCCTGATACACAGACTTCTAGACGCCTTGACATTACCTAGAAAAGTTGCAGTGATTAAATGTAAAGCTCACAAGAAAGTGACTGATGATGTAGGGGAAGGCAATGCCCTTGTAGACCAAACAGCAAGACCGACTGCTCTAAGTAAATCAGATGGAATGTTTGTGACAGGACCAGCCAGATGGGTGGTGGAAGGAGGAATGTTGGAAAATACTAGTCAGAGTGTGGTCGAGATTCACTCTCATGCCACTGCAAAAGAGCTGCACACATGGGAGGAACATCTGGCAGAGAAAGAGATAGAGGGATGTTGGGTGCGTATATCCGAAGGGAGGCAATGGATGTTACCAGACAGTCATGTCCCCCCCAGTTCTCACTATGGCCCATAGCCTTGCCCATATCAGTGCAAAGGGAATATGCAAGTTACTAGAGCCAACATGGTATAATGGAAAAATACCCCTATATGCTGACCGAGTGGTTAAGTAATGTATGATCTGCCTTATGCACAATCCAGGAAAAGGTACAGTTACCCCCGCTGGTGGCTTCTCCCCACCTACGTTTCCTTTGGAGGCCATCCAGATGGATTATATCCACATGGACAGGTGTGCGAATTTGAAATATGTCCTTGTAGTGGTCTGTGCTTTCAGCAGATGGGTGGAGGCCTACCCCACCAAGGATTGCATAGCTATTACAACAGCCAAAGTTTTGTTGAAAGAATACTTTCCCCGATTTGGGTTGCCCCGTTTGATTTGGAGTGACATTTTACAGCCAATGTGGTCCAGTTTGTGTGTTCCGGGCTTGGTGTCAGCCAAAAGTTTCATGCTGCTAATCACCCCCAGTTAGCCGGATTGGTGGAGAAATACAATGGGGTACTTAAATTAAAATTGGCCAAAATAGTGGCAGAAACAGGCGTTACCTGGGTAAATGCCCTACCCCTTGCTCTCTTGTCAGTAAGGACGAATGCCTACTCAAGGATAAGATTATCTCCCTACGATTGGTATTCGGTAAACCAGCTAATGTATGGGGTGTACCAAGGCCAAAGAAATTGTCTGATGTTGAGTTTCCAGTATTGACTGACTACCTGTACCAGGTAACCGATTATTTTCGTACTCTTTATCATCAGGGACACGCTGCTATCACCGACAAGAGCGAAGGCCCAGGTCACACCATTCAACCAGGTGACTGGGTGGTGATCCGAAATTTTCAGTGTACCAAGTGTCTGGAGCCCCGCTGGTCGCACCCCTGACAGGTTTGCCTGGCCACCCGCACTGCTGTAAAAGTCGAAGGGAGAAAGAACTGGACACATGCTACCTACTGTAAAAGGGTGCCTCTCCCCCTCCCGTACAACCAATGGGTTAAAGAAGGACTGCCGGATTGCAACACAGAAGTAGAATCGACCTTTGTCCCTTTCAGTGATGCTCAGCTTCATTACACCACTACGGAAGTCAAAGCTGATCGAATCTTAGGGGGTCCAGTCATCCTTCCTCTGCAGGACCAGAGGAAGGAACAAGAAGCTCTCTTTCCAGACCACTCCATACTTTCTTAAACTCGCTACAACTTCAGGCCAAGAAAAGGGGCTAGCCCTTGTCTCTGTCTGGTGTCTAATAGGCTGTGGGGCTGTGATATCTCCGGCTGAGACCGGTGCTGGTATGCTGGACCAATGGGAAGTCCGTAAGACTCTTGGTATCCACATCCAGTGAAGCAACCACCAATCACAGACAGCCGCTAGTGACAACAGGCTGAGCACAATGGCAGCGGTCTGAGGGTCTGAAGCGCACAAGAAATATGTCAAACTTCTGAACAATAAATGCTTCCTTTCCACAATAGTTATACTTTTTGCTCTCCTCATCCTGCTGATTGTGGGATGGTTTCTGTTACTGACCTCTCCCACAGCTCCTCTGGCTACGACACCGACACCTGCAGAACATCTCCACACCACCATGTCACCCCATGAACTACCACGACGCCTGCAATTCATGAGCAATACTTTTGTATAATTATTGCACCAGCATCAGCTTGTGATTAATACCTCGAACTGTTGGGTATGTGGGCTCATGCCACACTCTATGACACACACTGTCCCCTATTTCGTCTGTCCATTTTCTGTTTTTGGGTCCTGTCTGGCTTGGAGAATGCTCGTCACCGATGCATATACGATGAATGGAACAACGAGCTCCATCATTGGTGATTTTTTTGACACTTTCACCGATACAGAACAGGCAATGTCAGTAATCCTTTCTGCCCTACTACGACATCTGACATCTTGAAAATCTCTCGTGCTGAATGCAATGAGATGGTTGTGTTCAACACCTCAAGTAGAATAATCTTCTCCCGCTTTCGGTCCAGACGCAAAGTTCCCACCGAATTACAGGCTTTCAATGTGATCAACACGCATGGCCAAGTGTGTATAAAAGGACTGGGGACCCGGGAGGTAGGAGTCAGTGACTGCGCTATAGTCAGTACACTGAATATTACCTCACCACCCCTCCTAATCGCTTCTACAAATACCTATTTTGTTTGTGGACAGTCTGCCCCTACCTGACTTCCAGGAAATTGGTCAGGTGTGTGTTATTTGGTCTTTCTTCTTCCCCCTACCTTTACTGCTGTTGGGACACATCACTTGACCAATCCCAACCTCCACCATCATATGCCGAGGGGATTAATTGAGGCCGATGACACTGCAGGAAAGGAGGCGGGGGACTTCTTCAAAGGTTTCCTGCCGTTCTTGGGTCCTATGGTCAACAGCCGCAAAATACGACACCTTACCCGAGTAGTGGAGGCAACCATTAATGAAACAGCAGGGGCATTGGGCAACATCACCGCAGAGCTTCAGGCGGACCGCCTGATGACACTACAACATCGAATATTACTTGACATTATCCTTGCTGACCGTGGTGGTGTATGTAAACTAATCGGCTCTAGCTGCTGCATTTACATACCTGATAACGCTCCATCAGTCTATGAAGCTATCCAATGTCTGAATAAACTTTCCTCTGAGATTCATCAACAAGACGACTGGTCCCTCATGGGCTGGATTTGGGGCCTCCTTTTCAGATGGGGATGGAGGATCCTCATTTTTTTGCCTTAGGAACAGCAGTCATCATCTCATGCTGCCTGTGTATCCAGTGCTTGCCTATGATTTGTGCTATGTGTACACAGGCCCTTAAAAGTTCCCCGGTCAGTACAGGTGACACCAACGTTAGGTAATGCTTCGACAAGAGATTGGCAACCTAATGCAGATATACATTTCCTAAGAACATGTTTTGCCACTCAATGGCGAAAGGAGGGGCTGAAGAAAATAAGTTTTTACTAGGTCCTATTAATTTCCTTACATTCCTCCATTTTTTGCCATCTCATGACAAAGCCCTGCCTACAGCCTCAGTTTCTGCTGACGCCAACAAATAAAACTATCACATACCCAAGCCCCCTGTTCTTTGCTGTTAACCAATTCATCAACAGAGAGCCATGAGACACCTACGCCCTGTGTAAACAAGCTTGTTTTTCATCTTCTGCTCCCTGCTTGGTAAACATCCTTGACGCCGTGATCAGGTCATCTGGACAATGGTCTGACTGACCGAGCCTAGATCAAGCTGATTGAACAATGGTCTGACTGACGAGCCTTGATCAAGCTGATTGAACAATGGTCTGAATGCCGAGTCTTGATCAGGTCATCAACTACAAACACCGCCTTGATCAGGTCATCAACTACAAACACCTCCCTGATTGAACAATGGACTGAATGCCAATAGAGTGGAATAAAAATGTATATAAGGCTTGTTCGCTGTAGAGTAAAGCAGCAGCATCCTGGGATTTGTCTCTGACTAGCTTGCGACTCTGTTCCATAGCCCAGGCTATTGTAATAAAGGTGGTTCTCTCTGCAGATGAAGGTTTCCGGGTCCACTTTATTTTATAAGGAGGGTAAGAGTAGACTTGGATGATTCCCGCACCGCCAAGACCCCACTCCTCCTTGAGGTGGGCTTTTCTTGGTTCTACACCCGGAGGAACGCTGGGTGGTAGGACATTTGTGTCAGCCCGCTGATGCCACAACTCTCCCACACAAAAATGTGAAAAAAAGTTATTTTTTCAGCTAAATCTGAGGTTTGCAGGGGACTCTGGGTAAGACAGTGTTGGGGGATCCAGACAAGCCGTACCTCCCTGGAATCCCCCGGATGTCTAGTTTTCAGAAATGTATGGGTTTGGTAGGTTTCCCTAGCTGACCGCCGAACACGGGACCAAAAACCCAGGTGGCCCCCCTTGCAAAACCATGTAGTTTTGTGATAGGCAATTTTGCTGTCGCCTCGATACGTTTTGGGCCCTTGCCTGTCGTGGGTACTTGGGCTTCTCATACGAGTGAGGCACCATTTTTATCGGGAGACCTGGGGGAATGCTGGGTGGTAGGAAATTTGTTGTTTCTTTCTGCACCATGAAAATGTTGGCACAATAATGCAAGGAAAATGAGACAGACACATTCTGACGTTTGCAGGACATTGTGGGTAAGATAAATTGTTGGGATTCACAAGAGAGACATCGCCATGTACTCCCATGGGCGTTTAGTTTACCACAACATCTACAGTTGGTAGGTTATTCCTAGATGGAATGTACACCTTGGCAGAGAGACTAAAAAGACAAAGATTGCTGCACAGCTATCTATTCCTTAAGCACACACACATACTGGTTGGATTTGGCACGAGGGCGAGTGATGGTTCAGTATATAAAATTTTATTAACAAGAGATTTCACAAAATGAAAAGCACTGTCAATAATTGAAAGGACAAAAAGCTGAACCAGTGACTCGCAGCTCGTGAGCTGTAAAGGCACGTCAAGGCCCTAACTACTTTACAGGCCATTCACCCACCTTTCATATGTGATACACGCAAGACCATTCACACCACCAGGCATGAAACCAACACATTACAACATTCACAAAAAGGGACAAGGTACACCCTGCTTGAGAAAGACAGAAAAGACAAATATTTCTGAACAACCACCTATTTTTCAAGCACACAGACATATTGGTTGGATTTGGCATGAGGGTGAGTGATGGTTCAGTATATACAGTATGTTGGAAATGGCCCTTTTTGCAGGGTTATCCCCCAAACATTTTTGCTTCTTCCTCCCTTGTTTTTCCTGACCTGTGGGTGTTGGCAATAGGACTCTGGGCACTTTACCACTGCCGATGAGTGCTAAAGTGCATATGCTCTCTGTATAAATTGTTATTGAGATTGGTTATCCATGATTGGCATATTTGTTTTACCAGTAGGTCCCTAGTAAAGTGCTCTGAGTGTGCCAGGGCTGGTGATTCAAATGCTACTAGTGGGCTTGCAGCACTGATTATGCCACCCGCATAAGTAGCCCTAAAATGGTGTCTCAGGCCTGCCACCGCAGTGCCTGTGTGCAGTTGCTAATTGAGATGCTGACCTGACCAGTGTCCACACTGGCCAGCCTAACTAACCCTTCCCTTTCTGTACACGTTGGACACCCCTATGGAAGGCCCTAGGTACCCCCCCCCCCCCCCCCCCCGGGCAAGGTGCAGTGTATGTGAAAGGTAGAGCATTTACTAGTTTGTTTGACATGACCTGGTAGTGAATTACAGCCATTCTTGTTTTTCCCTATTGTAAGGCTATCTTGCCCATAGGCTATAATGGGTAATGCTGTGTATAAAGTTTACCTGCATATCTTCACATAGGAGCAAGATAGAAAATTAAAGTCTGGTATCCCTGAACTCAGAATTTAATAACCTATCTTTTAGGAAGGATGTTTTTTAAATCCTGTGAACTGTGTATGTTGGATTTTTGTTGTTTTGGTCTTGTATAGTTTAGATAAAGATACTTTATTTTTCTAAACTGGCGTGGAGTCCATTTGTGGTGCTTTCACTGTTTTACTGTGAGTGTTGGTACATTGCCTTTGGAAAGCCTGTCTGCTCGTGTCAAGCTACCAAGGGGGTGAGCAGGGGTTATCCAAAGAGAGTATCCCCCTTACCCTGACTAGAAGCAAGGGTTCCTATTTGGACATTGGTACCTACCACTGCCAACTAGAGACCCCCACATCTAACACAGTTGTATTAACCAGAGATTTCACAAAAATTAAATGCATTGTTAATAATTGAAAGGACGAGAAACTGAACCATTGACTCACAGCTCGTGAGCTGTAAAGCCACGACAAGGCACCAACCGCTTTAGAGGCCATTCATACACCTTTCATACATGTGACAAATACAAAATCATTCACACCGCCAGCCCCAGGCCCAGCACATTACAACACTCACACCAGCAGACTGCGCCATTCATGGGCCCATCACTTTCACACGCCCACATTCTTGACACAGCAACCACACCAGCTCACGGATTGCGTGGAGTGGTGTTTAGCTAGCAGTGTGTGTAGTGACCAGCAGCAAGTCACTACTCACACCGCCAGCCAAGTGCACGTACACGCACACCGCCAGCCAAGCGCCAGTCCACACACACCGCCAGCCAATCGCCAGTCCACGCACACCACCAGCTAAGTACCAATACACGCACACCGCCAGCCAAGCGGCAGTCCACTCACTGCCAGCCAAGCGGCAGTCCACGCACACCGCCAGCCAAGGGCCAGTCCACGCACACCGTCATCGGTCAAAATTTTTTTTTAAAACAAGAAAGAAAACACAAACCAATTGCAACTAAATGCAAAACCATAACTACAAAAACAACAGCAGTAACTAAATACATAATTATATTGCCAAACGTTAAACTGAACAACTATATAAAACCATACAGACCAGGCAGTACACTATTAAACTCACAGTTGCTCCCAAAAACTCTTTTGAGTGAGATACAATCTGATACATGTGGGCACACACAGCCCAGGATTAGAAGGACAATCAGCACAGTGCATACGACTCTCCTTCCGCACACCTCTTCGCAAGCAGACTGTACATCTCTAACAGGGATTGTTTTTTTTGGGAGTGGGAGGAATTAAATCAGGAAAGTGGTGATAGCCACATCCCCCACCACTCCAACTCTAGGAACACTTGCCTGTTCCACACCAACAAGGCTACCTATCACAGACTCCTAAAACTGAACAAAAGTCAACTTTGAAGTAGGAGAACACTCCTTGTACACAACAAAAACATTGATAGTTGCTAAATTGCAGAGATGGATGGCCAGCTTCTTGTACCAAGTGTAAGCGTTACGAATAGCAGTGTAAATTTCCAACCTCTGATCTACTCTATCAATACCACCCATGTGCTTATTGTAGTCTAAAATGAACACAGGTTTGCGCACTTCAGCAATCCGACCCCAAACAGCCACAGGTGAAGTACTCTCATCATGGATGGTAGTCAGCATGTACACATCCTCCTGTCAACACATTTCACAGCTAGTAGTTCATCACTACGCAAGGAACTGCACTGTCCCCTCTGAAGTTTTTTGCGTACAAACTTTTTTGGATAACCTTTACGGTTACAGCGGATTGTGCCACAAGCAACAGTTGCACAGCAGTGTAGAAGTTATCAAGGTACAAATGGTGGCCTCTGTTAAACAGTCCTTTAGCAAGATCCCACACAATTTTCTCTGAAACTCCAAAAGTGGACGGCCAACCAGGGGGGTCAATAGTAGAATCCCTACTAGTATACACCAGGAAATTACAGACATATCCTGTCCTACTCTCAGACAACATATACAGCTTAATTCCGTAATGTGCCCTCTTTCTAGGAATGTACTGCCTAAAAACCAAACGGCCCTTGAACCGGACCAAAGACTCATCAATAGCTATTGCTCTCCCTGGAGTATAGATCTCTGAAAATCGATCTACAAAGTGATCAAGAACAGGCTGAATCTTAAAAAGATGGTCACAGTCAGGGTTATCTCGTGGCAACGCTAAAGTATTGTCAACAAAATGCAGCATCCGAAGCAAAAGTAAATACCGATCACAACTCATAATTGCCGGAAATATGGCCATTGCCATCAAGGGACTGGTAGACCAATATGAAGAAATGGATGGCTTCCTTATGAAGCCCATAAAAAAAGTCAAACCCAAAAACTTCTTCATCCCTTCCAGATTTGTGTGAGTCCACTGGGTGGCTCTAGAGTGGGGCCTAATTCTGGCACTGTTGTCCCTCAAAAACTGTTCAGCATACAAATTAGTATCCTCAACATTCTCAGCAAAAAACTCCCAAAACAGCTGAAAAAACTGTATAGACAAAAAAAAGTCACAATCCACTCTACACCCTGCATCCACACTAAAAGCAGGCAACACTGGCTGTACCATGTTTGGATTAACCCAGAGTCCAGCTCTTCCAGTAGGAAGCCTTGCAGCCTCAGGCTGCAATACCGATGTCTCTTGCTGCACCATCGGCACATCAATGTCCCCCTTTAAAACAGGCACTGAGAGTAGCTTCATCATCTGATGATTCCATGTGGAGAGAGAAAACTCACTGCCTGAATCTTCCCCTCCTTCCTCTCCCTCAGACGCACTGTCAGTGTCATAATCCTGCTCAGAAGAAGATTCAAGAAGCATATTAACCTATTAACTCAAAAACCACAGGGTATGGGGCATTAGTGACTGCACCTATCTGTTAATTTGGTAATAGTAACTTTCGTCTCTGGGTGCCTAGGACCTGAGTCTCAATACCCCTATGCCCCCTATGGAATACTCCACAAAGTTCTTTAAACAAACAAAGAGATCCACCACTCCACTCAGTATCAATTTTTTTTATAATTAACAAAATTTCAGATCCAATCAGCAGGTCTTGTGTAAATGTTTTTTATTCAAACGCGTCTTTAAAAGGAAACAACCGTAGCCAACGCGTTTCATCATCATAAAGCCTTTTTATGATACAATTCAATATAAAATGATTTTATACCTGGTTGTATATATTTAAATAGATGCAGACAATAACTAAATACCTTTTAAGAATTCCAATGATTTGGGAAAATAATATAATTCCCCTGATACATGCTATTAAACCATGACCTGCTGAAAAAACACACATCTTAATCACATATGATGTAGCAATTCAGATGTGGGTCAAATTTCTTTGTTACGATTTGTATATTACTAAAACCGTAATCTGTGATTTCATTAGTAACAAAAGGAGAATGGGCAGGGCACACAATGTCAGCATGATATCACCTTCAATTTCATTTGCACTGTGTCTAACAGTGAGAATATGGCCAAAAGACAGAAATTCATAAGCTCAATAGGCCACATAAAAAATATATCTGTCATTACGAAATATTTTGAGAATTTTGTCAATGCTATACCATACAATGATGATTTAATACAGAGACCATATCATTTTCAAGGAAAAGATGCTACCCAGAGAACTACTATATTAACGCTTAACCCATATATTTCAAATTAATCTGTTTCTATTTTCATCAATGAGAAACTTGCAATACGTCACTCCCTCCCAGACAACTTCTTATATTGCGAAAACCGGAAAAGATGGAGCATTTATTAAAGTCACGGCCCTATTGTCCTACTAGCTATAATCGTTATATTTAGTTAAATAAGCATACCTCAGTTGAGTCAAGAGTTGTTTTTCGTCCAAAATGTCAAAAACTTTATTTATAAGGTATTCGATTCCAACATCCATTAGTGGTGGAGTTGCAGCATTTAGCCTATGGCAATCTATGTACTGAGGCAAAAGATAAGCATCTTTTAGTTTTTAAATATATTTGTTCTGCCGAAGCAGAATTCCAAATAATGTATACAGGGTCATAAGGTAATGCGTGTAGCTAAATATTTTATTTGCACAAAACATAAATCACCAATAACTAGCCTGGGAAAACTTATCATAATGCTACCCGCTACAGCATGTGATAATATTGAATACATCATCACAGAAAGCATGGGTTTTGCCTCAACACTGTCATCAGCTGTCCTATTAAAAAGAGAGCCCAGTATGATATACTGGACTCAGATCTATGAGGTTAACACATTCCCTCTTACCAGATCTAAACCCACCAGGCTAATCCCATGTAAAGTTTTAATGTCTAACTGGAAACCGAAAAAAAGGTCGACTAAGCTGTAAAGTCTAAGCCTAACACTTACTTGTAAGACAACGTCTGTTCACACCTGTCATGTCGCATCCGTCGTGTAAGTTTTCAGCGATGTTATGATCCATCAGGGTACCGGCATTTAAATAGCCCGCTAGTGTCAGCACCTGATGTCAATTGCGGCAAAGCACGATTTCCCTAACATAACCATGGTCGCCATCTTTTAGGGGCCCGGAAGTGCATATTAACAACTATAGAACAGCAATAAAGTGCTCAATCCCGCTTATGCTGCCTGATTTATGCCGCCCAAATGTCGGTTGATAACAAATCAAATCAAAAGTATAAACTAAGGATTACTAGAGGGTACAAATCAAAAGTGTTATTACTCAATAATGTATATCTGGAGTTTACAGTCGTCATCTTAAGATTCCCGGAAGTATCCAGACCTGCGTAAATGGACACCTCGTGACAATATCAAGCAGAACACGATATTTATATATCGTATGTGCGGCTGCCATCTTTAACCCCTTCAGTGCTAATGACAAGGGTAACTCGTCATGAAGTTTCCATTGATTTCAATGTAAATTACATTGAAGCGGTACCAGATGCCTAGCATCCAAGTGGTTAAGGAGACAGAAGATAAAGTCCAATTATTGTATGTGAGCGGGAAAAGTGCAAAATCATTATTTATTTTAAATAAATCCATTCAGCCACATAAGTGGGCGATCGGCCTTATAAAATATATAATAAACGGATGTAAAGCTAAAGTTACAAGATCAAAATATGTTATCGTGCAACAGTATATTTAGCCAATTTACAGTCGCCATCTTGAAATTCCCAAAAGCGGCAATACCCGCTTAAACGGGAACCTAATGTCAGTTTCAGACAGACCATATGAGTATTCTCTTGCTCAACGTTGCTTAAATAAAGGAACGTCGTGCAGAGTAGTACAGAGAATATATGCTATTCTATGATTGGAGTGACATGAATATAGAAGTCACATACAGGGTGATTGACAGTTGAACGTTATGCCTTTTCATCATTAGGACCCATTATACTTGCTTATCTATTAGCCTAGAGTTTACAAATTGACAGAACTCACATTAAGATAAAATCTTTTGCCATGTTTTAACACTCTTCCCTTATGTACAGTTTGTGTTCCAGCTTCAAGAAAAAGACGGTTATGATTACCCTATGTAGATCTTTACCAAAACAGAGACAGTTTAAATGACTCTCAGTCAATCTACAAAGACAAATTCTCTTCATGAATAGTTAAAGATGACAGCATATTAATGCACTTATATAGCAATTATTATTAAGACATATTTGTTTCATTCCAAGACCATATACATTACTACAATAATAAGGCATTTCATTACAGTTGTCAAAACAACATAATCACCAGGGAATCAGCTTGTTTGTAGGAGCAGACATTTCATAAAAAGTGGTGCATTTCATTATTAATGTTCAGGCCCATGGTAATAGTTTTAAGGCGACAGATCCAACTAGCTTCTGTCTGTCTCAACATTTTGACCCTGTCACCACCTCTTTCTGGAGCACTTACATGATAAATTGCATTGAACCAGATTTTTGGTCTGTCCGGATGCATTTTATGGATGTGGTTAGAAACTGGGTATCTGTCATCATTATTTTTCACAGCCCTTACATGCTCTTGTATCCGGGGTTGTGAGATTGAGAATACTACTGCCCACATAGATTTTGTTGCAGGTGCACCCAATAATCTATACGGTAAATGTTGTGTTGCAATTCATAAAGGTATTTATTTTGAGTTCCCTTTCCGTATTATATTTAAATTCAGATATTTTGTGCACTCCAAATTGGCCAATGTTACATGAACCACATACAAAAAACCTAACTGGTTTTCTAGGTAGCCATGAGATCATACCTTTTTTCTGTTTTTTTACATAACTGGAGCAGTGCATGCTTTTTAATGTTTTGCCTCTCTTATATACCACCTTAGGTTTGTTAGAAATTGTGCTAGCTGGTAGCTGTGCTGATGTCAATAAGTGCCAATTCCTTCGTAGGATGTTATAAATATGGTGACTATAGGCGTTATATTGTGTTATAAACATGACATTCTCATTTTCAATTTTCTTTTCATTCTTGGGTTTGTGAGTTAACGTCATTTGCCTATTCACTTTCTTGATTCTACTCTCTGCCTGTTGGAGGCATTTGTTTGAATAGCCTCTATGCTGAAAATTCTTTTATATGATCTCTAAGTTATCATGGAAAGTGTGTTCCTGGCTGCAGTTTCATCTAGCGCGAACCATCTCGCCATATGGTATGGTATTTATGGTTGCACTAGGATGTGCACTTTCAGCGTGAAGCACGCTGTTACATGAGGTCTGCTTCTTGAAAATATCAATTTGGATCTTATTGTCGGAGACATAAGGTCTGAGGTCCAAAAGGTCAATGCTTTCTCTTGAATATTTAATGGTTAGTTTGACGTTGAACCTATTGCATTAAGATAAGATAGATAGGCAAACAGTTCTTCCTCTCCTCCATTCCAAATAAGCAGGACATCAACTATGTATCTTGCATAGAAGATAATGTTGTTAATCCATTTCTGCGAGCCAGGTCCCCAGGCATGCTCCATCTCATACAAGCCCATGAAGAGGTTTGCATAAGATGGAGCAAACCTGGATCCCATGCCCGTCCCCTGTTTTTGCAGGAATCATGTCCCGTCATGTAGAAAGACATTCATTGGAAGTATCATTCATGGCATTTCAAGAAGCATCACAGTGTGCTCTAAATCGTTTGCATTTCTCTTATATAAGAAGTGCTTTAGTGCTTCCAGACCCCGTTCTGTGTGGATGCACGTATATAAACTTTCCACATCCATTGTAACGAAAATGAGATCTCTGCTGTCCCAATCAAAATCCTCAAGCTTACAAAGCACATCTCTACTATCTTTGAGATATACTAGCAGGTTTCTAACCAGAGGCTGTAAGAATTCATCTATATACTCTATTAGATATTCAGTTGAGCCCCATTGCCAGAATTGATTGGCCCCTCCTGGCGGAAATACTCCCCCTTTATGTATTTTGGGGAGTATGTATATGCAAGGGTATCGACTGTCATGGGCCTGCAGAGATATTCGTGTTCAGAGATAAGACCTGACTCATGCCAGTCCTGTAGGCGGGCATTGATAATTCTCTCAATGTTGGGGATAGGATGTTCTTTTAATTGCTCATAAAAGTCGTTATTTTTTAGCTGTCTGTCTATCTCACCCAAGTTGACTTTAGGTCCATGAGGACTATGTTACCCCCTTATCTGCTTCGCGTATTACTAACTGGGGATCCTCTTGCAGTGTTTTCAGGAGGGACATATCTTCCCTTAGAGAGATTGTACTGATGTTTACAGTGGGAGTTTTTTCATTGGTTATCCTCTAGTTGACACAACTGTTGTGTAACCTTATCTAAGAATTCATCCAGATATGCATCATGAGTCCCTGTTGGTATGAATCTAGTTTTGTTATGTAGACCACTGTCAACACTAGTTGTAGAACCGGCTTTTGGAGACCCCTCCCCACTAGGAGAGTCAAAGCCAGCGGTGCAGGGGACACCTTAGAATCTACGGGTTCTTCTTGCATAAATCATACATTACCAAAGAGACCAGGACAACCAGCCATGGAGGGAAGTAGGTTATTTATTAGCTCGAGCTAAGGACAGGGTCCCAGAATGGTGCAAAGACAATTCTACGGAGACTGCTGCTTTACTCCACAGCGATTCAAAAGGGGGTGGTGATGGACAGAGTATCTGAGTTAAGCAGAACACTCCTACCCAGTCGAAAGATCAGGGCTTGATCCATCACCGTTTTTTAGCTCACTGCACCATCCCAGTTCAGAACCTGGCTACATGCAAATTAGTCTGACCCTGGCCCAGTGCATCATGGGAACAGGGCAGACCAAACTACCAAGCCAATTCTTTACTGGAAAGGAAACAAGCTTCCGGGGACCGGTTTCTGGCATTACAGCCGTCTTCGGCCCGGCTTGCTTGAATCCTGATGCATATAGCCAGGTTCTGAGCTGGGATGGGGCAGTGAGATAAATAACGGTGATGGATCAAGCCCTGATCTTTGGACTGGGTAAGAGTGGTCTGCTTAATTCAGACACTCTGTTCATCACCACCCCCTTTTCTGTATCGTTTTTGGCCACTATAGGTGTGGCAGGGTATACTCAGACATGAGTCCCTTTCTCACTGCTCCATCAGGATTCAAGCAAGCCGGGCCGAAGAGGCTGAAATGCCAGAAACCGGTCCCCGGTAGCTTGTCTCCTTTCTGGTGAAGAATTGGCTTTGTAGTTTGGTCTGCCCTGTTCCCATGATGCACTGGGCCAGGGACAGACTAATTTGCATATAGCCAGGTTCTGAGCTGGGATGGGGCAGTGAGATAAATAACGGTGATGGATCAAGCCCTGATCTTTGGACTGGGTAAGAGTGGTCTGCTTAATTCAGACACTCTGTTCATCACCACCCCCTTTTCTGTATCGTTTTTGGCCACTATAGGTGTGGCAGGGTATACTCAGACATGAGTCCCTTTCTCACTGCTCCATCAGGATTCAAGCAAGCCGGGCCGAAGAGGCTGAAATGCCAGAAACCGGTCCCCGGTAGCTTGTCTCCTTTCTGGTGAAGAATTGGCTTTGTAGTTTGGTCTGCCCTGTTCCCATGATGCACTGGGCCAGGGACAGACTAATTTGCATATAGCCAGGTTCTGAGCTGGGATGGGGCAGTGAGATAAATAACGGTGATGGATCAAGCCCTGATCTTTGGACTGGGTAAGAGTGGTCTGCTTAATTCAGACACTCTGTTCATCACCACCCCCTTTTCTGTATCGTTTTTGGCCACTATAGGTGTGGCAGGGTATACTCAGACATGAGTCCCTTTCTCACTGCTCCATCAGGATTCAAGCAAGCCGGGCCGAAGAGGCTGAAATGCCAGAAACCGGTCCCCGGTAGCTTGTCTCCTTTCTGGTGAAGAATTGGCTTTGTAGTTTGGTCTGCCCTGTTCCCATGATGCACTGGGCCAGGGACAGACTAATTTGCATATAGCCAGGTTCTGAGCTGGGATGGGGCAGTGAGATAAATAACGGTGATGGATCAAGCCCTGATCTTTGGACTGGGTAAGAGTGGTCTGCTTAATTCAGACACTCTGTTCATCACCACCCCCTTTTCTGTATCGTTTTTGGCCACTATAGGTGTGGCAGGGTATACTCAGACATGAGTCCCTTTCTCACTGCTCCATCAGGATTCAAGCAAGCCGGGCCGAAGAGGCTGAAATGCCAGAAACCGGTCCCCGGTAGCTTGTCTCCTTTCTGGTGAAGAATTGGCTTTGTAGTTTGGTCTGCCCTGTTCCCATGATGCACTGGGCCAGGGACAGACTAATTTGCATATAGCCAGGTTCTGAGCTGGGATGGGGCAGTGAGATAAATAACGGTGATGGATCAAGCCCTGATCTTTGGACTGGGTAAGAGTGGTCTGCTTAATTCAGACACTCTGTTCATCACCACCCCCTTTTCTGTATCGTTTTTGGCCACTATAGGTGTGGCAGGGTATACTCAGACATGAGTCCCTTTCTCACTGCTCCATCAGGATTCAAGCAAGCCGGGCCGAAGAGGCTGAAATGCCAGAAACCGGTCCCCGGTAGCTTGTCTCCTTTCTGGTGAAGAATTGGCTTTGTAGTTTGGTCTGCCCTGTTCCCATGATGCACTGGGCCAGGGACAGACTAATTTGCATATAGCCAGGTTCTGAGCTGGGATGGGGCAGTGAGATAAATAACGGTGATGGATCAAGCCCTGATCTTTGGACTGGGTAAGAGTGGTCTGCTTAATTCAGACACTCTGTTCATCACCACCCCCTTTTCTGTATCGTTTTTGGCCACTATAGGTGTGGCAGGGTATACTCAGACATGAGTCCCTTTCTCACTGCTCCATCAGGATTCAAGCAAGCCGGGCCGAAGAGGCTGAAATGCCAGAAACCGGTCCCCGGTAGCTTGTCTCCTTTCTGGTGAAGAATTGGCTTTGTAGTTTGGTCTGCCCTGTTCCCATGATGCACTGGGCCAGGGACAGACTAATTTGCATATAGCCAGGTTCTGAGCTGGGATGGGGCAGTGAGATAAATAACGGTGATGGATCAAGCCCTGATCTTTGGACTGGGTAAGAGTGGTCTGCTTAATTCAGACACTCTGTTCATCACCACCCCCTTTTCTGTATCGTTTTTGGCCACTATAGGTGTGGCAGGGTATACTCAGACATGAGTCCCTTTCTCACTGCTCCATCAGCATTCAAGCAAGCCGGGCCGAAGAGGCTGAAATGCCAGAAACCGGTCCCCGGTAGCTTGTCTCCTTTCTGGTGAAGAATTGGCTTTGTAGTTTGGTCTGCCCTGTTCCCATGATGCACTGGGCCAGGGACAGACTAATTTGCATATAGCCAGGTTCTGAGCTGGGATGGGGCAGTGAGATAAATAACGGTGATGGATCAAGCCCTGATCTTTGGACTGGGTAAGAGTGGTCTGCTTAATTCAGACACTCTGTTCATCACCACCCCCTTTTCTGTATCGTTTTTGGCCACTATAGGTGTGGCAGGGTATACTCAGACATGAGTCCCTTTCTCACTGCTCCATCAGGATTCAAGCAAGCCGGGCCGAAGAGGCTGAAATGCCAGAAACCGGTCCCCGGTAGCTTGTCTCCTTTCTGGTGAAGAATTGGCTTTGTAGTTTGGTCTGCCCTGTTCCCATGATGCACTGGGCCAGGGACAGACTAATTTGCATATAGCCAGGTTCTGAGCTGGGATGGGGCAGTGAGATAAATAACGGTGATGGATCAAGCCCTGATCTTTGGACTGGGTAAGAGTGGTCTGCTTAATTCAGACACTCTGTTCATCACCACCCCCTTTTCTGTATCGTTTTTGGCCACTATAGGTGTGGCAGGGTATACTCAGACATGAGTCCCTTTCTCACTGCTCCATCAGGATTCAAGCAAGCCGGGCCGAAGAGGCTGAAATGCCAGAAACCGGTCCCCGGTAGCTTGTCTCCTTTCTGGTGAAGAATTGGCTTTGTAGTTTGGTCTGCCCTGTTCCCATGATGCACTGGGCCAGGGACAGACTAATTTGCATATAGCCAGGTTCTGAGCTGGGATGGGGCAGTGAGATAAATAACGGTGATGGATCAAGCCCTGATCTTTGGACTGGGTAAGAGTGGTCTGCTTAATTCAGACACTCTGTTCATCACCACCCCCTTTTCTGTATCGTTACTCCACAGCGTACACATATTTATAGCGCTAGCCATCCCCATTTGCACAGTACAAGTTCCTTATTTTGATAAGTTCCTCATCTGACAAGTTCTTCGTCAGTCTCGTGTGGTGCAATCGTGGCCAGGGGACATCTGTCTCTGATTGCACAATGTACGCAGCCCCGTGCTTCCTTGCCCAACTGGTGTGGTCATGGGGCACAGCCTCGTGCTGCCTCTATCAGCTGGTGTGGTCACAGTGCACAGCCTCGTACGTCCTCTATCAGTTGGTGTG
The DNA here is from genome assembly GCF_964261635.1 of Lissotriton helveticus. Classification (NCBI taxonomy): domain Eukaryota; kingdom Metazoa; phylum Chordata; class Amphibia; order Caudata; family Salamandridae; genus Lissotriton; species Lissotriton helveticus. Next base: position 1,877,265,434 of record NC_136065.1, read on the forward strand.
GTCACATGGCACAGCCTCGTGCTTCCTCGTCCACATGGTGTGGTCATGGGTCAGTTGGTCGTGACAGGCTTAGTTGCCAACAATGGACAGGATGTGGCTGAGTCTCTGACACAACTGGGGGTCTGAGGCACACAGGCAGCTTCTTGGAATCGGCTCGACCACAAGGAGCGGGGAGGGTTGTGCAAGTTTCAACAGGGACGTGGAAAGCAATTCTTCACCAGGTTGCCAAGAGTATGGCAACACAAAATGGAGTCATGTGGGTAATTTTAAAATACAGTTCAACATAGTGTCCTCACATATATCCAATAAACCAGCCATCTGTACAATGTCTACATCAAGATCATCCTCATCTAATGTAGCCAACAAATGAATGTTATCTAATTCAGCAATTGTGAAACCAGAAACATTGACATCCCTTCTCAAAGTACCAGTATGAACAGATGGATGTTCAGAGAAATACTTTTGTAATCGTAACTTTCTCACAGATTTGGAAACGTCAATATGTACATCCACAAAGTTACAGTTTTTTGTTATGCAAATGTTCAGGCCGTTTTGTAAAATAAACAATTCATTATCATTCAGGGACTTAGAGGGTAAATTAATAACACTTAATATATTAGATATCAAGCATTCTTCTCCCCCATCTTGATTTGTGTCATTCACAATGAACCCTATTGCCTTATCTGAGTCAATTTGCTCTGTTGTCTTGTCTGAACCCCTGTTCTTACGTTTCTTTCCTCCCCACCTTGTTCTGCGTTTAGATTTCTCTTTTTGTTCCTCAGCCTGTAACGCTGGACTTCTTGTAAAAAAGAGAAGGGGCGAGGGGTTCAGCCTCACTATTTCCTGGTCCTCCCAAGAAAATATTCTTCTTTGAAAGCCTTGAGGAAGTCACTGGATGTGATGAAACACATGTTGGCTGTTGCGTCTTTGGATCAAGACTATAGAGCCTCAAACTTCTTTGACAATTAGCCTTACAATTGTTATGCCTCTCTAAGAATAAGGGGTCCTTATGGTCTTGTTTGAAAATTGTGATGCTCCAATGCTTTGCTTAAATTAAAAAAGCACATTTTTTGTACAAACCCATCTCTGTTTGTTATCAGGGACATATTGAGAAAACAGAATGTAGTTTGCTTATAAATGTTAGACATAAAGGAAAAGAGGTATCACTTTTGAGTGCCAGGGTACTTGTAATGTAATGTAATGTGGTATTTATAAAGCGCGAACTGTCACTCCGAAAGGAGCGTCCTGGCGCTGATATACTTGCTTTGTATATTGTATGACACAGTAACTGTAATACAGGATCTGTGTGTCTATGCACCCAAGGTAGTAGGGTGCATCTGTTACCCCGAGTGGCACCACAATCAATTGCTTTTTGGCCATGTGCGATCAGGAAAATTAAGAATACTACTTTGATTGCTCAGTCTGATTATATACTGTTTTCTGAGGTGCGATCTGATAGACACTACTACCGCTTCTTTGTTTTTTACAAAAGGGGCAACATTTACTATTTCAACTGTAATCTAAACCATTTTGGGGAAGATTTGGACACGGAAGGGGTGACATTTACTATTTCCAATCCAATCTAAAGCAGTTTAGTGAAGGTGTTGGACACAAAAACTTGTATATACACAATCAATATTCCATATTCACACATAATCAAAATGTTGATTTTTAAAATTTGAAATAAACCAATAACTTATAAATATACAAAATATTGTAACTTATACATTGTAAATTACACATGTACCAGGGCCGGAGCGAGGCAAATCTGTAAGAAAGAACAGCACGTCATCGGCGTACAGCGCAATTTTATCTGTAAGGCCCGCCGTCCACCTGAACCCTTTGAGTTGGGCGTCCATGCACACCCACGCAGCGAGAGGCTCCATAGCGAGCGCAAATAAGTACGGGGAAAGAGGGTAGCCCTATCGTGTCCCCCGCCGGACTGGAAACGAACGGGAGACCGCCTCACCCACGCACACCGAGGCTGTGAAGTCTGCGTAGAGCAACCGAATGTACGCCAGAAAGCGCAGACCGAGATTAAGACGTCCCAAGAGGGCAAACAAATATGTCCAGCTCAGGGAGTCGAATGCCCTGTCCATATCAGCCAGGAATAGCGCTGCCTGCTCCCCCAAGCACCTTCAGGCTGATATTGCGACCTGGGCCCTCCTGATATTGTGTCGAGTGGACCGCTGTGGCATGAACCCGGCCTGGTCTGGGTGGACTAGGTCCATAATGTACGGCTTGAGCCTGGTGGCCAAGGCCTTAGCTAGGATCTTGGCCTCCGTGTTCAAGAGGGAAATGGGACGATACGACGCGTGGCACTCCGGGGGTCTCCCAAGTTTTAGAAATACCACCACCTCCGCGTCCCGCCAGTCCGGGGGCAGCGACCCGCTCTCACACGCCTCCTCCACCACCGGTCGGAAATGGGGACTCAACTGGACTAAGAACCGCCGAAAAAATTCACTAGGGAAGCCGTTGGGGCCCGGAGCCTTACCCGGGTTGAGCTCGCCCAATGCCGCCGCTAATTCGTCGTCCGACAGGGGCCGTCTAATAGGTCCCGCACCTCGTCCGAAACCGCCCTTGGCGGGAGATCGTCTATAAAACGCTGGATAACTTCAGCCTCCAGACACTCCTGAGGAGCAATCAGCCCCTCGTAGTACTCCGCAAAGCTCTTGGCGATGGCCGGAGGCTCAAGAATTGGTGCACCCCCAGGGTCTACGAGCTTAGGTAGCGGCTGGGCATGTATAGTCAGGGCCGGACTGGGAACCAAAACCGGCCCTGGCAAAGTGCTTGGCCGGCCCCCCCGCCCCCCGGGCGGGAGGGGGCGAGCGCTTTGTCAGGGCCGCTTTTCAGCCGATTTTGTTACAGGGCCGATTTTGCAGCTATGCTGCAAAACCGGCTCTGCAACAAAAACGGCCCCCAGGGCCCAAAACCGGCCCCCACCCTTGCAGCCGACCGGGGGTTTGCCCGGTGCCCACAACGGCCAGTCCGGGCCTGTGTATAGTGCCCTGACGCAGGCGATGCAGCATCTTACAGGACTTGTCGCCCCACTGGTATATTCGACTGCGGGTGGCTAACCAGGCCATCCGTGCCTCATCCATCAACACCATGGTATACTGCTGTTGTGCGAGTACCAGTTGTCGCCTGGCTGGGCCTCCACCCTCCTCCAAACCACTGCGCTCCAACGCCTCCATTTCCGCCTCTCGCCTCACTAAGTCCTTCCGTCTCTCCCTCCGGGCCGTCGCGCACCAGGAAATATCTACACCGCATAGCGTGGGTTTCAGGGCCTCCCAAAGAGTAGCCGGGGAGTCCACCGTGCCTATGTTGGCAGACAGAAAATGACTTATTTCAGTAATTAGATGTGCCTGGTAGTCATCCTTTACCAGGTGCCAGGCCGACATGCGCCACCGAAACGGCTGTCTGGCAGAGCCTGTAGCAACGGTAACGACCACCAGCGAATGATCAGAAAGCACCCTCTGCAGAATCTCAGCGGACAACACTCTATGGACAAAGACCCTCGGGAGGAAGATATAGTCTAGTCTGGAGAAGGATTCTCTCGACGCGGAGTAATACGTGAAATCCCTACGGGACCCATGTCTATACCTCCAGGTGTCTACCCAGTCAAGGCCCGTGGCCAAAGTCTTCAATCTAGTGGCAGGTCCCCCCACCCCCGGGGGGTCTTGGACGCCCGCGGCACCCCGCCATCGATCACAGTCCCTCTCCATCACGTCATTCCAGTCACCCCCCGATGATGGACAGGATATTGGGCATGTCATCTCAGAAGGACATGATCCGCTCCACCAAGGACCACTGCAGCGGCGGTGGGGCGTACACGCTACCGAAAGTCACTGTGTCGCTACCGATCTCTCCCTGCACAAAGAGGTATCTGCTCTGTGTATCTGTCCATGTGCGTTTGTGTACAAATGAAAGCCTGCGATGTATAAGAACTGCCACTCCCCTAGAGCCCCTAGTGAACCCGGAGTGATAGGTATGCGTAAACCCAGAGCGCTGGAGGCACAGTGCTTTAGTCCCAAGCAAATGAGTTTCCTGCAGGCACAGGACGTCCGCCCCCGCCCTCCTAGCATACTGGAAGACCGCCCCGCGTTTCACCTTATCTAACAGCCCCCGTACATTCCAGCTCAAGATGCGCAATGTAACCGGGCCTAAGCGCCCCCTTCGCCAGCAGTGGACATTCAACTAACACAACAGATAATAGGCACGCAGCACCAGCACACAGTCGGCAACACACATGGCAGTCAGTAAGCAGCAAAGCGGGCACAAACAAACTCTCCCCCCCACCCCAACCTCCAACTTCCCCACCTCCCCCCACCCCGTACCTCCCAACCGTGGTCTGATCATGGCCCAGTCCCCAACGGGGGACCAAGAGCCACCCCCTCCAATGGATCCCCCAGCGGCAGCCCATAGAAACGAGGCTGTCACTCCCTCCCACCCAACCTGGCCGGGTGTGGCTCCCAGCCTAAACAACTGTGCACCTGATCACACCACGAGTCCATAGAAGCCTTGGATATGTCCCATAAGAGTCAAGGCACATCCCCTTGCTGCTCCTGGGCGGCGACATCTCGGTGGGAGGCCGAGCCAGAGCGGGAGCCACGGCTCGAGTGCGATCTCCTACGGCGACGCCGCTGGCTCCTAAGGCCCTCTCTGGCTGCTCCACTCGCGGAGGAGTCCGACTCTCCGCCCTTTGCCGTGTTAACCCAGATCTTTACCGTCTCGTCCGTCCACTGAAAGACCTCCTCCGGAGTGTCAAAGAATAAGGTACGGGACTTGTAGATGACCCGCAGCCACGCCGGGTAGAGCAGCGCGTACTGGAGCTGTAGGCCCCGGAGACGGGCCTTGGCCGCAGTGAAAGACTGGCGTTGTTGCTGCACCATTCTCGTGTAGTCCGGGAAGATGAGGATGTTTGTGTTCTCATGCGTGACCGTGCCTTTCAGTCTTGCTTGCCGCAGGATGGTATCGCGGTCAGCGTAATTCAAAAACTTGGCTATTATAGGCCTCGGGCGCGCACCAGTCGGGGGTTTCTGCATCAGCGCCCTGTGGGCCCTCTCCACCACAAAGCAACGCGACAAGGTGTCCGCCGGGAGCCAGCCCTCCAACCATTGACCAAGGAAGCGCTCCACGTTGTCCCCCTCACAGTTCTCTGGAAAGCCCACAAAACGCAGGTTATTCCGCCGGGCGCGCCCTTCGCGTCCTCGACCCTCATGGCCAGGCCTCTCTGCACCTTCTCCATGGCTGCGACTTTCTTCTTGAGGACGGACACGTCGTCCTCCACCTTCGCAATGCGTGTTTCCGTGCCCGTGATGCGCTCCATCGCGTTCCGGAGGTCCTGGCGGAGGAGTGTGACATCGGATCCGACTGCCCCAATTTTAGCATCCAGCACATCTCTGGACTGCGTGATCGCCGCCAACAGCGCAGCATTGTCGGGCGTCGGCGCCTGCGATCCCCCAGCGCCAACCGCCTCCGTGAACTTGTCTAGAGGCCCCTGCTTGCCCTGGCCTCCTCCAGCGCCACCACACGTCAACTCGCCCACAGGCTGCGAGTCAAGGCCGCCGATTGTCCATACTCCCGCGCCTGTCCGGGCGCGCCCACCAGGCGGACGGCCCTGCAGCTGCCAACCGGCCTTGCGGCTGTCACGTGGACCGCGACCGCCACCTCCAGCACTAACTCCCAGGATTCGCAGGCTGTGCCCCAGCCAGGCCGCCAGCTATGACGCTCACATCGTGATCTCTCCCGGCAGCTGCCAAGCGGCACCAAGGATCTCCACCCAGTCCACTGCCGCCGATCTTCGGGCGCTGTATAGGACTCACACCGGGGCCCGATCTGACCCCCGAGGCCCCAGGCACCAGTCCCCGCGCTCGCCGCCGCTCCTCTGAACAGGCAGCCACCACCGTCCGGCCCGGTTTCTATGCCGATGAGATATGGGGACGCAGCAGAGTGCACTACACTAGATGCGGTGGCAGGCAAGTGCTGCGCCGTTCCTATGACAGTCTCAAAATGGCGCACTCGATTAGCCATGCAGCCCCTCGTTGCTCATTCCCAAGTCCGCCAATACACCACTCTCCTTCCACAAGTCGTCAGCGCCGCGTGTCCTGTCAGTGGGCAGCCCTGTTGTCCACCACGCACCTCCACTGTTACACCAGCTCCCACACCAAGCACCGTCGGCTGCCCAGGATGATGAGCTCTTGTAGCGCCCACACTCCGCAATCTGACAGGGCACCGCCTCTAGAAAGTATTGCGTCCCATCCAAGCCCAGCAGCCAGGGCACTGTCCACGCTGTGCGAAGGCGCCTGAGGGAGACTATTGCCAGCACTGGCCGGGCGGCACCAAAGAACTCCCCCCAGGCGCTCTCCACAGTCACCCATGCGCTGTATGATGTCACCGCCGGGGCCCGACCCAACCCCAAAGACTCCTGGCACCGTCCCCTTCACTCACTGCCACTCCGTGTCCGCTCGAACTGTGCAGGGCAGCCTTTGGCGGGTCCCCAGCACCTCTCCGCCTTCACAGGGCGTCCCCGCAGTCTCAGATGGGCACCTGGGCACACTCCTACACCGGTCCGGCCCGGGCAGAGGAGAGTCGCAAGAACACCGCTCCAGAATATGGCCTCCTGGCACTTCCCCTGAAGGCCACCGCTCTCCAGCCAGGCGCCGCTGTGCCCCTCTACCTCCACTCCTCAGGGGAACGGACACCAAGGCACCGCCCGGTCCTCAGGATAGCAGGCGCCCCTCTCGCCACCAGCCGCCGGCACCAGCAGTCGCGCCCGACCGGCAACGCCAAAATCGAGGCCCCGGCTTCACTGGACACGCCGGGCCTCACACACCTCGCTTCGTTGCCGGGCGGCTCCTCCGCGGGCCAAAATGCCGCCGCAGCCGCCACCGGACGATGCCCCCAGGCAAGACATCCACATTGCAGCTCCGGGTGCCCTCGTGGATGATCAGGGCAAGGATATTCGTAAAGGATAAGTGTAAGGCTGGTCGGATCTCGCGCTCTACACGACCGTCATGAACACCAGCTAAACCACGCCCCCATTTCAATTTTTTTAACAAAATGTCAAAATAAAATAAAAATAATTTCAACAATTTATTAACAATGACATTGTAATTTTGAGTATTGTAAAAAAAATCCATAAAAATATTTTGAAATGTCAAATAAATACGTTATAAAATATTAAATTAAACATTTGTAAAACAAATACATTTATAGTTTACATTATTACATTTAAATTAGATAATTTGTTACCACTCCTAAAATAAATATTTTTATATTTTGAATAAAATATATTGCTTTTTAAAATAATATAATGTATCAATACATTCAAAATAATTATGAAATATTTTTTTGAAAAAATGAATAGTGTAACAGAATTAATTTATAAATTTTACAATTTTAATTTACATACCATTAAAATTATTAACATTGCATTTAAATTAAAATATTAACTTTTTTTAAATCTCCCCACCCTTACTGCTTAAAAACCCAACATCCTGCTACGAAAAAAGTTATATATACATTGTTTACCCATCAGTACGACAAAAAATACAATTGAAAAAAAATCATAATAAATTAAATTACAAAACATTCAAATATAAAAATAATAATAAACATATAAAATCAAACAGCACAATAAAATACTTACAAAATAACACATACAATATTAAATACAAAAATATTTTCGAAATCAATATTTTTTACTATATATGAGATTCTACTATTCGATATTCAAGTCAACAATATTTTTGGCATCCAGATATTCTTGCCACAATATTTTACTTTCACGATATTTTACCCAAACACCCCAAAAAAGTCCATAAATTGTTAGATGTCACTGTAGCTCATATGAACCCAGCCTGCTCAGGAAGTACCAGGCTTCCCATTAGCAGCTTTATCTATTGGCTTTTTTGTTGTCTACGTTCATTAAGGAGAGTGTTTAGTCTTGTTCACATTACCAGGCATTAGATGGCTGTGATGGCAGCCATTCTGGTGGCTGGGGATATTGTTCCCAGATCAACAGCTTCCTGGTTTAGGTCTGCAAGTCTTGGGCCCAGAACTGGATTGCAATCTTTGTAGTATTCAGGCATGAGCGCATCAGAGGCTGGAGTCTTTCCCCTGGACATGCCCTCAATCACAGTGATGTTTTCTTGTCAACTAATGGTACAGTGACATGTTTCAATATAATCAAGACATACACAACTGCACATGCTGGGTGACACACAGGCACCCACACACAGAACAAAGGGGCAAACATGCATGCAAGCACACACTCCAATTTCACCCTTTCTTGTTTACTTGCTGGAAGAGGAATCGGCGGGTTGGAGGTCCTCCTGTGTTGGGCGAGGAAGCAGCCACGCCAGTATGCTGACACAGCTCGCATGACCGGGTAACGGTTGCTAGTCGTGCCAATACTAAGACTGAGACACTCCCTCCAGAGGTTTGGGCAGTTGGCAACTGTTTCTGCCCAACAAAGGAGGACCTCCAACCCACCCATTCCTCTCCCTGTGAAGCCAGGCTTCCGTGATTCCAGAGGGCAACTGGCCACTCGCGCATCCCTGACATGGTTCCTCAAGCCCTCGCCCACAGGGCTCCCCCAAAGTAAATTAGAGCCAATTTTTTTAGGCACTGTATTTTTAAGTCCTGATGATGATCCTATATCGTTGAGTTAAGGATCGAAACGCCGTCGACTAAGTTGTCAACCCTATACACAGTGATTTTCATATGTAATATGTGTAAAGGTGACCCTTTCATAATTGTTTACGCCATTGCGATTTTTTTAGAAACAACTGCAAACTGCCTGAGCCTTTCACTTTGTGTGTTTGTGATGTGGGTTCATGGATACAGGCTTGTATCCCGCTGCTATTAACTCACATTTCTGTATTATTTCATTATTTTTCTTTATTAAAATCGCCCTTGTCTGGCTGAATATCGGCTAAAATATAGCACTGATTGAGGCTACATTTATTGTTTACATTTTTGCCACTGACTCAGAGACCACTGTCTCCTATAATATGCTTCATCATAGGGCGCTCATTGTCAGGCCAGCGCTGTAATGCCTGATGGGCTTGGGGGCTCTTTATCGAAAATCTTTTGATCCGTAAGCGCCGTCAGGTAAATACATGAGAGTGAACTGTGCGAAAAGGGTGGGGTGTGTATAAAATAAACTAAGGTACCCAGAAGAATGTGTTCATGGGGTGAAGGTACCATGACTAAGTAAAAGCAGTGATGCTATCCTCCAGTAGCAATGTACCTTGATAGCTACAGATTATTGTGATACGGTGGGGTTGATATGTTTCATGCCCAAATTGCCCTAAGGGTCGGTCGGCATTTCATCAGGACTAAAAGAAACAGTTAAATCCCACCCTCTGTTAAGCAAAGGATCCCTTCAGATGAAAGGTGGCCACTTCTGAAGTACAATACTGCACCTGATTAGTTGCAATAAACTGATTCCACCTGAGGGAGAAGAGAAAAACACAAAGTAGGAATCAACGGGCGACACAGATTGGAGAGGAACCTTCCTCCACAGTTTTAGAGACAAGTGATGTTGCACAATCAGAACTAATCATTAGTTTGTACTCCATAAAAAAATGGAGAACGATGCCACAGTTAAAGTAAAAATAAAATATGACAATAAGCACTCACATAATATTGATCTTTGACATTAAAAGGTATAATGTGATAATACCAATGCACACGCATTTTAGCTTTGCAAGAATCATGTGTGCATAATTATGCTGTAAAACTTTTTTATGTGCTTTTATGGCCATAAAGGCCGAAATATTTTTTTTTTAATTGAATTGAATTGATAATACCTAGAAACTTCAGGCAGTGTAGCAGTTGCAATAGGAAAAGGCATTGAAGATTCTAGGTTAGTACAATTTGTATTGACACATTTATATGCCTCATGGCCTTACCCGAAAGTGTTCAGTAAATAGCCCTTCAGTGCAAGGGGAGAGAGAGAGGAGGAAAAACAGGCGCATTGTTGAGGGTTTTTGAAAAGTAATCTGTTTGTCGAATCCTAAAACAATGTTCATGTCGGAAGGACAAACGCACACTTACTTGGTGGACACTGGACATTATCCCTCGACCTACCCTCCTCACAATGCCTGAGTGACAGGTCATTGAATCATGGTTAAGTCTTACTCAGACTAGGAGGAAGAGAAGGTAAAGAGGACGAAGGGACAAAGGTACTTGTTACGTAAGTACCTTACAACTTGTCAGGTATGTAATCCAACGCTCACTCTCCCTCTGATTAAGGTTCCCAGTTAATGTCTTAAATTCTAGATATAGACGGGATATTTGTAAACGGTTAAGGTCATGCCATAGATTAGAGCTTCCAGTTGGTGAATGGAATTCATATGTAGAGAGGGTGGTAAACAGTGGTTACTAGTTGAGTTCATGCCATGGAATTTCGATGTTCAAACCATTGGGGTGTGTGGGTAGACGAAAAATCCAACGTTGCTCTATTTCAGAACAGTTTTCTCTTCTGCCAGAGGTTATTCGTTTCCAAGACAGTCCAACTCATGTCATCTGGGGTATGATGTTGTTCGATAAAATGCGAACTAATTTTAGTGGTGTTCCTTTTGCAATGGATATTGCAGCGGAGTTCAATTATGTGTGTTTTAACTGGTCTTGTGGTTATGCCAATGTATCTTAGTTGGCAAGGTCATTCTTTAAGGTATATGCAATTTCTTGTGTTGCAATTTGTTCGGATTCTCTGTGTCCATATCTCGTTGTTGTCCAGAGTGACCTCTTTGGATGGTTTGGTCAAGTGGTAGACAACACACTGGCCACAGGGAAAGTGTCCTGTAACAGACGTCATATTCCATAGTGTTCTCTGAGCTGATTTTGGTTTGGGTGGTGGTCGTGTGTGTACCAGAATGTCACTGAGATTATTAGTACGTTTAATGACAAATCGTGGCATAGGAATGTCGTGCTCCTGACTGTACAATCCGCCAGTGTTTGCCTATTGCCTTCTGGATCTGTTTGGAGTCTGGTGTAAATGTCGTGACTCAGGTGATCGTGTCTTCCTTTTCTCTGGTTCTAGGTTTGAGAAGGGCCTCTCTATTGTTATTTTGAGTCCTTTTATGTGCTCTTTTAATCACAGGTGCTGGGTACTTTCGAGCCTCCAAATTCCTGCTGAGTAATTCAGCCTCTTTGTCAAAATTGGCTCTTGAGCTTCCGTTTCGAGCTTCAGTTTTGATCTAGGAGTAAAAACTGACCAAAGGGTAGATTATCCCAAAAGGGTCTTGGTGTGATGGCTATCGTAACGTAGCAGGTTATTGCAATCTGTTGGTTTTTTTAACGTGGTGGTTGACAGTTGGCCATTCCTGAGGAAAATTGTGAGGTCTAAGAAGGTGATCTCTTTATCCGAAACATTGTATGTGAACTTGAGGAATGGATTAAGTGAGTAGATCCATTCTTAGAAGGAGTCACAAGTCTCCTTATCGGCATACCAAAAGATGATGATGTCATCAATGTAGCATCGCCAGGTCTTGATGTTGGTTGTGTAGGGGCTTTTATAGATTTGTTGGCATTCAAATGCAGCCATACATAGGCATGCCGAACTCAGAACAAAGGTGCTGCCCATGGAAGTCCCCTGGACCTTCTGGAAAAGAGTTGTCTGGAATAAGAAGACATTTTCTTGCATGGCTATTGTAGCACATTCCATGATAAAGCTCACATAAGTTTGGAGGTCCAGGTTTCAGCCTAAAGGCAATGATGCCTCTCCTTTCACATTGGGTTTATGCTCGGCCAGCAGTACTTGAGGAATTTGCATGCTCTTTGTGCTACAGCAGCCTGACAATAACTTGACATATAATTATGTGACCTAATTTGCTGGGCAGGCTTTTGAGGCACAGGAGTCGTGGTGCCTAAAACCCCTATGTAAATGAGACTTAAGTACTTCCTTTTCTCAAAACATACCTATCACACATTCAATTTGTCTTTGACAAGGCTGTCAAATAGAATGGCCATAGGAATCTTGAACTGCACAGTTCTAGTTACTTTGATTGACATGCATAATCCCTGGAAACCTTGTTTGGGGCATTCTTCATTTACCTGCTGACTCCCTGCTGCCAGTACCTTCGCCCTGCGCGTCCTCCCGTCGCCGCATTTCACCGCGGCCGCCGAGAGGAGGATGAGGAGAGGACTCCATATCCCAGGCTTACTTGCGGCGAAAGCCGCCAACGACAATTGCGCGACAAGCGGCGCTTTAAATCACGACTAGCACCCGCGTCGCGGGCTAGTGCGCGGGCCGTGCCTGGCTAAGCCCGGGCAAAGGGCGGGCACTCTGTGGCCCTCAGAGGCCAGAAGAGACAGGGCTGGGCCTTACCCTTTCCACTTACCATCAGACTACATGGGACTGTAAAAATCAAAGGTACTGTGATCTCTCACCCCATAACCTGTTGTCTCATATTTCACACTTTCTGCCTTATTGTGTTTCACGTGGGGCCCTTGCTTATTAAATTCTAGTACCTGAGCATAAAGACTGTGGATTATGTCACCAAGGGCTGCGAAGGGAAGGAAAGGAAGGAAATCATTAGTGGGCGGGTCTGTAAGGGGGACGCTCGATCAGTTCATTACTAGGGTGGCCTCCATGCTGGAGCATGAGATAGCCATCATAGAGCGCCGCATATCAACTGAATTCCAGAATAAACGATCATCATCAGGACCCCTCCAATCAGTGACCACACCGACGTCTACTCTGTACAAGGAGAGATCTTCTCATAGCGATATTGGCACTCCTCTTCTGTTTAAAGATGCTATAACATTATCTGAGTCCAACAGGTCATATAGCAGCAGGGATTCTAGCGCCGGTCCTGTCCTAGAAATAATCTCGGAGGAACCCCTGCTTCAGAAACCCCTGAGCCCCACTGTAACAAAAAAACCTGGGGGCCAAACTCTATCTAAAGGGCATACACTAAAGAGGAAAAGGGGGTGAAATAGACACAGGGGTAGACAGGCTAAACTGACTAAGACCCACCTACACTCCCCAATACATCAAACCACAGGAACAGGGAACATACTAGTAAACACAACCTCAGGCCAGATTCCAGCGCCTTTTCCCCCAATTCATGAGCTAATAGGGAACATTGAAGTCCTAGTGAAGTCACTACTTCTTCCACTAGTTGAAAGAGTAAAGAGAATAGCTGACCTATTGGGGACCATAGAACTTGCCGTTAAATCAAATACAGGTTTATTAAGGGAATTATCTCCCAATGTAAGTAATAAAACTGTAATAGTGGAATCGGTGACGCATAACATCAGTAAGGCAAATAAAACTGTAGATTCTACACATTCAGTACCTGACAAAATACAGACTCCAACCACTGCCACTAAACCAACTAGGACCGATGAACCATCGGGACAGGAAACCCGGTCAGCGGCATCACGGGGTAACAACGGGAGGGGTTTTTTAGATACTAGAAAAAACACTGGCCCCATTTTGCAAATTGACCTTCCGCCAGAAGCGGCCCCTTACGTCGCGGTATTGACTAGGGTCCCAGAATTACAAATAGGGAAAACAGAAGGCTATCAGGAACTTAAAAATAAAGTCATTTACTGGCTAAAGAATAATAGACCACTACCCACCAATATCAATGGGGAAATTCTGAATGTGAGACAGCTCAATTGGGTGGGACAGAGGCCTAAAGATACCCAAGGCGATACCATAATAATCAACTTTAAGGATCGCAGGGTTATCCCGTACCTAAATGACTGGTATCAGGAGAGCGGGGGGGGGGGGTGGCTGGGATCCAGATTCACGATTTGAGTTATTTCTACCCCAGGTCCCTACTACCCCGTCAACATAGCCATATGAATCCCTACCAGGGATCGTGGGGGGTCCCTGTTTTTAATATCCCTACTCTGAACAGATTCGATGCACTCACAGGATTAGATGGAGTAGACTGACTTACTTCAGAGAAATGTATGGTCCCACGTGCACTAAATCACACCGACTGGTCAAATGCCTCAAACGGCTCTACATCCTTAGTATCACAGTTAAATGTGGATTTAAGTACACGCATCGTCACTAGAAAGACCTCCACATCGGATAGTTTGAGTAGTGATAGTCAGGGGGGTGTGAGTGAGACAAAATATGCATTCAATATAGTCCCGGTCATTTCTACGGCACCCATTGCAGATGGTAGTTTTGACACAAGCAGTGTAAAATCCCATTCAAACAACAATGTCAATGTCTTAAGATAGCCTAACCAAGCAACCAGCTTTTTAAACAACTTTCAAGAAATATTTGATATGGCTCCCATAAATTCTTGTCCATCTTGTATGATTTTAGTTAACCCTGCCGATTCGGCCAACTTCACAATGGGACTTAAATCTCAATCAGTAGAACCAACAATAAGCCCTCCCATAGCAAATCCCGAGGGGCGAAAATCGCACACCTGTCCTGTGCCTCTAGTGGGAAATGTTGAAGTTATTTCTCCTGAAGTCACTGAAACCGGCCCCTTATTGAAGCCTGTACTTCCCAGCAGTATCATTAGCTGGAACGTGGCAGGCCTGCTCGCCAAAATCAATGACCCGATATGGCTATCATTGACATTAAATTATAGCATCATATGTGTTCAAGAAACTTGGGCTAACAAGGAATTACACATTGCGGGTTATAAAACTTTTTTTACTCCAGCTACCCCCAGTCAAAGTGGTAGGCATAAGGGGGGCCTGTGTACCTACATTTCAATTACCACTGGACCCTTAAATGTTAAATTCACCACTAATGAATACTATCAAATTTTGATTACATCATGGGGATACCTACAAAATATAGTGCTGGTAAATTTTTATAATAATATTCCTCCCGCACTTATAGAGCGTGTCATCAACAACCTCTTGATGGATCTCATTAAAATCGAGGAGAATATGACTGGAGACATGGCCCTGCTGTGGGTGGGGGATTTTAATTGCCCCCTATGTCCCCGAGGAATAGCGTGTTTGTGCGGTGCGGGAGACGACAACGAAGGGGCCCTGAGTCATTTTACCCATACAAAACTAGTGGAGTTATATAATTCTATATTGGCTCAATTCTCTCTGTCTTTTATAAACGAACTTTGCACCCCCACTAAAGCATTTAGACCAACTTTCAATGGGAGAGGGTACAATTCAACTATTGATTTTACTCTCCTATCAACCCGTTATGTAGGTGTGGTACTAAACTGGGAGATCATTGATACCGCCCTTAGCGATCACTACCTCATTGCTGTAACATTGAAGGCTAGGGATGGTGATTTAAGTCACAAGAGCAACATCATATATAATCCAACGCCAATACTGGCATCGAAAAATGGCTTCTGTATCAAATGGGAAAAGGTGACACCCACAAACTTTTTACAAAAGCTTGTTAGGAAGGCCAATGAGGAGTTTAAAATTTGCCTTTCAACTGAAGAAGATGCTCATACCATTGTTGGCTCATTTACAAAAATCTGTTCAGGAATAAAGCAGCTTTTGACCAGAGTACCCCGTAATCCACCAAAGGGGTCCCAGGGATGGTTTAACGGGAACTGTACTAAGGCGCTTGCCGCCCTGAAAAAAGCTCTGCATTCTTGCCCAAAATCTAGAGAAAATATTCAATCAGCTAGACGTGCCTATCGGAATGCCCTAAAAACTAGGAGCTAAAATTGCAGGCATGGTCAGCCCTGCACGCAGCCTCCGAGCTGAAGGATTATACTGCCTTCTGGAAGGCAGTCAATGCCCCGTTTTTTCAAGCTCATCAGGGCCCCCAAATAGATCAAGCTATTACTGCACAAGACTGGGTCACACACTTTGAAGGTCTCTATAATGATGTAGACCTCCAAGGAATAACATCAAAAAACCCTGAGGCACTGTCGGCCGAGATGCAAAGCAGTTCTTTCCCATTGGGCATCTACTTCCATCTTGATGAAGTGATCAAGGCACTCACAGAAAGCCCGGCGGGGAAGGCTCCAGGGCTGGACTGTGTTCCAATAGATGTTTTCAAAAGTGTACCTGATCTTTGGGCACCTCTTTTGACCAGAGTGCTCAATTCCTCAAATAACATCGGGTTCATCACCACCTGGTCGTAGGCCATAGTAGTTCCGATTTATAAAAAGGGGGATAGGAATGATCCTGCCTGCTACCGGCCAATCTTGCTTCTCGATGGCCTAATGAAGGTCGTAGGCAGGATCATTCTAAACCGAATGCAGGACTGGTTGGAAGAACATGAGGTGGTTTCCAACCTGCAATATGGGTTTAGGGCAGGAAAAGGGACCGTTGAGCAGGGACTCAATCTATCAATAATAACAGCTAAGTATATCCATGCCAAAAAAAGAAACCTCTTTATAACATACGTGGACTTAAGCTCTGCTTTTGACTGTGTCGACCATGGAATGCTGTGGCAAACACTATCTGACATTGGTCTGGACAATCAAATCCTCACTTTCATCAAAGAACTCTATAATGGGGCTGGTGCACGTGTTAGATTTGGCAGGATGGGAGAGTGTTCTGACATGTTCAGAATCCGCAGAGGAGTAAGACAGGGGTGCATTTTACCACCCCTGCTTTTTACGTTATATATATCAACAAGGTTGGATCCGCCCTGACTGAAGTTTATCATGATTATCCCACAGTAAATGGGACACCCATTCCCATACTCCTTTACGCGGATGACGCAGCAATTATGTCCCAGACCAGGGTTGGTTTACAAAAGGCGGTGTCGAAATTTTCGGATTTCATAAAAAGGAGAGGCCTCCGCGTGAACGTTTCTAAAACATATACTATGTCATGCGGACCCAAGAACCTAAGAACATCCTGTTCAATTATTTTAAATGGTAGACAGGTAGAGCTTATCGATAGATTCTGCTACCTTGGTGTACATTTTGAGAGAAAGGGCTCATGGAAACCTGCAGTAATTGCCAGGGGTCTTGCGTTCACTAGAGCCACCGGAGCTCTGGTGAACTTTGCAAAAAAGCTAGGTGGAAGACCAGTAAGAGAACTGCTCCAGATTTTTAAGACCAAATGTATCTCTACTGGGACATATGGGGCTGGACTCTGGGGGATTGAGTCGGTGGAAACCATCCAACGAGTCGAAAATCGATTCATATGCTACCTATTGGCTACCCCAAAGAGTATGGCAACATATGTGACACATATGGAAGTAGCCTTGCCATATGTTACAGACACTATTAAATCATCCCCAGTCTTGCTATGGCACAATGTATGGGTTAATCCAGAGACTTCCCTCAATAGAGATATAATAAAGGATTGCTTGGCATCTGATGGGGCCACCAATATCAAATGGTTCACCTATGTTAAAGACCTACTGCAAGATATTGGCCATCCTGAATATTTTTCTAACCCAGATAGTATGGCGAATGTATCCAGAATTGCCCTTAAAAAACTCCTCTTACAACATTTAGAGAGAAAAAGATGGCGGGAAGAAAGATCTAAGAAGACAGTCATGGATCACGATTTGATTACCGTTAATAAGGGGGCCCAGTTGTATCTTCTGATTGAACAACCCCCTTTCAACCGTATGCTCCTGACTCGTTTTCACTTAGATACTTTCTTCAGACTGATAACTTTTCCACAGCGTAATGACTGGTCAAAAGAAAAAAGAACTTGCCCTCGTGATGATGTTTCTTTTCAGTCTAACATTCACTGTATTCTCTTTTGCACCTTCTATAGCCATCCGAGGAAAAAATTGCTGAAACCCCTACTTGTATCATGGGGCTTGAGGTCCTGTAGAAGGGCATATGGTAAATTAAGATCTCTAGAAAATGAACGCATCATTGGAATCGTATCTTCTTTTCTGAGAGCTACCGTGAGGTATAGAAACACCATGTAAATCTAAATTTGTACCTGTTTTGTGTCGAATATGCAGAATGTTTAAAACTCAAAATGAATTTTCTTACTAGGCCGCTGTACCATATCATGAAATTCTATGATTTTAATGTTTTTAACAACATTTTGTACTTTTTAATTATGTACTGTAATTGTAGTCATTGAACCAGCATCGGAACTATTTATTTTAAATCTGAATTTTATTTGTATGCTTTTATGAATTTGTTTTTACATTTCGAATAAAGCTTTTGGAAAGTGAAAGAAAGAAAGAGACATGCATAATCAGCGTAGGCTTCAGTTGGGCTCTTCAGTCTCTCCAGAGGTGATGATTATGACTAATTTGCACTCGTTGCTGCCACTTTTCACTCTTCCTAACTCATTCTCGTATTGTAGCACCTAACACGTCCCTGAGCTGGACTTGCCAGCTCACAATTGTAGCAAATGCCCAGTTGTGTGTAGACTAGAGTGCTGCTTACAGGACTGGGTGGACTGCCATGGTCGTCCTATAAAAGCATGCATTGCCCTATTCTCGTCAATCCCCCTTCTTGGATCCACACATATTTAAGGAGCCTGTGTGCTCTCATGGCTCGCCAACCATTTACGGTTAGTTTATTCTTCCAAGCTGAATAGGGTAACATCCAGACTGGTTGCATATAGCACAGGCATGCTTATGCAGGTAGAAGACTTTATCTACAGGTGAACAGAGAGGGGGCTAGCTGCAGGAGTGAAAAACGAAATATTATGAAGGCTGAATGAGGCACAGACTTCCATCTGTCACTACAGCAACATACTGAGCTGCTGGCACTCAGGGAGATATGTATGTGTTATTTATGTAGCACAAACATATCCAAAAGACAGTGGAACACTGTGCTGTGTCAAGCGCAAAGATAAAGTCAACCAGTGATTGGAAAGGTAGCTGGTGTGTGAGAGCAGAAGTGTACTCTTACTCTATTGTGGTTTAGTGTTCTTTAAAGAGTCACACCTTCAGCTAGTTCCTAAATTGGAGCAGGGTTGGGGTGGACCTGATGGCTGCAGGGATGCTGTTCTGATAAAGATCAATTTACAATGGTCAGGCGATTTCAGAAGTTGTTTCCTAAGTTAAATTTGCCCGGCGTGGAACGCCTCTAATACCATACGAAGTTACTAAATAAAGAGGCAGGCGCTGGAGACTGGAAGACAGGAAACAAGTTTTATTCCGACGGAGTAGAACACATCAGATCGGACAACGAGGTATCGTCTCGAGGTGCTCTCTCTACCTCTCTGAGACCTGGTCTTTTATACACTGGTTTAAGACATGTGAACGTCCTTTATTACAACAGGGACATTGTAGAGCATGAGAATGACATCAGAACGATATCTCCGACACCCCCCAGTTCCAACCCCTTCCAACACATGACAACAGTAGAGACCCTTTCCCCTCATATGATTGGGAGGGGCTATCACGCAGCTGAGTGTTCTGCCGATCTCTTTGGAATGTGTGCGCCTGATCGAATCTCCGGGGGCGGGGATGTCATGATCAATAGTGGCCTCTTTCAGGAGAGGCGAGGGCGTACGGTAATGGGCAATAAACTGTATCTTCGGGCTAAAGGATGACCAGCAGTCAGTGCTGACGTTCAGGCTCAGAGGAAGAGGACATCAAAGGAGGGGTATTCATGGACGGAAAGGACTGGTGTGGACAATCGAGCGTGGTGGAAGGGTTTATCCACAGAGGGGTATTCATGGACGGGAAGGAGGTGTTGGTCAGGCGCGGGGTGTGATTCCCTGAGACAGAGTCATGGGGGGTTTCATGGCTTGTGCATGTGAGCGCGGGGGCAGCCAGGTTGCGCGGGGAAGGCTTGCATGGTCAGGGAAATGTGCTGACGGGCGATCGTGACCAGGGAGACCATGGTACCTAAAATGGCTGTCGTGTATTCTCATACGTGAGTCTGCAAGATGGCGTAGATAATGTTCAGTACACGAACTAAATTTCCACAGTCCTCCCTTTAACATGTCTCGCCAGCTTGTCAGTTCGGATCAATCCCCATGAGACCACGCACTTCTATTTCGTATAGGGGACTCATGTGCTCTGGTTTAAAGTTCAAAGTCTTCGGGCACATACAGTTGGAAACGAGTGCACATAAAGATGGTAAACATTGAATACCTAAACAACACCCACATAGTATCATGATTGGTATCAATAAAAACGTTAACACTCTCCATCCCCAGTTCTTTAAAGTGTCCCAGAACCACCCTCCAAGCGACCATCCTTCCTGTTCCTGGTGAACCTCCGAGGACAGTCCGTGGAGGTGTTCGATTGCTTTGTAGACTGAAGGTGAGTTATCTGGCACGTAGGTGCAACAGCTGGAGCCGATGACGCGGCATGCACCTCCACGGTCGGCCAGAACCACATCTAGAACAAGATGGTTTTGAAGAGCCACCAGGCGGACTGCCTGAAGCTCAGCCGTGTTGTTGGCGAGGACGCCAGCGGTGATGTTAATGGTTGTTTCTAATGCCTGAGTCAGGTGTCGGATAGCGCGGCTATTTGCCATTGGTCCCCACAGAGGAACAAGTCCCTTTGCTGCATCTAGGAACTGTGCTCCGGTGGAGTCGGCTTGTTCCACATCTCCAGCGCGCTTTTGCCGGTGGTGGTTGGCTGGAGCCACATACGTGGGAGGAAGAATGAAGGCGATGTAGCACGTACCCTTCCAGCCTTTTGGGAGCCACGTGTAAGCTTTGGTGCCACAAACAAAGTACATATTCGGGGAAGCAACAAAGGAGGGGGTGTTAGCTGAGGCCAATGTTTTGGTGATGCGGCAAGAGCTGTGACCCACCAGCTGCGTTCCTTGTCCTTCGAGGCATACGAGCCCTGTGACATTGATGACAGACAGGGCTGCAGTCAGGGTGGCAGCCGTTTGTTTCCGCAGGTGGGAGAAGGTGGATCTGGCTGGATTGTGGAGCACCTGCATTTCGACCCTTTCGTTGGCAGGGATGTTCGTAAGGAAGGTTGAACCTGAAATTGCGGGACAAAAGGGCTTTCCTGTGTTGTTCGGCCAGAACCCATAGTAGAAGTGCGACACTGTCTGACCAGAAGCAGCATTGTCCTTGTGGCTTTCTTGCATGAGGATCAACCAGGCGAGGCAAGAGCCGTGAACTGAGAAAGGTGAAGGAATAAAGGGGATGGAGTGTCCGGTAGCATGTGGGAGCAACCCACAGATCCAGCAGTTTGTGGCATTTGCAGCAAGGTTGTGCTGGTGCAACAGTTGTACAAAGGAATTGTTCCAGAATTCCCTACGCCTTTCTCGAAGCTGAGGTGAAAGGGTGATCAGGTGGTGCTCTTTCACGGTTGTTGGCTGGACAGTTGTTTTCAACATCTGGTGAGCGGGCGTGCTTTCCTCCAGGATCCAGAAGGAAGTCATGAGGAGGAGGCAGAACAGGGAGATAATGAAGAAAGCAATTGTCTTTGATTTGTGCAAATTGTCAGTTTTTGGATTCCTATAGTGGGTATTTCCTGTTGCTTTCGACGTCTTCTTATCTGGCGCTTCCATCATCTTCTTATCTGGCGCTTCCATCATCTTCATCTTCAAGGTGCTCGGTAGTGGGCAGAACCACAGACTTAGTTTAGCTTCTCTCCAGGTAACCCTTGGTTGCTTTGGGTCACCGTTCTGAGATTTTTAACTTAGTCAGTGGCCTACTTAGCCGAAGCTCCCTCCTTTCGACGCAGGAAATACCCTTCTCGAGATGGCACAGTGGGATCAGAGTGTTTTGCAAGTTCAAGTGCCTCGGTATCAGGATAACAGTTCAGTGACGGTCGGTCTTTGTTCAGGAGCTCTTCCTGGGTGCTGACGTTGTCTGTCGTGGCCAGGGTCGAGGAAATCTTCTTGCAGTGGTGCGCATGCAGCCAATTCTTTTTCCCCTCCACTCGAAGAGCCGTCCGAGTGGTGATCAGTACTTGCCAGGGGCCCGTCCACCGGGGTTCCAGACTCTTCGCTCGTTGAAAGTTCCGGATCAAGATATAGTCACCCGGTTGGATATCGTGACCGGGACCCCTGGAAGTATCGGGGATGGCCTGCTGCACCTGTTGATGAATGACAGACAATGTCTTAGTTAATTTGTATAAATAATCTGACAGCAGGACGTCGGGGACGTCATGAATGGAGGTTGGTTTGGGGGCAGTCCAGAGGTTCATAGGTCGTCCAAACACAACCTCGTAGGGGGTCAAGTGATGCTTAGTGGGGGTGGAGCGCATCGATAGCAATGCCAGTGGAAGGGCATCTGGCCACTTAAGTCCTGTGGTGGCCACTATTTTTGACAGTTTCAGTTTCAGTGTAGCGTTGTGTCGTTCAACCAGGCCAGCGGATTGGGGGTGGAAAACCGCATGGAACCTTTGTTTGACCCCCAACCCCTTCAGGATGAGTTGGATAACTTCAGCTATGAAGTGGGGGCCATTGTCGCTCCATAAAATTCGACAAAGGCCGTAGCGGGGAAAAAACTCCTTCAGTAGTACTTTGGCAGTAGTCATGGCAGTGTTATCACGGGTCGGATAGGCTTCCACCCATTTGCTGAAGGCACATACAATGACTAATACGTACTTCAAGCCTTGGCACCTCTCTAATTGGATGTAATCCATCTGGAGGACCTCAAAGGGGTGGTCGGGGATCCCAAACCCTCCCCGGGGTACTAATACTGTGAGGGAGTTCGAAAGTACAATTCCCTCACTCTGTCGCATAGAGACAGCAGCAGCGGCTACTGCTCGAAGGCAGGCTGGTAGAGCTCTGGCGACTGGATCAAGAGTGGCAGAAAAGTAGGCACAAGGGCGCTGTTTGGCGCCGATGGGCTGAGTCAGAACAGACAATGCGCATCCCTCCCTTTCGTGAGTGTAGAGGGAGAAGGGCTTGGAGTAATCTGGTGTTCCTAGAACGGGTGCCGAGCAAAGGGCATCCCGCAACTCCTTAAAGGATGCTTGGCATTCAGGGGTCCACGGGAGTGGGAACGGAACATCTTTGGTCAACAGGGAAAGTAGGGGTTTTATAATGAGACTGAAATTTGGTAGCCATTGTCGGCAGAAAGAAGTAAGGCCTACTAATGAACGGACTTGCTTCTGTGTTTTTGGAATAGGGGTGTCTAGGATGGTTTGGATTCGGTCGGGTGTAAGTTTTCTCCCTTCTTTGGACAGGAGATGACCCAGGTATGTTACTTGGGACTGACAGAACTGCAGTTTCTTTTTGGAGACTTTGTGGCCATTCTCCGCGAGAAAGTGCAAGAGTTGGATAGTGGCTGTGATTGCAAGTGGAGTGGTGTCGGCCGCCAAAAGGATATCATCGACATATTGGATCAACACCACTCCATCTGGTAGCTGGACGGCGTCCAGCTGCCTTTTTAGGGCCTGGCTGTAAATGCTTGGACTTTCAGTGTAGCCCTGGGGAGCTCTACAAAATCGGTATGAACGGTTTTTTAAAGTGAAACCGAAGAGATAACGGCTGTCTGGATGGATGGGGATAGAGAAAAATGCATTTTTAAGATCTATAACGGTGAAGGTGGTGGCAGTGGACGGGATGAGAGTCAGAATGGTGGCGACGTCTGAGACTACGGGGTACTGTGGCACCACCACTTTGTTGACTTCTCGCAGGTCGATGATGAAGCGGTACGCTTTCTCATCCCCCTCACCTTGCTTCTTAACAATGGGTAGGATTGGACTATTGCAGACATTACTAACCACGTCCTCTACCACTCCTGCATCTACCAAGGACTGAATAATTGCTACCAACGCCTTCTCGCCTTCGGGCGATATCCGGTACTGTGGGAGTTTCGGGAGTATTGCATCTGGTCGAACAGTTATGTGTACAGGGTCGATCATCATTCGTCCCACATCCGAGTCGTTTCTGGCCCATAGGTGCAGGGGTAGCGAATCGAGCAAGGATAGGTCAGCATCTGTTAAAGTGCACATATGTCGTGCGGGGTAGGGTCCGGTCAAGTTCGGGTTGTCGTACAGGATGACTCGGACTCCTTCCGGGGAACACCTAATAGTAGCTCGGAAATGTTTCAGTAAATCAATACCCATAATAGCGTCAGGGTAGTTGGAGGAGAGCAGAAACGTCGTGTCAGTGGGATTGTTTCCTAGGTCAAAGGAGATAGGTACCGACAGGGGATTAGTGGAGGGCGTCCCATCGAAACCTATCGAGGTAATGTGCGAGCCAGACAAGGGCGCCCTTGGAATCAGTCGTTTTGATAACACACTACGTGTTGCTCCAGTGTCTACCAAAAATGGAGACTTTGTACCCAGGACCTTAGCAGTGACATAAGGACCTTGCTGGTCAACACAGAGCTCGACTGGATCCCTCCCTTGCCCCTGGCAGTCCTATGCAGAGTCGTGAGCATTGTTGCCATCGGACTGCTGGTACTGATTCTGTCGGGGGTGGTCAAATGTGTTTGATTTACCAGATCGGTCATTGGTGGTGTCGTGGGTCTGTCCTCGTCCCTGCCCTCCAGTTTTGGGGCCATTTGCCATGTCCCTTGTCTCCTTATTTTTAATCAGTTCCCGAAGGGCTAGGCATTGAGACTTCCAATGTCCAAATTCTTTACAAAATGCACATTGGTTCTCATCAAGGTCGGTTCGTGGAGCGCCAGGGGTGGGGTTGCGGTCTCTAGGGGTCGAATTCCTAGGGGTATTTGACTGGTAATTTCCCCTATACCGTTCCCTCCCTGTGGTCACTCCCTGTAGTTGTGCAATCATTACTCGTTCCTTTAGGTCCTTTTTCTTTTTCTCAGTTGCCCTTTCGTTCTCGTTCTTTTGGTGTTCGTAATACTGAGCCATCTGAAGGATAGCTGTAGGTTTAGAGGCTCCCCAACTACTTTCGCTAGTCTGTAACTTTTGGGAGACCTCTTGCGATAGCCCCTTTACGTAGTTCTGCACAAATAGGTGTTGTCCGGTTGCGGTGGTCATGTCTTGGCCACTGTAGTCGGAGAACACTGTTTCAAATCGTGAGAAGTATTCTGATACGTCCTCTTGAGGTTTCTGGCGGCAGGCTGCGACTATCGACCAGTCTACCTTCTTTTCTGGGATCAACGTTTTTAGCTTCTGCACTATTTTGTCAGGGAGTTCCAATATGTCTTTTACAGGTTTCTTTCCGGGCTCTCGCTGCCTATCTAGTTCTTTTTCTCAGTTGCCCTTTCGTTCTCGTTCTTTTGGTGTTCGTAATACTGAGCCATCTGAAGGATAGCTGTAGGTTTAGAGGCTCCCCAACTACTTTCGCTAGTCTGTAACTTTTGGGAGACCTCTTGCGATAGCCCCTTTACGTAGTTCTGCACAAATAGGTGTTGTCCGGTTGCGGTGGTCATGTCTTGGCCACTGTAGTCGGAGAACACTGTTTCAAATCGTGAGAAGTATTCTGATACGTCCTCTTGAGGTTTCTGGCGGCAGGCTGTGACTATCGACCAGTCTACCTTCTTTTCTGGGATCAACGTTTTTAGCTTCTGCACTATTTTGTCAGGGAGTTCCAATATGTCTTTTACAGGTTTCTTTCCGGGCTCTCGCTGCCTATCTAGTTCATCGAGTTTTGTCCAGGTGTGTCCGAACAGATCTGTGTGGTCGGCTCTCCGGATTTGCTTCCACACATCAGCCGTCAGACACAACCCGAAAAACAAATCCATGTCCGCTAGAGTCATTATGGTTGAGCCCAAGGCTGTGCCTAATGCAGTATAAAATGCTGTAGGGTTCTTTCTTAAATCGGGCAGGGTTTGTCTAAAAGTTAAAATATCTTGCCGATCCCATGGTAGGTAAACCCAGTTGTACACAACCCTCCCTTTGGCATCTACATGGTTGATATCATCGTTCGTTCCCTGACCTCTTGGGGGAACCCAATAGGGGGCGGCTTTTCTGATAGGCATCATGGTGTTGGCTGCTTCTAATGAGGGCCCAATCGTCTCAGGGACTGTGATCTTGACTTCTGGTTTCTGTTCCGCGAGGTGGCGGAAGACCTCAAGCGTTTGCATGAAGAGGTCCGTCACATCGTTTTCAGCCCCATCTCCGACATCGACCCTTCTATATAGAGCCGTCACTTTAGCAGGACCCTTAGTCTGGTACCTATCCTCATACGCGTTCAGGGTGTGGTAGCTGAACCGTAAAATAAAATGCCGTCTGTGACTACCGGCATGCGAGTTGTGCATATTCATCGTATATTCTTCGCTCTCTTTTCGTTCTACCAGGGTTTTTGCTATTTGGTCGATTCCATCCCGCTCATCTTTGCTCAACCTGTTTGGTCTAGCTGTTAGATGCCTGTTGGTCTCATGCTCATCTGCTATTGTTACCAACGCGGCTGGTGCGAAGGCCGTAAGAGCCGGGGCACTAGCGCTGTGGTCACCCATGCCTGCACTTTGAACTGGTGAGTGTTGTGCTAGAGGTTGGCAGGGAGCATATGGAGGAGGCATGTAGATAATTGGAGGACCGAGCAGTAACTCGTCATTTGCCCGCTGTTTGGAGGGAATCTCCGGGTAGAGCGCAGAGGTGGTCCTGACAGGGCATTGACCTGTCAGTCCTGGTTCTTGCGTTTGTTTAACTTCCTCTCTTCTTCTTATTTCTTCATCTAGTTCTTTTGCAGCCAGATGGGCTGCTTTGCGTAATTCTTTCACTGTTTTTGCTTCTTCCTTTTTTTTTCGATGGTCTGCTTCTTTGCGCCACAGGCCAATACTAACAAGCATAGTGGGCGTTACCTTATTTATTTTTACAGCTGCTTCTAGTGTTTTTATTTTATTTTCATCAAAAGAACCTATCAGTGGCCACTGGTTTTTAGGATCCCTTTTTGTATATTTATGCCATAACTTACTATAAGCTATAGCGACTAGTCCTTGTTTAGTAAACATGTCCTTATTAGGGGTGCCCTCCAGTGGAGCTGGATGGTTCATCTCTAATAAGCGGTCCGGGTTGACCCAACTATGAGCCAATGGGGAGAAGATAGGCATGACGGATTACAATGGGGGGCAAAAACCTGCACTACCTATCTTTTCACTATTTGCAAAGACTGGACAGAATATTCTATTCTACGCTATTTGCAAACAGGGAATACCTCCAGAAAGAACCAATTCCCAAAACAGTCAATGTTTGGGCAAACAATCAATCAATGAAGGAGTGGAATAGGTACGACGTGTTAAAGTTTTGCGTTACCTACCCTTCACTATCGGCAAAGGGAGAGAGAATATTCCTATTCTTCCCCGTTTGTAGACAGAGAAGATCCCTAAGAGAACCAACTTCGAACAATTCAATGCTCGATTCAATCAATCAATCAATGGGGAGAAAAAAATAATAGGCACGACGTGTTAAAGTTTTGCGTTGCCTACCCTTCACTATCTGCAAAGACTAAACAGAGTATGGCGATTCTGTGTTTGTTTGCAAATAGAGAATTTCTCAGAAACGGTCAATAAGTAATACTAGTATTTTCAAACAATCAATCAATCAATTTCGCAATTTGTCATGTGTCACGACCTTACCCGGACCGCATGGACAGTTTCTCGTCTTCCGCTTCCAGCGCCCGATCGTCCTCTATTCTCTGTTGCTATCGCGGCACTCCTGGTGGTTCCCAGTCAGGACCGTAGATCACTCGGGAGAGGTCTGCTCGGAATCAGTGAAGTTCAGATGATCGGCTGTCAGACGAGGGTCTATCGGACAGGAGCTCTTCCGATCGTTGCAGTCGTTCACTCTGTCGTCGGGACCTCTCCCACTGGATCCACGTGTCGCTGATGGGCCCCGCGTTTGGGACGCCAATTGATAAAGATCAATTTACATTGGTCAGGCGATTTCAGAAGTTGTTTCCTAAGTTAAATTTGCCCGGCGTGGAACGCCTCTAATACCATACGAAGTTACTAAATAAAGAGGCAGGCGCTGGAGACTGGAAGACAGGAAACAAGTTTTATTCCGACGGAGTAGAACACATCAGATCGGACAATGAGGTATCGTCTCGAGGTGCTCTCTCTACCTCTCTGAGACCTGGTCTTTTATACACTGGTTTAAGACATGTGAACGTCCTTTATTACAACAGGGACATTGTAGAGCATGAGAATGACATCAGAACGATATCTCCGACACCCCCCCAGTTCCAACCCCTTCCAACACATGACAACAGTAGAGACCCTTTCCCCTCATATGATTGGGAGGGGCTATCACGCAGCTGAGTGTTCTGCCGATCTCTTTGGAATGTGTGCGCCTGATCGAATCTCCGGGGGCGGGGATGTCATGATCAATAGTGGCCTCTTTCAGGAGAGGCGAGGGCGTACGGTAATGGGCAATAAACTGTATCTTCGGGCTAAAGGATGACCAGCAGTCAGTGCTGACGTTCAGGCTCAGAGGAAGGGGACATCAAAGGAGGGGTATTCATGGACGGAAAGGACTGGTGTGGACAATCGAGCGTGGTGGAAGGGTTTATCCACAGAGGGGTATTCATGGACGGGAAGGAGGTGTTGGTCAGGCGCGGGGTGTGATTCCCTGAGACAGAGTCATGGGGGGTTTCATGGCTTGTGCATGTGAGCGCGGGGGCAGCCAGGGTGCGCGGGGAAGGCTTGCATGGTCAGGGAAATGTGCTGACGGGCGATCGTGACCAGGGAGACCATGGTACCTAAAATGGCTGTCGTGTATTCTCATACGTGAGTCTGCAAGATGGCGTAGATAATGTTCAGTACACGAACTAAATTTCCACAGTTCCAGATCCCCTGAGCATAAGTGGAGAAAAGTTGTTGGCTTTATTTTGTAGGTGTGCTGAAAACCACTGGAGATAGTGAGCTTGTCAGCAAGATATGGGGGTGCTGGTTGTGATAGCTTTGAAAATAATGAGGATGGTTTTCAAAAAAAGTGAGGGCTGGCAAGAGGACCCAATGGAGTTCTATCTGTATGTGGGCGATGTGGTCATATTTCTATCTCCTGAGACCTTGCATGAGATGTGGTGTGGTGTCTGAAAGGCCATGACGTAGTCCATTGCCACAATACAGATGAAAGAGTATGAAGGGTTGAACAGCAATTCTGAAGTTGCTTTCTGGGAGGATCGGTTACACTTTCTTTAGTAGGGAGAAATGCTAGGCATTTCATTTTGTTTGAGTCTGGTACATTACTTCCTTTTTTATAGCCACATAATCAATTTTTACCGTAGAGAAACATTGTGACTTAATAAGCTTCAGTGAAATATGCCATTAGTTCCCCATTAGAAGTTCATGTTACCTCAAGGACTTTCTAGTCAATATGTTAACAAAATCCTGATGTTAAACCCACCATCTGGGATTATTTTTAACTGAGATGGGAGAACCCTTCCCTCCTCAAAAGATCTGTCTGTGGGAGCTGTGACTTGCTGTCTCCTCCCAGTTAAATGGTGCAATATGGAGTTGGTTGAAAAGAAAATCCAGGGTGGCCTCGTGGCATAGTTTAGCCATGCCTCCTCTTCAGTGCTGCTCCTAATTCTGCACCCCTCTGCCTCACGCATCATTTCCCCTCTCTTCTTATGGCTGAGAAGCTTGAGGCATAACGTTAAACACTGCAATACAAGGACACTGATTAGTGGCGAGCGCCTGGCTCCCAAGGAGGCCGCATGTTCTGTGGATGGTCCCCGGGTACGACCCCTTCTACTCCAGCTGAAATAAACACCATTATCCGGGATAAAACGAGAAAAGATGAATGTGTTGAGGGCCTTTTATTCTGGAAGAGAATGTTATAACTGCTTGGCCTAACTTCTTGATGGCACGCAGGCTGTTTACTTCATTGGTGCTCTCCAAATCAAAACTTCGCTGACCTCTGACCCCCGCGAGACCTGGCCGTTTTCGGAATTTCTCTTCTAATCACACAGGAAGCTCTTGAGGTCGAGGCACGGGTTCAGCCGGGGTTCAGCGCGTTGTAACGCGCTGTTGAAGAATGAGGTGTGCGCATTATTTCGCTGACAGCATCGATCTCTACTCTGGGAGATGAGGCCGCCGGGCCGCCCAGATGCAGGGCAGGCAGCTGTGGAAAGGATATGTGCGTGGGACCGTAGCCTGCAAATGACGAGGGAACATTGAACGAGTGCATGTGGAGAGTCGCCGATGGAGGCTTGCTAAAAGATCCGGCGATCATTGAATCTACACTTGGTTATGTCACACTGCAGGGCTTTTAGTGGCCCGGGTCCTTAAAAGTAAGTGCCGAGGCGGATCCCTACCGGGCTCTCCATTTTTTTACCTTCAGGGTGGGGGGAAAAAAAGCTAAACTCTGCAATAGTACCACCCGACACTGCTTTTTTGATGTGACTTCAAAGAGACGAATTTTTCAGTTTTATTTAGCGCATACATAAGCACCAGTTACATAAGACCAAGGACTTATTCATGTTTAAAATCAGAGGATGTTGAGCCCACCTGAGGCTCAAACCTGCTTTCTCAGCTCCAAAGTCGGCAGCTGTAGCCTTAACCACAACGTCCCTGCAAGAATAAATAAAAGCATTTTCAATAATATATACAAGGAAGCCATAGTTGTTGCTAATTATTCTTATGCAATGTTCAACCTTTGACAAAGTCAATAGCCATGGCTTGTTGTAGGTGTAATGTTACTTGTTCTGTTAAATATCTGGATGCAATGACAGAAACAGCAAAATACCAGTGGGGCAGCACACTATCCAAAGTACAGATTTTGAGCTTAAGTGTTTTAAGCCACACCCCTATCCCACCTCCTTCTTCCCACTCAAAGGCCTTGTCACACATTTTATGTAGTTTAATTGACAGCCCTCCTTGCATCACTGGGAGTACTGGCTTGTAGACGGCTGGGTTGGGTTTTTTTCAACAAAGAGGTGCTCTGTAGACCTTCCATGTGACCAGTTGGGTGGCCAACTGGCATGGGTGCAAATTCAGGATGGTGAGTGTAAAAATTCAGGACAAAGGGTCGAAATTCAGGACAAAAATTCAGGTCAGGAGGTCAAAATTCAGGACAAAATTCTGGACAACAGGTATGCTTTGCAGACACATCAGTGGATGTCATGCAATAGTCTATAAATAAATAGGCAAGGAACATAAGTACAAGTCACTTCTCCTGCCCTGTCACTTTCTCCTGCCCAATCACTTCTCCTACCCCGTCACCGCTCCTTCCCTGTAATTTCCCCTGCCCCGTCACTGCTCCTACCCGTTTACCGCTCCTCCTCATGCCTAATCACTGCTCCTGCCTCGTCACTTCTCCTGCCCCATCACTTCTCCTGCCCCGTCACTGCTCCTGCCCGTTTACTGCTCCTGCCCTTTCACAGCTCCTGTCCAGTCAGTTCTCCTGCTCATGCTTGATCACTGCTCCTGCCTCGTCACTTCCCCTGCCCCTCCCTTTTCCTGCCACCTCACTTCTCCTGCCCCATCATTTTTCCTGCCCTGTCACTTATGCTGTCTCATCACTTCTCCTTCCCCGTTCACTGCTCCTGTCCGTTCACCACTACTGTTCTTTCACAGCTCCTGTCCGTTCACCACTCCTGTCCGTTCATCTCTCCTGTCCATTCACCGCTCCTGCCAGGTCACTGCTCCTGCCCCGTCACCTCTCCTGCCCGGTCACCTCTCCTGCCTCATCACCACTCCTGCCCCATTACTTCTCCTGACCATCCCTTCTCCTGCCCGTCACTTTTCATGCCCGGTCAACTTTCCTGCTCCATCACCTCTCCATACCTGTCGCCTCCCCTTCTCTGTCACCTCTCCTGCCCCGTCACTTCTCTTGCCCCGTCACTTTTCCTGCCCCGTAACTTTTCCTGCCCCGTTACTTCTCCTGTCCTGTCACTTCTCCTGCCCTGTCACTTCTACTGCCCCTGTCCGTGTACTGCTCCTGCACGGTTACCACTCCTGCTTAATCACTTCTTCTTCCCGGTCACTTATCCTGCCCCATCACCTCACCTTTCCTGTCCCCTCTCCTGCCCAGTCATCTCTTCTGCCCCATCACCTCTCCTTTCCTGTCATCTCTTCTGTCCTGTCACTGCTCCTGCCCTGCTCACTCTGTGTACAACGTTGAAAAATTACACAAGGCGGCAAGTTCCCCACAGTACTCTGTTTGAGGAAAGCTCCTCTGTAATCACTAACTACATCTCACTGGTACATGTTATGCTAAAGGCAAGTGGTGACGCATTGTCATTGGAAATGGGATAATCAGCCTCAGTCAGAATGACAATGGGCCTGTCCCCAGTCTGTGAGAGCTCAGGGAGGGGCTGCTGCAGCCTCTGGAGTTCAACAGAGAAGTGCGAGCAGCCCCTGAGAACTTTTAATCTCTTGGGGCTTCTCGCAGGGAACGCTGTAATTAATGTCCAAAATTACGTACAAAAGGTGTCCGTAAAATAAATGATTACGGACAACGGACATCACACCAAAATGACGGACGATCCGTTAAATTTTCGGACGGTTGGTCACCCTAGGTGACCAGTCTGGGTTTAGGCAATGTCGGCAGGCTGTGGGACTTTCCTTTACTAAATATAGGCCCAAATCCAAGACAGAGAGCTATTTCCTGCAGATGAGACACAGATTCATTTAGTCCTCTCATCTCTTGAGATTTCGCAAAGCCACAAACTCTCCCGGGGTTGCTTTATTCTTTCAATGTGACTGCAGCCATGAGTCTTTCATACGCCTTGGTGTACTCTGCCCTACATTTGCCTCCCATTTACAAAGCTGTCACCTGACCTTCGTCATCAAGGAGCCCATGGCCAGTCTTGGCTTCTCAGTCAACAGCACATAACATGCGGAAAACTGACTTTTTTTTTTCTGTTGCATTTTTGGGCCTTCAAGTTACAGTACATGATCCTGGAAGCAGCAAACAGGGTCTGGAAGCTAATGATCTCTGATGCTCCAGCATGGAGGGGAGGACTTGAGGCAGCTCCAAGGCCCTCGGATTAGTGGCTGAAGTGTTGGCTTGGAGATAAAAGCTGTGAGAAACGAATGTGGCCAGAAAGGAGCAGGAACAGGGACCTTGAAAGTCTGCGTGTCAGCAGAAACTGGGCGGTAAAATTGCAAAGTTACAAATATGCTTTCCATGGAATATTAGAGAAGGTCAGTGTTGGAAACCGGCTATTTCGGGTAGGCTAAGGCTTATGCCAAAGCCAGGCAGAAACCACCATTCCAGTCAGGGCAAGGAAGTCACACGCCAAGATAACCCCTGCTCGCCCTCTAGGTAGCATGGCGTGGGCAGTCTAGGCTAAACTCGGAGGCGATGTGTAAAGCATTTGCGTCAGCGCACAACAGCAACAACATACTAGGTACACCACAAAAGAGACTCCACACAAGGTTATATTAAAATAACTTTTGTATTGTCAAAACATATCAGATAGAAATTACACATGTACATTGTGCCAACTGGCACGGCAATATTCACAAGGGATTATTTACAAGACAGGGCCACATGGGCCACTGTCTGAATCAACACTTTGCAGATATAGAAATACTTGTCAGAAATTAGAATAAAAGTATATAAACTTCACTGTAACACAAAGTAACAGTTATAGATCACATCCAGTAACTACTGGGAACAGGTAAGTACCACCTACGCAACCCTAAACTCCTTGGGAGACTGTCACGCAGGGGACCCGGACCTCACTAGGACCACCTGTACTAAAAAGAACAACCACCTAAGTATCACACAGCATTTAGGGGTCTAAGAAAGAACACAGTACCCATGATGTATGAAACACATTCAGAGGAGTAGTAAGGGTAAACCGCCTAAGTAGCACACAGCGTCTAGGGGTCTAAGAAAGAACACAGTACCCATGATGCATAAAGATACATTCAGAGGAGTAATAAAGAGAAACACATAATGAATAAACCTACACATTCAGCGGTGTTAAGAATAAAGCACATGATGCAATAAAATTACATTCAGAGGTACCAGAATAATGCAGTAGCGCAAAAGTCACATGATGTCTAAAACATTCAGAGGTGCAGGAATAAAACATGATGCAAGAAATCACATTCAGAGGTGCAAGAACCATACAATTGCGCAAAACCTACATAAGCCACCACCTGGGCAGTCCCTAGGCCAACTGGCCTTGTTGGGGCTAGAACGCCCTGAGTCTCAATGTCAGGGGCCTAAACGATGCAGGGGCCCACTACTTGCTGGGCCCCTGGGAACACTCACAAGGGCCTAAACGTAGCAGCTGGCACTAAGTGCTGCGCAGCTGGGTAGGCCTGGCACCACGGTGCCCTCGCTGTCCCACACAGGGACTCTCTCTCCAACTTGCGCCTAAACGGTGCAGCTGCCCACTAATTGCTGGACAGCTGGAGAATCATCAAAACTGCGCCAGGGCCCTCACTGGCCCTCAGGCGCAAACTGCGCCAAACTGTAGGAGCCACACAGGCTCTGGGCAACACTACACAGACGTTGGAGCCACACAGGCTCTGGGCATCACATGCCCAACGTTGGAGCCTTCTGGGGCTCTTAAACAACCATGGTGCTCTCACTGGCACCAGAACTACACAAGCTCAGGAGGGGACGGGCATCGACAATATGCCCCGAGGTGTCCCAGGAGCCATCTAGACTCCTTAAACAAATATGGCTTGCGTTGGAGCCTCTCAGGGCTCGTAGGGGCGTCACCCACTCCGTTGGAGTCCCACTCGGGGGACTCAGGATTACGACATGCCCCCTGCGCCTCCCGGCGCTCTCAAAATGAACAGGAGCTTTGGGGCCTCAGGCTCCGTCGACCTGGGGGCGGCCCACTGTCAGCTGGGGCCGCCCTACCTCCACTCCCGCCCAGGTGCCGCTCTCCGGCACCAACAGCAGCTGCACGGAGCCCTCCCCAGCCCTTCCGACTCATCGGGCTTTCTTGGGCGGGCTCCTCCGGACGGCGGCTTCTCTGCTGGGCGGCGGCTCACTCTCGCCGCCTCCTAGCAAGTCCGGTCTCCCTCTCTGCAGGGCTCCATCGGCACACGGGAGCCCTGTCAACCGGCCGCCTCTTCTCCTCGGGGCTCCCTCAGCCGAGAGGAGCCCCGCGAACGGCCGCCATCTCCCGCGCCTTCTCCTTTGTTCCCGGGGCCGCCTCGACCAGCCAATCCCGTCGCGGCCCCGATGACGAGTCTCCTCTCCTCCTCCAATCACGGCCCGACAGGGGCCATGACGCTGCGCCGCACGGGCCTATCCCGTCGCGGCGTTGGTGAGGGGGCTCGGCTCTCTCAGCCAATGAGAGCGCGGCGCCTTCGGTTCCGCCGGCGCTTCCAAGCCCGGGCAGCGGCGGTGACGGGGAGGCAAATGCCGGGGGGGCACCGGCCAAAGCCCACCAAGCGCCCCCCAGCGCTAGAACACAATAAAGCGCTCCTAAGCGCTATGGCCAAGGATAAAGCGCTCCTACGCACTAGGGGGAAATCAAGCGCTCCATAGCGCTAGCAAACAGGCAGAGCGCTCAGGGGGAAGCTCAGCGCCTCCAGGCGCTAGAAATACGGTTCCAGCGCTATCCACAGAAAAATGCAGCTCCTTCATGCTGCCAAAGCCCCAGAGCTTCCCAGGGGGGCAAAGCTAAGTCTCCCCATCAGCCCAGGCACGGCAGAGGGGTCCCCCAGGAATCCAGGAAAGTCCATCAGGAGTCCAGGGGCTGGGCAGGACTCAGGGATTCCCTGAGCCCAAGCATCAGCATGCCCCTGGCAGATTCAAGTCAGAAAACAAGAACATTTTGGAAGGGGCAGAGCCCCTTCTTATCCACAGAAAAAGCTTTGAAGTCTTTAGAAGTCTTTGTGTAGGCGAGCCCTAAGCTCTGGGAGTATCTGGTTTCCCTCGCCTGTCAGCCTCAGGTCAGAGGTGACAGGGGGCCATCGGGAGGGAGAGTCATCCAGGGTGGGCCGACAGACACAGCCTGGCACCACCAGAGCTCTTTCCACTCCCCCCTAACAGCAGATGGGGGGCCTTTCATCTACGGCTTGACTCAGACCCCCTCCTCCAGACAGTCCATCTACCAACAGGCCCAGGCATGCCTGGGCCAGGCCCATCAGCCAATCACGTGCTAGCAGACTCACTACACAATTATGCCAACTTCTAAAAGTGGCGCTTCTAGACTACACACAGCCATGCCGCATACACCATTCTGCAGCATTTATTCTCACGAGTTCATACATATCAAACTCGCCCCTGCACTCCCCATGCATCAGGAATCTACCATGGGCATACATATTCCCCATTCATTCCTATGGGAGGGCAGGTCACTCACCATCCATACACAGAAAGCACACGCACTTTACACTGTACCACAGTGAAAAAGTGCGCAGAGGCCTACAATCACCAATCCAGGTTCCAAAAACAGGCTAGGAAAAAGCAAAAAGTCACGGGGTAAACCTGCCCAAAGGACCGGGTCCAACACATCCCCCTTCCAGCCAAAACGCAGGGTAGACCAATCACTATACTGATGGTCTTCAATGCTTTGGGCGACAAAACCACGGAGACGGGCCTGCAGGGCAGGGCCACCTTACAGTTTTTCGCCACTCTGAACCCACAGGGATTTCCCTCACAAAAGCTCTCTGACACAACTAGGATACCCCACTGGTACACACTAGTCATCCACAGCCAGGACCAGGCCCTAGGCCACCCAACGGTCACAGGTCCTAACCAATCCACAGAGTGGGGGCAGAAGCCCCTGGCACACAATAGCCAATCTCCACTCTCTCTTTCAGTGTAGCTACACTACCACTGACCCTACAACCTAGGGACCACACCCTCAGGCTGACTAGAGGTCACAGCAAGAATGCCCGATCCGACCTCTACTCCACCAATGTTAGAACTGGGGGTCTCTAGTTGGCAGAGGTAAGTACCTTAGACCAAGTAGGGACCCTTGCTTCCAGTCAGGGTGAAGGAATAACCCTCACAGGGAAGCACTCACCAGAACACAACTCTCCTACCAGATCAGGACCTCACTCCATCACTGGTCTACCACCTGGAAACGATTCCACTTCTGAGGTACAAAGCACACAGCACAGTCCCTCTTCAAGCAGGTGGGGGGACACAGCACACAGCAAAGCCCCCTTTCCTCTACCTTAGTGGAAACAAGAAACTGCAGGTGGGCCCCAGAACACACAGCAAGGGCCGCCTCCTCAGTCTCTTCAGTTGATCCACCTTAGTAGAGACTCCTCTTGACCTAGAAGTTTCCTAATCTCCCAACCTAGGATTTACACCCTTAAGTTGCACCGGGGTCAGAAGTACACCGTCCTTCTGCACCCCCTTCCAGTTCCACTATCACAGGCACAGTATGTCTCAGGCTAGACAGAGCACACGCCAGCGGCGTAGCAGCGACACACTCTCCTCCCACCGGGGTCAGAAGTAAGGACACCCTCCCTCTGCACCCCCCTCCAGAGTTCTGCACCCTCCCACCTTGGAGCGGTACCCCTGGAAGCCAACAACCGGTCAGGACACTGACTACAGATGCCCTTCCTTCCAGGTCAGGCTGAACCTGAACCTGGCCTCCCCCCTCCTCGGGGAATGACCTCCAGAGGCCCCAAAAAATGGTCGAGCACTCTAGATGGTCAAATGCCCAGCGAACCAGGACTTCTGCACCCTCCACTTAGAAGTGGTACTGCCCAACACTAGGACCGCCGGAGTTCTGGTTACAGAAACTCCCCGTCCTCTTGACACAGGAAGATCCTCCTCAAATGACTTATAAGTACAGCCTAGGCCCCTGACCTGGCGCTCCCTTAGGGAACCCTCCAGGCCCTGAGACAAGGTTTCGGGCTAACGGGGGACACACCGTCCCACACTCACTCCGCCTCCACTGAGACAGGACGTGAGCCCCTACACCCCTATCATCCTAATGGGACATAGCTGGGCTACACATGAACCTCTTCACCTACACAGGATCATCAGATACACAAGCCACTACTTTTAGAATCACTTTCTAATGTCTCTGCACGACATCCAGCACACCGCCAGACATCCGCCTCACGTGCGAGCTCCTTAAAAAAAAGAAAACTCACACCAACTCCTCCAGTTCAACACAGCACTCATCCACACACTCCCCCTCCAGACTGGTGAGACAGTTCCTCACTGCCTCTGACTCTCAACCTGTCACCCTCTTACTGAGCGCACCAGGCACCATACTCTGGGAAATGGGAATGGGAATTCGCGCACTGGACACATTTAAGCTGCCACCACTGGATCCTATCATACTGGGGAATCCAGACACACACACTACACTCAGGGAATAACCACCCTCCTGAGCAAGCAATTTCTCCTCCACCCTCCCTCTCTTCCATCTACCCACACAGGGACAGGAACGGGAATTGGACACTGGACCCAGCAAGGGATTCCTAAACTATGGGAACCTCCCCTCTCTACTGGCGTCCCGCCCTGTCATTTTCTCTCATCTGCCACTAAACATAAAGCGCAGGAACACCATCTGAAAATGACACTCTTGAGGAAAAACAAAATCAAAAACAATAATCCCAAATATGTGACTATCTGAAAAACGCAGAGTTTTTGTAATGTAGCCAGTTGTCGCTATGGCACTGGGCAAACGCAAGTCCAAATCCGCACCGCTGACCCACCAATGTTGGAAACCGGCTATTTCGGGTAGGCTAAGGCTTATGCCAAAGCCAGGCAGAAACCACCATTCCAGTCAGGGCAAGGAAGTCACACGCCAAGATAACCCCTGCTCGCCCTCTAGGTAGCATGGCGCGGGCAGTCTAGGCTAAACTCGGAGGCGATGTGTAAAGCATTTGCGTCAGCGCACAACAGCAACAACATACTAGGTACACCACAAAAGAGACTCCACACAAGGTTATATTAAAATAACTTTTGTATTGTCAAAACATATCAGATAGAAATTACACATGTACATTGTGCCAACTGGCACGGCAATATTCACAAGGGATTATTTACAAGACAGGGCCACATGGGCCACTGTCTGAATCAACACTTTGCAGATATAGAAATACTTGTCAGAAATTAGAATAAAAGTATATAAACTTCACTGTAACACAAAGTAACAGTTATAGATCACATCCAGTAACTACTGGGAACAGGTAAGTACCACCTACGCAACCCTAAACTCCTTGGGAGACTGTCACGCAGGGGACCCGGACCTCACTAGGACCACCTGTACTAAAAAGAACAACCACCTAAGTATCACACAGCATTTAGGGGTCTAAGAAAGAACACAGTACCCATGATGTATGAAACACATTCAGAGGAGTAGTAAGGGTAAACCGCCTAAGTAGCACACAGCGTCTAGGGGTCTAAGAAAGAACACAGTACCCATGATGCATAAAGATACATTCAGAGGAGTAATAAAGAGAAACACATAATGAATAAACCTACACATTCAGCGGTGTTAAGAATAAAGCACATGATGCAATAAAATTACATTCAGAGGTACCAGAATAATGCAGTAGCGCAAAAGTCACATGATGTCTAAAACATTCAGAGGTGCAGGAATAAAACATGATGCAAGAAATCACATTCAGAGGTGCAAGAACCATACAATTGCGCAAAACCTACATAAGCCACCACCTGGGCAGTCCCTAGGCCAACTGGCCTTGTTGGGGCTAGAACGCCCTGAGTCTCAATGTCAGGGGCCTAAACGATGCAGGGGCCCACTACTTGCTGGGCCCCTGGGAACACTCACAAGGGCCTAAACGTAGCAGCTGGCACTAAGTGCTGCGCAGCTGGGTAGGCCTGGCACCACGGTGCCCTCGCTGTCCCACACAGGGACTCTCTCTCCAACTTGCGCCTAAACGGTGCAGCTGCCCACTAATTGCTGGACAGCTGGAGAATCATCAAAACTGCGCCAGGGCCCTCACTGGCCCTCAGGCGCAAACTGCGCCAAACTGTAGGAGCCACACAGGCTCTGGGCAACACTACACAGACGTTGGAGCCACACAGGCTCTGGGCATCACATGCCCAACGTTGGAGCCTTCTGGGGCTCTTAAACAACCATGGTGCTCTCACTGGCACCAGAACTACACAAGCTCAGGAGGGGACGGGCATCGACAATATGCCCCGAGGTGTCCCAGGAGCCATCTAGACTCCTTAAACAAATATGGCTTGCGTTGGAGCCTCTCAGGGCTCGTAGGGGCGTCACCCACTCCGTTGGAGTCCCACTCGGGGGACTCAGAATTACGACATGCCCCCTGCGCCTCCCGGCGCTCTCAAAATGAACAGGAGCTTTGGGGCCTCAGGCTCCGTCGACCTGGGGGCGGCCCACTGTCAGCTGGGGCCGCCCTACCTCCACTCCCGCCCAGGTGCCGCTCTCCGGCACCAACAGCAGCTGCACGGAGCCCTCCCCAGCCCTTCCGACTCATCGGGCTTTCTTGGGCGGGCTCCTCCGGACGGCGGCTTCTCTGCTGGGCGGCGGCTCACTCTCGCCGCCTCCTAGCAAGTCCGGTCTCCCTCTCTGCAGGGCTCCATCGGCACACGGGAGCCCTGTCAACCGGCCGCCTCTTCTCCTCGGGGCTCCCTCAGCCGAGAGGAGCCTCGCGAACGGCCGCCATCTCCCGCGCCTTCTCCTTTGTTCCCGGGGCCGCCTCGACCAGCCAATCCCGTCGCGGCCCCGATGACGAGTCTCCTCTCCTCCTCCAATCACGGCCCGACAGGGGCCATGACGCTGCGCCGCACGGGCCTATCCCGTCGCGGCGTTGGTGAGGGGGCTCGGCTCTCTCAGCCAATGAGAGCGCGGCGCCTTCGGTTCCGCCGGCGCTTCCAAGCCCGGGCGGCGGCGGTGACGGGGAGGCAAATGCCGGGGGGGCACCGGCCAAAGCCCACCAAGCGCCCCCCAGCGCTAGAACACAATAAAGCGCTCCTAAGCGCTATGGCCAAGGATAAAGCGCTCCTACGCACTAGGGGGAAATCAAGCGCTCCATAGCGCTAGCAAACAGGCAGAGCGCTCAGGGGGAAGCTCAGCGCCTCCAGGCGCTAGAAATACGGTTCCAGCGCTATCCACAGAAAAATGCAGCTCCTTCATGCTGCCAAAGCCCCAGAGCTTCCCAGGGGGGCAAAGCTAAGTCTCCCCATCAGCCCAGGCACGGCAGAGGGGTCCCCCAGGAATCCAGGAAAGTCCATCAGGAGTCCAGGGGCTGGGCAGGACTCAGGGATTCCCTGAGCCCAAGCATCAGCATGCCCCTGGCAGATTCAAGTCAGAAAACAAGAACATTTTGGAAGGGGCAGAGCCCCTTCTTATCCACAGAAAAAGCTTTGAAGTCTTTAGAAGTCTTTGTGTAGGCGAGCCCTAAGCTCTGGGAGTATCTGGTTTCCCTCGCCTGTCAGCCTCAGGTCAGAGGTGACAGGGGGCCATCGGGAGGGAGAGTCATCCAGGGTGGGCCGACAGACACAGCCTGGCACCACCAGAGCTCTTTCCACTCCCCCCTAACAGCAGATGGGGGGCCTTTCATCTACGGCTTGACTCAGACCCCCTCCTCCAGACAGTCCATCTACCAACAGGCCCAGGCATGCCTGGGCCAGGCCCATCAGCCAATCACGTGCTAGCAGACTCACTACACAATTATGCCAACTTCTAAAAGTGGCGCTTCTAGACTACACACAGCCATGCCGCATACACCATTCTGCAGCATTTATTCTCACGAGTTCATACATATCAAACTCGCCCCTGCACTCCTCATGCATCAGGAATCTACCATGGGCATACATATTCCCCATTCATTCCTATGGGAGGGCAGGTCACTCACCATCCATACACAGAAAGCACACGCACTTTCACTGTACCACAGTGAAAAAGTGCGCAGAGGCCTACAATCACCAATCCAGGTTCCAAAAACAGGCTAGGAAAAAGCAAAAAGTCACGGGGTAAACCTGCCCAAAGGACCGGGTCCAACACACACACTGCTCCTGTCCGTTCACCACTACTGTTCTTTCACAGCTCCTGTCCGTTCACCACTCCTGTCCGTTCATCTCTCCTGTCCATTCACCGCTCCTGCCAGGTCACTGCTCCTGCCCCGTCACCTCTCCTGCCCGGTCACCTCTCCTGCCTCATCACCACTCCTGCCCCATTACTTCTCCTGACCGTCCCTTCTCCTGCCCGTCACTTTTCATGCCCGGTCAACTTTCCTGCTCCATCACCTCTCCATACCTGTCGCCTCCCCTTCTCTGTCACCTCTCCTGCCCCGTCACTTCTCTTGCCCCGTCACTTTTCCTGCCCCGTAACTTTTCCTGCCCCGTTACTTCTCCTGTCCTGTCACTTCTCCTGCCCTGTCACTTCTACTGCCCCTGTCCATGTACTGCTCCTGCACGGTTACCACTCCTGCTTAATCACTTCTTCTTCCCGGTCACTTATCCTGCCCCATCACCTCACCTTTCCTGTCCCCTCTCCTGCCCAGTCATCTCTTCTGCCCCATCACCTCTCCTTTCCTGTCATCTCTTCTGTCCTGTCACTGCTCCTGCCCTGCTCACTCTGTGTACAACGTTGACAAATTACACAAGGCGGCAAGTTCCCCACAGTACTCTGTTTGAGGAAAGCTCCTCTGTAATCACTAACTACATCTCACTGGCACATGTTATGCTAAAGGCAAGTGGTGACGCATTGTCATTGGAAATGGGATAATCAGCCTCAGTCAGAATGACAATGGGCCTGTCCCCAGTCTGTGAGAGCTCAGGGAGGGGCTGCTGCAGCCTCTGGAGTTCAACAGAGAAGTGCGAGCAGCCCCTGAGAACTTTTAATCTCTTGGGGCTTCTCGCAGGGAACGCTGTAATTAATGTCCAAAATTACGTACAAAAGGTGTCCGTAAAATAAATGATTACGGACAACGGACATCACACCAAAATGACGGACGATCCGTTAAATTTTCGGACGGTTGGTCACCCTAGGTGACCAGTCTGGGTTTAGGCAATGTCGGCAGGCTGTGGGACTTTCCTTTACTAAATATAGGCCCAAATCCAAGACAGAG
Source organism: Lissotriton helveticus (assembly GCF_964261635.1). Lineage (NCBI taxonomy): Eukaryota > Metazoa > Chordata > Amphibia > Caudata > Salamandridae > Lissotriton > Lissotriton helveticus. The sequence continues at coordinate 1,877,308,037 of NC_136065.1, forward strand.
AGCTATTTCCTGCAGATGAGACACAGATTCATTTAGTCCTCTCATCTCTTGAGATTTCGCAAAGCCACAAACTCTCCCGGGGTTGCTTTATTCTTTCAATGTGACTGCAGCCATGAGTCTTTCATACGCCTTGGTGTACTCTGCCCTACATTTGCCTCCCATTTACAAAGCTGTCACCTGACCTTCGTCATCAAGGAGACCATGGCCAGTCTTGGCTTCTCAGTCAACAGCACATAACATGCGGAAAACTGACTTTTTTTTTTCTGTTGCATTTTTGGGCCTTCAAGTTACAGTACATGATCCTGGAAGCAGCAAACAGGGTCTGGAAGCTGATGATCTCTGATGCTCCAGCATGGAGGGGAGGACTTGAGGCAGCTCCAAGGCCCTCGGATTAGTGGCTGAAGTGTTGGCTTGGAGATAAAAGCTGTGAGAAACGAATGTGGCCAGAAAGGAGCAGGAACAGGGACCTTGAAAGTCTGCGTGTCAGCAGAAACTGGGCGGTAAAATTGCAAAGTTACAAATATGCTTTCCATGGAATATTAGAGAAGGTCAGGATGCCATGTGACTCTACTCATGTGGACACAACGTGTCCAGTCCTGGACCTTCCTTTTATAAATCATTATTTTCAAGTGCAATTGTTTCGCCAACTACTGTTCAGGGCTAAGCCAGCTCTGGGTTTTAGTGGATCCAGATGAAAAACCCAAGGGTGTATTTAACGCCACCAGAACATCACTTTTTTCAACGTTCTTGTGGCGTTGTCTTTCGCCTTATTTACAAGGCGATGTTAAGCCACTCAAAGTGGCTTAACACCGCCTTGTAAATAATGCCCCTATTCACTTAGCGCTTAGCATGAAATGGGTTGTGCAATGGGTGATGCAGTGGGCGTCCCGCCACACCTCTTGCCTTTTGACGCTGCCCCATATTTACAGGTTATTGGGCAGCGCCAAAACATTGCCAGGGAATACCCGGTCTTAAGCAGGTGATACAAGGAGAAATGTTTCATTTCTCCTCGTATTTTTCTCTTTCCGAGTGTGCTGCAATTGTGCAGCACACATAGAAGCAGAAAATCGCCTATAAAGAGTGTTAATGTGCAGGAAGGAGTCCCTTCCTGCACATTAACAATCACTCCTGCAGTGCAAACACCCTTGCATCATGGCACAAGAGTGCCTGCGCTGGTGCTAGGCAGCTTCTTTAACTTCAGTGCTAGGGGAAATGCAGGGGTGAACTGGATTCTTGTAAATACGGCTCATCCTTACGTTTTGAAACTGACGGAGATCAGCGTTACCAATTGTTGCATAATACTGCGCTCCTCCAGTTTTTAGTAATATGCTCCCCAGCGTTAACTTTGATCACAGGCACTTATCACCCATGTACCTTTCTAATCCAGCTCATCCCTTACCTTCATGGTCCAATCAGATCCAATATGGCTTGTGAGGGGGCTTATGCACCCTTGCTTTGCTGCCAGAAACCTATAGGTGTTCAAGAATTAAACTAAATCAGTGCACAGAGAAGCTATGCACACTAATGCCCCTATGGTGAAACTTAGGGGAATTTCTCATAAAAGAGCTGTTCATAGGCTGAAGGAGATGTTCACATTGGGACTGATCTGTGAAGAAGGTTTATACTTTCAGGCGCATTGGAGGTATAGAAGTGCATGCACTGGGAATATAGAATAAATAATGAGCAAGATAATCAGTGAGATGGAATGCTTTGCTTGGGAGCTATTGCCATGTTGATATATGCTCTACTGGAGTTCCTGTATTTCACGGTCATAAGAAAATTAACGTTTTTAGATATTTTGGACAATAGCCATAGCTCATTCTTATTTGGGCCTATCTTGGTGTGTTCATACAATTCTTTCAACCCAGAGCATAAGTCATAGATAGCTATTCATTTATTCATGGTTTGTTTTTTAGCTAAACACTGCACGCGGCTGGTAGCCTCCCAAGAGAGCTTTGCCAGTGATGTTACATGAGATTTGGGTGGGTGCCATAGTCAGGCTTGAGCTTTGACATGTGTTACCATGCCCAATGAACCCTGTGGGCATCAAGTGGAGTGGATTAAAGAGCTTAAAACAGGTGTATCCAGGTGGAATCAGGTAGTGTTTTTCAGACTCTTCAATGAGACTGCCATAGGAATGTTGATGAAGTGCAGCTTCACTGGGAATCATAGGCATGCCACACATGTTGAAGGGCGTTATGGGTTGTTCCCTGATATGTGGGCAAACAGTAATATATTGAAGTAGAGATAGATATGAGTGAATACCAGAGATATTTTTCACTGAGGGGTACTGAGTGACATAAAATAGACACTAGAGCAAACCCTGAGCTATCTATTTGATTTCATGCTCTTGTTGTCTGATTGATAGCATTCAGAAACCTGAGGCGAAAATCATCCCTGTTATTTACTTATGACCTACCTATAATTGTATATTATGTGCGGCCCCTAAAATCCTTTGTACCTACTTTCCACTGCTATGCAGGAGCAAAGGATTAATGGAGAGCTTAACATGATATGACGTCTCCTCTCTGTTCCAAATTTTTTAATAAATACCTGATCTCCTGCTTTCCACCACCACCACTACCCTCTGGGCCACACGTACTAAGTAATTTTATATTTGGAATCGGTGTTTGCAACTTAATGATTCAAAAGTTTTACAACACATAATTTGGGGTCGCAAATGGATACTAATTCATTATCTGGAAGGGGCGTGTTGTAAGCGTCCCTTCCAAATTCCGGATTGGAACGCAATGGGGCCCATTATGATGTCGGGCGGATTGCCCCCACTAGGCTGGTGGTAGCCACCGCCAGCCTGGCGGGGCAATCGGCCCCAAATCCCCATTTGTTTCCCCCCCGCCATATTAGTATGACGGGGGGGGGACCTCGGCGGACGGAAAGACCGGCCGCCGCTTTTCCGCCCCGGTCGCTTTGCTGCCGGGGCGGAAAAGGAATAATATGGTGGTGGTGTCTATCAGACACCGCCAGCCATATTATGATAGGCAATTGTGGACACCTTTCCGTGGCGGCAATGCCGCCACAGAAAGGCAATACAAAAGGGGATGATGGACGGAGCGTTTGAGCAAATCAAACACTCACCCCCAGTCAACTGATCTGGGTTTAATCCATCACCATTCTTTAGCTCACTCAGCCACCCCAGTTCAGACATGGCCATATGCAAGGCATGCGGAGAATCCCTGCGGGACTCTGGTGGGGTGGGGGGTACCTATGGTATCCCCCAGCAGTTCCATGCACAGCATGGCAGGCACCGCGCGGTGCCTGCCATGCTGTGCATGGAAGTGCACAGCATGCTTTCCTGCCATTGTGGGGGCGGTGCACTTAGCATTCCTACAAATGTAGGAATGTGGGATGCACCCACCACTGTGGGGGGGCGCATCCTAATGCTGCCGACTGGACCCCCGCCCTTATGGCGGGCGGTCCCTACTACCGCAAGGATGACTGTCGGGCAAAGTCCGCCCGCCATCCTAATGAGGTCCTAAGTATCCATTTTTGGCAACTGGAGTATGGTTGCAAAACATTGAAAAGTTAGGGAAACTTAAAAAGAGGTGGTAAAAATAAAATAAAAAGTCTGTTGAATAATATGCTGTTATCCACGGGACCACTCCCAACACTAAAAAAAACAACATAAAAAAGCATATATTTTTAAATACAGCCCTGTTTCCTTTAAGGAAAACGGGTATCATTTTGAAAAAAAAGTTTACTTTTTTACATTTATTTATAAGCAATTGCAATTGAGGTGGTCTGCTGACCCCAGCAGATGACCAACCCTGTGGTGGCCTCAAATCGTAGTAAGACACAATTTGTCACCTACCTCGTTAACATTTGTGAGGTAGGTCAGATTGTGACCCACTAAGTATTTTACAAACCAACCTATTAGTACAAGGTCAAGTTATAAAAATATTTACTCACGGTTGTGCTACACCGGTAGGCTCTCTGACAGCAGCCTGGAATTCTTTGATGACAGGAAGAGTGGGGAACTATGTATCTCACTGCTGCTACATCATAGAAGTGAGCATAGAATCTCGTATTCACGCTAGTGGCTCTCAGTAGGGGCCATATTTAGCATATAGGATTCAAAGAAGGACAAAGTTTATCTAGTCTCATGCAAGATAAGGCTATGGTAGGTTGACGAGTTCAGCCTTCGGCTTCCAACAATCCAACAAAGCGAAGTAAGGAGGAGGAGTGGACTACTTTGTGCATGAGAAGGTTCCAGGATGGGTAGAAAGCGTGGCTAGAAAATGGAGTGAGAGGGTCATGCTAACACACTCACAAAAGCTGCTCCTTTACTTCACTGTGAGACCCACTGAATGCAATGAAGGGTTCTGATTTTAGGTCAGGCATGTCCTTTGGGATGTTGCAGTGGAAAGAGCCAGGAAATGCAGAAGTTCACAAGGAGAGCTAAATATCTCTGTAAAAGATTAGGTGGCAGATTTACAAACCCCATGCGCCGCCGGTGCATCACATTGCGTGACGCACCGGTGGCGCAGCCTGATAAGGTATATTTACAAGCACAGGTAATGTGACCCTGCGTGACTGTGCTTGTAAATATCGCTCCTGTTCACGCAGCACTTTGCGAGTTAGGGGCGGGACATGGGTGTTGATGTGGGTGTTCCCACGCAACACCCATGTCCACTGATGCATTTCCAGATTTATGAGAAATTGTAAACCTACGCCTATTCCAACACAGAACACCTCCATTTCAAGATCCAGACCTCCCTGAGGACCACGCTACGTGGCACCCTTGTCCACAGACCCCCTGGACCCCGCTCCCTGGCAACATCTTCGCAGGAGGATCAAACATCCACTTCAGCCACACCACACAACCTCCCTGGACTGACCACCACTGCAGGCACTTCACCTTCAACTCCACCACCCCACCCACACTGGCCCCCGACTCGCCACAAAGGAACTGGGGCAAAATCACAGAAGAACTCCTCAACGCCACCTTCCTTCTAGGCCTGACGACCGATGCCAACTCCGCAGCCACCAAACTTCACAGTTGGATCTCCAGATGTGCCAACAAGATCGCCCCCCTCCGCCAACCAGCCAAACCACGCCCCCGAAGGCCGCTTGCTTCACCACCGAACTCCAAACCGACAGGGGCACCTGCAGATGCCTCGAGAAGACCTGGCAAAGCCGGAAAACCACTGAAGACCTTAACAACCACAGGAGTGCCCTGAAGAAGTACCACCAGCTCATAAGGGACACCAAACGAACCTTCATCATGAGCAAAATCGATGCCAACACAACAAATGCCAAGGAACTCCTAATTGTCATACAGCAATTCACCAAATCCCCGAGCGAGGCCACAGATGTCACACCTTCCCAGGAACTCTACAATAAGCTCAGCTACTACTTCCATTAGAAAATCAAGGCCATATACAACCACTTCAGGGACCAGACGCCGTTCACGACCCCTACCCCAGCCGACCAGCACCACCTGGTCTCCCGCCATGGTTGACCACGACCATGATGAAAACCCGGTCTGTAGCCCCAATGGACCCCTGCCTACCACACATCTTCCAGAGAGCCGCCACCGCCATCGCCCCCGAACTACGACTGACCATCAACACCTCCCTCCAATCTGGCATCCAACCCAGAGAGATCGACTGCGATAATCTCTCAGCCTTACACTGTTCAACATCTACATGGCCCCCCTCGCTGCCATCGTCAGACTGCATGGACTCAACATAGTATCTTATGCTGACGACACCCAGCTCATCCTCTCCCTCACGAAGGATCCAGAGGACACCAGGTTCAGCTTTCAGGAAGGATTGAAGGACGTCACGGCCTGGATGAAGCACAGCTGCCTGAAGCTCAACACTGAGAAAACAGAGGTCCTCATCCTGGGACCCTCGACCTCCACCTGGGACAACACATGGTGGCCCTCCAACCTCTGGAGCCCCCCCAACCCCGAAAGACCATGCACAGAACCTCAGCATCATCCTGGGCTCCTCCCTCTCGATGACCTGCCAGATAAAAGTCATCTCCTCCACCAGCTTCAACTGCCTCCACTTCCTCCCAAAGACCTTCAAATGGATCCCCCTGAGCACAGAAAAACCGTCACCCACACACTCATTACCAGCAGACTGGACTATGGAAACGCCCTCTACGCCGGCATCAACAAGTCCCTCCTACACAAGGTCCAAACCATCCAAAACGCCACGGCCAGACTCGTGCTCTGGACTCCCCGACACAAACATATGACACAACACCTCCGCAACCTACACTCCCCGTCGAGAAGAGAATAACCTTCAAGCTTCTCACACACAGCTTCAAAGCCCTCTACAACATCGGACCCAAATATCTCAACAAAAGAGTGTGTTTCCACGCACCCAAAAGGAATATCCGGTCTGCTGACCTCGCCCTAGCAGAGGTCCCCCACGTCCACAAGAGTAGAGCAGGAGGAAGGGTGTTCTCCTGCATCGCAGCCAAGACCTGGAACAAACTCCCAATCAGACCCAGACGCTCCTCGAACCTGCACGCCTTCAGGAAGGACCTCAAGACCCTGCTCTTTGACCGAGTGGGAGCTGCCCCCCCCCAGCCCCATGAGATCCTCATGGGTGAGTAGCGCGCTCTATAAACCCCTTGATTGATTGATTGATTGTTGTCTGTGCTACAAAGAAGGTAGAGTGGAGTTTAGCGATAGGCCAACACTGCAGAACAGGCAAAATCTTACTGATGGTATGGGCAGTGCAAGGTCCTAGTGCAGTGGTCAAAAGAGCTTGATAGTTTGACAGGTCTAACTCATGTGCTTTTCAGTGTCAGGTCCCAACACTCAGATGACTTGTGGGGCAGGTCTCTCAATTGTCTTTCTGTGTGAGGGTCAAGTTCTTCATATGAGAGTGCTTCACATAGGTCTGGAAACAATTAATAGTGTTTCAATGTTGGCCTCAATTCAGGCAACACTCTCTCTTTGTGTCCTTTGTTGTTTCTGAGCTTTGGTAGGCAAATCTGGATTTCATGAATACACAGGGAACCTTCTTGCAAAATGCTAAAGAATTAAAAGATAAACGCAAAACATGCTCATCAACGTGCACTATACATCAACAGTATGATAATGTTGATGAAGGGCAGGTAAATAAAGGAGACACATACCAAGGAAAATAACTTATTGTTTAAATGTTTTTTTTGTAATGATGTCAGACGATCAGATAGAGTAAAACAACTGCATACAGGAAGCGCTATACAGCTAACATGTTTTGCTGCAAGTGATTCAAAGGTCTAAATTGATGACATTAAGTGTCTTAGTGGACAGTTGTATGTATAGCAAACTAAATGCCCATTTAAAGGTGCAGGTAGCAAAAAAGCAACGCTATATGAATGGTCGTCGTTGGCCATGTATTTCCATGGGTTCAAACACAACCTAAATCAAATAAACTTTCAAGTTCTGGTGGTAATACAAGAACAATCTGGGTATAAAAACTAAAAGGTGGAAGGACAAATTAGACACCATCAGCCTGATGGGTCTGAATAAAAAATTGGATCTTAACCCCTTCGCTGCTGGCCCGTTTCCGCCGATGTGCGGTAAACAAACGAACAGGGCGGAGCCGTGACGAACCCCAGCCGTCATCCGTACACGAGCACCGCGGAGCGTGACGGCTGGGGTTTGTCACCATCATGCAAGGGGTTAAAGGGTACAGTTAAAGTGAAATTCCAATAAAAAGAGAAGAAATACGAACTGGAATTCAGACTAACACGCCAGATAGACACGCAACAATATCATGAAAGAGAAATGGCCAACACAGAAACGTCAAACAAGCAATTGCAGTTCATTGCAACACCAGTAAGAGTCTCATCCTGAACTTAAGAGTTAAGAACACACAAGGAAGATAAGACAGGCTCCTAAGGGAGAGAATACTAGCAATTGCAGAGGGGTGAAATGACTAGAATTGGGGATAGAATAGGGAAGTATGAGATATATGAAGGGTTACGGACAGTTCTTGCTTAAGGTTAGTAATATAAGTTTAATTTGAGTTTTTCAGTACACTCATAATGCTCAATGTTTGCTGTATTTACTTTCAGGAAAAAAGTCAGTGACAAAGGGCCAGAATTCTGGGCAAAATAAATTGTCGATAATTTGATGAATATAAGACTAATATAACAAGTATTGGCATAGCCAATAGGTCTCGCCTTTTGGCTGTATGAGCACGGTAGCTGAATCTGTCTTCAGTGTTTGCATCAGAGTTATGTAATGAAAAAAACACATTAGGAGCATGAGGCTTTCCTTTGCAGCCAATCTGTCAACCGCTTTTAGACACAGCACTGCATTATGAAGGTATAAAAGACATGGGAATGACCACATATTGGCCATATTCCATCGAAAGAATCTCTGATAAAACACTACTGGTTAGGTGTAATGTCCAATGACATCCAAAAAGTTGGTAGTTTTGGTAGATTGATTGATTGATAGTTCCACTTTGTCGCTGGAGTTTTTTGATTTCAAGTCTTCTTGTACTTTTGAGCATTTTGGGGACTCTATCCCTGTGCCACTGGACAGGAAGTTGTGCTTCCAATTTAGAGTGGGAGCATTACAACTGAAATCTTTTACATCCACATGCCATACACAACGGAGTTGATTAAAACTTTTACTGAACAACTGATTGCGCGGCAAATGGTGCTGTTTTCAAATACATTCTTCATAAGTCGGCCATTTTAAAATAAATCCTCTCTTAGGATGTGAGGCGGGACCTAGGGTTACAGTAACACAGTTGAGAGCAGCAATTTTAAGGCCTATTTCTAAAAGTACATCTAATTACAATCAAACAGCAGCGGGTTCTATTCTCCCACAAATTAAAAAAAATATCCTGTCTTCTAAACGTGAAAGCCTGACACTACCAAACACGCGCTCAGCCATATTTTAGAATCCCTATGGATCCGTTTCAATGTGGTCCACTGAAAATGAGGCGCCTGCTGGCAACTAATGACACACACACACAGGCTACACACAAACCGAGTTAAATAACCACTCTGTCTCAACCAGATAGGCCTGCTGACAGCAAAGATGTCTGCCACAAACTACAGGTCACTGGAAGACTGACGCAGTCCACTCTAAAGGTCCCAAATAGTCACATGCTGTGCACTGATATCCCCTAATGACACAAAGAATGATAATGCAGCCCATCGTGCAATCTATTCAACTGACATATCATAAGGCAAATTATGTAAAGGAGCACTAACCGCAGGCCACCCCGGCGCATCTCTGACACCCCGCACTCTTTATCAACTCCTGGGACACTGCCCCTCTGCAGACCCATAAGATTACAGCGTGGAAGACCCCCTGCTACAGAAAACACAGGACATCAACCGACAACATCGAAGGGTCACCACCAGCATAATAAAAGGGCCCTTCTCGGCGAATCAGAGTTGCCAGCCTCAAAACCTAATAAAAATGTGTGTCTAATCTCACACTTCCTCGTCGTCCCATAACAAGTGCGGCCTTAATCATGCTGAAATGGAAAAAAAAGCCAGGGGCAGCACGATCTCCATCTGTTTCCAATTAACGCGAATGCGAGACGCGGCAGCGATAATTGGAAACAGATGGCGCTGATGCTCGCTCCCGAGCACCCTATGCCAGGAGAGAAAGAAGGTGGGACATGCACCCGCTTTGGGCCAATTGCATGCAAAGGCCAATAGTGGGAGATTAAAAAAAAGCACACGCATCAGTGTGTGTTTTTGAGTTTAAATCCTTCATCAAAAGCCTCACAGAGCATCACATGCGCGCTGGCTCAGGCGAGACCTAAAAAGCACTAGAGAAGGATTTCATTATATGAATCTTTAGTTTATGTGTGACATTGATTTTCTTTTTAAAATGTGTTCATTAGATTTTATTCAGATGACAAGAAAGCTGCTACAAACTGCGCAGCAGGCGGACATCCATGTCGACATGCAGCTAATGAATAGGGTATTTATCAAGTGATAACATCAGCGGTATCACTGTGGTTGCTATCAATGTATCAATAATAGACATCAGCATTGCAATCAGAACAATATAACAATAAGAATAGAAGAAAGAAAATGAGCCCTTGAGACTATGTGAAGGCAATAGAAGGTCCAGCGCTAAAGAACCGGGGAAGGGCATGGGAGGGCACCTGAGACAAGCACCATTTGAATTGTGACACACATGTAATGAGCGTGAATATGTTGTCAGGTGGGGAGGGGGGGCACAGGAGCCCAACTCCGGCTAGCGGAAGGGGAGAAGGTAGCACAGTGCATATATGGGAGGGCAATCATGAGTGGTAGACGGTTTCAAGTGAGACACTAGTGATCAGCTGCCCATTGGGTCAATGAAATGTGGGTTCAGGGTGGGCGCATATTTATTACAGAATTTGGCGACGAAGAGAAAAACAAGGAATCCTGAACATCCTACCAACTTCCAAGCGGCACAGGTGCGGAGTGTTCGTCAATTGATAACACTTTTTTTTTTATTTTTGAGATATTCTCTTATGAGTATAGAAGCGCCACCTTCATTTTGCGAGAAGTCCGGAGGAAAGCACTCTAACTGGACCGAAAAGCCCAATTTTTAAACCTTTGCCTAATTTTCAATTACATTGGAGGCAGTTATTATTTGAGGACAACGTGCGGAGTTCTTACCGTCGAAAGTAAACAAGACGTCATCTAAGGTGAGGAGCGAGACCTGGCATGCGAGTGTATGACGCAGTACGGAAGACTCATACGTTGTGGAATCTACTACGCTTATTGAAGGCAGCAGGCATGCAGCACGCACAAAGTGATAGCCTTTTTGTTATTGCAGGTTACCATGGTAACACTTTCACAGAGCGTAGGAAAGTGATTTTGCAGATTTATTCGGCGTTTTGAAGCAAACAAGCTTAATTGTGGAAACGCCCTGCATTTGTTCCTGACATTTCTAAAAGTAAGTTGTTTAATACTTTTCAAGACAGCCAATCCATGGTATTTCCTTCTGGATTATGGAATAACACACCCATTCTTCTGCTGCACAGAGTTTCAAACATCACAAATTTCAAAAATATTTTGAACTGGTGGTTATTCTCAGATCTCAATTCCCTGGCATTCAAGTATTTAGTTATACTTTTTTTTGTGTGTTCTTCTTTTATCTCTCTTGTGTAAAAAAAGGGGGGTTTGTTTATAATCTACAGGCTATATCCTTAGACAAAGTTTCTACACTACCCTATACCATGCAGTTTGATCCCCTAGAAAACTTTCTGCAAAACAAAGGAGATCCACCCATCCCGTGGACACGATGGAAGGAAGAATTTATAAATTACATGAAGGCCATCGACGGTGAGGCCATGGGAGCAGAAAGAAAAAAGAGTATTCTTTTACATTGTCTTGGGTCAGAGGGACAGGTCGTGTTTAGAGCCTTACCACAAGTTCCACCCTCCGAAGATGAAGGTGAAGACATTAACGTTAATAAAGAAGCTTAGGCTGGAAAAAAGATTTAAACCTGTCACAAACATTGCTCTTAACAGAGAAAAGTTTTATACGAGGACACAAAATCATTTCATGATTTCATTACTGCTTTAAGATCTTTGTCATTACATTGTAATTTCAGAAATATGTGTGATGAAATGTTGAGGGATCAAATTATTGTGCATGTTAAAAATAAGAAAACGCAGGATCACCTTTGGGAACTTGGAGATCCCAAATTATCTGAAGCAATTGCCATTGCAAAATCCTTAGAACAATCTGAGAAATGGATGCTCAAGGTAAATAAACACAACTACTATAAAACAGAGTTTGGTGGTGAGATTTGCGTTGTCAAACGTACAGCTATACATGCTAATGACAATTCACATGCTGGTTCAAGTTCTACTCTGTTCAACAATTATGGAAATATTCAAAAATTAGATAAATCTTTCATGTGTTTTAGATGTGGTAGCAGGATACATATGGCCTCATATGGTGGATGTCCTGCAATTAACAAAGAATGCAGGAAGTTTGGTAGGTTGGGACATTTTTCTACAGTATGTAGGGATGTTAGAAAATGTATTCCAAATCCTCCAAATGGTAAAGTAGCATCTATTACAGAGGACAATCCTAATGTGTGCAAGTGTGAATGTGGTGGTAGGAGCAGTGAAGAAAAAAAAGGATTTGTTGTTTATTTTACTGAAGGCATTTCTAATGTTAATGACTCCACTGGTGTCAATACAAAAAAATGCCTTTAAGTGAAGTAGTAGTTGCTGGTGTTAAACTTGAACTTATGGCTGATTCAGGATCACCCTGGACGATTATTTCTAAGGATTATTTTGACAGATGTTTAAGTTCTGCTTTGGATTTATCTAAAATATTACCGTCTGACATCATTGTAGAAAGCTTTGATGGGTCCAGAATTGACATATTGGGGTTGTTTGAAGTGGACCTTATCTTTAAAACCAGGTGTATGGTAGTCAAGTTGTACATAGTGGTCAAAGGTGTGAAGGTATTAGATTGGAGAGACCCGTGGAAGTTTGGAATTATTCTTAATCCTCATGCTGCAGAACCCGTGATGTTAGATGAAAGTGCATGTTTAGATAATATTGCATTAGTCAAATCTGAAGAGAAAGAAAATCTAATGTTAGATGAAATGGTGTCTGAAGGGATAATTGAGCCTATCTGCTGAATGGGTTTCTCCCATTGTTTTGGTGAGGAAGCCTGATAAAAATTTAAGAATGTGTGTTGATCTCAGGGCTCTTAATTCTGGCACAATCGTAGACTGCCATCCCCTTCCCAATATTAATGAGGTTGTTTCCATGTTGGAAGGGGCTAAGGTGTTTCCACACTCGACCTTAGATCGGCCTATTATCAAATTCCCCTTACAGAGGATTCTAAATGTCTCACAGCTTTTATCACTCCGCAAGGCTTGTCCTTCCATTCATAATGTAACCACACCTGATGTACACCTTGTCTCCAAAGAGGCGGTTGCTTCTAGAGTTGAGACGTCTGTCAGTCCAAGGTGTCCTCCAAGAAGATTTGCTGATTATGTAACTTAACTGCACTTTTTCTTCTAAGTGTTTTTTTCTTTTAGGAAAAAAGGGAGGTATGTTACAACTCACATTATCCTTCTTTTCATTTTACTGTCACTTTAAAATTAGTCACTTGTTTTAGTTTCATATCGAATTTTGCTGGCTGCTAGGCACCCAGGTCAGTTGCACTGTTCCTGTCTGCCAAGCAGCTGCAGTTTGTTGCTGTGCCGCATGTTATGGAATAAATGTCTTATTTTCAATAGTTTCAGCTCAGTTTATTACATATATGCTCAACTGGAGTTCCTGAATTTGATGGTCATAAGACAATTAACATTTTTAGATATTTTGGACAAAAGTTAAGTAAATATAAGACATTATGCTAAACAGTGCTGGTGTATGCAAAAGAAACAATTGATGGATAGAATGCTGGACAATGCAAACATTCACCCCCAGTCACAAGGATCTGGGTTAAATCCATCATTCTTTTGCTCACCACACCACCCCAGTTTGGACCCAGCCATATGCAAATCAGTCTTGACCCTGTTCCTTGTGGGAACAGTCCATCCCAAATTGACAGGCCAGGTCCTCCCTGGACCGGAAACAAGCATCCTGGGACCGGTTCAGGGCATCACCCTTCATCAGACTGGCTAGCTTGAATCCAGTGGTGTAGTGAGCACGGGAGGACTTGACCTAGAAGTTTGGCCTGGAATGTTCCCATTGGGTGCAGGGTCAAGACTGATTTTCATATGGCTGGGTCCAAACTGGAATGGCATGGTGAGCCAAAAAATGATGGATTTAGGCCCAGATCTCTGTACTGGGGTGAATGTATGACATTGTTCTGCATTCTGTCCATCAATTGTTCTTTTTGCATTTGCCACCCCGAGTGGGACGGGTATGCTCAGACGTGAGTCTCGTGCTCTCCATGCCACTGGAGTCAAACTATCCTGGCTGATGAGGGCTGAAAGCCCAAAACCGGTCATAGGATGCATGTTTCCAGTCCAGGGAGGACCTGGCCTGGCAGTTCGGACTGGACTGTTTGCATTGGGTGCCGGCTGAAGACTGATTTGCATATGGCTGGGTCCAAACCGGAATGGCATGATGAGCAAAAAAACAATGGATTTAGGCCCAGATCTCTGTACTGGGGTGAATGTATGACATTGTTCTGCATTCTGTCCCTCAATTGTTCTTTTTGCAAACAGTGCTGGTGAGCAAGTTCCTCATCAGGAAGAAAGGCACATTTAATTTTTATTTGGGCGTATCTTGGTTTGTACATACAATTCTCCTAACTCAGAGCATAAGTCATAGATGTCTATTCATTTATTCATGTTTTGTTGTTTAGCTAAACCCTGCACACGGCTCGTAGCCTCCTGAAAGAGCTTTGCCAGGGATGTTACATGAGATTTGGGTGGGTGCCATTGTCAGGCCTGAGCTTAGAAAGGTGTTGCCATGCCCAATGAACCCTGTGGGCATCAGGTGGAGTGGATTAAAGAGCTTAAACGAGGTGTATCCCCGTTGGAATCACATAGTGTTTTTTCATATTCATCAATAAGACTGCCATAGGAATAGGAAATGTTGATAGAGTGCTCATAAGGACAGCTTCATTAGGAATCATAAGCCTGCCAAACATGTTGGAGGGTGATGAGGGTTGTTCCCTGATGTGTGGGAAACCAGTAATATATTGAAGTATAGAAGGATAACTGTAAATTCCAGAGATAGTTTTCACTCTAGGGGTTCTGAGTGACATCAAATAGACACTAGGGCAAAACTTAAGCTATCTATTTGATTTCATGTTCTTGTTCTGTGGTTGATGTCACTGCCAACCCGGAGGTGAAAAGCATTTCTGTTGTTCACTTATCACCTATTTATAATTTAATGTTATGTGCCGCCCCTAAAATCCTCTGCTCCTACTTTCCACTGCTATTCAGGAGCAAAGGATTAATGGGGAGCTTGATATGATATGACATCTCCCTTCTGTCCCAAATTTACAAATAAATACCTGATCTCCTGCTTCACACTACCATTACCCTCCCTCTGGGCCATATGAACTAAGCAATTTTATGGTTGCAAATTGAGTGTTTGCGACTTAATAATCCCAAAGTTTTACGGCACATAATTCGGGGTTGCAAATGGATACTAATTCATTATCTTGAAGGGGCGTGTTGTAGGCGTCCCTTCCAAATTCTGGATTGGAATGCTGAGTATCAATTTTTGGCGACTGGAATACAGTTGAAAAACATTGAATAGTAGGGAAACTTAAAAAGAAGTTGTAACCCATTTGCAAAAGGGTATTAATAAATTAAATAAAAAGTTAGTTGAGTAATACACTGTTGTTCACGGGACCACTTACAACACAAAAAAAATCAAAACATATAAAAGCATTCATTTTTAAATACAGACCCCCTTTCCTTAAAGGAAAACTGGTATAATTTTGAAAGAAAAAGGTTTATTATATTAAATGTATTTAAAAGCAATTGCAGTTGAGGTGGTCTGCTAACCCCAGCAGACTAACCCTGGGCGTAGTATGCGTAGTGGGGCTACGCGAAGCTACGCAAAGTGGGCGAGAAACTACGCCCACCTACGCACTTCGCGTAGCCCCACTACGCGCCGCCTGCCCCCCTCCCCTACATACCTAATTTTTGTAAATGGTGAAATAAAAGTAAATAAAAAGGCACTTACCTTGTCCGCTGCGTCCCGGGGCTCCCTCTGCTCGTTTGCGCCACCGTCGCCACCATCTTGGATAGCAATGCGCATGCGCGGCCACCCGCGCATGGGCATTTCTCGCGAGAAATGCGCATGCACGGGCGGCCGCGCATGCGCATTGGTATCCAAGACGGCGGCGACAACGAGCAGAGGGAGCCCCGGGATGCAACGGACAAGGTAAGTGCCTTTTTATTTACTTTTATTTCACCATTTACAAAAATTAGGTATGTAGGGGAGGGTGGGAGGGAGGCGGGTGGCGGGCAACTTCGCTACGCCCACGGGGTGGGCGTAGTGTTGCCTGCTACGCCTACTTTGCACAGGGCAAAGTAGGCAACACTACGCCTACTCCGTGGGCATAGCGAAGTCCTTCGCCCAGGGTTACAGCAGACTACCATCCCTGTGGTGGCCTCGAATCGTAGTAAGTCACAATTTGTCACCTACCTCATTAATATTTGTGAGGTAGGTCAGATTGTGACACACTACGATTAAGAATTTTACAAACCAACCTACTAGTACAAGGTCAGTTCATAAAAACGTTTACTGGTTGCAAAAATACTTGTTGCGAATTGCGAACAGTAGTTTGCAACCAATTATTCAAACAACTGACCCTCGGCGACTTACCTCCCCACCCAAGGCTGTGCTACACCGATAGGCTCTCTGAGAGCAGCCTGGAATTCTTTAATGACAGCATCAGTGGAGAACTATGTATCTCACTGCTGCTACATCATAGAAGTGAGCATAGAATCTGGTATTCACGCCAGTGGCTCTATAACATATAGGATTCACAGAAGGACTACGTTTCTCTAGTCACATGCAAGATAAGGATATGGTAGGTTGACCATTTCAGCCTTCGGCTTCCAACAATCCAACAAAGAAAAGTAAGGAGGAGGGTTGGACTACTTAGTGCCTGAGTAGCTTCAAGGATGGGTAGAATGCGTGGCTAGAAAATGGAGCGAGGGGGTTACGCTAACACACTCATGAAACTGCTCATTTACTTCACTGTGAGACCCACTGAATGCAATTAAGAGTTTTGGTTTTAGGTCAGGCATTTCCTTTGGGATGCGGCAGTAGAAAGAGCCAGGAAATTTAGAGTATTACAAGGAGAGGTAAATATCTCTGCAAAAGATTGTGTGCCACCAATCATCTGTAATACCTCCCCCACCGGATTATTGTGTTAAGTACTGGGGCTCACAGCCCTGCATGAAACATTTACAGGCAGTCCGAGGACTACCTCGAGTCTAATGAAAAGAAATGTAAGATCTTTAATCTGTTGTTTGTGCTACAAAGAAGGTAGAGCGGAGTTTAGCGTTAGGCCAACACCGCAGCAGAGGCAAAATTTTACTGACGGTATGGACAGTGCAAGGTTCTAGTGAAGTGGTCAAAAGAGCTTAATAGTTTGACATCCCTAATTCATGTGATTTTCTGTGTCAGGTCCCAATCCTCAGATGGCTTGTGGGGTAAGTCTCTAAATGGTTTTTCTGTGTGAGGGTCAAGTCCTCCGTAAGAGAGTACTTCAAATGGGCCTGGAACAAATAATAGTGTTTGAATTTTAGCCTCAACTCAGGCGACAGTGAGCACAAGCCGCAATAGGAAAAAAATATTTACCGACGGCTGTGAATGCAGTCGCATCATAATTTGGGAAGAGGGACCACCGACTCGTTGTCGGGCTGTCCGGTTTCTGACACGATGCCGGTCGGATACTCATCTGACCGGCATCATAATGAGGCCCTAATTAACTCAGTAGACAGTTATATGTACAGCAATCTAAATGCCCATTCAAAGGTGCAGTAAACATAAAAGTAACGCTATAGGAATGGATGCCAGTGGCCAGATATTTCCATGGGTTCAAACACAATTTAAATCAAATAAAGTTTCACGTTCTGGTGGTAATACAAGAAAAATCTGGGTCTAAAAACGAAAAAAATTATTATGTCGCAAGACCAAGTGGATGGCCAAATTAGACACCATAAACCTGAGGGGTCTGAATGAAAAATTGGATCTAAAGGGGTACAGGTAAAGTGAAGTAAATATAAGAGAAAAAGAAATATAAACTTGAATTCAGACTAAAACGCCAGATAGACATACAACAATAGCATGAAGGAGAAATGGCTAACACAGAATGCCAAACAAGCAATTGAAATTCATTGTAACACCAGCAGAAGTCTCATGCTGAACTTAAGATTTATGAACGCACAAGGAAGAATAAAAAGACAGACTCCGATGGGAGCGGTAACTAGCAATGACAGAGGGGTGGAATGACTAGAATCGGGTAAAGAATAAGGAAGTATGAGGCAGTTCTTGGTTAAGGATAGTAATCAGGGCCGGACTGGGAACCAAAACCGGCCCTGGCAAACTGCTTGAGCGGCCCCCCTGGGGGAGAGGGGGCGGCGACCGAGCTGTTTGCTATTGCCGTTTTTGACTGATTTTGTTATAGGGGGCCGATATTGCCGATCCCAGGTAACAAAAACGGTCCCCCAGAGGCCCAAAACCAGCTCCCACCCTGGCGGCCCACTGGGGAAATGCCCAGTGCACGCTATGGCCAGTCCGGCCCTGATAGTAATATAAGTGTAATTTGATTTTTTGACACTCAATGCTCAATGTTTCCTGCATTTACTTTCAGGAAAAAAGTCAGTGACAAAGGGCTGGTATTCTATAAATGCACTGGGCAAAATAAAGTGACAATAACTTGATGAATATAAGACTAATATAAACAGGACTAAAGCAGGAATTCATTATATGAATCTTTAGTTAATTTGTGACATTAATGAAGGAAAACAAACCTATGCAAACTGTTTTGACCTCTTCACAAAGAAGCAGTTCAGCACAAAGGGCCTTTTTTACAACAAAGTAAAGCAGCGGGGTGCTGCATGACATTTGGCTGTGCCGTGCTTCATTACTTTTGAAGCACAGGGATGCGTCATAACCAAAACGATATGACGATCCCTTTGCTCTCCCCTGCGCTGGCGCACAATTGGTTGCCATGCGCCAATGCAGGCACCCTTGCACAATGGTGGTTGCACTTAAACTGAAAGCACGATGCAAATATAAACACGCAGCTGAGTGAAAACAGATGGCCCCCTGCCTTCCTGCAATGGCGACCGCTGGTTCTCTTCACCTCCTGTCCCCATCTCTCTCGCATGCTCTGTTTCTCCCCAGCCTCTTAGCTCTTCCTCCCGTGTTCCATCCTTTTCTACTGCTGCTATCCCTTTTCCTTTCACTTGCCCTCTTTCTCGTGAGGTCCCTGCTTCTCGTTCCCTCTCTCCCACCGTCCTCGGTTTCCCTTTCTCTTGTCCTTGCCTTTCATGCTTCGACTCAATTTGTATTCTCCCTCTATCGTTCTTTGCCCCCTTACTGTGCGCATTGTCTTGATTGTTCTCTCTCTTTTGTTTATCATTTCAATATTTTCAGTAGCATTGACGTCACTTGACACCCTCTTATGAGAGCTTCCAAATAAGAGGGGGGAGTCGAGTTGGACATCTAGTTTCCGGGTACGGATGTTTTAGACTTAAGTGTCATAAAGGGTGCAGGGATCGTGGAACACCTCCCCCCAACCCCCTCACCACAGATAGTTACTTTACTTAGAGATGTGGAGAGCACTGGATGTAAAGCGACCCATGAGGTTTTTACCTATCGTCTCTGGTGAATCCCAGTTGTGCAAGTGTGCACAGATGTGTGTGGAGGTGTGCACTGGAGAGTGCAAGTGTGCACTTGTGCACAGATGCATGCTGGCACGTTCACATGTACGCAGGAGGGTCTGTGCTGGTGCGTGTGATGGAGCGAGATTCAGAAATTTATTCATTTCAGCTCGTGAAGTTACACTTCCATAATTAATTTAATATTATTAATAATGTGTGCAGTGAGAAAACTAACCAACCTAGAATAAAAGTCACATTTTCATAAACACGCGGGAAACTAATATGTGTGCTCATAAACGTGCATTATGTTGCATTTGCATGTGGATGAAAATAATGAATTAATTCTGTCTATTGTCATGTCAAAACTAAATGCGGCTATTTATTAATGGTATGTGCTTATTTCTGTGTGCTCATGTTTTGTTTTTCTGTCTTACATGTTGCACGAATTTGTTTGTCGCTTTGTTCTGCTTCTGCTAGGTAACATAGATTAATGGGTTAATGATTAGCAAAGGTGGGTGGGTAACAGAACAAACTTTATTTCTTGCATTAATTATTCTTTTGTGTTTGTTTATACACTAGTTAACGAGAAAGTGGTTTGAGGCCTAGTACATTTCCTAAATGTGCAGTTGGTAAACGTTCTGCTCAGAGAAAGCAAGAGTCCAGTGTGGAAAATTCTCTGCCAAGTTTTTTTACATGGAGAAAAGTAAATGTGACAAACTGACTGTTCTTTAGTCAGCGTGGCCAAGGCCAGGAACCGGCAGAGAAGAGTGACAAGCTAAGGAAGTCGTGAACATTTCATATAATTGTTGCAAACTGGAGGAAGCTTCATGACTCGAAAGCAAAGGACAATGGACTCTAAGAAAGAGACGGAACTGGGGTTCTGAAGAATGCGATGACATTATGGCCTGTCACTTGACAGCCAATTGGAACTCAGATCGAGCAAAAAGTATATAATTTTTCTTAGATTAGTTAGTTAGAAAGGTATAAAAACTCTTCCCCTGGTAGGGAGAGTGTCTGCTGCTTGCTGTTCCTCAGATGGGCGTATCGTGCTGTGGAACTCTTCTTGGAGCACGTAAGAGATCCTTTTAGGGCCTAAAAGACTTTTTCCCTTATTCTTTAATGGAGCAAGTGTAGTTAGGGACTTAGGGTTTAGAAGATGCCAAACTGTTATTTCCATTTTGAATTATGCTTTTGATTTATGCGTGAAACTGTCATTACCCTTTTGCTAAAATCCTTAAAAATGATGCTTGAATAAAAAGATTCTAATGCACTTTCTCTAATTAAATAGTTAATAAATAATTTCTTTGAAAAACAAGCTGGTCTTGTTATTTCATGGGTTTAGGTTACCATTAGTAGATCACATTGCCTCAATGGCTTAATTAATCATAGGGTTTGTTTTAGTATAATGAATTTGTTTTACTGCAGTTGTATATAAATGTATATATTTTGTGAATGGGTTAATTAGGTCACATGATTCAGTTGCTCAAAATATGTCATGTTAGTTTATCAGACCCTCCAGAATTTCGCGATTTCGTGATTCACGAAAAAAATCGCAAAATCGTCCAACTACCGCGATAGCCGCGATATTGACAATTATCGCCGCGATATTTGTCAAAATGTGTCTTCAAAACAAACAATGTCTGTTTATTGGCTGTGCGCGCACACGTCACTACGTGCCGTTGCCCAGCCGTTCAATACCAGCTTCCTCCTCTGCACTAGAGTTTCTGTGCCGGTATCCAACCCTGATGCTCTGCAGACGGGCCTAAATGTCCATATTAGCGCACCGAGGAGAGGTTTCATATTATTACCGGAAACTATACAGCTTTGCAGCAGAGGAGGTTGCTTCTGTCAGTGTGTATGACGAAGAACTTGGACATTATTACCTTTTGATGCTAAGAAATGGTGGTTGAAAAGGCATGATGTGGTGCAGTATATGTATACTTTGACATGGGCTGTCATTACAGGCAGTAGCTGAGAATGATCTTGTCATACTTTATACTGATTGTTGCCCCCGTGACAGTGAGCTTCCCAGAATGTTCGCAACAGATGAACAATTCAGACCTTGACTGTAACATGTTTTTCTTCATATTCCTCCCAATGCTGACATCCGATATAACCTGTCTTACTTATATCCTTCATTCATTCAGGACAGTTCTGGCACTGTTTCACTGATTTTCGGGATGCTGTTGCGTGCCACTTGGTGGAGGATTGAGTGGCCATGGATATCTGTGACACCTTATCAAAATATATGGTTCTCCCCATGTTGAGCATGTCGCCTTTTGCCGAGCAGTTTGCCTCATTCGTCATTGGCCTGCTCCAGTACCCCCAGTGTTTAGGAGTTTTCTTTGCTGCCATCTACAGTCCCCAGCTGCTCAGCGCATCTGCACATCTTTCTCTCAGGTGAACGGTATTCACTGGCTACCAAAACTGAGTATTTGTCGTACATCCACTAATCTTGTTCACAGGGGAATTAGCCAGAGGGTATGCATTTACCAATAATAACGATATAGTGCGAAATGAAAAAATGTAATGCACGGACTAAAAGTGAGTACTTCAACTGAACAAGTTACTGTAGGGCAGTTCAGAGATTAATTTTATATGGCGCAGTCAAGTTTTCAAGCATGACGAAATAATGGCTAGAGCACTGCAAAGAAACATTTTTCACCACAAACACAATGCAGAGTTTACCTTGTCGGTTGGGGTGGGGGTAAAGGGTTTCAATGTGAAGTCCTTGTTCGTCACTGAAAAGTCACAAAACTCTGAGACTCTTGGAATACTGCTTGATATGTTTCTGTCTGTTTATGTATCCATCTAAATTGTGATCTCCTTAAAGCAAGCTGAATACTAACATTAAGAGTGATATACATTTTGGATATTTACTTATGTTGCATGCCTTTCCAGTAGAGTCTGGGTGTTTTTCCTTGTTGAGCAAATTGTGTAATGTTAATCTTCATAGCCTGACCCAAAACTTTTGTACAGTCAATATCTATAACCCCACAATTATGCCACTCAAGGGAATTACGGAGACAGGTAGAACACACAAGTGTCCTTGAACACATAACTTTGATGAGGTGTGACTAACTCAAGTTCATTCTTTCAAAGATGGCCTTTCTTCAGAATGTGAAACCATCACCACCTGCTAAACCCATTTAACTACAGAAGTGTTCCCAAGCTTATGTGCCTGCACTTTTGCCAACAAAATTAATACTATCCATGCGGGTGTGGGGAAAGAAGCAACCCGAAAAACATTCTTGTCCCTGCAGATCCAGCCGAATGCTTGAGAAGCACGCAACACAAAAATAAAAAAATAGTTTTTCAAACAGGTGATTGTCACAACCGAAGCTTTCCAGTTTGGAAGTAACACAAAAATTAAGCACTAAAAGTTCTGCCCATGTCATTCACACCAGTTCATGTCACGAGGTGCCGATTGAAACTGTGCTTCCGTAGAGCCATAGACACTTCAAACATGCTAGTTTCACAGTGGAATACCCTGTTAGATCAGTTTACATTGATTTAAGGCTGAAAAGGAATGGTTACAGATAAACTAAGGTGCCGCAATAATGCCGCTAAATTTCCACTTTTGTGCCGCTAAATTTCCATTTTTATGCCGCTAAATTTGCAAGTCTATGCCGCTATATCCTGGGGGGTCTGGTTTATGGGCCTTGTGAGTGATTTATGATTAATGATGAGTATTGTGGAGTTGGGTAGTGTTGCTTATGGCATATTTTCTATAGGGCCCCTGGATCAATTTATCTGGTAGCAGAGATACGGTTGCTATGGTAACCAACATGCTACATGGTAGTTACATAGGATCGATGTCTAACATATGTTGAGTTTTGTTCACTTGTTACATGTAGTCGAAAGGGTTTTTTTCTGCAGTGTGAAAAATCCTAGTTGTACCGGTACAGAGTGGTGTGACATGAGTGAAGTTACACAGTGCATTTGATCTGTTTCAGAATAGTGGTATTATTTTATATCACAAGTGTTGTGGCCGTACAACACGTGTTAGGGATATAGGTGTGCTAGATAGAATGCATGTATAGTGAGGATTGTCTATGAAATCATAACTTCAAGTATAGGGACAGAGAGCCCGTTCTAAAACTCACTGTGAAAAGAGTAATAGAACATATCTAAACTTGTGTGAAGGGTAAGGTAACGTTGTTTATTTTACTGGCGATTCAGGATTTCTGTGGCTGGTTAAAGTCCTGCCAGGATTTCATGTATGTATAGTTAGGGTAACTTTCCGTTTGAAAGTGCGTAAATGATTTTGTAATTCCGTTCAAGTCAAACTTTGAATTGCTACTTTATGTGCATTTAGAGGGAAACAAGTTCGTTATTACTTGTTTGAAGGGTAGAGTAAAAATTTACTTTATCGACGAATGTATGTTCTGTGAGGGTAGCGTCGTCTATTCCACGCAAAAGAATACTTGCATGCTTGTAAAAACTGTCACTTATTTTTTAGCGAAACAGACAAATGGTTTGTTCTTTTTGTCGTTATTAATTGAGTTTAATTGAAAAAGCATTCTTAAAATGGCGCTGTGAAAAGTTTTTGTGAAGGAGGGGTGAGCACTGAGAGTGAGACGCGAGAAGCAGCAGCGGCTGTGTACGTCACACGGTCCGCGCTGTGATTGGATAGCATACGTCACAGCTTGAACACCGATTGGCTCTCGTGACTTGGACAAACTGTAAGCTGATTGGCTCTTTTGGAAAGCACCATTTCTATTGGTTGAGCAAGGTGGTGACGTGTCTCAATCCTGATTGGCTTGTTGGTGTGTTTCGCGCACGGATTGGCTAGTTTTGCGGAACATCCAGGAGATATTTACGATCATTTCCAATTAAGCGGATTTGATCTAAAAATGAGTTATTTTTACAAGAAAGTAGAGAAAAAGCTTACATTGCTTCAAAGATTTAAAATTTTTATTTTACCCGATAAGAATATTGAAACGCGAGGTGGAAAATTACTTCATAAATACAAAACACCTGCAGCGTATATGGAAGGTGAATATGGTTATCATACTTGCCTATGGTTTAATGTTTGGATGCATTATACTAAAGACGACGGTGTTTTAGCCTGGCCGGAAGATGGTTCATTTAACATGAGAATTTTGAAAAATTTAAGCGAAAGAATGACAGCTCTTGTTCCAAAGCCTAGACCGACACAATTTTAAGCATTAGTTGAATGGGAGGATGAGATGTTCCAACTTCAGCGGGAAGCAAATGGTTTAATAAGACCTCCTAAATCATCAATTTATAACCGAGAAACACATGAGGATAGAATGCGTCAGTGGAGACAGGCAGACATGTGCGATGGTCTTTATGTAATAAGAGAGATGATTACTGATATACCAGGTCAAAAGAATACCCAAAAGAAAAATAATGCTGTTGCAGGAAGTGAAACGGAAGATGCAGTCTTAGAAGAAATCTATATGACAAATAAGAAACAGACTCCATTAAAACCAGCTTGTTCATGGTCTACCCCGATGGTTTCCCCAAGAACCACACCAAGTGTACCTCCATTAAATGAAGAATCACCCAGATTGTATCCAAATAATTCTGAATCTTTCGGAACCCCTGAAAGGTTAGAAACAAGAACAAATTCAAGTGCTTATAATGAAAGCAGAAATTTTCCTGAAACCCCAATGGGAAGGGAAGTTCCTAGAAATTCAATGGGAACTGGAAGAGATGAGGAAGTTGCAGATACTTCAGATTATTTTCGATCAAAAGAGGAATTAATTTGTCAGTTAACTAAGGGCATGGAAGCGGTGACAGTTCCAGTAACGATTGGTCCTGTTCAACCTGTTTTTGATCAAGGAGAAATTAAACAACCAGGTTTAACAATTCCATTAAATGCAGAAATTCAGAAAGTAGCTGAAAAATGTTATTCAGAATTAACCGAAATACATCGAGAAAAAACGATGATGCCTGATTTAACTTTTAATCAAGGTTCATTAAGCAGAACACCAATGGGTGCAGAATCAGATACTGAATCTCCAGAGAAAACAGAGCCCACTTCAAAACTTGATGTTGCAAAATTAAAAGCAGATTTAGAGGAGTTAATAATTGGCACGATTGGTCCTGACAGTTTGAAGTATTATCGAGATGATGAACTCTTGTTCATCAGTAAAAGCATTCAATGGAAAACAAAGAATAAATATGATCAGCTGGAGGAATTGGCTGCAGAGTTGGAATTTGATTTGCGCAAACAAAAACATTTGGGAAAACATTACAGATTAGACTTTACTGAGAAAGACATTGGGAATTTCAATACAATGGGAAGAATTATGCATATAAAAGATTTGATTGTGTACATTAAAAAGTTAGGTGACTTGAGTAAATGGAGAGTGAAGTGGACCAAAAAGAAGGAAGAGGAAAGGCAAGAAAAGTTGGCAAAACAGTTTCCAATGAGGGAAATTGCAGGTGGTGGTTATGT
This sequence comes from Lissotriton helveticus, assembly GCF_964261635.1. Lineage (NCBI taxonomy): Eukaryota > Metazoa > Chordata > Amphibia > Caudata > Salamandridae > Lissotriton > Lissotriton helveticus. The sequence continues at coordinate 1,877,333,743 of NC_136065.1, forward strand.
TCATGTTCCCTGGTCAAGACAGGACATTCTGTTATTCACGAATGATTTTCCTCGGCTGAGAGAGAAGCCTGTGGATAGGTATCGTCAGGTAGACAGATTCATTAAAGTTTCGAAGGTTCTGTGGATTGATCTTGATGGATTCTTTGACATTATTGTCCCATCAGATCTTTGGACAGAATGTAAAATTGCTGTGAGTTGGCCTAAGATAGAACCAGATCGAAACAAGGAGACAGGTGCTCCAGCATCAGAGGTCATGGATCTGTATGACAAAGTGATTTACTGGTTAAAACAAAAGATTCCCCCAAAAGAAGTAGATTGGGTAAAAATAGACAGAACTAACCAAGAGCCAAAGGAATCAGTTAATTCATTTTATGAAAGATTACTACTGGTTTTCAAGCAGTACAGTGGCTATGAAAAATTAAATGAAAAGGACATGAGCCACTTCATTTACAGATTTGTTTATGGTCTTAGACCTGAAATTGGAGAAATGATCAGGAATAATATTGTTGGATGGCAATCAAACTCAGTTGATGATATTTTGAGAAAAGCAAAATACTGCAGTGATGAATTGGAAGCTAAACAGAAGAAACTAAAAGAGAAAGCAATGTGGGCACAGGTGAAAGTAGCGGAACATCAAATTGCAAACCTTGAAAACAAAAATGTGAATTTTATTCAGAATCAGAATCAAAATCAGGGTCAGGGAAAGTTTAAAAACAACTTTAATAAGCCAAAATGTAATATTAACATTGAGGAGTTAAAGCAGAAATTGCCTTGTTTTAATTGCGGCGAGATTGGACACTGGAAGCGTGAGTGTAAAAACCCGCCCAGAAATTTTAAAAATGCATCATTAAATCCACAGATGCAGAATGATGTAGATCTGCAGCAACAGCTACAGCGACAGCTCAATGAGTTGAGTCTTCAGCAACAGCTACAGCGACAGATAGTGAATCAGCAAAGTCAGATTCCACAGCCTCCTCTTCCAAACTGCGGGGGTGGTCAGAGATATAATTCAAACACAGGACTCAGCGGAGGTGATCAGGTAATAAGAACTCAAAGACCAAATGTGCAAAATGCATCTGGACACTTTTTGTTAACAGAAAACCAAGGGAGTGATTCTGATGACTGCTTATGACGGTGCCTGAGAGAGGGGGAAGAGTGTGTACTTGGAGCCACTCTTGAGGTTGACCAGTCTGGTCCTTTTGTAAATGGTAAAGTGAATGATGTAGAAATCACTTTTCTTGTGGACACTGGTGCTACCCGTTCTACTGTTAGATCAGTGGAAATTGAAAACCTGCCTCTCTCTGGGGATACCATCCAGGTAGTTGGTGTAGCTAATCAGCAAATTAAAACAGATTTGACGGAACCTGTGAAAATAGAAATTGGCAAATTCAAAGACAAACAAAGATTTGTGGTTTGTAACAGCAGTCCTGTAAACTTGCTGGGAAGAGACATCCTATGCAAGATGAACTGCAAAATATATTGTTCACCGGAGGGTATTGAGCTACAAACCATGGAGGAAGATGGGCTGTACAAATTAACAATGTTGATGTTTGAAGCAGAAAGAATTAAATTATTTCCTGTATTTGATAAAGAAAATTTGCCTGAAGAACTAAAAAAGACAGTCAAAGCTGAAATTTGGGATTTAACTGGAATTTATTTGGGTCTGATGAAACATGTTGATCCAGTCAAAATTACAGTGAAGCAGGGGATTGAATTTCCAAATATTCCACAGTATAAAATGAAGGCTGAAGCAATTGAGGGTGTCATTCCTGTGATTGAAAAATTCATAAAGCAAGGTGTTTTAAAAGAAATTGAGAGCAGTCCTTGTAACTCACCGATTATGGGGATCAAAAAGCCAAACGGAACGTACAGAATTGTTCAGGATTTGAGAAAGATTAACCAGATAGTTGTTCCTTGTTGTCCAGTTGTTCCAAACCCAGCAGTCATTCTTTACCAGATTCCGCATGATGCAGAATGGTATACTGTCATTGACCTTTGCAATGCGTTCTTTACTGTTCCATTGCATCCAGAGAGTCAGGAAATCTTTGCGTTCCGGTTCCAAGGTCGTACACTAGCATGATGTCGAATTCCTCAAGGGTATACAGAGAGTCCTTCTATCTTTAATGAGCTGTTAAAGAAATCTTTGGAAGATCTAGATTTACCTGGTCGATCAACATTGATCCAGTATATTGACGAACTTCTAGTGGCAGCAAAAACAAGAGATAACTGTGTTACAGATACGATTACTCTTTTGAATCACCTGGCAGATGAGGGACATAAAGTGTCTCCTGCAAAATTGCAGTTTTGTAAACAAGAATTAAAATATCTTGGTCATAGAATTGCAAAAGGAATCAGACAGGTGACGATTGAGAGAATTAAAATGATTCAGGGAATGCAACCTCCAAGAACACAAAGACAGGTCAGAATGTTTCTAGGAATGGTTGGCTATTGTCGTCAATGGGTTAGTGGATTTTCGGTAATTGCGAAGCCACTGCAGAGACTGACAAAATCAGACATAAAAGACCCAATTGTCCTTACAGAAATTGAAATGGAAGCTTTTGAAAAACTTAAAAGAAGTTTGTGTGAAGCTCCAGCTCTGGGCATGCCAGACTATGAAAAGGATTTTGAGCTGTATTGCAGTGAAAGAGAAGGTTGTGCATTGTCTGTGTTAATACAGAGACATGGGAAACTGAGAAAACCTATTGCATACTTCTCAGCAGTCCTTGATCCAGTTGCAAAAGCATTACCAGGTTGCTTAAAAGCAGTTGCAGCAACAAGTGTGAGCCTTGAACAAAGTGATGGAATCATAATGGGATTTCCTGTAAAAGTCTATGTTCCCCGTTCAGTTGAAATTCTCCTTACTAGGAGCAAAATGCAACATTTAACAAGTAATAGACTCACCAAGTATGAAAAGAGTATTCTGGGATCAGATAATGTTTCAATAGCAATATGTGTGAATCTAAATCCTTCCACGTTGTTGCCTGATGGTACTGTAACAGAAATTAGAAATGAAAACGATGTTGATCATGAGTGCTTGGATGTTTTGGAATACTGTACCAAGGCAGAACATTAAAGATGTACCATTGCCTGTTTCAGATCACGTCTACTTTGTTGATGGTTCCTGTCTGAGAACAGAGGAAGGCTTTTTAAGAGCAGCCTACTCAGTCTGCACAGTTGCAGATGTTGTGGAAGCATCATGTCTTGAAGGAGTTCGTTCAGCTCAAGTAGCAGTACTGATTGCTTTAATTCGTGCATGTGAAAGAGCAATACATTTGAGAATCACAATAATAACTGATAGCCAATATGGGTATGGAGTTGTGCATGATTATGGACAGCTCTGGTCTCAGAGAGGCTACTTGACATCAGCAGGTTCACCAATCAGAAACGCAAATTTGATTAAAAGATTAATTGATGGCATACAGTTGCCAGAGAAAATTGCAGTCGTAAAATGTGCTGCATATAAGAAAGGTGACGATTACATTACCAAAGGAAATGCTTACGCAGACGAGATTGCGAAGTACTGCGCAAGAAACAATTTTGCACTTAATAGGGAGAAAAATGATGAACATGTTTTGAATTCATTAATGCTAACATCAATAGTTGAAAAATGGCAGAAAGTCAAAGATTTGCAAGATGAAGCTGATGATGAGGAGAAAAACACATGGTTGAGAGCAGAATGTAGACAGCGAGATGAGGATGGAGTTTGGACTTACAAAGATGGCAGGGTAGTTTTACCAAATTGCATGATTGCTGACATGGCCAGAATGTATCATGGCCCAGGACATATTGGAAGAGATTCGATGATTAGGCTCTTTCGAGAGACTTGGTTCAATACCAAATTCAGAACAGTTGCAGAATCTCTTTGTCAGAGGTGTTTAACTTGCCAACAAATGAACCCAAACAGGAAAATGGTTGTGGGAACGGGAACCATAGGACGGGAGGGTGGTCCATTCACCAGGTTACAGATGGATTTCATTGAAATGCCGTAGCACAACAAATTGCACTATGTTTTGGTGTTTGTCTGTTTATTTTCAAGATGGGTTGAGGCATTTCCCACACGTCACAACGATGCAGTTACTGTTGTAAAGTTGCTTTTGAGGGAGATTATACCAAGGTATGGTTTCCCTGTGACTGTGGAGAGTGATAGAGGAGGTCATTTTGAGAACAGATTGATGAAATTAATTTGTGAAGCCTTACACATTGAGCAGAAGTTGCATTGTGCATACAGACCAGAGGCCTCTGGAGTTGTGGAGCAAAGAAATGGAACAATCAAGAACAGAATAGCTAAGATGTGTTTAGCTACAGGTGTAAAGTGGACAGATGCTCTTCCACTTGTTTTGATGACTCTAAGAAGTACACCAGATAAAAAGACAGGCTTAAGCCCACATGATATTCCCATGGGCAGAGTCATGAGACAGGCATTTATACCAGTAGGAAAACTGTTGAGCATTAATGATAGTGCAATTTTAGAGTATTGCAGGAAGCTATCTGATGTCGTGACTTCTGTGTCTAATCAGGTGGGAACTGAAGTACAGTCAAGAGACAAAGAGCAAGCGCAAGATCTGTCACCTGGTGATTGGGTGAGAACAAAAGTTCACCGAAGAAGAAACTGTCTGGTACCAAGGTGGCAGAAAGCGAGACAGGTGATCCTTGTAACGACGAATGCAGTGAAGTGCAGAGGCATAAATCGGTGGATACCGTGTGTGGTCTAAATATCGAGTTTTTATTTTCGACTGGACATAATATCGACTCCAGAATATCGAGATGGCATTAATGTCGAGGTAAGTAATATCGATGTATTTATTATCGATTTTCATGTATGTTTAAAAATATCTATTGAAAAAATATCGAGTAAGTAATATTGATAGTAAAAAATATCGTAATTTTTAGTAGTTAAAAAATATCGAAAGTCAAAATATCGGTTTTAAGAATATCGAAAGTTGTGTTATCGACAGTCATGATTAAATATATGATATTTTTTATGTATTTATATTGTAAAAAAATTTATAAAAAATTAATAAATATAAAAATTTATTCAAATAGTATAATCATTTCTAGGAGCGGGTAGTGGGTTTTTAGGGGAATAGGGTGGGAAGTAATTTAATTATAATTAATTAAATATGTAAATGTATTAATTGGTAGTAATATTTAATTAATTGTTAATTAAATAATATGTTTAAATTATATTAAATGTAATTGCTAATTAATTTAAGTTAATTGAATAATTGGTAATTATGGTAATTTAAATAATTTATGTCATGTAGCGGGGTGTGGGTTTTTAGGGGAATAGGGTGGGAAGTAATTTAATTATAATTAATTAAATATGTAATTTTAATAATTGGTAGTAATATTTAAATAATTGTTAATTAAATAATAGTTTTCAATTATATAAAATGTAATTGTTAATTAATTTAATTTAATAGATTAATTGCTAATTATGGTAATTTAAAATATTTATGTGATGTAGTGGGTTTTGGGTTTATAGGGGAATAGGGTGGGAAGTAATTTAATTATAATTAATTAAATATGTAAATTTATTATTTGGTAGTAATATTTAAATAATTGTTAATTAAATAATAGTTTTCAATTATATAATATTTAATTGGTAATTAATTTAATTTAATTGATTCATTGCTAATTATGCTAATTTAAAATATTTATGTGATGTAGCGTGTTGTGGGTTTATAGAGGAATATGGTGGGAAGTAATTTAATAATAATTAATTAAATATGTAAATTTATGATTTGGTAGTAATATTTAATTAAAAGTTAATTAAATAAAAAAATGTAATTATATAAAAATTAATTTGTACATAATTTAATTAAATTGATAAATTGGTAATTATGTTAATTTAAATAATTTATGTCATGTCGCGGGTTGTGGGTTTATAGGGGAATAGGGTGGGAAGTAATTTTATTATCAATCATTAAATATCTAAATTTATTAATTGTTAGTAATATTTAATTAATTGTTATATAAAAAATATTTGTTGATTCATTATAATTTAATTGGTAATTAATTTAATTTCATTGATAAATTGCTAATTATGTTAAATTAAATTTTTTATTTCCTGTAGCGGGTTGTGGGTTTATAGGGGAATAGAGTGGGAAGTAATTTAATAATAAAGAAGGAAATAATAATAGTTTTTTAAAGGTAGACAACGTTTACCACGCAACTTTTACTACGCACTACCATTACAACGAAAATTTTACTACGCAAATACCATTATAACGCATGTATTTACAACGCATTTTTTTAGAACGCAGGTACTTTTACAACGCATACCATTACAACGTAAGTATTTGTAAGTATATAATTATATTAAAAATGTTATAGGTTTGGGTTTTTGGGTAAAGGGGTTTTTTTAGCGTTCAGGGTCAGTTTTGGGTTTTTGGGTAAAGGGGTATTTTTAGGGTTCAGGGTCAGTTTTGGGTTTTTGGATAAAGGGGTATTTTTAGGGTTCAGGGTCAGTTTTCAGTTTTCGGGTAAAGGGGTATTTTTTTAGGGGTCAGGGTCAGTTTTCAGTTTTTGGGTAAAGGGGTATTTTTAGGGTTCAGGGTCAGTTTTCAGTTTTTGGGTAAAGGGGTATTTTTAGGGTTCAGGGTCAGTTTTCAGTTTTTGGGTAAAGGGTTTTTTTAGTGTTCAGGGTCAGTTTTCAGTTTTTGGGTTAAGGGGTATTTTTAGGGTTCAGGGTCAGTTTTCAGTTTTTGGGTTAAGGGGTATTTTTAGGGTTCAGGGTCAGTTTTCAGTTTTTGGGTAAAGGGGTATTTTTAGTGTTCAGGGTCAGTTTTCAGATTGTGGGTAAAGGGGTATTTTTAGGGTTCAGGGTCAGTTTTCAGTTTTTGGGTAAAGGGGTATTTTTAGGGTTCAGGGTCAGTTTTCAGTTTTTGGGTAAAGGTGTATTTTTAGGGTTCAGGGTCAGTTTACAGTTTTTGAGTAATGGGGTATTTTTAGGGTTGAGGGTCAGTTTTCAGTTTTTGGATAAAGGGGTATTTTTTGGTTTCAGGGTCAGTTTTCAGTTTTTGGGTAAAGGGGTATTTTTAGTGTTCAGGTTCAGATTTCAGTTTTTGGGTAAAGGGGTATTTTTAGGGTTCAGGGTAAGTTTCCAGTTTTTGGGTAAAGGGGTATTTTTAGGGTTCAGGGTCAGTTTGGAGTTTTTGGGTACAGGGGTACAGGGTAAAAATTACGTTTATACTTGGTGGAGTTGGAATAGTAATTTGTATGGGTTCAGTGTCCAGCACCTTCCCTGATGTTATACTTGGTGGAGTGGGAATAGTAATTAGTATGGGTTCAGTGTCCAGCACCTTACATGAGTTTACAATTGGTGAAGTGGGAATTGTAATTTGTATGGTTTTAATGTGTAGTATGGTTTTGTGAGTTTATAATTGGTGCTGTGTAAATAATAAAACATTTGTAATACAAATAACTATTATTGGTAGGATACTATAATAAAGTTTTAAAATTAAATATAAAAAATGTGTATTAATGATAATTATTGTTATTGTAGTAGTTAAAAGATAAAACATTTTTACATTTATTAAAATTTAAAATGCATTTTTAAATAGAAAATTTCATATGCAATAATAATCATATAGAATAATAAAGAAGGAAACATACACAGGGTTAAATGGAATAAATGAAAAACAGTTTATTAACATATACTAAATAAATTGTAAGTAGAGATATATTTTTTATTTCTATTGAAAATTGTAAGTAAACAGTTTTTATTATCCAAAAAAATATATGAAGTGCATATATATGTTTTTAACAAATAAATGATATTTAAATATTTATATGTTTATTCACATATATTGTAATTAAATTAATTAAAGAAACAAATTGGTAATATGTACTTTTCATTTAATAACAATTATGTTATTCACATAGACATTTAATATATTGTCATAGATAAATATGTATATTTGTTTTATAACAGTAACATTTTTGTTTTTTACAAAGTTATCATATTTTTTTTTACAAATTAATATTATGAATATTTAACATATTTATAATATTAATTTTAACATAGATAAACACACAAATAAATTTTTTGATACATACATAGGGGTCGATTCCGATCCGGTAAAATGCGCTCCGAATCGTCGTACGGGGCGTTTTTTCCCCGTACGAATCGTACCCGTAGACGTCCCGTACGTACGATGAAGTACGATCCGTACTAGGTGCCGAACTCCGTACGAGTCGTACAGGACTCCGTACGACTCAAATCTCCGTACGAGTCTCACTCGGAACCCGCTGTACGCGACATCACTACGGTTCGCGGTTGGTTTTTACGACCCAGCAAGTACGATTCGTATCGGGTACGCACCGTACGACCCTTTTCCTACGGGAGCTGAAAACAGTCGTAAACGCACAGTTCGCGCCGAAACAGGTACGGAACGCCCCCCCGGGTACGGCACGTACCCCCCATGATCGCAGGGGTACGCGCCGTACCCCTGCGATCATGGGGCGTACGTGCCGTACACCCAGCGTACATGGGGTACGCACCGTACCCCATGTACGGTGGGTGTACGGCACGTACCCCATGTACGCTGGGTGTACGGCACGTACCCCCCATGATCGCAGGGGTACGCGCCGTACCCCTGCGATCATGGGGGGTACGCGCCGTACGGTGTGTAGGTGATCGTGCGCTTTTCCGTACGAATCGACGTGGACCGTACGAATCGCGTCCTGGTCGCCCGATCAGGATCGGAATCGGCCGGTCGTACGGTGTCCGTACGAGTCGTACGGAAACGGCTCCGGATACGAATCGTACGGACCGGGATTTTACCGGATCGGAATCGACCCCATAATGTTTAAACTAATATGAGCTATTTTTATAAACAAATTATATTATATATTCACATTTGTTTCACATATAGATTATTTTCAACATGTATATATAAATAATAACATATTATTTAAAGTAACAGATAACAGTTGAATAATTATTTGAAAGTAATGAATATTTAAGAAATAATTTTCTACAATTTAAATAATTATTTACACTCTAATGTAATACTCAGTCTATTTTTTTAAAGTGTTGAAATAAAGAAATTAATGAGGTTTTTGCTGTATACAGGGACTACTTTTTAACCGCGTAATGTTATTTAGGCTTACTTGGTGCTTCAACAGATCGCGGTTGGATGCTGCTTCGCGTTAGAGAGGGTAAGTTTGTTTTTATTGTATTTTATAAGTTAATGAAGTTAGTGTTAGTGCATGTATGGTGTGTTTAAGTTTATGTACATAGGGTTATTAAGAGAAGATTGTGTTTTCGGTTTTAGGTAGAGTGTACGATATTTAATTTTTACCGCGTTTTAGTTGTAGGTGTGTGACGTGAGCTAATATGTTTAAATGTTACAAAGATAATATGTTTGGTGTATAAATATTTCTTTTTATATATGTATGGGTGTTTTTGTGTGGGTGGTTATGTATTTTTTCAAGGTTATCGTCGCGTTTTACTGTTTTTGAGGAGGTCCTTCTTTTTCGATCAGAGTTGTGTGACGAGTATTATATACTCTTATTTTAGCACACAAATGTTTTGGTTTTCACGTTTTGCAGGAGCGTTTTTTGTAACAAATTTCTATTTTCGGGTTTTCAATGGTATATCGTGTGTATTACATTGGAGAGGAGTCGCTATGGATTTGCTTGTATTTTTGCATTTTTTTTGGGCTTCCATGGATTGAATGGGTTTTTGCTATGGCGTCGTATGGATTGCTTGGAATTGGATTACGTTTGAAGGTGCAACAGTAAGGTAATTTTTTAGTAAACTTTTTATGGGTGGGGAAACTGTTTTAATTTTTGCTTTAGTTACGTTGTATGTAACATTTTGTAAATCCATTATCTAAATACATGTTATATATGTTAATATTATGTATTTGATCATTTGATTGCAAATTGTTACATGTAAAAATTAAGGATTTAAAAAAAAAAAAGCTTAATGTCACGTGTATAGTTATGTTATGTTTTAAAGAATTGTTTTTGGAATCATTGATAGATAGTCTAGTCCTTTGCTAGTTGGATAGAGGGTAACTTGACTTTGGAGTGTGTTATACATTTTTTTCCTTTCTTTGGTGAGTTTAGGTCCGATCAAAGTTACTGATTGCTCCATTTGGAGCTCCTGGTAACTCTGTTCTTTTTGTAAGGATTGTATTAATTTGTGAAGGGTAGGTGTTCCTCGGCCTGTAGTTGCTTGGAAGGCATTGTGCCATCCTTCAACTGCATTGTTGGTTTTTGCTTCCTTATTTAGTGTGCTAAGGTAGACATTCCACCAAGCTATTTGGTATTTGGGTTGTCTTCTATGGCCTGATCTGTGTAGCCTTCCTACCCATGTGTCTTCGAAGTAGTCAAGCATAGGGCTTAGTCTTTCTTCGTTTCTTTTATAGTAGGGGCTGTCTATTAACAAGTTATAGTGTTCAGTTACATCTGTCAGTGGAACATAGGCTAGGGCGATGAGTTTTTTATTTGATAAGCAAAAGTGATATCAGTGGCGTATTGGATACTCAAGGTAGATTGTTGTAGATGTCGCCAGATACATTGGTTAAAATGATAATAGCAACCTTGTATTGCTGTGTGTGGGTATGTTTTAAGGATGGTGTTTATCATAGCTTTTTCAAAGTCAATGATAATTTTTTGTGGAAAATAGTTGTTAGTATGTTGCTTGACTTCAGTTAGTATTTCTTGATAGGTAGCTTGCTGTTTGTTTGGTAGAAGGGCATAAAGGAATGGAATATTAGCATTTTGGAAATGACCATGGATAGTGTATAATTGATAAAAAGGTTTGGGACATACAGAAAAAGTACCATCCATCATCCAAGTTTGGCATTGGGTAAGTTTAGTCATGTTGTTTGCTGTGGCAAACAGTATAATTCTTTTATCTTTACATTTGTTGTCATAGAGTATAAAATCTTTTTTATTGTGAGTTACAGAGAGTTCAGGGGGAATTTGCACTTCTTCAAAAGTTTTTGGTGTGGGAGGAGTAGTGCATGTTGCTCTTTTTTTTCTAGCTATAGTTTTTTTTTAGGGAATCGATAGATGGTAATTGGCTAGAAGCATGTTGGGGAAGTACACTTAAATGGTGTTTTAGAATAGCAGTGTTGGTTGATCAGTACTAGTACTATCTTCTTTAAGGGAATCTAGCATTTGTCTAATCTCTATTTCTGTTACATTGGGTGGGTGATTATGTTCCTTAGTATAAGTATCAGTAGTCTCCTGAGTTATAGCTCTACCATAACATTTGTTGGCATAATATTTCGTACACTTCCAAAAAACTTTCAAATCTTTTTGTTTCTCTTGAGTGTAGACATATCCCATGTAACAAAGAAGCATTTTCCCTTTTTGTGAATAAATGAATTTAGCTCCTTCAGTCATGCTTGTATTGTAGTGCTAGGAGGTAATTAAAAGAGAATGTCATTACATTTGTTCAAAAAATAATGTTGTATTCTAATAATACAGTTTAACACATTTCTGATTTACCTGTAAATCTTTTTATGATTTCAAGTAGTTCTTTTCAGGTGTTGATGTTCTTCAAACTGTTATTTTCTGTGTATATCTTTTTGTACCTGTGGAAGTTGAGAAAATGTGTACAAATATTTTAGAACTATTTATGATATTTTGGTAGAGGTTTTTAGCTAGTTTCTATTTAGTTACCTATCTATTAAATGTCGAAGTTACATTTAAATTATATACTTACTTATTTATATTTAACTTTTGATGTCCAGGTGTTGTCTAGGTCTTCTGTATTTTCTTTTTGTCTGTAGGATAAATAGTAAAAAAAAAACATATATTTTAGGTATTTGGCTTTTAAACATAGGTGTGAGGTTTGAGAGTTACATTTTCGATGGAAAATAATGTAGTAGTACTTACTTTATATAGGTGTAGCTGTCTTTATGTTGAAGTCAATACGTTTTCTTTCAGAAATCCTGCAGAGTTTCGTCTTCCTTTAGTTAGGAGATTTAGGCTGCATTTTTAGTTTGCTGTAATCTTGTTTATATAGTATTAGTCTAATAGTTTCTGAAGTAGGATTGGTTGTTTAAATTGATAGTCTGTTTTAATTCGTGGATTTGAATTTTTTAACCTGTTATACTAATTGCTTTCCTTATATGGGTGACGCCAATTAACGTTTATTTAATGTGTAAGGCCTTATTTTGTATGGTTAATGTTATCTTTATATTTTTAAAGTGGAGGAATATATATAATTTGCAGTAAGAAATGTTTAGTTGTTCGAAACATTGTTTATGTATTATAAAATGTATGTTTGTATTTATTTTGTGTTATAAATGTTAGGAAAATATATAGTATGTTTTATAGCTTTTTAGAAACAATTAGTGAATAAATATGAATAGTATGACTAAATTTTAAGATAATACAGTGATTTATTCAAGGATGTAGTAATTTCGATATTTTAAAAAAACGATAAATGTGCTATCTATATTTTTGTATTCGATATTTTGTCCGTTTTTCATTTAAAGATGTGATAATCGATGTTTTAGAAATCGATAATGTTGTTAGTCGATATTGTAGTAGTCGTTGTTTTTTTTAGTCGATAATGTGGTTTCGATATTTTTGTGTTTTGTTGTTTAAGTATAGGCAATCGATAATTTTGTAGTCGATAATTTTTCGTCGATATTTTGTACAGTCGATATTCGGTCTGTCGAGGTTATGTCAGTGATCCGGTGGATACATCCCAGTCATACCATTCGTGTGTCTACACCTGAAAGCTCTGATGAAGAGAGTGATACAACAGCTGATTCAGATTCAGAAGAGGAACCTGAAGAGAATCCAGATACTGAAGATCGACAGGAAGGTCGACATCTGGAGAATTCTTTTGTGAATGAAAACCTGAATGAAAAAGATTTGAAAATCATAGTTGTAGACTCTGAAAATGATGAAGATCTGCTAGAAAAAGAAGCAGCAGAAGAGTCTGATCAAGCTCAGAAACAAGACCAGGAGAGTATCGAAAAGCAGAAAAGAAGCTCTGAATGCAGGGACAAGAAATCCGAAACTGGGAAGTTGAAGGTAATTGAAGAAGAGGAGGAAGACGAATTGCCAAGTACCAGTTATAGAGATGAGGTTCCTAACGGAGTGAGGCTGCCGAGTAGAGAAGAACCTGAGTCAAGAATTGAAGTTTCTGACAGTAATTCAGATGAGAGTGATGAAGATTCTCAAATAAGAAGATTCAGAAAAAGAGCTTGGATAACAGAATCCAATGTGACTGAGCCAAAGAAGAAATTATCAAGAAAAGGTGACAACTGGCCAAATGGAAATGAAGGACTGAAATTCAGATTGATAAAGAAGTCTAAAGAACAGATCTGTCAAGCTCAGTCCTCTTGTGTCTTCGTAATTGTGCTGAAGATAAATGGGTTCCACCTCCTGACGTCCCCGGTGTCTGGTATATATATATACAGAGCACCAGGATAGTCAAGCGAGGGAGGGAAAGGAAGGGAACAGCGGGGAGGGAGATCTAGAACAACAATAACAAGTGCACTCAATACACATATTACCAAGATGAGAATATGTCATGTGAATTCACTTCCTTTACCTCAAATAACAATTTGGAATTCCCCCTACCTGAAAAGGAAAATGTGGTGCTTTGTACATAAGAAGAGATAAGGAGACTTCAGGAGATATCAGACCACTAAAAGGAGACAACAATCATTAATTGACAGTGGATGCTGCGCAAACATATGTTATAATGTGTACCACTACATACCAACACATTAGGTGCGATATCTTAGGACTGATCCCCTGTAATTCCCCTTATATTCTCTCTTCTATTGGAAAACAAAAAAAAAACAGGTTGCGAAGAAAATAAAATAACAGATAAGCACAGCAAGAACTGTAAATCCTTTAGCGTCTTCTGTACCTTATGTAATATCACAATGAATCAACTGATTTAGCTGTAAAGTCTTTTATCCATCGTGATTTTGTTCTAGGATTTCCTTGGGAGTTCAAGTGAACCGATGGAACACACAATGTCAACAATAGTCCCCTCTCACTGCTCCCAGATTACTCGTGTTGCTCCACACGATAAAAGTTCTGTTCTCGTGTTAAATCCACACACAGATAACCATGACTGTTATTAATCACACAGCCTGAATACATAGTTCCAAAATGCACGCTATCAGCTGGAAGACGTTCATGAGTTCTAGAGTCCGATAGCCACACTGGGTGAAAACCCACAACACAAGAAGAGTTGCGTAACGCGCAACTCCAAACAAAGGCTCGATAATGGGATTCCAAACAATCGGCGGTTTCAGGTTACCAGAGAGGCAAAACACAGCTTCCCCAGCACTTACCCCGATTCAGACGTCCGTAGATGCAACAGCAAGGCAAGAATAATCGGTAATGCCGGGTCCCGCTGTTCCATACTTATTTCCTGATCACGTGACAGCGTATCACGCCACTTACGTCCCGGGCATGATGGGAACTGTCGTTTCATGCCCTGGAACGTAGGAAAATCAATACAAACAAAGTCAGCGTTTCTTACATGACAAGTGAACTGTGACAAGATCAATGAGATAACTAGTCAGGGAGATCCTGAAGAGAAAAGTGAGGCAGGAAAGAAAATAGAAGTTATCTCTAGAAAGACAAAAAGAACGTTAAAGCCTAACCAAAAGTATAAGTCGCCTGAGTGGACTTATATAATGATACCACCTGTAGTTGAGATCAACAGTAGCAGTCAGGAAGAAATTGAAGACAATAGTGACAATGATTGAGGTACTTACTTGTTAGAATTTAGGTTTCAAGTTTTGGGCATAAGGCTGAAGAAATTGTGTTAGGTGATACAAGGTCGAAGAAATTGTGTTAGCTGGAAAATAACTTGTGACGCAAGGTCGAAGAAAAGCTGTTAGAGGGTTGAAGTAAAAATAAAAAATAAAAAAAAAATTGAAAAAGGGGGGTGTTTAAAATTTTTATATTTTATTTAGACAATTTTGAGTTAATTTTAAATTTTTGTTTTCTTTTTCTGTGACAAGGCTAGTGAAAATGCCTTTTGTTTTGATGAATAGTACCTCAAGATGCTCCATTTTTAAGAAATGCTGTAAGATGACTCTGATATGTATGCTCTTATTAATTCTGCTCTGGTGAGTTCTAGCTGTCATCTTTCCTTTTGGGATCGATAAGGAGATGTACAAGGTCAATATGACAAGCAAAGCTTCAGTTAGTCAAGACAAACATAGTGCAACACACAAAGCTAACAAAGTTATTGATCACAGACCAGAGGCTCATCAAGATAGGTCTGTTGGTGATTTTTCTAGCAATACATTTTCAAGACTTCTGGGAGAATATGTTAAGGTCATGGAAGTCAAAGATTGCTATATCTGTGTAAAGTTGCCTGCTTCTGTTTCAGAGGGAGTGACATACAATATGCTTCCTCTTACTTATGGCATAACCTGCAGTGTGATAGCTAGCTTATTTTATCAGACTGGTCGTCTAGAGTATTATTACTCTAATTACGATGAGATTTTTGCAAACTTGAAAATTGAAAAGGCTTTAAATAAACACAAGCAAGCGAAACAGATGAGGGAATTCTTTATAGTGACTAACAAACTCACCTATGAGTATGCTTACAGAAATAATCTAACTTGCAAATTGAGAGCTGAGGAAAAGTCTTTCCTGAACCTTGTCGAGGAGAGACGAGCAATTTATAAAAGGAATGAGATGGTCAAGCAGACCAAATCTAAGTTTTGGCAGAAGGAGGATGAAAAATGTAATGGCAAATCTTTTGACAATGTTGCAATTCACATAGACAAGCCAATTAGTGGCAAGCTTTGTATTAGAAGAGATAATACACTTTTTGACAATTATTTTGTGGGAGCTAGCAATTGTGAGGACACATACCAATTCATGGGGGGTTGGGGATTCAAAGGTGGTAGAGACCCAATTTTTCCTGGAATCTATTTTGTTTGTGGAGACAAAGCATATTATAATCTCCCAGACCATTGGTATGGGACATGTTTTGTTGGTCTTGTTTTCCCTAAAATATTTCATGTTGATAGAAATGCAGAAGTCTCATTTGAAATCAGTAATCATGTAAATAGGTACAAAAGAGAAAGTTTCTCAGAAATTTTGGGAGACATTTTTGAGGCAGTGATACCTTTAGTGGGTATAACCTTGAATACAGGAAGAATCAGAAAATTGTCTACAATAGTTGACAGATTGTCAACTGACACAGCTGGTGGTTTTCAATTAGTGGATACCGAGGTCATTGCAATCAGATCGATGGTAATGCAAAACCGTCTTGCCTTGGACATACTCCTAGCAAAAGAGGGAGGAGTCTGTGGCATTTTACATGTCCAACACTGCTGTACATATATCCCTGATGAGAGTAGAAATATTGAAATGTACATTAAGAACATTACAGAGATGCATTCAGAAATAGTTCCCCTAGAAGAGGATGATTTTTCAGAACGATTCTTCAAAAGATTTCAGGCTATCAAAACCTGGTTTCAAGAGATTGGTGGTTCAGTTCTTGGCAAGATTCTAACACCTTTATTTGTAATAATTTTTGTGATAATTTTGTTGAAGATCAGTTGCATGTTACACAAGAGAAAAAAGTATCTGGGGGAAAAGAAGAGGATTTACAAAATCAAAAAGGAACAAGAAAGAGAAATAGAGCTAGAGGAGTTTCGTAGAGCTCAATATGATAGTTGCAGACAGACAGCTGAGACAAGTCTTTAGAAATACTAACACAGTGAAATCGAATCATGTTCATCTTAGATAAAAATTTGTTAAATTTTTGGGTGTGGTTTGGTGATTTGGAAATCACCAGATGAGGGAGTTGATGGAGCAAGATTCAGAAATGTATTCATTTCAGCTCGTGAAGTTACACTTCCATAATTAATTTAATATTGTTAATAATGTGTGCAGTGAGAAAACTAACCAACCTAGAATAAAAGTCACATTTTCATAAACACGCGGGAAACTAATATGTGTGCTCATAAACGTGCATTATGATGTATTTGCATGTGGATGAAAATAATGAATTAATTCTGTCTATTGTCATGTCAAAACTAAATGCGGCTATTTATTAATGGCATGTGCTTATTTCTGTGTGCTCATGTTTTGTTTTTCTGTCTTACATGTTGCACGAATTTGTTTGTCGCTTTGTTCTGCTTCTGCTAGGTAACATAGATTAATGGGTTAATGATTAGCAAAGGTGGGTGGGTAACAGAACGAACTTTATTTCTTGCATTAATTATTCTTTTGTGTTTGTTTATACACTAGTTAACGAGAAAGTGGTTTGAGGCCTAGTACATTTCCTAAATGTGCAGTTGGTAAACGTTCTGCTCAGAGAAAGCAAGAGTCCAGTGTGGAAAATTCTCTGCCAAGTTTTTTTACATGGAGAAAAGTAAACGTGACGAACTGACTGTTCTTTAGTCAGCGTGGCCAAGGCCAGGAACCGGCAGAGAAGAGTGACAAGCTAAGGAAGTCGTGAACATTTTATATAATTGTTGCAAACTGGAGGGAGCTTCATGACTCGAAAGCAAAGGACAATGGACTCTAAGAAAGAGACGGAACTGGGGTTCTGAAGAATGCGATGACATTATGGCCTGTCACTTGACAGCCAATTGGAACTCAGATCGAGCAAAAAGTATATAATTTTTCTTAGATTAGTTAGTTAGAAAGGTATAAAACTCTTCCCCTGGTAGGGAGAGTGTCTGCTGCTTGCTGTTCCTCAGATGGGCGTATCGTGCTGTTGAACTCTTCTTGGAGCACGTAAGAGATCCTTTTAGGGCCTAAAAGACTTTTTCCCTTATTCTTTAATGGAGCAAGTGTAGTTAGGGACTTAGGGTTTAGAAGATGCCAAACTGTTATTTCCATTTTGAATTATGCTTTTGATTTATGCTTGAAACTGTCATTACCCTTTTGCTAAAATCCTTAAAAATGATGCTTGAATAAAAAGATTCTAATGCACTTTCTCTAAATAAATAGTTAATAAATAATTTCTTTGAAAAACAAGCTGGTCTTGTTATTTCATGGGTTTAGGTTACCATTAGTAGATCACATTGCCTCAATGGCTTAATTAATCATAGGGTTTGTTTTAGTATAATGAATTCGTTTTACTGCAGTTGTATATAAATGTATATATTTTGTGAATAGGTTAATTAGGTCACATGATTCAGTTGCTCAAAATATGTCATGTTAGTTTATGGGCCTTGTGAGTGATTTATGTCAGTCAGTCAATTCCTTCATTTTCGATAAATTAATATCATATAAAGACAAGAAAACACAGTCATAGAAAATATACAATCAATTACAATAGATATAAAATGGATTACAAATTTTCTAAAAATAGAACAACGTTTTTCCTAAAATTCATTCCGTATAACATAAAAATGTACATTTTAAATTTGTATCACATTTTTTGTTTAAAAATATTCCTAAAAACCACATTTATGTATGAGTATCATGGTGTCGGCCTGCCCTTAATGGTATTTTTTCTAAACATGGGGTCTACTATTCACAAATGTTTAAGAGCGGTGGAGATGTGGCATTCTTTTTCCTGATTCGGTTGGCCGCAATTAAAAAACTAGCAACATGAAACATTATTTTAGGTGTGCTAAGTTGTTTTAAATACACGAGTGCCGGCCTGACTTGTACAAATCCTGCTTCTCTGAGAATTGGTAATAAATATTTCCTCCTACACTCGTTAAAATAATCACAGAACATAAAAAAATGTAAGGTGTTTTGAGCGGAGAAATCGTCACATGAGCAAGGATCTGCCTGTTCTGGGCTACACCATTTGTGATAAACACCCAGAGTAAAGTGAATTAGATTTAACCGAAATCTGGTCAAGAGGAACCGATGGTAGGGATTGTTTACTATGACCAAGTATGGTTCCGGTCCTATGCAGGTGACCAAAGCATAGTTTTCCCTTACCCTGGGTTTTCCCATCTCTCTTTCCTCTCGCTCTAGGGAAAAAAGGTCCAAAAGGGCTTTTTTTGTTAAGGCAATATCTTTATTGGTTATTGTTTCCAGAGAAGTAAATAAACCAATACGCCCTATTCTCTGGAACCCAGCTCTTATGTACGCCAGCCAGAAAATTTTATATACTTTGTCCAATCTCTGGCAATCACTAATTATTGAATGGTTTAAGGCATGGGTACTCACAAACTTTCTCTCGGGGGCCAAATTTACAGTGTGGTTTGTGGCCGAGGGCTGCACTGGTGGGGGCGGGGTCAGAGGGGGAGGGGCGGGGTTAAAGCAAAACGAAAACTTGTGACCATGAGGTTGCACACAGGTCCCTGCAGCAGATGCCTTCATCCACTGAGCTACCAGACCCAGCATACATACATATCTCTCCCTCCTGCCCTCTCTCTCCCTCCTGCCCTCTCTCTCCCTCCTGCCCTCCCTCTCCCTCCTCCCACTCCCTCCTGCCCTCCCTCTCCCTCTCCCTCCTGCCCTCTCTCTCCCTCTCCATCTCTCTCTCCCTCCTGCCCTCTCTCTCCCTCCTGCCCTCTTTTGATCTCTCTCCCTCCTGCCCTCCCTCTCCCTCCTGCCCTCTCTCTCGATCTCTCTCTCCCTCCTGCCCTCCCTTTCCTCCTGCCCTCTCTCTCGATCTCTCTCCCTCCTGCCCTATCTCTCCCTCTCCATCTCTCTCTCCCTCCTGCCCTCCCTCTCCATCTCTCTCTCCCTCCTGCCCTCTCTCTCCCTCTCCATCTCTCTCTCCCTCCTGCCCTCCCTTACCCTCCTGCCCTCCCTCTCCCTCCTGCCCTCTCTCTCCCTCCTGCCCTCTCTCACGCTCCTGCCCTCCCTCTCCATCTCTCTCTCCCTCCTGCCCTCCCTCTCCCTCCTGCCCTACCTCCCCCTCCTGCCCTCCATTCCCCTCCTGCCCTCTCTCTCCCTCCTGCCCTCTCTCTCCCTCCTGCCCTCTTTTGATCTCTCTCCCTCCTGCCCTCTCTCTCCCTCTCCATCTCTCTCTCCCTCCTGCCCTCCCTCTCCCTCCTGCCCTCCCTCTCCATCCTGCCCTCTCTCTCCCTCCTGCCCTCCCACTCCATCTCTCTCTCCCTCCTGCCCTCCCTCTCCCTCCTGCCCTCTCTTTGCCTCACCATCTCTCTCTCCCTCCTGCCCTCCCTCTCGATCTCTCTCTCTCCCTCCTGCCCTCCCTCTCGATCTCTCTAACTTAGAGAATGGATCTGATTTTCTGATAATCAGACCAACTTGTAAAGTATATTATAATTATAGGACCAAGAGTAAAACCAACAAGACCTATTAGCTATGCCAATGCTTGCTTTAATTTGCTGACCCTCTGTACATGCATGTGTACATGTACCCCATGCAAGCAGTGACTGTTCCCTGGGACTTAAACATACATCTTTTACTCCTCGCCTAGCCCCTCATTCATTCTACAGCGCCCTGAAGCCCGGACGGCAGGAGGCTGTGCGCTAGAAAATATATATATAAATAAACATGCCCCAACACAGAGGGGTGCAGACACACATGGATTTATTCTTCGCTTTGCAACCCTTGAACCCAGAGCAGTTACCCAGATATCAGCCCAGAGCAAGGTACCGCCGCGAAGCATCAAACTTCCAGCGCCTTCTTTGGGAATGTTTGCAGAGGGAGTCACAGACCCGTGCCATTAGCCACAGTGTATTCTGCACATATGTCTATGCACCACTAAAAAGTGAAAGTTGTAGACTCGTGTAAGTCAGTGAATAAGTGTGAGTGCCTAATCACACGTGCAGTTTAAGGGCTCTTTAACATCCTCGAAATCTTCCATTGTTTAAGTGGGTCCCTCCCTCAGCACACTTAAGTTACAGGAGGTGCAGTCTTAACTCGGAAGAAGCCCCGATGTTATCATTCCCCGGGGGTGGGGGGTCAGAGGAGTCTTTCTATGTGGTAACAAATGGCCAGGATGGGGGCAAGCTCACAGCGCACGTCACTACCCCAAGGTACCAGCTGATGTTTATTGCACACAGCTCCGTGACAATTGAGACAAAGAGGACAGAGCCTGAAGGAGGGTGTGCTCGGGCACAATAATAACCCTGGGAGCCAATGGCGAGGAGGCGGGGTGCACGCGGCGCGACAATGGCAGACTCTGCATTTGAATAGTTCTTAATGGCCTCTCTTCAGGAGTCAGGACTGGCATTCTGTCGCCTCGGGTGCAGACTAGGCAGAACTCGCGGCTTTCTCCTGCTAGCTGTCTCTCCTGGACGTAGAAATCAAGGCGCACTTTGAATTTTCGATGACGTGGCAAGTCTCTCTGGTGTGGGCGTCTCTGCCCACGCAACACCCAGTGCAGAACGGATTGATGCAAAGTGAGACACAATCACAGCCAGCAGTACACTAAGGGGGAGGGCGGATCTGTGCAAGAATGAGTGTGTCCTCTGTGTCAACACTACGCTTTCACACATCTCAGCAGTAATGCGCTTCTAGGGGTCGCCCGGCCCCACAGAGCAGAGGCTTTGTCGTAGTTCACCTCTTCGCGCCCCTGCATCTCCCCTCTGCTCTGTGGGGGCCGGGGGAGAAGTGATTGTCAGAGTGGAGATGCAGGGGGCGATAAGAGGTGAAATACAACAAAGCCTCTGCTCTGTGGGGGCCGGCGGAGCAGTGATTATCAGTCTCTGAGTCCTCTCAGTCAAGCGCTGCTGCGGCGGTGTTTTCTAAAACGAATACATAATTTTTTTAAGCCCAGGTACGGTTGTCGGCAAGGTCCGCGGGCCGCCAAGGAAGGCTTGCCGGGCCGCTGGCGGCCCGCGGGCCGTACTATGAGTACCCCTGGTTTAAGGTGATCTCACCATTCAACCATATTCTTAACCAATAAATCAAAGGTGCGATTTTGATCCGATCAGATATATACCCAAGTCCCAACTCTGTGTGAGTTGAGAAAGTAGGGGTTGAGTGAGGAACTGAGAGTACACTTCTTAAGAACTTGTTCTCTACTAGTTGTAGTTTCTCTTCGCTTGTGATTTATGATTAATGGTGAGTATTGTGGAGTTGGGTAGTGTTGCTTATGGCATATTTTCTATAGGGCCGCTGGATCACGTGCAGCTTTGTACGGGAGGGTGCAAGATTGTGCGCCTGTGTATGGCTTCAAGTAGACACGTACATTTAGGTGAGTGTTTATGCTGCTGTGAGTGCAGCAGAGAAGCAAAGCCTATTTGGCTAAAAGTGCTTTAGCCCACCCTCCCCACCGGCGTGTGTCCCAGCCCGAGCTGCTGCCACTCCCAGGACAGGCTCAACATTTCGGCTAATGCGTTCAGGGGGGCTGTGTCGGAGCAAAGTGGCACGGAAAGCTAGGTGCACTTATTGTGTTTTTCTTTTTTTTAAACGCATAGTTTTTAAAGTTACAACACAGCTCTCCGGTCTCCCCCTGGAGGAGAGGGGGAGTGGGCATCGGCCCTCCGGCCTTGTGTTCGCTGGCACCCCTTGCTTTTTTGCAGCCCCCGTTCTGTTTCCGCACCATCCCGGAACCTACCGCTTGTAAATGGATTTAATGCGCTGTCATTAAATAAACATATGATCACCACACTAGAGGCTGGGTTGTTGCAATGACCAGTGGAACAGAGAGGCATGGGGGTGTATCTACATTCAGCATCTATGTAAAACATGTTTCCTTAGCTGATATTTTACAAAATAAGCCCGATGTATGGAGTAATTTCTTTTATAACGGGGAAGGGCGGGCGTGGCACAGAGTGACAGGCAGCGAGTCGCCCCTCTTTAGGGGCGATGGGTCCGTCTGGCGGGAAACGCTGCTTGGAATGGGTTGGTATTGGAGCCGGGACGGGGGGGTGGGGGGTGAATCCGGAAAGCACCAGTCGAAGCACGACCCCTGTGCAGGCCCCAGATAGGTGTATCTGGAACCCTGTGTACCTCATTAGAACCATGTGACCTTCTGCCTATCCCTCTCCTCTCCCTGATGGGGACCCTCCCTTCCTTCTGGAAGTCCTTGTCTTCCCTGAGCCCCTTCACCCTCACGCCCCTTTTTGCTCCATGACCTCATGCTTTCCCTCTGCTTTTTCCTCATCTCTCCTCAGAGCCCATCAGCTAGTCCCCCCTACCCCCCCCATCTCCTCACCTTTTGATGCCCCTTTGTTACTTCAAGACCCCGGCACTCGCTTGCATTGCGGCCCCCAGGGGAAGTGAAGGTCGCAGACCAGTCTTCCCCCGGGGTATTCGCGCAATAGTGGAAGGATAAGGTGGGGGGCGGGGCTAGAGGGGTTAAAGGAAGGGGTGGGATTGGGAGGCCATATAAGGTGTCAGGAAAGGAAGATCCGGCCTCTTCAAGACACCTGAGCACCAACAGGAGGCTTCAGAAAGTTTGTCCACCCACCCACCCACCCTACAGGTTTTCAGCGAAGGACATGGGGTGGTTTTTAGGTCTGGGGTGCCAGTTTAGGGCAGGTTGCGGAGCAGAGGCGTTACAGTATGTTGGAGGGGTGGGGAGTCACATACGGGCGGATCCACCCCTCGGGTGGGGGGAGAACGGTACACAGGTGACTGATAGCGGGGCATTGGTAGGCAATGAGCAATGAAGGCAAAGTCAACAGAGGATGCTTGGAGGGCAAGTGAAGGTGAGAATGGGGAAAGGAAGGAGGTTATCGAGTGAATAAATAAGAGTCAAACAGGTGAGATGGTTTAGAGAAGGCAGAATGGAGAATTCGTGGGGTATGGGATGGGAACGTACATTTCTTGCATTGATGTGCTGTTAATAAGTCTAAATGATTGCAACCTTGTCCTAATAAAATGGCCTTTTACGCTTCAAGTAACAGCGTGGAGTGTAGTTATTGCGCGATACTCTCACCCCCACCCCACCCCCCGCCCCCCTCCCTCTGGAAGATGGACGATTAGCTGTTGTTTCTTTCATCAAGTTTTCAGTCCTTGTTTGAGGCACTCCGCCCGGTCCCTCCCTTTGTGCCAGTGCCAGCTGCCGTGATTCGTATTTGGCAGACTACACAAAAGCTTTCACCGTGCGCCTGCCCCGCATCCCGCTTCTTGTTTCCCACTTTTTGCAACGGAACCCTCTTTAAAACTCACAAATAGTCGAGTCATATTCACTCTCCCTGCTCAGGAATTTTGTATTTACTATCGATACCTCTGTAGCGCCTAAACCCTCAGGCGCCCAAACACTGACTCAGCGTCTTCTAGTATTGTGAAGGATGTGGCATAATGGGCAGAGCTGCCGACTATGGTACTATGAAACCAGGCTCGAGTCTTGATGGGGGCTCCACATCCTGGGATTCTAGGCTAATAACTTAATCTCCGCATTCGCTACATAAAAAAACCAGCAAAATAGGAGCTTCGGGTGTTTCTGGCCCATCCAGGTGATCAGTATCATAGTCGCTCTGCATTATTGCTCATTAAAGATGCCTTTTTGGGTTTCTGTGGAACTGTGAGAGATTTGGTTCAATCCAGTGAAGGAGGCCAGAGGTCCACATTTTGTGCCAGTTTACGATACTTTCCAATCCCCTTTGATTGGATGGTATAGTCTGCTGGGTCTGAGTCCTCAGTTTGCGCTGTCAGTACTCACCCCCCTTTTTACAGTTGGTTTGACCAGAGCTGGACCTGATGTCGAAGCTCGTAGGGTGGAGTGTAGGTGCGGGATAGGCGTCACCATTCAGTCATAGATTTTGTTGCTGAAGGCCATGGCCAACGCAGGGAGGTTTGACAAGGTAGAGATTCCAAAGAGCGCCCTAGGGTGCAACATTTCACCTCCACCTCAGGGTGAGCTCAGCGAGGCTGAAACAAGTGCCACATGCTTAGGTGGTTGGTGGATGGCTGCCATGCCTTGTGAGTGGGGATGATATAAGATTAGATGTTAAAACATACTAGAAATGCCATATATTTTTCATTATTAGCATGAATTTGCTGTTTATGTAACAGTGTGCTTCTTGTTGAAGTTGGGTGTTTTAAGATGTTTTCTGTGGACCGGTGATGTCTGGCCTCATGATAAGTTGGGTCCGGGTTGCTAGAAGGAGGCACTGCCAGCACTGCGGTCAATGTGGATCTGACAATGGTTACCTTTCTCATGTGGTGGCACAGATGAGCTGAAAATAGTGAAATGTGAGAGCCGCCCGCCTAGAGGGGCCCCCCTCCCCTCCCGTAGGCAATAGTCTGCTATGTTACTTTTTATCTCCAGTCATCCTGTCTGTGGCTCTGTCCATTTCCTTGGACATCTGTCTTTTTATTGCTCTGCCCTGCCCCCTTCTTTTTCACCTATTGGTTGATCTGATCACTGGAGGTTTACTAATGCCCCCCAATCATATGCCATTCACACTGTCCCATTTCCTCAAAGTGATCTGAGAAATATAAGAATGACATCTTATTTGAATGCATTGAATATGCTAATATTATGAGGATATTCATTTTATTTTACAATTTAATTTAGAACCAAGCTGAAACTATAGAATTTTTGCAAAATGTGATTGTCAGATATTCCTTTTTATGATGGGCACATGCTGATGAACTTTGCGGGGGTCAACAGGGGGTAAAAGACATTGTCATTTACAACGCCATTACTTGATTAATGCTTCACGAAGGAAAAAATAATAATTACATTTTCAATGCCAATAGCTCAAAACAATGTCATTGCGAGACCTATTTAATTGTAAATGCCCTTTTCTATGTGTGCAGCAGAATCCAGCACACATAGAAAGAGGAAAAACAAGGAGAAATGGAAATATGTCTCCTTGTTGCGCCTCCCTACGCATGTCCAGATTTACAATTTCTTTAAATCTGGAAATGCGGAAGAATCCATAGGTATCCGAATCCTACATCGTAATCGGTTGGTCAGAAATGCGGACCGTAGAGCTGTACGATTCGGCTCCGACCAACTCAGAGTCTCCGAATGCCGGTCTTAACCGATTCGGAATGGCCAAACGGTTACCTTCCATCGTAAACGATCGCTCAGAAATGTTTCTGAGTCGGTCGGAAACATGGGTTCTCACACAGGTTAGGAAAATCCGAATGCTGTTCAGAGCCTTTCCGACCGACAACGTATAATGAGGCCTTTATTCTTCCATTAGTTAAGGAAACATCACTGAAGATGAAAGATATTATAATGGTTTACATATATTAAAAAAACAACTTTGCGCATTCTACCTGGCCTGTTTTTAAAAAAAAGCCATATATACCCTCTCTGCGGACACACTGGTTACATGTATTATTCAGTAGATACCCGTGTGATCCCTGTAATATATTAAATAAAAACAGACTTGTGGAGATGTCTAGCCTGCAGAGCTGTAATGTTGAAAAATGTCAGCCTTATATACTTAATATCCAACTCTGATGGTTCTAATTTTGCAAAACCAGCCTACGAGATATACTCCTAATAACAAATAAACTGAACATGCATTGTGTCTGATTGCATTTTCCCACAGAATTTCATTATTAAGCCATTGTTTATGTGTGTTAAAAAAAATGAGGAGAAATGGAAACATTACTCCACGATGCAACTCCCTATGTCTCCCCTGGGGAGGCATAGCATTATGACACATTTCCAGGTTTAAAATTTCTCGTAAATCTGGAAATGCGGCAAAATCCATGGGTGTTGCGTGGGAACACCCACAGCAACACCCATGGCTCTCCCCTTTCACGCAAAGTGATACGTGATAAGGGGCAGTATTTACAAAGTAACTAAAAGCCACGCAAGGTGGCTTTACGTGGCCTTGGAATATGAAGCAGCAAACAGCACTGCCTGGGCGTCACAGAAAGTGACGCACAAGTGGCACAAGGGACTTGTAAATATGGCCCAAAGTTTCCATGTCCTGTCATCATGAAACAGAAGCAAACTTAAAGGGGTTTCAACGTTATTTTGTTGCCTAATCCCTAACTAGAACAAAAGGCTAAATTTGTGCTTCAAGATAAGGCCTGTGCAATGCTTTTTGAGTACACCACACAAAAGTCACATAATAAACAACCATTTATAAATGCAATACTCCTCCTTGATGCAATTGGACTCTACCGGGGTGTAAGAAGCTGGGTTTCTGCTGCAGTAACCCCCCCACACACTTTTTGACCAGAACTACTGATGTACTTTGACTTGATGTGTCCTGGGTCCCTGCCAGTCAGGTTCCCAGGGCTTGTGTTCTTTCCCCAAAACTGTACCAAACCCAAATGGAATCTCTGGCCACAGGTCAGCCCCTGGTAAATGGTACCCTAGGTACCCAGGGCACTGTGACCAGGGAAGGCCTCTAAGGGCTGCAGCACTTATTGTGCCATCCTTAGAGGCCCTATGCCTTTACGCTCAGACACTGCCTTTGCAGGCTGCGTGTTTTGGTGCAGAACAAAGTGAAGAGTCGACATGGCACACAGTGGGTGTGCCATGCCTACAACCCACTACCCTGGCATAGATCAGTCAGCCCTCTAGCTGGGTGCACTATGCCAGTGGTGAAGGTAGAGGTGCATGAGCCCTGTACCCCTACAGTGTCTAAGTCCATTCTTAGACATTGTAAGTGCAGTGCTGCCATTAAGAGTGTATGGTGCTGGAAGTTTGTCATTATGAACTCCACAGCACCATAATGGCTTTACTGAAAACTGGGAAGTTTGGTATCAAATTTCTCAGCATATTAAACTCACACTGATGCCAGTGTTGGATTTAATGAAAAGTGCACTCAGAGGGCATTTTAGAGATGCCCCCTGAAAAACGACCAGACTCTGGTGGGTTCCCTGACTGGTACACACCAGCCTGCCACCACAAGACATGTTTCTGGACTCCTGGGGTGGGAACCTTTGCTCCCTGAGCCCAGAAACAAAGCCTTTCCTGGGCTGAGGTATTCACACCTGCCCCACGCCAGGAAGAGTCATCTGTGGCATGGGAAATTCAAAGGCCTTCCAGCCTTTGAAATGCGACCCCCAGCCTCTCCTGCTATCAGGAGCAGGCCCCTCCTTTTCGTCAGGAAGACAGGTGGGACAAATTTGCCAGCCCAGAAGGTCTGCCCACCTCTGCCAACCCCACCCCTCTGGTGGGGGAGGCACGGTTAAGCCCACTCTTCAGTGCACGCCATCGTGCAGATGGCTGGCACTCCCCAATCAGGATTAGGGATTGTGCTCACTCCCCCACGTGGGGTGAGCACACCAAGATTGTAGTCACCCTAAGGTCAGTAGACCATTGGCTACTGACCCCGAGACCCCTAAACACCCCCTAAATACAGTATTTAGGTGGCAGCCCTGAACCAAGAAGGCAGAATCCCGCAACCTAAGAAGAAAAAGGACTAAAGAAGATGCCCAGCAGAGGAGACCGACTTGGCCCCAGCCCTACTAGTCTGTCTGCAGTTTCCAGAGATCCTGCGCCAAAAGTCACCTTGTCCTGCAGGCAGCGACCTCCAGAACCCTGGGAGGACTGACTCCCTTCAACAAAGACCGGATCTCCTATGAACAGCAGCTCTGTTCAAAAGAAACTCTGAAAATAGACTCAGACTGCTGAGGACAAAGAAACCCACTTGCTCTTGATTAGTATACATCGGCTGCTCGTGCTATAATTAAGACACTATCTCTTCTTACCCTCCCACCCACACCTTCTCCATGCTGCTTTTCCCCATCCCACCCACCCCTTCTATGTGATGCTTCTTCCCTCTCCCATCCATCGCTTCTCTGTGTTGCTTCTTCTCCCTCCCACCAGATCTCTGTGTTGCTTCTTCCTCTTCCCAACCACCCCATCTCCTTGTTGCTTCTTCCCCTTCCCATCCACCCCATCTCTATGTGCTTCTTCCCCTCCCAACCACCCCTTCTCTATGTTGCTGCTACACCCCCCCACCTCTCTCCATCATCGTCACTTGTTGGTGCCCCCATCCCATTCTCCCGTCCTTGTTTGCCCATTCTGCCTGAAAAAAGCGCTATGATGCAGCACCAATAATGGCCACATCATAGCGCTTTTATGTCTAACTTTGCTTCTAGCTATGCTACACAGCCACGCTACTGAGCTACATGGCTTAATCAGGGCTGGACTGGAAACAGCAACCAGCCCTGGCAGATTGCTGCTCGACTGGCCCTTGGAGCAGGGGGATGGGTGGCAGCAAAAAGCACCACTCTCGCTTTTGTTACAGGGGGTCGACATTGCAGCACTGTAACAAAACCGGCCCACACCCCTCGGGTTCACTACGGCTAGTCTGGCCCTGGGCTTAATGACATTGGCAAAGCCATAAGCTCTAGTATAGGCGACACCTATTGGCTTTGAGAATGTTTGCCAGGAACACCAGCGTACCTGTTGAGACCTTATGCCTTGAGCTGTACACTTTTTTCAATGTGTCACAGGAATGTGGAACAAATTCTCTTTTCAAGCTTCAGCAAATCTGTCAGCTGTACTTCTGGGCTCTGAGGTAAGAAGATACGTGTATATAACAAAGGAATTATGATAGCTCCAGCCGTATCACAAGATTAAAAGATGCATGCAACAAATCCTACAAAATAAACTGCTCATCTTCGGCTGCAGCTGAGATTATAGACTGTCCACCAACCACCGTATGATTGAATGTAACAAATGGGAAAAATGTACTGCTCTGATTTACCATGCTATTTTAATTCCCAGTTTCTTTTCTTCCATCTCTCATTGTCTTTTTCTGTCGTTGTCTTACCTTTGTCCACTAGATTCCCTCCTATTCCCTTTTTCCATTTCATCTCCCAGTTTCATTCAATTTTCTTCCTTTCGTTTTTTAACTTTCTTTGAACTTTTTACTATTTCTTTTCACGTTTGTTTTCTGTCTGTTCTTGCTTCTTTTCCATCTTTATCTTGTTTTATGCATCGTACATAGCTTCCTTTCTCTTGTAAATCTTCCACACATTGTTTGTCTTTTAATAGGTGACCTATTCATAGGACACCCCCGCGCCGCACGGCCACCAGCTGTCGCGTGTGCCCCCGCCTGCCGCTGCTCTCAGCCTCGCTGAGCCTTCCCGCTTTCGGGCCACGCCCCCCGCCGCCGCTCGTTGTTTCCGCATCTCTGCCTGGTGCTGCCTCGTTTTACATTGTACTGTATATTTGTTGCTGCTCCGTTTTTACATTGTACTGCTTCGTTTACATTGTACTGTATCTTTGTATTTTAATTTCTTTGTCTCCCCCCTGCGCCCACCCGCCCCGCTCCCCGCCTCCCGCTTCCCGCCGCCGGGAGTGTGGACACACCCACTTCCTCCCCGCTCCCGCCTCCCAGCTGCTCCACCCTCCCTGCACTTCGCCATAAATGGCGACCGTGCGCACGCGCAGCGGGCGCGCCGATTGTGCGCCGAAGGCGCGCCAAAGGTAAGCCCGTCTGCGCCCGTCCGCGCCTGGACTGCGCCCAGTGCCAGGAGCCCTGGCCCTCGCAGTCACCAGCCCACCCGCCGGACTTACGATGCCACCGAACTCTACACACTCAACGCCGGCCGAACCCCGGGTTGCTACGAGGCCACCCCGAGACGCACCCACGGACCCTTCTGCTGCAAATCCTGCAAGTTCACCTGCAGCCGGACCTGCACTACTCCAGCACTGCCCAAGACCACCACGACGAGCAACAGCACCAGCCACCTGAAGTGCATCCTGCTCAACACCCGCTCCGTCCACAGACACGCCGTCGAGCTCTGGAACCTGCTCGACACCACAGCCCCAGACGTCGCCTTCATCACCGAAACCTGGATGAACGCCTCCTCAGCGCCCGACATCGCCATCGCCATCCCTGATGGCTACAAGATCACCCGGAGGGACCGCATCAACCAGATTGGAGGAGGCAACGCCATCATCCACAGGAACACCATCCGCATCACGACCAACACCGACGACACCCTCGCACCCGCCGAGCACCTGCACTTCCAGATCCACATCAACCCCAAGACCACCCTCAGAGGCACCCTCATCTACAGACCCCCGGGACCACGCACACAATTCAGCGAGGACATCGGCGACTTCATCAGCCCGCACGCCCTCCCCTCCGCTGACTACATCCTCCTCGGGGACCTCAACTTCCACCTGGAGAACAACAATGACCGCAACACCACCACCCTGCTGGACAACCTCGCTAACCTCGGACTCAAGCAGCTGGTGACCACCCCCACCCACTACGCCGGACACACACTCGACCCCGTCTTCTCATCCAGCAAGGACATCGCCTTCAGCCACGCCACCGGACTCCACTGGACGGACCACAGCTGCGTCCACTTCAGCTTCAGAAGGACCACGATCCACCACCACCAGCAACAGGTTGCACGCAGAAGCTGGAACAAGATTACAGCCGACCAGCTCGCGACTTCCCTGAGCAAGAACCCACCCACCAGCGCAACGAACCCCAGCCAAGCGGCCACCAACCGCACGAACTGGATCAGCGACTGCGCAGACGACCTCGCCCCTCTGAGGACCCCGCCTAGCAAACCCGGCAGCAAGAAAGCCCCATGGTTCACCGACGAACTCAAGAGCTCCAAGAAGAACTGCAGAGCCCTCGAGAAAGCCTGGCGCAGAGACCCAACACCAGACAACATGACTGCCCTCAAGCTCGCCACCCGAAAACACCACCAACTGATCCACGCCACCAAGAAGACTGCATTCAAGGAACGACTGGACAACAACGCACACAACAGCAAGGAACTCTTCAACATCGTTAAAGAGCTCTCCAACCCCAACGCCGGAAACAACGACATCACCCCTTCGCAAGACCTCTGCAACTCCCTCGCCTCCTACTTCCACAACAAGATCGCGGACATACACAACAGCTTCAGCACTCATCCGACGCACGCCACGACTGAACCACCGCCCCCCACCACCACCCTCCGCGACTGGACCCCGATCAGCACCGAAGACACCATCCACACGATGAACTCCATCCACTCCGGATCTCCGACGGACCCCTGCCCCCACCACATCTTCAACAAGGCCGACGCTGTCATCGCACCCCACCTGCGGGACATCATCAACACCTCCTTCGACACCGCTACCTTCCCGGAGAGCTGGAAGCACGCCAAACTCAGCGCTCTACTAAAGAAGCCATCAGCCGACCCCACCGAACTCAAAAACTTCCGCCCCATCTCGCTGCTCCCGTTTCCTGCAAAAGTCATAGAGAAGACCGTCAACAAGCAGCTGGCCGCCTTCCTCGAGACGAACGGATCCCTCGACCTCTCGCAGTCTGGCTTCCGGGCCAACCACAGTACCGAGACCGCCCTGATCGCAGCAACTGACGACATCCGAGCCCTGCTCGACAACGGAGAAACAGCGGCCCTCATCCTCCTAGACCTCTCCGCGGCCTTCGACACTGTCTGCCACCGTACCCTTGTGCAACGCCTCAGCAACGTCGGAATCCAGGAGAAGGCACTGGAGTGGATCATCTCCTTCCTCGCCGGAAGGACACAGAGAGTCCGCCTCCCCCCGTTCAGATCAGAAGCCACCAAAGTCATCTGCGGCGTTCCTCAAGGCTCCTCGCTCAGCCCAACCCTCTTCAATGTCTACATGAGCCCCCTCGCAGTCATCACACGCCAGAACAACCTCAACATCATCTCCTACGCCGACGACACCCAGCTGATCCTCTCCCTCACCAACGACCCCGCCACCGCCAGAGCCAACCTACACGAAGGGATGAAAGAGGTAGCCGAATGGATGAAGGACAGCCGCCTGAAACTGAACTCGGACAAGACGGAAGTCCTCATCCTGGGATCCTCACCCTCCGCCTGGGACGACTCCTGGTGGCCCCCCCGCACTGGGCACCACTCCCAAGCCAACGGACCACGCACGCAACCTGGGCTTCATCCTGGACTCCTCCCTCTCCATGAACAGACAAGTCAACGCCGTCTCCTCGTCGTGCTTCAACATCCTGCGCATGCTACGTAAGATCTTCCGGTGGATCCCCACCGAGACCAGGAAGACGGTCACCCAGGCCCTCGTCACCAGCCGTCTGAA
This sequence comes from Lissotriton helveticus, assembly GCF_964261635.1. Classification (NCBI taxonomy): domain Eukaryota; kingdom Metazoa; phylum Chordata; class Amphibia; order Caudata; family Salamandridae; genus Lissotriton; species Lissotriton helveticus. The sequence goes on from NC_136065.1 coordinate 1,877,366,531, forward strand.
CTACGGCAACTCCCCCTACGCCGGAACCACCGCCAAACTCCAGAAGAGACTCCAGCGGATCCAGAACGCCTCAGCACGTCTCATACTGGACATCCCCCGTCGTGACCACATCTCCCGACACCTGAGAGACCTGCACTGGCTCCCGGTCAACAAGAGAATCGCCTTCCGTCTCCTCACCCACGCACACAAAGCCCTACACAACCAGGGTTCAGGATACCTCAACAGCCACCTCAACTTCTACGCCCCCAAACGCCATCTTCGATCGACCGGCCACGCCCTCGCCGCCGTCCCCCGTATCCGAAGAGCCACCACAGGAGGAAGGTCCTTCTCCCACCTCGCCGCCAAGACTTGGAACTCCCTCCCGACCCACCTCCGCCTGACCCAGGACCACCTCGCCTTCAGGAAGCAGCTCAAGACCTGGCTGTTCGAGCAGTAGCGGACCCCCCTCCCCTAGCGCCTTGAGACCCTCTGGGTGAGTAGTGCGCTATATAAATGCTTTGATTGATTTATTGATTGATTTCTTATTAAACTCACTTTCATTGTTCTTGATTTTACTCTCATTTTACTTCTCTTCTTTTCTTTTTTTAGTATTTCTGTTTTTTCATTGTTTCAATCTTCCAGTTCATGGCTCTTTTTTATTTTCATCTCTTTTTACTCTTCATATTACCAATCGATCATTTCAAAGCAGCATTGTAAGCCTTAAATTGACCTTTCAGTCGGTACTAATAGCTCTATGTTTCAGTGTTAGATCACTGGTATTGTAGGCACATGCATATGTTCAAAAGGACTGTTAATATATATTTCTATTTCTGATGCTGTTAGTCATGGACTAATCATTGATTACTCGTTAGTTCCCTGATGTGGAATTGTTGTTTACCACAGGTTTATAAAGGCCCTGGGCAATATTTTACTCTTTGAGTGCCAAGTGTTCCTGTTTGGGTTTTACTTCTCCAAGCGGAAGGGCTGTAGAGCAGTCAAGCCATACATTGGAAGGTTACAATTGTTTGGAACTCAGATATAGTGACAAATGCAAAATGTTTGCTGTAACACCTTTTGCCCTAAGTGGGATGGGTATGCCCAGACATGGGTCCCTTGCTCACTGTGCCACTGGATTCAAGCTAGCCTGGCTAAAGAAGGGTAACATACCCTGAGACTGGCCCCAGGATGCTTGTTTCCGGTCCAGGGAGGACCTGGTCTGGTAGTTCGGTCTGGACTGTTCCCATGAGGCACAGGGTCAAGACTGATTCGCATATGGCTGGGTCCAAACTGGGGTGGCGTAGTGGGCAAAAGAACGATGGATTTAACCCAGATCTTTTGACTGGGGGAGAATGTTTGAATTGTCAGCATTCTGTCCATCATTGGTTTGCTGTAACACTTTTCGCCCTAAGTGGCCTGGGTATGACTAGACGTTGGTCCCTTGCTCACTGTGCCACTGGACTCAAGCTATCCTGGCTAAAGAAGGGTGACATACCCTGAAACCGGTCCCAGGATGCTTGTTTCCAGTCCAGGGAGGACCTGGCCTGGCAGTTCGGTCTGGACTGTTCCCATGGGGCACAGGGTCAAGACTGATTTGCATATGACTGGGTCCAAACTAGGGTGGCGTAGGGGGCAAAAGAATGATGGATTTAACCCAGATCATTTGACTGGGGGAGAATGTTTGCATTGTCAGTATTCCGTCCATCATTTGTTTTCTGTAACCCAGATATAGTGAGACATAAAGCAGTAACACTTAATAAAGTCCACTTTCAACTCAGAACTGTCTTTAAAAGAGCATTAAGCAGCAAAAGAGTTAATATAAATGACTAAATTTAGAACTGTTAAGATGTAAACAAACTAGGCTTTAGCACCTTCTGAATTTGAGGTAAAGTTCCTAACATTGCTATAGTACTGCAGTAACTCGCCTTTTTTCTGAGCAGTCTCTCCCAATTGTTGACCTTTAATGGATACTATTTTTGCTGGTATTCAGGTACATGTGTTCTGCCCCTTAACATTTAAGATAGAATTGATTTGCACGTATAACTTTCCATTAAGGCCATCATACGTTCACTTATGAAATGCACCATGTATGAAATTCTTTTTTACTGCATGGCCACCTTGAGCTTTTTCATCTTTCGATGGACCAAGTATTTTTGCTGACTTCATGACTACCTGCATTTGAACCCTATTAACCTGTAGCAAAGTGATCATGCTGCCCTTTGAAACATCGTTGAATTGGCATGCTTCTAATTGGCATATTTAACTCTCCTATAAGTCCCTAGTATATGGTACAAAGTGTACCCAGGGCCTAGAAGTTAAATGCCACTAGTGGAATGAAGCCCCTATTATTCCATCTATTACAGTGGAAGTGCAAACATGGCTTCAGCCCTACCACAGTAGCCTGGTTGTAACAGTGCAAAAACATGCATTGTGACCTATCAAAGTAAACACCAGTTGAAAGGTATGAACCTTCCTTTTAAATATCAATAAGTCACTCCTAACTAGGACAAATAGTCTACAAGACAGACTGCGTGGTATAAGTAGGACAAGTAGAAAATTAAAGTTAGAACAAAAACACCCGCGCACATCACTTAAAGTCACTATTATCCTTGAGCAATCCACAATTTTATCCAATGCGTATTCTTGCAAGCACACTCCTTTTCATTCCAAGGGAGACGCGTTGTGTAGAGAAACGTGGCTTTTATTTCTTTTTCTACAACAAAGTGCTTCACAGCCAATGCGCGTTTCCCCCTTTGCGGGCTTTCTCAAGGCTGTAAATCATACATAAGGGACAAGTTGTAACCTTCTTTTCCTCAACATTGTTCATTAAACATTATTCCTCATCCATTTGTGTATTAAAATATCACAAAATCCAATCATGTGATAGTGAAACTACACACCGACCACCAAGAATTCATTAAACCATGTCATGTTGTTACCAATGCTTGTTTTACAACAACCAACACATAGGATACAATTTCTTAAAAATAGGCACAACGAAAGGACAGCCACCACGTGATTCTGTCAAAAAGCAGTGAAACAAAGTTAAGCACCCAACCCTTTGAATCCCAAGTGTCAGAGTACACAAATACCCTAAATTCTAAACCAACCACACCTGCATTTATGCAGACAGCAGGTAAAACAGATGTAAACCGAAAGCAGAGACTACACGTGAGATACCAATATTTGATACACTCACCCAGTTTTCAAAGTCTTCAGCACTAACAAAGTTTGGGTTTGAGCTAAACACTCTAAATAATTCTGTGGAGAAATTTTTTGAAAAAAAAAAACTTTGTTTAGATAACAACCTCTTTTAGGAACTTACAGCCAGATTCAGGAAGCCAAAATCGTCTCGCAAAGGGCCAGATTCTGAGAATCTGGCCCTTTGCGAGCGCTTTTTTTGCATTTGGGATTCATCATCCCAAATGCAAAATTCGCAAATTTTGAAATCGCTAAATTGCGAGGAATTGCATTTAAGGAATCTTAATTTGAGATTCCTTAAATGCAATTCATGAACCATTTTAGAATTGCGAATTCGCAATCTGGGGCCGCTATTTACTGCGAAGTCTGACTTCGTGGGAAATAGCGAAAACTTAGAAAAATGCACTTTAGTGCATTTTTCTATGTTGTATGTTGCACACACACATGTCCTATGGACATGTGTGTGCGCAACACCAGTGTAAATTACCATTTCAGGGGTGCTACAGGGTGTCCTTTGGACACCCTTGAAATCGCTTCCTTATTTGCGATTCGCTAATTGCGAATCGCAAATAAAGAATGACTCCCCATTCATTCCTATGGGCCTTTGGCCCATAGGAATGAATGGGGAGTCATTCCTTATTTGCGATTCGCAATTAGCGAATCGCAAATAAGGAAGCAGTAGAAATTGCAAAAAATATTGCGATTTGTACATGTATCCCGTTTTGCGAGTCTTTAATAGCAATTCCTTAATAATCGCTATTAAGGACTGGCAAAACATGACAATGATGAATCTGGGGGAAAGGGCCATATGTATCATGCCCAAAAGTGTTCGCAGACGCCGAAATTCGTAGAATTTCTGCGTTTGCGAACGCATTTTCGCAAAATTGGATGTATCACACAAATCTGCATGCAAAATAAATAAGGAATCACAAAATTTGCGATTCCTTATTTTGCGATTGCATTTAAGGAATCACAAATTTTGCGATTCCTTAAATGCAATGTAAGAAGCCAAAAAAAATTGCTAAATGGCCTTAAGGAATCGCAAATTACCACCAACTTCTAGTTGGTGATAAGTTGCGAATTCCTTGAAAAATGCACATTTTTGCATTTTTTAAAATGCCATGTGATGCACATACATGCCCTTAGGGCATGTATGTGCGCCACATGTGCACCCATGCATATTTCAGGGGTGCAACAGGGTGTCCTTTGGACACCCCTGCACCCTTGCAATTATTCTCAATTTGCGATTAGCAAATTGTGAATCGCAAATTGAGAATAACTTCTCATTCATTCCTATGGGCCTCCTGGCCCATAGAAATGAATGGGAAAGTATTTGCAATTATGGAATATCAAGAAATCGCTAAAAAATTGCAATTTTCTTGATACATACCAATTAGCGATTCTGAAATAGCGATTTCTTAAAAATCGCTTTTACAGAATCGCTAATTGGTACCTTGAAACAAATGGCCCTTAGTCACTCCTTTTACTAAGTGACTATCGTCACTTGCACATATACTATTCTCCGTGATATTACCTTCTTATCAATGTCACCTAGTATGTAATCCAATCCTTCTCAGCACAGGTCAATATACGCAGTAATCTTCATGTTTTAAAATCCAGGAGCCATGATAAGTTCCATCTATTGTGTAAAGAAGTTTTTGTATCATATAATGAAACCCCATCTAAGCTTTTTAGCACACATATTAACCAAAAAACAATTGTACTTATATGCCCTTACTACGGTATCCTCATCTGTGGCTGACAATTCATTGAGCTTTTAAAAAAATGGGTGTAGATAAAACCCCTAGACTATAGTTAAAGTGATGCTCGCATGGCATTCACATCGTAAGTATTTATATCTATTTAGTAAAATCAATGATCATTACACTCTTAGTGTTCCTTATATGCACATTTATCTCTCAGAGCTTAGAACTAAGGAGCAGTATTCTCCATGAAGTATTAAAACAGCTTGTACTACATGTATGGATAATTAACCTTCAATCAAACGCACACTCTATGTCCCCCCTACTCGACATGCACTTCAAACGATTTTTATGAGTGAACGTCGAGCATCGTGTAATGTCTCTGCGTTGTGTAGAGAAACATGGCTTTTATTTCTTTTTTTACAACAAAGTGATTCATAGCCAACGCGCGTTTCGCCCTTTGTGGGCTTTCTTAAGGCTGTGAATCATACATAAGGGACAAGGTGTAACCTTCTTTTCCTCAACATTGTTCATTAAACATTATTCCTCATCCATTCGTGTATTAAAAAGGACAGCCACCACGTTATTCTGCCAAAAAGCCGTGAAACAAAGTTAAGCACCCAACCCTATGAATCCCAGGTGTCAGAAGATCTAATTATTAATGAACATCAAGAAATGAAACTTTCAGAAAGTTACCCTTTACCTGTCTGAACTGTCAGAAGACAAATTAGCAAAATTATAACTCTTAGGGCTCACTTGAAAACGGAGAGAACTGGATGGCAAACCAATTCTTGTGGATTCACTTCCTGGTTGCTAAAGAACTCTGGTTTTGTCATACCAGATATTTGTCTCTGGGTTTATTGTGGGTGCAGTGGCAGCATCGAACGTGATTCTAGTGTGGTAGAACACTAGAATCGCCATAGTACAACCCCCCATACAGACACCCAGTACTGAGGGTTAATGTTCCTAAAGACTTTTAACATCTTGAAAATGTAGAAAGTGAGTAGGGTTGACCCCAGGAACGTTTACCCCATTCGTTAGGGTGTGCCCAGGAGCCATTCCCATCCACTAGCTAATGGCAGACAAAAATGTGGCTCCTTCAGGCACCCATTTCAGAACACTTAATGGACCAGCGGAAGATTAGAAGGAAACTGGGCTGCTCTCTGTGTCCTGAGATGAGCCTTAAAGGACTGGAGCTGCTCCTTCTTGTTCCCAGTCCAAAAAAGTGGACTGCAAGGGTTAGCTGGCTACTTGGAGATAAAAAGCTACCAAATGTATTTTCCTGGAGGTATCTTGCTGACCTCTGGCAACTGGACCTTGACTGTACTCTGATGTTGACCTCTACCTGATAGCCTGTGAGTCTCTATGTGGCTTCCCTAATGTTCTGGGGGATTTTAGAAGTGTAGACTGAGGCTTAAGGAACTAAGTCAAAAGGTAAAATCTTTGACCAGGACAATCCTGGTTGGTGTATCAGACCATTGCTCCATCGTGGTCAGCCTCAAAATGTTCATAGGTCCCAGCCTACCGCCACAGTGACTATCAATGACACTTTGCACTTGTTGGTGCTATTCCTACTTAAGAATTTTAAAAGTCATATCTGCGGTACCCCGTATTTGGTTTTTGTCATTTTGTTTATTAAATGACACCCTATTTTTTAAAAATTTGGGGGCATATTACCAAGCAATAGCGATAATATTGCTTGGTTAGAGACAAAAATTTACCGCTGAGCTGCGGCGATGTTTATCGCAGATAAACCTTGGTATTACCAAGGTTTATCGCAAATGCGATAAAAAACGGCCAGAATGCATGAATATCGCTGAAAAGTCAGCGATATTCATGCATTACCGAGCTAATGCTCTTAGCCATGTTATCCACCTACCATTGGATAACATGGCTAAGAACTGCTCAGGGGCAGGTGTTAGCTTTTGGAGATATTCGCGCATAGCGCGAATATCTCCAAAAGTTGGTAATAGGAGATAGCGATGTTAGCGACTGTTTCCAGTCGCTAACATCTTGGCACGCCCACTTTGCATGTCATTAGTGATAAATATCACTGACATGCAAAGTGGGGCCCAAGATGGTCGCTATCTCCTACTATCTGTCGCTAACTGGTGTCAGCGACAGCTAGGTAATAGGGAGATAATTTTAGCTCCGCTTTCTTGGCTTTTAAAGCCAAAAAAGCGGAGATAAACCCCCTTGATAATATGCCCCTCGGTTTGGTAGTTGCATTTTGGCTTTATTATTGTTGGTGCTGTGGAAGTGAAATGTCTTATGTGAGCTGCAGTGTGTGACTAATGGCATGGCTCCTGCAAACAAGATTATGATCTGGCTCTGCTCCAGTGTAAGAGTAAACAACTGCAGTAACACATAGCAAGCAAGGGTACTTTGCCAGAAAGGAAACATGCTTCTACAGGTTAGCTAAGTCACACCTAATTGTGTCCTGTAAGACCATAGGGTTGGATGTTTAATGTATAAATGTGGAGAATACTAAACATTGAAGTGTAACAAAAATGTTAGAAGCTTTTTGCCACTGTTTGAATCCAAATACATTTTCCATGAAGAGACCTAATTGTAAATAAAAATTGATTTTTACAACTCAGCTTGGGGAAATACTAGAAATTGCATTACAAGATATTTTTCTCTTTTTGACAAAAATCTTATTCAATGGTAAAGGAGTAGATTTCATAGAAAAGTTACTTTTAAAAAGTTTACTTTGTGCGGCCTGACACAAAACTGTAAATTAAGCCAGTTTATTTTGCTGCCCATCTCTAGGGAATGCATCCCAGGTTAGTAGGAAATGATTTGCCTCCACAGGGACAGAATGACCAGAACATGCTCAAGTAGGAGGAGGGCGAAAACTGTAAACTGTAAACAGATATTGAAACTCTCTTGAAAACCAAATTACTCCCTGACGATAGACCGACTCCGCCAACGCATGCTGAATCCAAGCAAATAAACAAGGGAAAACTAAGTAGTGGATTATTAAACGTTAGATCCCTCCCGAAACACGCCACTGAAATACAGTTATTGATTGAAACCAATCACTTAGACATTTTATTCCTAACCGAAACGTGGATGGCTGCGGGAATAGAATCAGAACTAGGGCTAGCTTGCCCCAGTGGATACAAGATTATACATAAACCCAGGAATATAGGACGGGGAGGAGGAGTGGGAATCATCTTCAAGGAAGAGCTAAACATTGCAACCCTGGATGTTGATACAATCTCATGTGCTGAAATTCTTGGAGTCTCATTCAAACATGACTCCGGCCACTGCCTCACGAGCCTAATCTGCTACAGGGCACCGGGGCATATTAATGTTACGCAACAGCAGGAACTGATTACGGTCATTAATAATATATCTATCTCTCACAGCAGGCTGCTGGTTTTGGGAGATTTTAACCTTTGGGACAATGATCAACTTCACACGGCCTTTCTAAACATTACTCAATCCTGCAACAACTTGGGGCTGAAACAATGGATAACTACCCCCACACATAAGCAGGGTAATATACTGGATTTGATATTCGCCGCGGAGGACACAATTACTATGGGCACAGCTCTTCCAGTAGGCTGGTCAGACCACCATCTTCTCCTATGTATTTTTTATTCACACCCCGATCAATACAGGAACTACAAAAGTGCAGACCAGGTCTTTTATCGGTCGTAACTGGAAGAGCTTGCACAAAAGGAAAAAGGAAGGAAAGTCTGACCTCAGCCGAATAGGAACTTCGTTCAACCCAGAGAGCGATGTCAATACCAACTATCTCTCACTGTGCAAAGAACTAACTAAGAAACTAGATGAGGTTATACCCCTGAAAACTATCAGGAAAAGAGGAAAACCCACCGCGCCCTGGTATACGGATAAGCTGAGAGAATTGAAATCTGCCTGCAAAAAGGCAGAGAAGCTCTGGAGAAAAAACTATTCGGAACAGGAGAAAATACTATGGAGACTTACAATAGTACATTATAAGAAAGAAATCTCCTTAGCCAAAGCAAATCACTTTGCAGATTTGATTTCAAATAGTCCCAATCAATCCCGTGATACCTTCAGGATTATCAGAGAGCTATCCCTTCCTACCTGTGCGAATAGCCAAATCAAGCCCTCGCAAGAACTATGTGACGGTATAGCTTTATTTTTCCAGGAGAAAATTACGAAAATTATTGAGGGATTGAAAGATGCGCCAACTCCGCTATTGCTAGATAATAACAACAGCATCGCAGAGACTAGGGAGACAAATGAGGAAAATACAAGATGCCTACAACCAAAGGCTATCTTAAAAACCTTTGAGACCCCCACAGAGGAAGAATTCATAAAACAAGCCCTTAACACGACATCAGGATCCCCTCTGGACCCTCTACCCCACAAAATAGCAAAGGAGTTCAGGGAAGAAATCTTTCCAGTATTGCATCAGCTGTGCAACCAATCTCTCGATACGGGTACCGTACCAAAGGACTGGAAACTGGCAATTGTCACCCCACTATTAAAAAAATCAAATCTAGATCCAAATTGCTATAAAAACTACCGACCTATATCGCTCCTGCCTTACCCCATAAAGATCTTAGAGCGATGGGTCAGCAGATCACTAGCCCTCTTCCTGGAAACTAACAACATCCTGGAAGAGGAGCAGTTTGGTTTTAGACCTGCTCACGGAACAGAGACAGCTTTGTTGACAGTTCTGGACGACCTACGAATGCGGACGGACAGGGGAAATTCAGCAACCCTAATTTTGCTGGACCTGTCCGCCGCATTCGATACGGTGAGTCATGACATCCTGCTGACAAGACTGAGGAACATTGGAGTCGAGGGAACTGCGCTGGACTGGTTCCGCTCCTACCTGTTAGACAGGTGGCAAGCGGTAGCTATCCCTCCATTTCGGTCAGAGTTTGTCAAAGTCCCACACGGAGTCCCACAGGGGTCTGCCGTCAGTCCTATACTCTTCAACATATATATGCAACCCCTGATAAGCATCATCAAGACTCATGGCGTCAGCGTGACTAATTATGCAGACGACACGCAGTTGATGATCTCTCTTGATGGTGCTCAGGCTGACTCCCTTGAGACCTTTCATGCCTGTATGTTGGAAATGACACTCTGGCTTAATCAGAACTCACTGCAATTCAACAGTGACAAAACGGAAATGTTACACTGCATGATAGGAGGAATCCCCAAAGGTTTACCCACAGATTTCTGGCCTTCTGAGCTGGGGAACTCTCCAGCCCCAGTGAACTCAGTAAGAAATCTTGGAGTCACCTTCAATAACAGGCTGAGCCTTGAGACTAACGTCAACAAGCAGGTTAGTAGCTGCCTTGCCCTTATGCGAGGACTCCGCAAGCTGCTGCCCCTCTTACCTTTACAGGTTAGAGCCACTATAGTCAGGAGTACCATCCTCAGCCGCCTGGATTACTGTAATGCTCTCTTACTGGAATCCCCTATTTACCTTATCTCCAGGCTTCAGAGTATCCAGGCGGCTGCAGCAAAGCTGGCATTGTCTCGAGAGCGAAGATCCTCTACCACCCTTGCCTTGGCTGACCTACATTGGCTGCCCATACACCAGAGGATCCGTTTTAAATCCCTATGCATTGTCTTTAGAGCAGTGCATGGGCTAGGTCCCCGACCACTCCAAAACAAACTTAACTGGTAGGAACCCACCCGGTCTCTTCGATCCTCTTCCCTAAATTTTGTTAACGTACCAAGGGTCAAGAAAATCACCCTCGGTGGTAGAGCTTTTAGTAAAGCGGCAGCTCAATTATGGAACAGCCTACCCATTGATATCAGAAAAACAAGCGAACTAATGCCCTTTCGAAAAAAGGTGAAAACATGGCTCTTCCCGAAAAATTTAAACCTTTAGATCCTGAGTCCTTGTCCCTCCTCTGTTGCACAGTATTTTTTTCAGCCTATGTACCCAGCGCCAGGATGCCCGTAGGGTTGCAGAGCGCTTTACAAATTGCAAAATAAATAAATAAATAAATCTCTAACGATCCTGTAGGGTAGACATTTGAACACGGCCACAGATAATCTCTTAGCTTCTGCATTGTTTGCCGTGTACCAAATCCCATATTAACTGCCTTGCTTTTGTAAGTGGTCCATAGGACCATCAGGTTCATCATAAATAAGGTAATTGCTATATTTTGCTTTCCATTTCAAGTTATCCACTGACAACGCAAACATTGTTTGCTAACTACTTTTGATAACACTCTTCAATGAGGGTACAGCTTAAGTGTACTAAAGCAGTGTCCGCCATAAGGGAGCTACCCCAAGCCTCCATATTGCTGTAGAAAATAATTTGAATAAATATGTGATTTTCTTTCTAGTACAGCTAGGAGAACTTACAGCAAGTGTACCAACTGTTATCGATCACAGTCCCTAACAATAAGCCAGACCTATTAGCTTTGCCAATATTTGTCTGTTCTCCAATAACAAGAAACCTGCAATATTGCTAAGACTGAACTTTAAATGGACGTGGTAGGAATCTCTGCATTTATTATCTTCAAGTTCTATTCTCGGAAACTCTGCGTTATTTCTGAGCACTCTCCCAGCGCGTGATTGTATAAACACCACGAGCTGCATGCTTACTTAAAAGGCACGCTGCTGTGAGGATTTCAGATGTAATGCGTTGTTTGTTTTAATTGGTGACTATGCACATCGTAGCTAGGAATTGGCTGGAGTTGTGACCTGGTTTTTTTTTCAGATCACCAAGGGAAAGTGCAAAAATGTATCATGTAAAATGTGTTTATGTTTTTAATCTCTTCACTTAAAAATAGAGCACTTGAGTTTTCTCAGCCAAGACTATGAAAATGAATTACGTGGCAGGCCCTTTATTATCTAGGATTATTTTAAGAGGGGCACAGAACATACAGCTGACCTGATTTCACCCTGTTTTTGACGTTTGTGGAGTAAGAAACAGATAAATACACTTCCTGCCTTCTTGGTATGTGAGGGTTACGGATTTGACTTTGAGGCGAAACAATTTTCTTGGGTTTTTAATTCGCGGCATAAGCAGCAATCTTTTGTTTGAAGATTAGGATTTCCATCTTGAACTCTCTATGACTCACTTAAAGAGATGTATAAGCAGTACTAGCGTTGTGCATGCTTTCATCATTCATTTTCTCAATTATTGCCATGAAGAAGAAAAATCTGTGATACAGGATGGACCAACATCAGTTTGTTTCATTCTGTATTACAAAAGCTGAAACGATTGTGAAGATGGATTTGCCCTGGCTTGGCCATGTGCAAGGTTTTTGTGATATTGCCCCAAATTTCTGCATTTGGCCCTGTTTTCAATCCTGTGGAATATCAGTACATTTTAGTAGTTACAGAATCCACATGTGAGTATCTGCTCCAGTCCAGGCATTTTGCTTACATTCTGTTACCTGTAATAGGATGAATTCTGATATTTGTTGTAATGAGCCGAACATGACTACATGTATCAGAACGGAAAAAGACCAAATCTGGCATAGGTGAGCTACTCAAGCCTTGGTTTGTGTAAATGGATGTCACATGCCTGAAACTAATGCTTTGTATGAGGAGATCTCAAGACTGTAAATATGGTGATCTGACTACCCTACTTTTATGTAGGTTTAAGCTGTGATAGTAGTACATCTATCATTACCGTCTTACCCCCCTTCCTCATCACAGTCCTTACATGTAAAGGATACATTCTTCAAGTGACAGGCATCTACTAAGCTCAACAAACTTTATTATTCCTATTTTCAACACACTCCTCCCTTTAGAGAGTAGCCTATAAAAGGATTTCCCCTTTCCTAGTGCCTCTGACCAATTTCCGGCTATGTGGCTGTGGAAGAAGGGAAGCCTGACTTACTAATAGTGTTCTTTGTCATTTCTGCAGATCTTTTACCTTCAGAATTGATGGATCACTACTGCAGCATTGCAAGTGATCATCAGTTGCTGGGGTTGTTGGCCCTTGGCTGTCACAATTGTCTCCAACAGTCACTGTGCCAATCAATTGCAGGTACTAATACTCCACACTCCCACTATTTCCTGTTTATGGCTTTTTCACCACCTTACATTGCGGGGTTGTGTGCTTCAGATGGTCCATTTCTTGGGCTTCGGTCTCAGATCGTGAAATCTTCCACTAACTTAAACACACAATTTTGAGTCAGCCCAGGCGGTGTCAGTGGTGCAGCTGTGGACACAGGCACATTTAAGAGCTCCACCCTTGGAGGGAGGGTGAGTGTATTTGACTCTTGATTCTTATTGCTGGATTTACTTGGTGTTTACAAAACTTAGCTTTGGTGATGTAGGGCAGAAAGCACTCATATAAGTCTCGTGCCTCTATCCTGAATCAGGGATGACAGAAATTACTTCAGACATAAGCGTTCCAAGCATACAAATAAGGTTTATTTTTCTTCCCCTTAGTAACACATCCCTGATATGTTAACCCTTTCGGCTGTTTTAGTGTTTGTGTTGTAAGTGGTTCCTGCTTTTTCAGCTGAGCAGCCGTCTGCCTTCAAGTTCTCTTAGCAAGTGTAGTCAATTTTTAAGCTATTGTTCAATCTCTATTGGCAACATATCCCGCCTCAACGACCTCCTGAGGTACATAGATTCAAAGATGATGATGTGCCACGTCAGGAGAGGGATGAGGCTGATGTTCAGATGGAAGCTGATCTGGAGGTGGACATATATAAAAGGTGAGGTCCTCGCAAAGGTCTTGCCCTTTATCAGAGATACTGCGGTTCTGCAGGACGATAATCACCCTTTCAAATCATATGTTTCTCCTTCACCTTTCGATGATGCCTTCAGCAGATATCACCCTGTGTCTGATCCTCAGCTCTTTCTGCTGCCTCGCATCTGTACTTTCATTTTGCCAGAGTAAGCAGAGCCACAGGAACTTGTAATACCTCAATATTGGCAGACTGTAGGGTTCTGTAGGTTAATTTCTTGAGAATCTGAAGACGGACAACCTTCTAAAGAGTTTTGCGGGATAGGTATTAATATGTCAATTGTGATGCTCTTCTGTCTGATCTAATTGACAAAAAGGTCGAGATGTATATGAAGTAAGTTCATTCTGTGTGTTCTGAGACATATGTCACCTTCAAGAGAAAGTTCCTGCTCCTTGATTTTCAGACACTGCTGCTGGCCATGGAGGAAGAGGAAGAATTTGGCTGACTGCTTGCGGTGACCACAGCTGCTAGATGTCAAATCTTAGGAATGGAAGGGGCACGTTTCTGACAGACCCTTGATGCTGAAGCTCCCTTTTATTATCCAGCAGCTATTTACGCAGAAACCTAGTGACCTTGTGAACTGATATTGAACTTCATCCCAAAACTCCATCTTCTAAACGGCATCTAGCTTTATCTCATGTAAAGAACTCCACTCAAATGGATCCCTGATTAGAATTTTGATCTAACCTTAGGGCTTTGCATGCCACAATATCAGCTGCACACATATCGTAGAACAAAAATATTGTTGCAAAAACCGCAGTAAAAAAAAGAAAAGAAAATTCAATACCCAATTTAAGCAAAAAACGGACAACTAAAATGTTGCTTTAAAGATATTGTTCAAACAACACCAGCAGTAAAAATATAGGAATCAAAAATATTGAGAAAAGATCAAAATAAAGTAAAAATAGTCAACATTGTGAACAAATATGTCTATAACCACATAAATGCAAATATTTACTAAAATATTTAAATATATAACTACACATATAATAACACACCAAAATAAATATATAATATTTTTTAAAATAAAATAAACATAACAAATGTAACATTCTTATTAGCTTCTGCCTCAAAAGGTAAACTTACAAAGAAATTGTAATACTCAAACACCAACCAATATAATTCAAAGATGAACAGTTTACAAAGAGTAAATTCCAATCAATTAATCATCAGTATAAATAGAAGAGACAACAACCAAACAATGTACCCATTGGAAATTAACAAAGTATTATCCAAACAGACATTATGTTCATGACGCAAGACTAAATGACAATGTAGAAAAGCATAGCCATCCGTCAAATCGATCCATGTCATAACACCAAATTCCAAAACATATTTTGCAAAAATTACTTTTGAAAAACATAATTTGCAAATAAGAATTTAGCACATTATTTTGATCAAAATATCATGTAAACAATTTCGACCTTCCCTTAGTATGTTATGTTTTTACTTAATTTTGTCTTTTCTAATATACATATATCCCAAAGTCAAATCCGGAGAACAGGGGCTGCTCCGCACCGTAGACCTCAATATGTAGTTGTATGCAATCACTGTCATGAAACACTCAGATGCTCAAGGATGCTTTAGTAATGGTTTAAGTTGGCTCGGTATGGCCGCACTAATGCATTTCGGCCGTAGACTTGTTCACAGATTGTGAACAAGGCTACGGCTGAAACACACTGGTAAGGCTACACCAAGCCACATTAAACCATTACTGAAGCCTTTGTCCACTTCTGAGTGTTTCTTGGTGGTAGGGGCATACAACTGTATATATGTAACCTCTGCTGCCACTCCAATAAGAAGAATGATCAACCATTCCTTAACTACTGGAATATTTCCAGAAGAACTCAAAAAGTCATATTTGCGCATAAATGGTATTGAAGAAAACAAACTTGGAAATGCTGAACCCTGACAACTACAGACCCATTATAAATGCACCTTTCCTGGGCAAATTGATAGAAAGAGCAGCGTTTGCCCAGATGTCATAATTCATTGAAGAGAATGACATACTTTCAGACTTCCAAACAGTATTCTTTCCGGGAAGAGGCACAGAATATGCCCTCCTTGCCATCTGGGATGACCTGAAGAACACAGTAGACTGAAACAGGGTTGCGGCGCTTCTCCTCTTGGACTGCTCAGGTGCCTTTGACACGGTTGAGCATGACAATCTGAAACAAGGACTCTATGAAGCCGGCATAGAGGGGACTGCTCTAGACTGGATTGCGGCCTACCTTTGACACAGAACTAATGTCATCCATACCCCACCTTTCTCATCCAAACCGTACTACACAAAAGCTGGGGTCCCTTAGGGCTCTATCATCTCGCCCATGCTTTTCAACATCTACATGAAGTCATTACCAGTACTGATCAATCAATTTCAACTCATGTGCTATAACTAAGCAGATGACACACAAATACTCCTTCAAATTGAATGCGCCAAAGATATTGGAAACTCCCCAATTTCCAGTTCTCTCAGAGCCGTGGTTCAGTGGATGACTTGGAGCCACCTCAAATTGAATGCTTCCAAAACGGAAATACTCATGTGTGGCGATTGGAAACATTATGACCCGCTTACCGCCTGGCCCGATGAACTGGGATCACCACCTAAAGTATTGAAGGAAGTAAGAAACCTCAAAATGACCATGGACTCAAAGCTGTCGATGAATGCCCAAGTGGACAAACTAGCAAGATCAAGCTTTGTCACTAAAAACGCTGCAACAAATTTTCCCTCATTTGGGATTTCCACACAAGGTCCAAGTTACCATCTCCCTTGTTCTGTCCAAACTCGATTAAGCCAATAGCCACTACCACAGATCAACTTTAACGACCATGAAAAGACTACAAAGGCTTCAGAACTCGGCCGCCAGACTACTCTTGCATATCAAACCACGAGACCACATCTCACCTTCCTTAAAAAACCCTGATTTGGTTACCGGTAGCCAGAAGATCCACGTTCAAGCTGCTTTGTATCACCCACAAAACAATACATGGAATGTTACCGCTCTTCGTCAGAAATAAAATCACCAAACACATTCAACGAAGGAACCTCTGCTCTAAAATGGCACCACACCTCAAAATCCCAAGATACAAGAAAAAAACATGGGTGGCACATCCTTTTCTGCTCAAGCAGCCAAACTATGGAACTCTTTACCCCCCAACATAAGATCCACGGACAGCCACCTTATCTTCAGAAAACTGCTCATGAATTGGCTCCTCCCCACATAAGAACCATACGCAAACAGAAATTTACAGCATATCCCTCTGCATATAATCATTTATCTTTGTGTATTGCTTTGTATAAACATGTAGAATAATTATGTTGAACATTTTTTTTAATAATAATTATGTTGAAAAACAAAATTAAAGTACAATAAAACACAAATAACAGAGTTTATCTGGTGCCACTTTGGTCTGCATGTACTTCTTCCATTGTGCATCTATGTCCCTTCCATGTACTTGGATCTGTGTGTTTGTTACTTTCCTCATGAAAAGCATATCCAATGCAATACCCTATTTCTTATCCTGTACCTCTATCAATATCTTTAATCTACATACCCCCTTTCTGCATCTATATACTTTCAATGTACTATATATTTATCACTTTCTTCTAATTCAGCATATCCAATGCACTACCCTATTTCTCACCCTATATTTCTCTCAATATATCTTCTAACCCAACTTTCTGACTCATCTCAAACTTCTTTCTACTACACTTTACAATCCACTATCCTATACATCTATCAATATATCCTCTACTCCCACTCTCTCATTTATCCCAAACCCCATACCACTACTATGATCCCCAAAATAACCCTTTCTAGACTCTCCCTTACTCTACCCCTCATTGCATCACCTGACACTTCTTTTACTATACCAATCCCCAAAAAACCTTTCTAAACTCCACCCTCTGACTCTTCCCCTCCATAACCCCTTTTTAATCATCCAAAAGCTTCCTCCTGCCGCTATGACCTCTAAAAGTACAGACTAACATGTTCACTTGTCAAATTTCATATTCCACTATACTAATTCACCACTAATCCTGTATGGGTCCAGGAGTAGCGTGCTACTTGCCAAAAAAGTGCTTCAACACCTCATCTGTGGTAAGCAAGCATTATATAAATACAAACCTTTTTCCCTCTTCTATCCCTCCGCTACCTTTCTAAATCGAACTGAAAAACACATCCACCACTCAATTTACTTTCATATTTTACTATACTAATTTACAACACTAATCCTTTATGGGTTCTGGAGTAGCGTGCTACTTGCCAATAAAGTGCTTCAACACCCCATCAGGGTTACAAGCGCTATGTAAAAGCAAACCTTTTCCACCCCTCCCCAACCCTTCTCAATCCAAATAACTGACTAACATATCCACCACTCAAATTACTTTCATATTTCACTATACTAATTCAACACTAATCCTTATGGGTTCCAGAGTAGCGTGCTACTCACCCAAAAAAAAGCGCATCAAACCCCGTCAGGGGTTGCAAGTGCTATATAAGTAGAAACCTCCTACCATCTTTTATCCTGCTGCTACCCATCTCTATCCAAATAACTGAATAACATATCCACCACTCAGATTATTTCATAATTCACTATACTAATTTTAAATACTAATCCTTTAATGGGTTCCGGAGTAGGGTACTACTTGCCAGAAAAGCACTTTAACCCCACTTCAGGGGTAACAAGCGCTATATGAATGCAAACCTTTCTCCCCCTTCTATCCCTCCTCTATCCTTCTCACTCCAAATAACTGACTAATATCCACCACTCAAATTGCTTTCATATTTCACCATACTAATTCACCACTAATCCTTCATGGGTTTCCGGAGTAGCACGCTGTTGCCCATCAGGGGTAACAAGCGCTATATAAATATTAACCTTTTTTCCTCTTCTATCCTTCCGCTATCCTTCCAAATCCAAATAACTGACTAACCTATCCACCACTCTAATTACTTTCATATTTCACTGTACTAATTCAACACTAATCGTTTATGGGTCCCGGAGTAGCATGCTACTTACCGAAAAAGCGCTTTGACACCTCGTCAGGGGTAGTAAGCGCTATATAAATGCAATTACAATACAATATCTATATCTATGTATGTATATGTATATATATATATTCAGTGAAAAAAACATAGGTTTCAGGGATATTTTAGTTAGAAATTAGCATTTAAAAAACCGTAGAACTTCACTGAAAAAAACACAGATTTCAGGGACGTTATAGTTAGTTGGACATTTCACTCATACAAAACCAGAGAAATTCAGCCGTTATAGTTAGTTCAGCTAACTATAACTCGCGCCTCCGCAATGCACTGCTGATGACGTCACGTATTACATCCATCATGTCATGGTCAGTGACATCACTGATGACATCTCAAATGAAATCACTGATGACATCATCCATGTTTAAATATGTTTTATATATATGCCAAGGTGTATTGAAGAATGAGTGGGTGTATAATTGTCTGGTTGGATGATTTAGTAGGTGCGTGACTGACTGTATAAGTGAGTGATTAAATGTGTCTTACTGAATGCATAGGTTAGTGATTGATACAGACATTCACACAGTTTAGTTTGTCAGTTGGTGTGTAAGCTGTTGCATGGCTTGGTGAGTAGCTAAATGAGGATGTAAATGGGTTATTGATTGGTTATCTGAGTATCTGTATGGGAGCCTGAGTGTCTGTTTGTGTGGGTGGGGGCTGTGACTCTGTGCATAGATGTGTGAGTGGATGATTCACTGAGTGTATGGGTTCAAGAGTTGATCTGTGAAGGGCTGTAAGGGTGGTTGAGTGTGTGTATGGGTGTATTGGTGAGCGAATGGATGCCTAAATGGTATATGTGTGAGTGATTGTGAGAGTGGCTGTATCGATCAGTGTGTGTTTGTATTAGATATCGTATAAGAGTGTAAGTATGTGTTAGTGTATGTTTGAATAAGTGAGGTGGTATATGTATAATTGTATAGGCGAGTAAATGGGAATGTGATTGATTCTTTGCATGACTGACAAGGTGTGTGAGTAACTCTATGGATGAGTGGTGGTGTGTGAGTGTCTGTATAGATATCTGAGTGCATATGATAATGGGGTATTGACTGTATGGGTGAATGAGTGGATGTGTGTGTAGATCTAGGAGTTTGTGAGTAGGAATGTACTAACTGGTATTGGTGTGTCTATGGTTTTGAAAATGGTAGTTTGTATTTTAGAGTGGGTGTATCAAATGTTATATTAGGGTATGAGGAGGTGCATCAGATTATCACATGGATGATGTCATCAGTGATGTCATTTGAGATGTCTTCAGTGATGTCACTGACCATGTCATGAATTAAGTAATATGTGACATCATCAGCAGTGCATTGCTGGGGCGCGAGTTATAGTTAGCTGAACTAACTATAACAGCCAAATTTTTCCGGTTTTGTACGAGTGAAATGTCCAACTAACTATAACGTCCCTGAAACCTATGTTTTTTTCAGTGAATTTGAAAAAAAAATTTAATGCTGATTTCTAACTATGCCTACAAAGGTAGGACATATAAAGAAAGAGGAAGAACAGCGCAGAAAGAAGCAAGACAAATGCAGAAAGAGGCAACAGCAGTCCAGAAAGACGAAGAAAAGTGCAGGAAGAAGCAAGAGATGTGCAGAAAGAACCAACAGAGTAGCAGAAACTCCTCCTGTGCCCCCAACATTTTGCTGACGGGTACTGGTGGTAACTGACTCTGACTAACCAGGCCTAGAGCCAGTGCTATGTTAAAAGATACTTAGGGCCATATGTATCAAGCCTTTTTCTCATTTGCAAACAGGCCGATTCTCAGAATCAGCCCGTTTTTGAATGGGAAAAAAGCCTTTTGGGATGTATCATCCCAAAAGGCCATCGCAAAATAGAGAATCACAAAATGTGCTATTCTCTATTTAGCGAATGCAATTAAAGAATAGCAAATTGCGATTCCTTAAATGCAAATCTGGAAGCACCAGAAATTTGCTATTTGGCCTTAAGGAATCGCAATTTACCACCAACTTCAAGTTGGTGGTAATTTGCGATTTTCTTTAAAAAAGCACTTTTTTGCTTTTTTCAAAGTGCCATGGCGCACATAGGGCATGTATGTGCGCAAAATGTGCACACATGCATATTTCAGGGGTGCAACAGGGTGTCCTTTTGCCACCCTTACAATCTTGAAATTGTATTCTCAATTTGCTATTCTCTAATTGGTAATCAGAAATTGAGAATGTCTTCCCATTCATTCCTATGGGCCTCCTAGCCCAAAGGAATGAACGGGAAGGTATTCCTCATTTGAGAATCTCAATTTGCAATTTGCAAATAAGGAATATGTAGGATTCGTAAAAATTTTAGCAAATCCTACATACATTGTTTTTTGCGATTTTCTAATTGTGATTTGCTAAAAATCGCAATTTTAGAATCGTAAAACTCTTTTTTGATACATATGGCCCTTAGAATACAGTGAAAACACCTACCTACACTAGGGAACACTATGCATTGGGGTACCCCTGTGATTAGCATGAACTCTTCTGCATTTGCCATGAGTTAATGCCTGGGTCATTGCATGAGTACATGGAATAGTGACTGGATGATTAGAGTGCTACAAGGAGAGAGCATGGTGATTTTATAAGTGCTTGGATTTTGGCAGAATGATTGAATAAGTACATGGTGCTGGGTGATTGGAGGAGTGCATGGGGAGTGTTCGGGAGAAGGTTAGATTGCATGGGTACTACCTGGGTAATTGCAGGAGTAAATCAGTACTGTGTAGGTGGTTAGAGGTCTGTATGGGTGGGTGTACAGGGGATTGTAGCAGTGCATGTGTTAGTGCCTGGGTCATTGCATAAGTACATGGTTACTGACTGGATAAAAAGAGTACTGCAAGGAGAGTGCATGGTGAATTTATAAGTGCTTGGGTTTTGGCGGAGTGATTGGATAAGTACATGGTGCTGGCTGGGTGATTGGAGTAGTGCATAGGTAGTGACAAGGAGATGGCTGGACTGCATCAGTAGTGCTCAGGGGATTGTAGCAGTGCATGTGTTAGTGCCTGGGTCATTGCATGAGTACATGGGTAGTAACTAGATGATTAGAATACTGCAAGGACAGTGCATGATGATTTTATAACTGCTTGGGTTTTGGCGGAGTGATTGGATAAGGACATGGTGCTGGCAGGGTGATTGGAAGAGTGCTCAGGGGGTGACAGGGGGATTGCTGGACTGCATGGGTAGTGCTATGGAGATATTTGCACTTCATGAGTTAGTGCTTTGGCCATTGCATTAGTACATGCGTAGTGAAAGGATGATTGGAGTGCTGCAAGGAGAGTGCATGGTGAATTTATACGTTCTGGGGTTTTGGCAGAGCGATTAGATAAGTATATGGTGCTGGCAGGGTGATTGTAAGAGTACACAGGGAGTGACAGAGGGATTGCTGGACTGCATGGGTAGTACTCTGGGGATTGTAGCAGTGCATGTGTTAGTGCCTGGGCCATTGCATCAGTACATGGGTAGTGACTGGATGATTACAGTATTGTAAGGAGAGTACATGGTGAATTTATAAGTGCTTGGGTTTTGGCGGACTGATTGGATAAGTACATTGTGCTGGCTGGGGGATTGGAGGAGTGCATAAGTAGGGACAGGTAGATTACTGGACTGCATAGGTAGTCCTCAGGGGGTTGTAGCACTACATCTGTTAGTGCATGGGTCATTGCATAAACACATGGGTGTCGATTAGGATGGCGGACGGATCTGCGTCCGTCCGCCACCCCTGAGGTGGAGGGACCGACCGCAGGGGCAGCAGCGGTCCCTCCGTTGCAATTAGGATGTGACCGCCACCCTGGCGGTCACATCCCATATATATTACATTGCGGCGGGTGCTGCTTAATGTAAAATATGCATGTTTACCTTTGGCATGCACAACTTGGCAGGCACCGCGTGGTGCCTGCCACCTTGTGCATGCCAAAGCAGGGGGGTACCATAGGTACCCCCAATGTGCACCCCCTACCCCCCAACACCCTGGGGGCTCGCAACGGGCCCCCAAAAACAAAAGACCACATGCTTTTCCACGGCAGAAAAGCCGCTGTGGAAAAGCATGTTTCCGCCTGCATCGTGATATGGCTGGCGGTGTCTTGCAGACACCGCCACCATATTAGCGTAAACCCACCGCGGATCAGCGGCGGACGGACTTGACAACCGCCGCTGATCCCAACGCCATCATAATCTCTCGGTGGGTGTTTGCTATGACCGCAGCGGTGAATCCCCATCCTCCGGGCTGGCGGTGGCTTCCGCCGGCCCGGAGGATGCGGATTCACCGCCATCGTAATTGACCCCTAAGTTAGTGACTGGATGATTAGAGTGCTGCAAAGATACTACATGGTAAATGTATAAGTGCTTGGGTATTGACACAGTGATTGGATAAGTTTACAGTACTGACAGGGTGATTAGAAGAGTGCTCACGGAGTAACAAGGGGAATGCTGGAGTGCCTAGGTACTGCACCGGGGATTGAAGCAGTGAATGTATTAGTGCCTAGGCCAATGCATGAAGAGTGCACAGGGAGTGACAGGGGGATTGCTGGACTGCATGGGTAGTGCTCTTGGGATTGTAGCACTGCATGAGTTAGTGCCTGGGCCATTGCATGAGTACATAGGTAGTAATTGGATGATTAGAGTGCTTCAAGGAGAGTGCATGGTAAATGTGTAAGTACATATGTACTCATGCAATGTCCCAAGCACTAATACATTCACTGCTACAATCGCCAGAGCAGTACCTATGAACTCCAGCAGCCCCCCGTCACTCCATGAGCACTCTTCTAATCCCCTTGTCAGCCCTGTATACTTATCCAATCACTGCTCCAATACCCTAGAACTTAAACATTCACCATGTACTCTCTTTGCAGTACTCAAACCATCCAGTCACTAACCATGTACTTATGAAATAACCCAGGCACTAACAGATGTAGTGCTACAATCCCCTGAGGACTACCTATGCACTGCAGCAATCATCCTGTCAGTCCTTGACCACTATAGGTGTTATAGTTGTTTAGATTCGTACGTGATAGTGGCTGGGTGACTGGAGGAGTGCACAGGGGGTGACACTGTGATTGCGGGACTGCATGGGTACTACCGGGGGAATTGAAGGCACATATAAGAAGTGTGTGAGTGGTTAGAGGATTGTATGGGTAGTGCGTAGAAAATTGAAGCAGTGTTCAGTTAGTGCCTGGATCATTGTTTGAGTACATAGCTACTGACTGAAACATTAGAAAACTGCAAGGAGAGTGCCTGAGTGAAAATATAAGTGCTTGGGTATTGGCAGAGTATTTGGATTAGTACATAGTAGTGGCTGAGTGACTGAAGGAGTGCACAGGGAGTGACAGGGTGATTGCTGGACTGCATGGGTACTACCAGGGGAATTGAAGGAGCGAATGAGAAGTGTGTAGGTAGTCAGAGGACTGCATGGGTAGTACACAGGGATTGTAGCAGTGCAGGTGTTAGTGCCTGGCTACATATATATATATATATATTACCCTAAGGAGGTTGCAACTGGGCAATAATGGTTAGGATCATATTAACATAGGGAAATGATTTTTTAGTTTTCCAATAACTTTGCTGCCGTTTAATGAATCTTCCCAAAACTTCCCAAAACAAAGGCTCATACACCTAAGCTCCTGCCTGGAAAGGTGTGGGGTGATCTGTCAAGCAGGGACCGAGAAAAGGGGGGTCCCAAGACACATTTTCAATTCGAAAATTGAACAACAATACTGCAAAAACTGCTGAACAGAATTAAATCAAATTTGGTAGAAAGGCATACTGTGATCCAGAAACCATGTTTTGTTGAATTTGGTGTAATTCCTTTAAGTCGTTTTTGAGGAACTGAGGTTAAAAAATAAGGTTGGGTGGAGTGCCACTATGCAGAGTTCCACGGAGTTAAAAAAAAACTCATTGGAACTCAGCTCCGCTCCACCCTTTGTCTTGTGAGGACTGCGCATGTGGACACGCGTGCACGCGCGCTCATGCTCACTCCTGCTCACTCCTGCCAAGAAGTACAAAGTAGGGGTTTGCGTCCGGCGAGGACGGCGAGGAGGAGAGACCATGGCGAGGAGGAGGGCAGCCCGGAGACACCAGAGCAGGTAAGTGATTATTTCCTGTTCTGACTGGGCAAGGACGCAGGTGCCAATTCCACTACGCTGCAAAGTCTGAGTTTTTGCCTAATCTCCAAGTTCCCAATGGAGCGCAGAGTTGGCAAAACTCCACAAACTGTGCTGCCGGAGCGAGAAGAGGGATTGCAGATATGATAAAAAGAACAATGGGTATAAGCATAATCTTGATAGTGTCAAGTCTACCACACCAAGATAAATATAAATGGTGCCATATAAAGTGGTTAAGTCAGTTATAACTCTAGTTAGGTTTAAGGATATTATTTGTTTAATAGTAGATGCAAACCAGAGACCTAGATATTTAATTTTATGAGGATTTCAAGCAAAATTTGATTAGATAACATTTTGTTTGAAGCATAAGATGAGAGAATTTCACATTTATCTGGATTCAATTTATAACCAGAGTGTGCTGCATAAGAGGTGACTTCTGCAAGGAAAGCTAGAAGCGAAGAATCAGGGTTGTCTAAAAATAATAGGATGTCATCAGCGTAAACAAAAATTTTAGAGTATATATCTCCATTTTGAAAACCAGATATATTAGGGTTTTGTTTAATTTTCTAAGAAAATGTTCACTATAGGCATGGTCTATGTAAATAAGACGTGGCATTGCACGTGTGCCGCTTGCTCTTCAGTGTGGCTTCATGAACCAACATTCTGAACAGACTCTATGAGCTAAATGAGCCAAGTCTTTCACATGCATACCAGAGGACATTTCTATATTTCAAAGTATTTTATTGAAAAATAATTTTACAGTATAATACAATGCAATGTCAATAGAAATGTCTTGGCAGTATTACAGACGCTGCTTGACTGTGGAGAAAGAAATAGGAAGAGAAAGAAGGAGAAAAAGAAGAGGGGGGGATTATCGTTCCAGGTGGGCGTGTAGGGGCTGCCCACATCCCCCCTCTGGCGGTGTGATTCGCTGGGTGGTGATTTGCGGTGATGTCATCGGCCCCCCTCAGGAAGATTACCCAGTTGAACCATCGCTTGAACGTGGCTTTGCCAGTGTTTTTCCAGTTTGCTAAGATAGTTTTGGCAGCTGCTGTTAGCAAGAGGTCAACTAGGTCTCGGTTTTCTTTGGAGTCGAGCTCTGTGGCCATGAAGGCCGCGGCTAGGCCGGGGAGCCCGCGTTTTGTGTTGCTCCCCAAGAGTGTGTCTATGAAGTCGTATACTTTGCGCCAGAATGTCATAACCTTGGGGCACTCGTATAGGATGTGGGACAGATCCCCCTTTGCCTTTTGGCAGTTCCAGCATGTGTCTGTGTCCCTGGCCCCTACTGCTTCCAGTTTGGCTGGTGTCCAGTGTAGTTTGTGTAGTAACCAGTATTTTGTTTGGGCTAGCTGCGGGGTTACTTTGTTTTTGGAGGCTGACACCCATAGCCTGGACCTTTCCTCCTCATTTAGGGGTCTTTGTAACTTCCCTTCCCAGAATGCCAACGTTTTGTTGTTCAGTGTTGTGGTGCGAGGGGTGATGAGTTTGTATATGTGTATATGTGTGCTGTTTGATGGTTAGATTGTGTGCGTACTGTATGATGGAGGGTATGTGTTTCGAGAGGTTGGCACTGGTGATGGCCGCTTTTATCTTGAGGAATTCATAGAACTCCTGTTCTGGTAGATCATGTATGCGCTGTAGTGCTTTGAATGTGAGCGGGTTGTTCTCTATCTCTAGTTGGGCCGGTGTGGTGATATTCTTCCCATACCACTCTTTGTTCGCTAGTGTTATCCCCTTGTAGGTTGTTTTGGAGTTGTACCATATTGATTCCCATCTAGACCCTTTGATGGTGAGTTCCATGTCTCTATCTACCCTAAGCAGCGCCGCTTTGGTGTTTTTGATGATTGCATTGTTCGCCTCTGGGTGTTTGTTTGCCGTCAGTGCCATTAGTGGGTCGGCTCCCCCCATGATATCTTTTTCCAGGTCCATCCAGACTGGCATATATTCTGGTGTGGGGGAGATCCAGTGTAAGTCTTGTTTAGCTAGGCAGGCTGTCTGGAAAGCCTTGTAGTGGTTAGGTTTAGCCCCCCTCGGTCTTTATTTAATCTGAGTTTCGAGAGACTTATTCTGGCTTTCTTACCACTCCAGAGAAATGTGCTTAGCAGGTAGTTCAGCATTGGTATGATCATAATTTTTATCGTCTAGATTCGACCCCACCAGCTAATGAATTTGGGGCTCGAGGCCTTGAGTTTGCATCTGATCTTCTTCAGCATTGCCTCCTCGTTGTGTTCCAGAGTTGACCTTAGGTCTCTCCCAAATAGGAGACCTAGGTACTTCAGGGGCTTCGTTTGCCACGCTAGTCCGGACGTGCCCAGCACTGTTTTGGTTGTGTGACAGTTCATTGGCTTGCATTCGGATTTGTCTTGGTTTAGTCTGTACCCTGAGACGTGCGCATATTCCTCAATTGTTTGCATCAGAGCTTCGATTGAGGTTTCTGGGTCGTTTGTGGTAATTAGGATGTCGTCGGCGTATGCTGCCAGTTTGAATGCGTTTCCTCCTACGCGTATTCCTGTTATCAGTGGGTTGGTCCTAATCATGTGGAGGAGTGGTTCTAGTGCTAGTAGGAACAACCCTGGTGAGAGCAGGCAGCCTTGCCTTGTCCCCCTTTCCAGGGTGAATCCTGCCGACGTTGTCGCGTTGACCACTACCCGAGCACGGGGTTTGTGGTAGAGTGACATTACCATACCTCGATATTTGTCCCCTAGGCCAAATTTGCGCATGCATTGGTCGAGTAAGGGCCATGAGACTCTGTCGAAGGCTTTTTCTGCGTCTAGCGCAATCATTACTGCCTTCTCCATGCTATTGGCGGTACGGTTTATGAGGTGGCAGAGTAGTCTAGTGTTGTCTTGTGAGAGTCTGTTTTTTAGGTAGCCTACTTGGGATTTGTGTATGAGATGAGGCAGGTAGGTGTTTAGCCTTGCTGCCATAACTTTGGCGTAGATTTTGCAATCCACGTTTATTAGTGAAATCGGGCGGTAGTTTTGTGGAAACTGTGGATCTTTCCCCTCTTTGGGGATGACGACAATGTTCGCCTCTGCCATCGAGTTCGTCATGCTGCCTCTGTTTGCGCATGTTTTGAAGACTTTGACCATGGTTTCCCTGAGTAGGTGCTGGAACTGTTTATAGAAGGCGGTCGTGAACCCGTCCGGCCCTGGCGCCTTGTTTGGCTTTAGATATTCTATTGCCATCCCTACCTCGGCTACCGTTATATCCTGCTCTAGTGATTCCCTCGGTTCGATGGTGAGTTTGGGGAGTGCGAGTTTGTCTAACAGTTTAGCGCCTCCGTCTGACGCTAGTGATTTGTCTGCTGTGTACAGCTCCTTGTAAAAATCCTTGAAGGTTTCCAGGATTTGTTTGTTGGCCGTGTGCGTTTTGTTCCCTTTATCTGTTATCGCTGCCACTGCGTGCTGCCTCTGTTTAGCCTTCAGGTAGCCTGCTAGTGCTTTGCCTGCTTTGTTAGCTGAGCATAAGTTTATGGATTTGTACTTATTAATCCAGGTACCTGCCTTTCGCTCAGTATCCTGTTGAGTTCATATTTCTTTTTTGTGAGCGCTGTGAGAGTGTTCCTGTCTGTAGTGTTCACGCTGTGGTTCTTCCCTAGTTCCTTTATCTGGTTCTCTAATTCTGGTATTTTTTTGTTTCTGTTCCTGTTCATCCTGGCTTTAATGCACAGAAACTTCCCCCTAATCGTTGCCTTTAGTGCCTCCCAAAGGGTCATGGTGTCCATGTCTGCCGTGTCATTGAATGTTAGGTATTCTTTAATCGCGTCTTCTACTTCAGTTATGTTTGTAGGGTTCTCTAGTATGTCGCTGTTGAGGCGCCAGCTGCGACACGGCTTCTCATTGTGCTTCCCCCTGATTAAGAGGGTTATGTGTGCGTGGTCTGAGATTGTTATGGGCCCTATTTCTGTTGTTTCTATGAGGTGTGTGTGGGTGTTGGACATGAGTATGTAGTCAATTCTGCTGTATGAGTTGTGTGGGTGTGAGTAGAATGTATATTCTCTGGCGCTAGGGTGTTGTAGTCACCATGGGTCTGCCAGCTCTAATTTGGCGCAGAAGTTCTTGAGTGTATACTGCTCTAGGGCCGTGTGGCTTGCTCTGTGCGGGTGTCTGTCCGTTGCGTTATCGATGGTCTGATTCATGTCCCCTGCTACGATCAGCAGCTCTCCCTGGGGGATGTTACTGAGTTCGCTCTCCACCTCCTTCCAGAATTCCCTGTCTATTGAGTTCGGGCCGTAGATGTTGGCTACATGTATAGTCTCCTCTTCTCTCCTAAGGCATGTGCTTAGCCTTCTCCCCTCTGTGTCTGCTTGGTGGCTGTGTACTGCGAGTCTTTTTTGCTTATGATGGTTATTACCCCCCCTTTCTTGTTCACCGCTGGTGAGCACACTATCTCGCTTATCCATCTCGCCTTAAGGCGATTCGCATCTTCCACTGAGACCCTCGTTTCTTGGAGAACATATATGTCGTCCTTGAGTTTATTAAGATATTCTAGTGTTTTCCGGCGTTTTATGGGGTGGTTAAGACCTTTGACATTTAGGGATACTATTTTGATGTCCGAGGCTGTTTGTGTTGGGGGTGTTGTGGTCATGGTGGTCTGTGTTCCTCGCTTGCTAGCTTGCAGGTGCTAGATTTTGGCCTCGTTCTTGGTGCCATCCCCCTGTCCGCTATCTGTTCCCTTTTGTTGTCGGTTCCCCCCCCTAGGGATTGCTTTAGGGAATGGAAAGGTTTATAGATTGAGAAGAGAGAAAAGAGAAAGTGTCTCCACACGGTTATGATTGTCTTCGCTGCATGGCTCCCCACCCTTGCTCCCCCCCCACCCACCCCTCCCCCCACCCTCCTGTAAACGTACTGTAAACGTGCGACAGCAACGTCCTCTCCCCCCCGCTCCCCCTGCAATTACTACACCCTGCCCTTCCGTGGAACACTGTCTCGTATAGTAAAGGATATTTCACTCGTGGTTGTTCGGCCTTCCCTGAGAGACATAATACTTAAAGGAGTGTACAATCTTGGCCCTCCCCGCCTGGGTGGTCGTTCGAGATAGCAACGTTGTCTGAGGTAGTCTGAGGTAGTCTGTGGTGATTCTGGTTGTCAGTGTTCCTGCTTCCGGTGTCATCTCACAATAGTGTTCGTCTTGGAAGCCCGTGTTGCCGGGTAGGACCTGTCCTTCTGTTCCGTGCCTAGCTGCACCTGAGGTAGAAACGTTGTCTGAGGTGTTTGTGAGGTTGTGTTGGTCCAAAACTCGTTAGCCTGGATTGTCTTTCCGAGCCTTCTGACGATGCTCTTCTCTTAGATGTACCTGGGCTCTGTTCCTCCATTTCCTCCGGTTCTGCCCCTTGAAGGTATTTCCTTAGGTCGGTTGGGTCATCGAAAGTTCGCATGCCAATCCTTTCGGTTATTCGCATCCTCGCTGGGCCTGCAAAACTAAAGGTGATGTTGGCTTTTTTTAGTTTTTCTCTGAGTGCTAGGAAGCCCTTACTGGTTTCCACCGTTGTTTTCGAGTAGTCCTGAGTTATTATTATCTTATGGCCGTTCCATTTCACAGTTTGTCCTTTCCTCGCAAAGGCAAAAATGGCGTCAGTGTGGTATGATCTCATTGGCTTGCATATAATCGCTCTCGGGCCTTTTCCTTGTGGTTGTTTCGTTGCTGGTATTCTGTAGGCCTTGTCTATTTCGAAGTCTCTATCGAACTTGAGGCCAGTCAGTTTGGGTAGTAGTGTTTCCAGCATTGCTGCGCAGGACCCTGCAGCTGCCTCTTCGTCTTCTGGTATTCCCAACAACCTGATGTTCCCCTTTCTGTTCCTGTCTTCTTGTTCGGAAAGCATTCTCTGCAGGTCACTAGTAACTTTGGCTACGTAGTGCATGTCTCTGTCTGTTCTGGCTGTGCTGTCCTCTATGTCACTTATCCTCTTTTCCGCTACTTCGACTCTGCTAGAGATTTTGTTCTGGTCTGCTCGTACGGCTGTAAGTTCAAGTTGTACGTTGTCGATGGAGTTTTTTGTTGCTTTCGCCAGGTCGTTGGCTTCCGTGATTTTCTTGAGGAGTATGTCCATAGCAGCGTCGTTTGTTGAGTTGTTTTTAAGCTTGACTGGCGATTCTGACAGCTCCTTCCTTAGTTTTTTATTATCACTGGCTATCTTGTCGTCTCTGCCCGCCATCTTGTCGAAGCCTCTTCTCGCTAGGTATATAGAGAGCCTGTCTTTTTTTGATGGTCGGTTTGTTGGCCACCCTGGTGTCGCCCGCTTTTCCCTGCTGGTTCGGTTGTCCTGTCTTTCGTGGTTTCGCTGAAAGTGAATCTGCTGGGCCACCTTATTGTCCTTGTTCTAGTTTTGCTGGACGCCAGGACTTCCTCGGTGGCTACTGCCTCTGCTGACTTGTGCGATTGCCGTTTGCACTATTGTGGCGGCCTACTGCTTGTCGTTGCTCTTCTGACAGCGCTTCAGGGAGGGCTGCGCTTATGTGTGTTTGTTCCCAGCTTTAAAACGTTCTCCACCATCTGTGGCCCGGCTTGGCGCCCTCTGCGTGTTCCTCCCTGGCCTTCCCCACTTGTCTGGCTCTGTGGCGGGGGGTCGGCTTGCTTGCTCTGGGCTTGCTTCTTTGGGTTTGTCTGGAATAGCGGCGTTCCGCTGGTTTTGCTCAGTTGGCAGGCTCCGCTTATTAGTGCCACTGTGTCACAGGCGTCGTCTTCCTCCTTTGGTTCGCCTCTGACACCATTCCAAGATGACCGCCTTCAGTTGTGGAGTGGACCCGTTTTCGGTTACTTTTTGCCTCTCTTTTGTGTCGTTAATGCTTGCCTCGGCTGAGTCGAGGGTCTTGCCTAGCCTGTAAGTCTTGCTTCTTTGCAGGTGCTACGCTAGGCGCTACGTTGGCGCTGCATTGGAGCTCACCTGACACTCGTGTCTCGGACGTTGTGTATCAGCAGCTCGGTTCGCAGCCTTTGCCTTCCCCGAGTTTTTGTTCTGGCGATCGGCTACAGCTTGCCCTGTGCGTGCTGCCTTGCCGCGTTGCGATGCTGGTAGGTTGCCTCCCCGTGGGCTGCCTTCGCTGCGTTGCGATCTCCCTCCGGCCTCGATCTTGCTGGCTTGTAGCCCGCGGGCGTCTTCTGTGCAACCGGCTTGCCTGCTCCTACCAATTGGCCGCCCTGCTGTGGGCGTCTTCTGGGGGATAGGGCTTCTCTGCCCCTCCCAAAATAGCCGCACTGCCGGGTTTAACTGCAGCTATGGCGCTTGGGCCTCTCCTGGCTTGCGCCTTGGCTCTCTCTGTGTCTCTGTGTTGCTACCGCCGCCGGATGTCTCGAGTGCTCCAGTGTTCTTGTTGATTATTCCTGCAATTGTCTGCCTTCGTGCACAATACCTGCCAAACACCCCCGACTCAAGATGGCCGCCCTTGGGTGTGTTGAGATCCGGTTTCGTTTCCGTATCACTTGCACGCGTCTTCGGCCGCGGACTGCAGTCGCCGCCTTATGGCCTGCCGGTGCTTCCTTCTCGCTACAATTCTGCTTGCTTGTTTTGTCCTTTTGCCTTTTGGCCGTCCGCGCTCTGCCTTGCATTGCGGACTGCTTGCGGCGTGTGGGGAATTTGTCCGTGTCCTTCTTCGCTTATGCCGCCATCTTAGTTTAGCCGTGCGTCTCGCCGCTTCCCTCACCTCTTGCCGCCTTACGGTTCACCCTCTCCGCTTTGGCTTCTCTGCTGCGGCTTTTCTTGTGCCCCCGGTGTTCCTACGTTCGCCACTATCTTTGTTGTGGGTATTTTCGGGCAGTTTCGCTGTTTAGCTCGCCGTTGTTGTTGCGGGGTCGCGGAGCTCCTGGACTTAGGCGTCTGCCTGCGTTGCCATCCAAGCCACGCCCCCTCCAGAGGACATTTCTAAATGGAGAGATTGAGCAGAAGAAGCACTGGCTGCTTATCTGAAAGGACCAGTTGCACTGCACTTTCTATGGTGCGCTTCACCACTTTAGAGCTATTCGGACTGTACCTTTAAAATGGCATGTCATTCTATGTATGTGTAACCGAAAGAGAAGTGAGTGTAGTGTGTAAGTGGGAGGCTTGCTAATTGCTCACGTACTTCAGTTGTGCAGTAACTCTTTTCCCGCCGAACAGGAACTCTCCTGTATGTTAATCTCAATGGCTTACAGCAGGTCAGCTGGAGCTCCAGACAGCGGGGTAAATGCAGGAGTGTCAGAAGGTACATCCACACTTCCAACGGTAGGCTAAATCAGGGCTATACAATTAAAAGTGATCCCAAGCCTGGGAGCCCCTGAGAAGCAAAACCTTCCTGCGGTCATCTTGTGAACTACATCTAATTACAAAAAATAAAATACTAATTACAGAAATATTTCAATATAACATGCTTTCTACAGAAAATGATGCTTTCTACCTCCATAAGGGCAGTGCTAAATATTATGGAGGGCAAAACAAAGTGGAGAAATTATTGGCTTCTTATCTTTAAATTAAGAAAAAATGTGTTAAAATTGATTCTATCATAGGAGCCGATTCCTCTACTGTTTTTAAAGATACAGATATTTTAAATGGATTCCAAACATTTTATAATAAACATATTATAATAATCTTCACACCCCTGAATTACCTCCAACTCCGGATGACATACAGTATTATTTATTCTCTATTCCTAAAGTCTTTGATACTTCCATAGACTTCTCTCCCTTAGGAACAGATATCCCCTATAAAAATATTGCTGAGGCAAAGACACAGGAAAAGCTCCAGTACCTGATAATTTTCCCATTGAATTTTATTTGCATTTCCCTGAACTTTTAATCCGAAAATATTATGAATTATTCTCGCATTTTATTTCCATGAACTCATCTAGCAGTACTTTTCAAGAAGTACTAATCCGTCTCATTCCTAAAGACAGGTGTGAGCCACAGTTATGTAAAAATTCGGCCTGGGTGGAGCTTGCATAATTCTAGTCTGCGGAATTCTGCAAAGTTACCCAAAAATTCAGCAAAATCCGTGGAGTTCCGCATACAGGTGGAGTTACCACTGGGTCCATGGGATGTACATACAGTCAAGTTTCTATCATGCCCACATTTCTAAATGCGACTGTATGTGCTTAGGATGGGCACACAGATTCCTTTTTTATATATATATGAGGGGTATATGAATGTGAATCTTTGGGCAATTCTTGGCATTTGTGCTGGTTTCGCATTGAAAATTTGAGAAAAGGTAAAAGGTAGACAGATTACGTGTCATTTTAAACAGCAGCCGTGATGGCAGCGAATGTTGGTGAAAACGCATAAGCAGCTAAAACATGCTGCTTCCGATTGCAAAATATTATGCACAGAAATGGCAATTAGACGCAGCCTGTGGGAGGATACACCGATGACAACTGTACTCAGCCACGGAATGGTATCCCAGAATGGCAACCTTTTGAGACTGTGGCAACATAAATCCCAAGAGAACTGCCAGCTGCTGTCCCCTTCTCAGATGATCTAGCTGTTGTGTTCTAGTGTATTTACGCCTGTGGCGCAACAGGCATGCGACGTAGCCCCACGTGACTAGAAACAATAAAAGGGGTCCCAGCATGCACGTACGCCAGTTGGCTACTCAGACCCAGTAACAGCAATCTGGTGTCCGAGTCTTTATTGCCAGTCCCCACGTGCTAGGCCCTCTGGCACTAGAGTCCCCCTGTGCAGTGCCCCTCACCTAGCCTAACACCAGCCACCCCATGACACAACACTAGCCTCAGTAGTGTGCTGCATCAATCCCGCTTCGGCTGTCATTTATGACCCTGGGATCTCCGCTCCCTCTCTTGGTTCCTGATCCTGACTGTGACCCAGCTGTGGTGGATGTCTGAGCAACTGGGATGGCTTCTGGACTGCTATTGGGTCAGTTCGCCTGTCCCTGTGATCAACAGCCAAGTGGGGTGCCCCACATTCTGCAGTGCGTCTCACCGCACGAGTCGCCCTCCAGAGGTCCGTCTCAGCTTGGGGGTCAAGTTGAGAGTCCACCATATTTACAGACACTGGTGCAGAATCCCGACCGCAGCCATGGTGGCTTCCAAGCTGCTGAAGAGTCTTACCTGATCCCTACTCCTCTACAACCCAACCACCAAGCGAGACTGATGCAGTCACTGCTGCCGAGCACTACTCTTCCTGTGGCCTGCCCGCCCAAGATCCGATATTGTCTCGGAAAGGAATGCGCCATACTATTCGCTGCCTGCCCTGCTCCATTCAGAGACTCCTGCTCAGACCTGCTGTCATGCCGGTTACTCGTGGAAGGTCAGCATACGCACCCAGCGAGTTATAGGATTACGGCGAAGCTCCAGCAAGATGACCCGCGCTGTCTATGTCTATACAGAGAGAACCCTGCACCTAGATCAACACCATCATCCTCGCCTGGTGCTGTCGGGAAGACTGCCTCAGCAAGGACCAGCCTCCCGCAGCGAGGCCAGACAACTGCAGTAAGTGTGCTCCCCTAAGCACACTCTGGCTGGTGCTGACCTGATATCTCTCAAACCTGTCTCAACCTCGCTCCTGGAGGCTGCTGCCGGCCCCCAGGGTCGGGTCTGGCATCGTCGGCAGCTATGGCCTACAGAAAGGCTCGGCGAGGATACTGTTTCTTCTAACCCCCTGGTAGGGGTCAATGGGCAACACCCCACGCTTTGGCAGCATCATTAATCCTGCAACTCATGGGAGCGGGTGCCCTGAAGCTGGGAAAATCATACCAGCCTCATTATCCATCCAAAGAAAAGATCCACATTGCTCAATAATGTCCGCCATCTTTGAATGGGCACCCAGTCTTTTTTACATTTTGCACAATACTGCCTGGACACACCACAGGTAGAACAGGATCACCCGCCTTTTCTCTCCCAAAGCAGATCCCTGCAGAACTTCTGTTCTTCTAATGTTATGGCCCAGAGCAAACCCCACTCCCCCTCAGTGAGCTACACTGTTCAGTAATCAGTCATCCTAGAGTCTTCCCTACCCAGGAAGGGCTCTAAGACTGTTGAGGGCGTTCACTGAAACTATAGGAGGACCACACACTCTGTAACCAGCTCTGTAACCTGATACCTGCCCCCCTCTAGCAAGGACAATGAAACTCTTTGTAATATCCTAACCTGACATGTGCTATGCTGTGTCAGTGGAACCCTGCATCAGTGATGCAATATGGAATGTTGGGAGTAGTAAATGTCAGTTAGATTGGGGCTGAGTACCTGGTTAGGTACTCCTGGTGGGGCTAATAACTATTATATCTCCAACTTGTAACTAACTCCAATAAATTACTTGGAAACATCAAGATCATCTGTCTACCACGTTATTACATTTTATATGGCGACGAGGACTAGAAGAATCTACGCGTAATTCAAGGTACAAGTGGCTAAGGAAACCTCTACATTACTTCAAAAAGCAACTGGCGCAATTTACAGCAACTAAATATGACGCGGTTAATTCAAAGTACAAGTAACTAAGGAAACCTCTACACTACGTCTAAAGAGCTGTTAGCACAATTTAAGCTACTAGACATGACGCTGATTTCAGCTAGAAGCCACAACAAACGTGAGTTAAATGAAACTACAGGAAAAAAACTAAGGAACATAAAAAGCCAAGAACCATGGAGCCACCAAGAGAAAATCAGCACGCTTTGAAGCCCCACCAGAGTCCATCAGACCGGACAGCCCATACCCAAGCGTGTTGTGTGTGGTTCACCTGGAACATGGACATTAATTACGCATTCAACAACAAGTAAGCGTGATTCATTTACTTGTATTTGGCTCTTGTAAATCCAATAAAACCTGCAAAAGGATAATTTTTTAGGAAAGATTTTGCGCAAACTAAATTGTGTTGTACACTGTTTAGAGAGGTCAATGGATATACGCAGAGCGAAGGTATAGATACTTTGACCCTCTTCATCTTCGTTAGTGATTATGCGCTGAATATACGTTCAACTGTTGTGAGTTTCGCAAGTTTCTTTATGAAAACTGCGCAAGGTGATGCGCCTAATTTACAATTTTATATCTCACCAACGTTTTTTTTACCTGAACACTTAACTTTACTATTAGACCTGCACAAGTTTGAACAGTATGCTGTGTTAGTTTTCCATGTGGAGATTTCACACATTGAGGAGTTTTGGACATTTCCTGTAGTAATATTGACCTTTACTTTTTGAAGATTGTGAGGAGACAGCATGCTTCAGAGTCACGAGTTACGTGGAACATAATTTTGTTTTTTTATACTAATTGAGACTTCGAGATTACCACTCTAACATCCAACTGCTGATTTAAAATTCAAATGCGGAAGTGCTCGCGATTACCTTGGTACTGTACTAAGATCCAGAGCAGCCTCAGATGACTTCATTTCAACGATCATCTTTGTGACGCATCAGCTGCAGCTTTACCTTATGGTGTTTTGGTGCACACTGTTGCCTTGAACCATTCGGTGCTACGCCAGAAAACGTGCCGCCATCATAAGGACTGACAATTCTTCTCTTCAGCGTTTATCCTCGTCGCCAGTAATTTTATGTAGAAATCCACGGGAGGCGAGGTTGTCAGCTTAGATAGTTTTATTTAGATTAGAAGTACAGCAACAAACAGCTTGTCTTGTCGTGGTCTAAGCCAGAGTGACTCACCAATAGAACATACTCTGCGAGCACAACAGGATTCTATGAATCCATGGTGATAGAACATAGGGGATAAATACATGTAAGGAGCTTATGTAAAATAAGGGAAACACTCAGAATACTACATTAAAACCGAGGAAGGACAATGCACCTTCACCCCAGCCAGCTGCTTCACTGAATCTTGAGCAGGGGATCTTGTTCGAGAGGGCACTTTCTGACACCCATAGCTAACCCTGATCTCATTTTCCATCTTGAAGGAATGCATCTCGATTATCTCTGAGACCAAACTCCAACCAATAGACATCTACATTATTATTAGGTCTCATGGATTTATGGTAGTTAGGGCCAGATGTACGACCCTTCCAATTTGTGACTCGTGAATTGCGTTGTTTTGCGACTGGCAAAATGGAATTTATAACAGTGTCTCAGACACTGCTTGCGATTCCTAATGGGGTCACAAATTGCCTGCCTCGTTACTACTCATGAGGCAGGTGCAATTTGCGACCACATTGGGAATGGCTAGCACTCCCAGGGATGGTGGGATGGTGGTATGCTGGGGTCATAAGACCACCATGTCCGTGATTGTTTTTTAAATAATGCAGTTTCTTTTTTTAAATGCAGCCCGTTTTTCTTAAAGAAAATGAGCCGAATGAAAAAAAGAAAAATTAAACGTTTCTGTTTAATTTTTATCACGAGCCGGGCAGCATATGCGCTGCTCTGCGAGCCATGCTGTATTGGTGTAGGTACTTGAAGCCCCGTCCACTCTCCGTCCATATTTGTCATTTGCTTGCGTCATTGTCCTACTTAAATGCTGGCTTCTGATTTGTTATTAGGCTTGTTAGTCCCTCCTTAGTACCACCTTGTCTTCATTTGTAACCTCCCATGAGGACGAGCCCTTTTACTTCGGTTGCTACACAGGGTGCGTCTTCTTTAGTCTGTAAGCACTATTTTCATTAATGAGTTTCGATTACTGCAAAAGGGTCTCTCATGCACAGATGTGACCACCGGCTTGTTTCTTTAACTCGTAGCAAACAGGGAGCTCTTCAGGGGCCATGGGAGACAGAAGGGGGCAACTCGGAGATGCCTTCAAGCATTTGGAATACGATAGGTCTCGCATTTGCAAGAGTTTAAACTATTGGCATTGTAAATGACAAAGCCTT
The DNA here is from genome assembly GCF_964261635.1 of Lissotriton helveticus. Lineage (NCBI taxonomy): Eukaryota > Metazoa > Chordata > Amphibia > Caudata > Salamandridae > Lissotriton > Lissotriton helveticus. The sequence continues at coordinate 1,877,404,953 of NC_136065.1, forward strand.
TTATTTATTTGTTTTAAAAACCAAAACATAAATAAAAGGCATTGTCGTTTACAATGCCAATAGCTCAAACTTGCGTAAATATGAGTCCTATTACAGATGCTTGTTTAAGAGTAAGCAGTGGACCGTAGGACCACAGCCTGCTCTTAAAAAATATTTTCACTGCCAGTCACAAAGGGGAGGGGGTTCCCTAGGACTCCTTCCCATTTGTGAGTGGCTTACCACCCTTTTGAAATGGGTGGTAAAATGCGAATGTTTTGCGACCGCAATTGCAAAACATTCGTACATTGAAGTATGACTCGCTATTGGGAAGGGACCCCATTGGCACGCCCCTTTATAATAGTGAGTTGCAAACCCTATTTTGCAAGTCGGTAATAGGTTACAGACTTGCAAAATAGGTTTTGTACATAGGGCAGACCTAATTTGTGGTTGCAAACGGGCCGATTTCCTGATTACGACAGCAAAAAATGGTCGTAATTCTGGCCATTTGTTCCTTAACATTTTCCAACTGTATTTACCCATATTCATTCTCCGTCCATCTTATTGGTATTTATCTATATTTATCTTGTGTTTTGAGTTTAATAAGATGCAAAATGGTATATTTCCACCTCTATTTAACTCTTTGATGACAGACACTTAAGCTTTGATCACTACTGAAGCACCCTTGTGCTTCAAATTAGATTACTCATTTACCGTGATGCCCTTCATAGTGCCCCTACAAGCTTTCAATTCTAGGCACTGTCTTACCTCTCCTAAATTTACTGAACATCTGCGTCCAGACCTTTAACGTCTCTTACCATGTTCCTACCCTAGCCCCTTGACACTGCACTCAAGAGATATAGCCCCAACTCATGAACTATCAGCTATCTTAAAAATATCTCTAAGAATGCAAAAAAGAATTTCAAACACAGCCTACTTAAACAACTTCCGGAAACAATAATAGCCGATACCTACCACAGCATGAGCAACAGCAACAAGAAAACCAACTTTCTCTTCTACACAAAACGCCCTGCAAAGTGGAGAAACATCTTTCTTCTCCACCTATAAGTTATAAAATCGATCAGAATCCCATATGGAACTTAACTCACCACTTCCCCCTCATTAACATTTAGAGGGGAAATCTTCATTTCTATTTTAAGGACTGCGAACATACTTATACAAGCTACGGACTGTCAACTCGCCATCTTTGATTAAGACTTCCAGTCACTTCTTGTTTCATTTACTCATCATGGCTTTGTTCCCCAAACTCCCCTCTCCCCTATTCCCTCGGCCATCAACCCAGAAACTTCTTGCCTCCTTGACTCCAAAGACTCGCTTTGCACCTGACACTCTAAGCTACCCTGCTGCCCCCCAGGCCACACGCCCGCGCTAAGTAATCTCGAGAATGACTTCAATTGCACCCACCCTTGACAATGAACACACAGTAACTATACTCGCTGACACACAACCTGAGCCCAATGATGGCAGCCCTAGATCAAGACCATCCGACCCTGATTCCCTTGCAGACTCAACAATCTCTACTAATGTAGACGCCACTGAGCTTGTACACACTGTCTGCCTTTCCAACCTCAATGACACTGGCCTCCCCTATAGCGAAGCTCACTCACCCTCTTTAAACCCAAGACCTGTCACTTATCCTTCCACTTTCAGTGATAGAAGCTACAATGACACACTTACCCAGCTCTGTAACCGAATAGAACAATAACTTGATTCCCTAGCTGAAGACATCTCACATGTAAAAAAGGAGTTCTTGATCCAGGCCAAGTTAACCTGCTATCACACTTCTGGTATTGAGAAAATGTCTCATAAATTCTCCAAATGTCAGCTGACACTCCCATTGGTCCTCGATTCCCTTGAGTCGTTCGTCACAAAGACTACACAGAGTGATGAGCCCCAAATCTGCTCCGGAAGCTTATGCTCTTAGAGAATCTTTAAGCACAATGAGCCAGAAAGTTGTCCACAAGCCTCCCTCCACAATACCAGTAATAATGGGCACAAATAGAATGCCCCATATGATCTCCTCACCTAGACCGCCTGCTCAATACACCACCATTCAGACACATAATTCCACTAACAATAGTCCTTGCACTGTAACATACATGCTCCTCAACTGTAGATCAGCAGTTAAACATGCCACAGATATCGCCGAAGCTATACTTGAGGATGAAATCGATTTTGCATTCCTCACTGAAACCTAGCTTAATGAACACCTGATCCCCATACTAGACCAGCTCACAACACCTGGCTACACCATCAATAGACAGGACAGACCAAGGAGAATTGGTGGCGGACTAGCAATCAGCCACAAAGAAGGTATCCATCTTTCCACCTGATGGAGCAGTGTTTCGCAAAAATGAAACCTGCTCGAATTTATACCACCATAATACATACTAACAGTAAGTAGTTGTAGAAAAACTAATGTGCACCTTTCATGAACACAAGGGAACTGCTTTGCGCATCCCTGAACTAAAATGTAAATAAATAATATTGCAATAACTTTTGTGCTTGAAAGAAAACGAAGAAGTTGCATGAATAGGCCGCATGTGCATCAGTATTTTGCATGTGGCATCCTTCTTCAAAATAATAATTAATGCAGCTTTTGCACTAAGCTTATGCGAGATAACATTAATGGGGAATAGTGAAAGGTGGGTGGTAAACAGTGAAGGTCTCATTATCATATAATTAATAAATGTTCATTTTCATTTACTTTAGTGTGCTGGATGAAGCCACCATCTTCGTAAGTTGTCTAATGTGGGAGGGGGAGCTTCAATGAATGATTCCGTTCTGTCATGAGGCAAACAAGACGTGCTGTGCACCACAGATGACATGAAAAGGGTGAAGGCCAGAGTGTCAAACGACTGCCAACTACTGTACCCAGGCGTGGGACCGGAGATGTACTCTGCGGATGATGTTAATATATCAAAAGAAAATGTTACATTTTGTATCTTATGTGGGAAACGTGAGAACAAACTAAGACTCAGACCCTGGGAACTAATTTACACAATGAAGTTGCTGAAATAAAGGTGAAATCATGGTGGTGTGACAACGCCCCTCCCAAGCCCACCAATCCCTGGGCGAGTTCAATTGTAGTTTTCAACAATTGTGGGATGGACATGTCAATTTTAAGAGTATAACTGGGGTGCCTTTAGAGGTGTGTTTAGAGCTTAGGCTGGCAGTAGAGAAGAGGGGAGATGTGTCACTGTCCGTCGGTTTGCAGAGAGGCCTAGCTGTTCCTGACTTGTCCTGTTCCTGTCCTTTTATACTTGTTTCCTGATTCTGTTTCGGGGAATCCCCACCATTTCCTAGGCCGAGAGGGGGGGTTTTCTACAGACCAATAGGTTAGTATTTAGCCTAAATCTTTCTCAGAATCTAAATATTAATGTCTCTGAAACGTTTGTCTCTCCACCTATCCACTCCGTCAATGAATGTATTGATATATATTATTTAGATGAAACTATTGTTTCTTCATCTATCCATAAAAAGATGCAATTAATCCAGATGGAGTTTGAAGAAGTTTAATCCACAAGACACAGTACTGTTCCGTGTACAGGCAGGAACAGAATGAAGTGAATTCCAGTTCTAAATGGAATCACTGTCAACTGTCTGGCAGGGGCCAGAATTAAACGTATACAATGGAATTAAAGGGTAAGGACTAAAGGGAGAGACAGGGAAAATACATGTAATGCAAGACACTCCAATAGGTATAGGCATGTATTTTTGCTGAAACTTTTGTCTCTTACTCTATCCACTCCTTCATTGCATAATGTCATTGTTTAATTTGCATGAGTTTGTATTTCATATATAATTTCTGCTTTCATGAGATTCAGTGTTTGTATTTTCAACCATATGCAAATGGGCATGGCCTCTTTATATTTGAGATAAAATTCAATTTTAATTTTACTGAGAATCTGTTACCATTTAATTGACTAAATGGTTGGTAAGTTTTTAGATATCATTGGCATCAACTATTCAACTAATTGTTCCATCGACCAAATAGAAGGAAAGTTGATATTAGAAATTAGCTATTAAAAAATGTCCCATTTGAATCTATAAATAGAAAAAGAATTGTTGGAACGTATACATTTTTATTTTATTTTACAGAGTTTAGAAGCAGAAGAACCGCAAGATGGCCGCTAAGTAGTAGCTTCCCGGAGGAGCTCCCGGTTTGGAGATTACCAATTAGATAGTTATCCCTGCATAAACTGTCTCTCACAGGCCCTCCTACCTGCAAGCCATTGCACTGGACGGCTCACCCCCACCGAGGCACATGGGTGTATCCGAAGCTGTGTTCTGCTCACCCGCGGGATCTTCTCACTGTGACTTCCTGGTCCCTGCCTTCACTGCCTGGCTCTGTTCGTCACGGCTCTTTCATCGGTCCGTTGCAGCGTTACAGATGTTCAGGGAGGCGAGGCCGTGGACTCCGCCTCGGCCCGCTCTTCCGACCCCCGCACAACATGCCCTTAGCTTTTGGTGATATTTGCTGCTCTTTAGGCAGGCCCCATTTTTCATTGACTTTCCCGCTGCCGTCCTATGATGTTTGCGACATGCTCCAGGCTGCGACCGAAGATCTCTGACAAGTGAGTGGCCCGCTGTCCTCCGCTCCTGAACGGCTGATTGCTCACCTTTTTGCTGGTGGGGACAAGTTCCTTTCTAACCCGTACAGAGAACCCCGTCGCAATCTTAGTTGCAGCAATACTAACAACCTCACCTGTGTGAACGTCACCCAGTCGTCTCCACCCCCAAACCCACCCCGTCTTAAATGTGTACTATTTAACTGCAGGTCAGCCAGTAAACAAGCCACTGATATCTTCGACCTCATCCAACACAATGATTTAGACATTATCATCCTCACTGAAACTTGGCTAAATCCAGCTTCCACTCCTATCATCGATTATCTTAGATAAAGATGAGCTTAGAATAAAGCACCACTCTTGGTCAATTACTAACTCATTAAATTAGAACCCCAATCATATTTGTTGACCCACCTAAAATCGTTCCTACAGGAAAAATGTATGTTATTGCAGTTTGGGAGATACCCCACTAAGGACGGATACCCAAATGGGAAAAACATTGGTCCTCTAACGTCTGTAGGTTATGTGGTTCCTATAATGAAACTTTAATACACATTGTGACTACATGCCCCCATTTGCTAGAAGAGCGGAAGACTCTGTTAAGACCTACTTTTAACGAATTGGGGGTGAGAACATGTCGACATGCCATTATTACTTGTCTCACTGGGACAACGCTTCGCCTGATCTCCCAATTTGTAAAGTTCATCTTTATAGCCGAAAAAAAACCTGCTAGCCAAAACCAATTCTAATCGTTAGTTCTGTAATATGCTGTATGCAAAATGGTGATGAAAATGAAAACTTTTTTTTAAAATCTACTTTTAATAAGCCATGCACAAATTCTATATTCTATAATTGTTACAGGATTTACTAATTTTAAGACTGAAGATAAAGCGTATTATAAAATTTTATGATAGGGTTTGGAAATTGTCTTCTAAAAATTTGCACAAATGCATCTTATTCATTGTTGCCCTCTATTAATGCTGCTAAAAACAAAACATTTTAAATTTATATACAAATAATATTTTTGTTTACTTATTGTGTTTTTATCTCCGTTTGAAATGGTTTTTATTAATTACCAGACAAGGCGATTACTTACTTACTTACACTCCTATCTTAGACCTCCTAGTACCCCCCACTCATGACATAATTAGGCTTGACAGAGCTCTGAAACTGGGTGGGGGACTAGCATGTATTCACAGAAACACACTTTCGGTTGCTCACTCAGACTCTTTGACGCCTGCCTCCTGTGAATACCTCTGTCTCACTATAGCAAGTATGAACCTACCGGTTTGCAAACCTCACACCTTCTTCCACAACTCCCCCGTCCCCCCCGGGTGACAATCTCCCTTTCACTGAGCAGCTAATGAAAATCATCTGTAGTAATGTCGACTCAGTGTTGTTCCAAATCTTCCTTGGTGATTTCAACCTTCATTGGTCTAACCCCAACGACCCCGCTGTATCTTGCATTAAATCTTTCTTAATTGATCAAGATCTGATTCAGCACTGCGTCCAACCAACTCATAACAAAGTTGAAACGTTAGACCTCATTATTTATAAAGAGCAGTCTATCTCCATACACCGCACCCCAACTACGGAAGGTCATCAACATCTCCTTCGAAAAAGCGACATTTCCGGAGAGCTGGAAGCACGCCGAAATCAACGCCCTCCTCAAAAAGCCCAAAAGGACCTCAAGAACTTCCGACCCATCTCCCTGCTCCCATTCCTGGCAAAAGTCATCGAGAAAATCATCAACATTCAACTGACCCGCCACCTCGAAGACAACAACATACTGGACCCGTCCCAATCCGGATTCAGACGAAACAACAGCACCAAGACAGCCCTCATCGCCGCCACAGACGACATCAGATGCCAACTGGACAACGGCGAAACATCAGCCCTCATGTTCCTGGACCTGTCAGCCGCATTCGACACGGTCTGCCACCGCACCCTAAAGGCGCGCCTCCAAGAAGCCGGAATCCAAGAGAAGGCCCTTGCCTGGACCACGTCCTTCCTCTCCGGCAGAACCCAGAGCGTCCGCCTCCCACCCTCCCGGTCAGAAGCCACTGACATCATCTACGGCGTCCCCCAGGGATCATCCCTCAGCCCGACGCAGTTCAACACCTATATGGCCCCCCTTGCACAAGTGGCCCGCCACCACAACCTCAACATCATCTCCTACGCCGACGACACCCAGCTCATTCTCTCCCTCACCAAGGACCCCCACACCGCCAAAACCAACATTCGCGTAGGCATGAAGGCCATCGCCGACTGGATGAAGAGCAGCAGTCTGAAACTGAACTCGGACAAGACGGAGGTCCTCATCCTCGGACCCACCCCCACAGCCTGGGACATATCCTGGTGGCCAACTGCTCTAGGGACAGCACCGACACCAACCGACCACGCACGCAACCTAGGTTTCATCCTCGACTCCTCCCTCTCCATGTCCAAACAAGTCAACGCCGTCTCCTCCTCCTGCTACAACACCCTACGCTTGCTCCGCCGGATCTAAAAATGGATCCCGACCGAAACATGAAGAACGGTGACACAGGCCCTCGTCAGCAGCAGACTGGACTACGGCAACGCACTCTATGCAGGAATCCCAGCCAAACACCAACGGCGGCTACAACGCATCCAAAATGCCTATGCCCGACTGATCGTCAACGCCCCCCCGCCGCAGCCACATCACCCCCCTCCTGAGAGACCTGCACTGGCTCCCCATCGACAAGAGGATCACCTTCAAGCTCCTCACCCCCACACACAAGGCACTCCACAACGCCGGACCAGCCTACCTGAATAGCAGACTCAGCTTCTACACCCCCACCCGCCAGCTCCGCTCCGGCAGCCTCGCCCTCGCAGATGTCCCACGCATCCAATGTACGACCGCCGGCGGCAGATCCTTCTCTTACCTCGCCGCCAAAACCTGGAACACCCTCCCAACCCACCTACGTCAGACCCAAGACCTACTTGCCTTCAGAAGACTCCTCAAGACCTGGCTCTTCGAGCAGTAGCGGCACCCCCCCACCCCTCAGCGCCTTGAGACCCTCACGGGTAAGTAGCGCGCTTTACAAGTACGCCGCAACCTTAGGGCATTTGAACTGTCATGGCGAGTCAATCCCTCCTCGGACCAACTAAAACTCCTTAGATACGCCAGGAGCCGATACAACAAACAAATCAAGAGTGCTAAGGCGACTTACTTCAAGCACCAACTGGATCAAGCGGCAAACCGCCCCAAGAAACTCTTTGAATTGGTCAAACAACAATCAGTCGTTGGGTCTAACCAATCTGATCCTGGTGGCAACCCACCCTCCTGCGATGATCTTGCCTCCTTCTTCGCTGAGAAATCAAGAATCATCTCCATTGACCTTGCCTCTAAGAAGGCTCTACTACCCTCTTCCATTGCTGCCTCACCCATTGACTCCTCTGTAAGGCGTAAATCGACCTCCACGAATTCCAAGAACAATGCATCATGGGGCACTTTTACCACATTTAGTGAATATGATATCTTCAAGATTCTTCAGAATATCAACCCTTCCAACCACTTCAGCGTCCTGCTGCCCCCTTCTATCTTCAAAGAAATCAAGAATGCACTGATCCCCACATGGACTAGGATTGTTAATGCTTCTCTAGCACAAGACATGATCCCAGAATGCCTTACAGCAGCTCAGGTAACACCCATACTAAAAAAACCTAACGCTGACAAATCTGATCTCAATAACTTCTGCCCCATTTCCAACATCCCCACTTTAGCGAAAATACTAGAAAAGTGAGTGCAATCCCAACTCTGTGCCTACATAGAGAATTAACAACTCCTAGACCAGCATTAATCGGGCTCTAGGAAGTGGCACAGCACCTAATCGGCTCTCACTCACATTTTTGATGACATTTTAATAATGCTTGACCAAAATGAATCATGCCACCTGATCCTCCTCGACCTTTCCTCTGCATTTGACACGGTTAATCATGACAACCTCCTATCCATCCTACAAAATAGAATGGGTTCTTCTGATCATTGTTACAATGGTTCTCATCCTTCCTTCATCATAGAACTCAAGGAGTCAAGGCAAACCACTCTCTCTCCCAGCCCTCTCCCGTAATCATGGGATCCCCCAAGGATCCGCTCTATCTCCTATCCTCTTACACATTCTCTAAATTCAATGGACATTCTCTTCCACATGTATGCGGACGACACGCAACTATATCTGAAAATCTCATTCTCTGAAAACATCATCTCACTCAATACTACCCTAATGTTTACTCAAAACTGGTTAACGAAAGAATCATCTACGGCTCTACACCTCTAAAACCGAATTCCTGCTCATCTCCCCTCCGAATCTCATCCCCAAGCTAGAACTCTGGCTGAGTCACCTCACTGCTTTCAACTGTATGCCTCTCATCGTAGATGCAGCCAAGTCTCTCGGCATCACCATGGACAAGCACCTGAACATGAAAGGTCATATCAGCAATGTATGCAAAGGAGCTAACCACTTGATGAGAGCCCTCAGAAATATCAAACCTTTCCTTCCTCTAAATGATTTCAAGCAAGTGGTCCAAACACGTGTCTTGCCGAGTTTAGATTACGGCAGTGCTACCCTCTGTGACCTTCCCAAATACGCTCTGGCTCCACTAACTCGGCTGCTAGACTGGTTACAGATACCAAGTGAAAAGATCATATATCCCCAGTTCTAAAATCCCTCAATTGGTTACCTTTCGAATCATGAATTCAATTAAAGATTGCTGTTCTTACACACAAATCCCTTCACCTTAATACTCCTACGTACCTTGCGCAAAAACTTAAACTATCCTGTGGCGTAAGAGCTTCAAGAACCGCCTCTACCCTCCTCCTGAAACCACTCATCCTTAAGAAAAAGAGAAGTTGTCACCGAGCTTTCTCCGGAGCTGCCCCTAAGATTTGGAACTCTCTCCCACCAGAAGTTCGCAGAATCTCCTCATTGGCGGCGTTCAAAGTGGAAGCCAAAAGATTCCTAATGAACAAATTCATAACCTAATAGGGTTAGACTCACGTGTCCATTGACATTGCATCTGCTGACTTTGTTCCTACTTTTGTTCTTACTTTTGATACAGCTCCCTCTTATTGTACACTGTGTTTCACCCTTACTGCCTGCCTACACCAGTTTTATTGTATTATCCTCCTGGTTCTATTTTGCACTGTATTTTCTTTCTCTCCCTTCCTCTTATGGATATTGTTATAGATATTGCTTTTTTCCTTCCTCCCATCATATTGTAAAGCACTCTGTTATCCCTTGGGATCTTGTTCGCGCTATATAAAACTTTATAAATAAATAAACAAATTAATAAATGAATAAATTGACCCCAGCGCACTGAGGGATTCTGGGTGAATGTGTATGGGCCATTGTGTTATGATGTAATTGATTACTGATCCCTAATTAATTTTTGGTATTGGCACTGGATCAGTTTCTTGGTAGCAGAGGATGGTTTAATTATTGATTAGTTATGTAATGATTATTGATTATATATTCTTAACACGAAAGGTTAGTGTCATGTTCTATGTTGTCTAGAAGTACAGGTACGGGGATACCTGAGTAATCCCGGGAATGGAATTTTGTCTGAAGTATGCAGAGGAAGAGTGTGGTAAAGAAATCACACTGCAGAAGTACTCTGTATGTTGTAGTAATACCTAAAAGCTACGGAGGGCTGAAGGTGTTATATTTGGGAACATTTCGTATAAAAGTAGGGTGTCTAAATAGCGAAGGGTCCACTTCTGAAACTCTAGCCTTGTTCCCCAGGACTCACCCTTCTTCTTGGTCACAGGTCAATGTTATGTTATGTTATGTTATGTTATGTTACGTCTATTTATTGTGCGCACAGCGACTCCAGCCAAGGAGCGTCCCGGCGCAAAGACAAGGTAGCTCGTAACACAACGGGATGTAAAAAGAGGCAAATAACAGCTAAAACAGGAACAAGGACAAAAAAACAACTAAAACAGGAAGGTTTTTATCGCCTTCCGGAAAGTCAGAAGGTCCTCCAGCAGGCGGATTTCAACAGGCAAGGAGTTCCATGCTGACGCAGCCAATACCCTAAACGAGTGGCCTCCCATGCGGCTAAGCCTGAATCTGGGAACCACCGCAAGGGCCAGACCTTGGGAGCGAAGGCGACGGGCAGGAACATAAAAAGACAGACAATTCGACAGGATTTCCGGGCCTGTACCTCTCAGGATTTTAAAAGCGAGGCACAGGACTTTGAAAAGAATACGCTTCCTAACCGGAAGCCAGTGTAGGGAGCGAAGGACACCTGTCACTGAGCAAAATCTTGGTAGGCCGACAATCGCCCTCGCCGCAGCATTCTGAACCCGTTGCAATCGGGTTAGTTCAGCCTGGTTGGCCCCAGCCAGGAGAGAGCTGGCATAATCCAGGCGAGAGATGATAGTGGCCTGGATCACCAGCTGCCTGGTCGGGGCGTCAAAGAACTTGAGAACAGGTCTCAAGCCCCTCAGAAGACCGAAACAGCAGGCCGCAGTTCTTTTCGTATGGCCTATGAAGGAGAGGCCCGCGTCCAGCCATATCCCCAGATTTTTCACTTCCGATACCGGGATCGGAGTGGGACCCAACTCTGGAGGCCACCAGCGGTCACCCCACAGCTCCACTCCCTTCCCGACGACCAATACCTCTGTTTTAGTGGCGTTTAGCTGAAGGCAGTTGCCTGTCAGCCAACTAGCCACCGCCTTCAGTCCGGACTGAAACCTGGGGGCCTCAGTTTCCGCATCCCCGCTGAGCGTAACCGCCAGCTGAGTGTCGTCGGCATACGAGACCAGGGTGAGGCCCCACTGCCTGGCGACATCAGCCAGCGGTCTCACGTAGAGATTGAACAACGTGGGACTCAGCGAGGACCCTTGCGGAACCCCCATGGCCAGTGGATGGTAACTGGACTTGAAGGGAGGGATGGCAACACAGAAGGAGCGGTCGTCTAAGAAGGAGCGGAACCATTGCAATACCACACCGCCAATGCCAGTCTCCTCGAGCCGACGCAGGAGGATGCTGTGGTCTACCGTATCAAAGGCGGCGCTAAGATCTAACAGAATAAGCGCCGCCGTTTGACCAGCATCCAACCTTGCCCGGAGATGTTCCACCATCACAAGTAACGCAGTTTCCGTACTGTGCCCAGCACGGAATCCGTTTTGTGTGGGGTCGAGGGCATTGGTCCGAGTCAGATGTTCAGACAGGGCCAAATTGACGTGGGCTTCAGTGATCTTGGCTGGCCAGGGTAGCAGCGAGATGGGGCGATAGCTTTCAGGCTTCGAGGGGTCCAGGGTAGGCTTTTTAAGAATCGGGGACACCACGGCTTGTTTCCACTTAGATGGTACAATTCCCGATTCCAAGGAGAGATTGACAAGGGAGCATACAACTGTACGCCCCATAAAAGCTTGGTCTCGAAAGAGAGCAGGCCTTACTGGGTCAGATGGAGACCCAGATTTAACTTGCAACGCAAGTTTGTCAAAATCATCCAAGGCAAGGGGGGGGAAAGCAAGCAGTGTAGTCTGATGGTGAGCCCGATTAATACTTTCCACAGTGGACCCTATGCTAGGGAATGTCCTATAAATGGCTTGGACCTTCCCCAAAAAGTAGGAAGCAAGGGATTCACAATGGGAAAGGGAGCTTACGGTCATAGTGGTAGTCCGCTTCGCCATAAGTTGTTTTACGGCCTTAAAAATAGCCTTCGACGGATTAGGGCTGTTCCGGAATTCGGTAGCATAGAAGGCCGCACGAGCCCGGCAGATAGCTCGGTGGTAGAGCTTAACGGACCTGGTATATGCGGCTTTTAGATCAGCCGCATAGGTTTTCCTCCAGGCCCTCTCTGCTCGTCTACAGGCACCCTTTAGGGCCCGAAGTGCGCCATCGTACCAGGGACTGGACTCTCTAGAGTTGATTTTAGTTGATACAATAGGTATCAGAGAGTCCAAGGCCCTGGTGATCCAAGAACAGAAGAGGTCATACCCCTTTTCCACATCCGTCAAAAGGTCCAGCGGCTCCTCTAATAGAAGACGATGGAAGTCTTCTAACCTAAGCTTTTTCCAAGCCCTCTTCTGAACCCATCTAGCCGAAGAGATGGAAGGAGTGGCAGAGACAGGGCATAGAATGGACACCAAGAAATGATCTGTCCACTCCACCGGAGAGACAGAAGTGATTTGAATCCCCGGCAGATTGGTGAACAAGGGATCCAAAATATGCCCCCCCGAATGGGTAGGCTGGGACACCATCTGAGGGAGTTGAAAGGCCTCTAGGTCAGAGGAGATGGAACGCACTGTCAAGCCAGAGAGGGTGTCGAAATGCAGATTTAAATCACCCATGATAGAAAAGTTGGCACAATCTGCAGCCAGAGGGCCAACAATATCGGGGAAAGCATTTCTGAACGCCACCTCACTGCCGGGTGGACGGTAAACGACCATCCCGGACAGGGTAAACTCCGGGCTGACAGAGACCTTGAACATGGCACTTTCACACCCAGAGATGTTTAGGGCGCTCCAGACGCAAGGGTAGATTGTTTTTACCACTAACGCGATACCCCCGCCCCTAGACAGCCTATTCAAGGTGTATATAGAATAGCCGAATGGGCAGGCTAGATTGGTAATAGCGGTATCAGCGTCCTGCAGCCATGTTTCAGTCATGGCGAGTACGTCGGGAGCTTCCTCCTCAATGAGGTCATAAATATGCTGATAATGTTTCAGCGCGGACCTGACATTTAGGTTCAGGATCTTCAAAGTAGTAGGGATGCCTATAATGCGGTAAGTCTCCGAGGAAACAGTTCTTGAGAGGGGGCGCGGGGAGTCAAGAGCCCACCCATTACAGAGGCAGTGATAGGGGCCACGCAGTGGGTGTACCGGTACCTGTAACTTAAAGATGCCGAAGTGTGGCTTCCTCGGGGGACCGGTGGGGGCAGAATCCTGTAGCTGCAGGCTTTTGCCTTCTTGCCCGCTCCTGTGACGAAGCCCCGGTGAGCGCAGAGAGCCAGTAAACCACCCCTTCAGGGTACTTGTAACACTTGCGACCCTATAAATATATTTTTTCACATAGGTCCTGAAGAAAGCCCTTTGACCCCTCCAGGGCAAAAATAAGGAGCTGAAACATGTCGACCGTTTGACCGTCACTAAAACTGCACGGTGCTATAGAACAGTAAAATTTCTACCGAAGCATCAACTCGTTTTTAACCTTGTCACCACTTATTCCGAATAAAGTTTGTTTAGGAAGAAGAGCTAAGCAATATAAACTCACTTTACCTTTTTTCACTTCACTTTCTCTACCCTATTCCTGGTCACTACTGTTAAAACCAGTGGTCCAACCTCCAGGTGAAGGAAAGCATTTTATAAAGAAAACCCAATGATGATGCTTTCATGTTCCGAAAGGCAGAGAATTAAGATATACTGCTTTACGCACCTGTACGTGATTGAGGGTTTTTATGTTGATAATCACACTTGACCCTGGTATTACAGGTACAAGTGATCCATTCTACTTTTTGATTACTGACCTTTGACGGAAAGCTGAATGGATCAAAGCTTATTCCTCCCTCCATTGATTATACAGTTTTAGCTTTTCCGCAACATGGTACATTTAATGTGAGGATAGTGCAGAATTTGAGATATCCCCAATCCTAGATTGACTCAGTACGAAGCCTTGAAAGAATGGGAAGTAGAGGCGTTTGAGAGAAATATTGAATTGGTAACAGAGGTTACAGGAGTATGATGTTCAGATATCCTGTTAAATAAGGACAGAATAGAACAGGTCCAGAAATTGAATCTGTTGCATTTGAATGCAGAAGCATTAATGGTACCAGTAACAATTGGTCCTGTAGTTCCGTTGTATGGAGATAGACAGAATGTGTCTAAAGTACATGCATTGGCTGTACCAGGAAGTAGCAACAGGAATGGTACGAATGAGGATGGACATGCAAATGGAAATAACATGTTGTTAGATTTTCTGGTTTGTTAGTTGTTAACAGAGACCCCACAAAGAGGTATACAGTTAGACCTAAGGAGAATAGGGCCAAATGTCACTGCAATAGCAGGGAGTTCAGTAGGTCCTTCACCAGAAGAATTAAATAATTGGATAAAAGAAATGACAAAGCCGAAACCTCAACCACAGAGCATAAAAGTGAGTCAGTTAAAAGTAGATTTGGAAGAAATTATCATTTGTACAAATCCAGACAGATTAGGGACCTACCGAGATGAAGAGTTGTTGTTTTTTTGTAAAAGTATTACCTGGAGGGCAAAGAATTTACATGAGAGAATATCTGAGGCTGCTATTGAGTATGGAGTAGAAATAGAAAAGTCAGATGAGTGTGAGAGAAAAATGTGTAATAGCCACAAAAAAGGAACCCCTGGGTCTACAATAATCAGAACAAGACAAAGGTGGCATGCTTCATCAAAGGGTAACCTCCTCGCCCAGTGAAGACCTAGTCAAGGTGTGGGCTACAACCCCTTCTTTGTGATGGAGGAGCGCAGGTATGCTTTAAACAGAGGTGTACTAATTATCTCAGATGTGGTGAGGGGAGCAGAACAAAAATAAATGATAGGGTGATGTCTAAAACTAGCTCCAGGGTCCACAAATGACTTTATTAGTGAGTCTCTGGGCCAGGATTTAAAACTACTTGGTGTAGAAGGGACACTCCACCATTACTAGGTCTTGTTATTTTTATTGTAGACCCAGGGGTTCCTTGTTTGTGGTTATTATTGTTAGATTTGGCGAGTTAACCTCTGCAGGTTTTAAAATCTCCTCCGGCCCTCTTTGTGTTGAGAGAAAAATGTATATTCATGTAATGATGGATTGGATAATTTCCATGTATCAATAAGAGACAGTTGTTCAATGGTTGTAATTAATTGTTGGTGCATGATAGATGGGACAAAAGTGGCTTTCAAAACACGATCTATATATGGATCAAAAACTAGATTACAATCCCCCAAATAATATATAATCAGTGGAAATAGACATCAATTTAGAAAAAATAGTAGGGCAAAACGTGTTATCAGGTTTGGTAGGTGCATATATGTTAAACAAAGAAATAAGAATTTTCTTAATCAAAGATGAATTTCTATAATCAAAGGCAAATTTCTACCCATCTACTTTCTTCATCTGAATTTTGGGATAGGAGATTAATATTTAAATTCCTATTGCAGAGAATAACAACACCATTCTGTTTCCCTGAACCAGGGGAAGAGAAAACATTTCCCACCCATTGACGTTTGACTTTTTGAACCTTTGAAGTCATAAAATGAGTTTCTTATAAGAATACAACATTTGCTTTTAGCCTGGATTTTTTTTGTTGCATTTTTATAAACTCGCCCCAAAGGTATTGGAGCACTTTACATGAGCACCAGTTACATTACAAAAATACACATTAATTTTTGGTAGGCACAGGGAGATCAGGTGATTTGCCCAGAATCACAGGATGTTGAGCCGATGCCAAGGTTCGAGCCTGGCTCCTCTGCTCCAAAATTGGCAACTTTGACCATTAGGCCACATCCTCTCTCCATATAAGTGTATAAGTAGGTGAGCATCTTTTGTCTCTAAACAGGTGGACCTAAACTTTAACATTTCAGGAAATAACACATAAAGATAATCAATAATCATGAAAAACAAACTACACTTTTGGTGAGAAATGAAAAATAGCAAACAGCATGAAAAAACACTCTAAAAAATGGACGAATAATAGTAAATTGAAAGAAAAACCAGAAGGTGAACACAAGAGGAAAGGATAGAAAAGAGGAAAAGAAAAGAAAGAAGTAGACAGAATCCAGATAAAAAATAAAAAATAGTACATACCGAAGAAGGAACATATATCGAGGGGAAACCACATGGGCAAGACGACACGACTGAAATCCAGCGCAAATCGGGGAGGAAGGTAGACCATCCACATGGATGAAGAATAATGTTGTTGAGACAAGGAAACATTGCCTAACATGGATGAAAAAGAAGAAAAACAGGTATCAAGATAAATATATTATGAACAAACAAAATAGTTATATAGTATCATGACATAAAACTATTCTCGGTAAAGACAGAAGAAAAAACAGTCAAGCAGTAGACAATTGTGTAACTTCCATGTCTTCTTCTCTGCAATTGTCCAAGAATTTCTATAGTAAAGCAGGGTTTTCATAGGTCATAGTTTTGTTTTATAAGCTACTTTAAAAAGACAAAGATGGAATAGTCCAAATCTGGCATTGAGGTTCCAAAGAGCTGGTTACATATCCAGAAATGTCTTTCTCCTGTCTGATGGAGTCTTGGAAGAGGAACAGGGAAGCTCCGTACCAAGATATTCAACCATTAAGTTTAGATGCCTGAAGGACTTTCAATAAGTCAGTATATTCCGACAAATAGAAGATGATACCTCTTGATTTATGAGAAGAAGAGGAAGTACTTCGACAGACCCTAATTCTACCTTACAACATTTAGGTTGTCATTTTTGTCCTGATGTAGAAAGTTACCTTAAAGCCTAAGACGGGTCAAAACATCAACATTTTTCTCATTTGGCCTGCATTAATACCTTGAGACCCTGATCAGAGGTCACTTACAGAACAAGATAATGGATTGATGTTGTATTCAGGGATCACTGAAATAATATTGATTGACAAAATATCGAGGACAAAATATCTACAGACAAAATATCGAGTTTGTATGTACAAACAGGTAAGTACAAAAATATCGAGTACAAAATATCGTTTACAAAAATATAGTTTTAAAAAATATCGACTTTATTAAAAACAGTGTTAAATTAAATTAAAATTAAAATTTAATTACTAACATATACTTAAAAATACTTAAATTAAATTATAATAATTAAATATTTAATTAAAGTTATAAAAATAAATGTAACAATCATATTTGTTAAAACATATATATATATTAACATAATATAATTAAATAATATCCAATATTATTAACATACAATAGCAAAATGTAAAAAATACTATTCCCACTCCAGTGGGTGCAACAGTGAGGAAAGCGTTGGATAGCGTAGGTGTAAAAAATACTATTCCCACTCCAGTAGGTGCAACAGTAGGGAAAGCGTTGGATAGCGTAGGGGTAAAAATTACTATTCCCACTCCAGTGGGTGCAACAGGGGGAAAGCGTTGGATAGGGTAGGGGTTAAAATTACTATTACCACTCCAAATAGTGCAACAGTAGGGAAAGCGTTGGATAGCGTAGGGGTTTAAATTACTATTCCCACTCAAAAGAGTGCAACAGTAGGGAAAGCGTTGGATAGCGTAGGGGTTTAAATTACTATTCCCACTCCAAAGAGTGCAACAGTAGGGAAAGCGTTGGATAGCGTAGGGGTAAAAATTACTATTCCCACTCCAGTGGGTGCAACAGTAGGGAAAGCATTGGATAGCCTAGGGGTTTAAATTACTATTCCCACTCCAAAGAGTGCAACAGTAGGGAAAACGTTGGATAGCGTAGGGGTTTAAATTACTTTTCCCACTCCAAAGAGTGAAGCAGTAGGGAAAGCATTGGATAGCGTAGAGGTAAAAATTACTATTCCCACTCCAGTGGGTGCAACAGTAGGGAAAGCGTTGGATAGCGTAGGGATACAAATTACTATTCCCACTTCAGTGGGTGCAACAGTAGGGAAACCGTTGGATAGCGTAGGGGTAAAAATTACTATTCACACTCCAGGGGTGCAACAGTAGGGAAAGGGTTGGATAGCGTAGGGGTTAAAATTACTATTCCCATTCCAGTGAGTGCAACAGTGGGGAAAGTGTTGGATAGCGTAGGGGTAAAAATTACTATTCCCACTCCAAAGAGTGCAACAGTAGGGAAAGCGTTGGATAGCGTAGGGGTTTAAATTACTATTCCCACTCCAAAGAGTGCAGCAGTAGGGAAAGCATTGGATAGCGTAGAGGTAAAAATTACTATTCCCACTCCAGTGGGTGCAACAGTAGGGAAAGCATTGGATAGCGTAGGGGTAAAAATTACTATGCCCACTCCAGTGGGTGCAACAGTAGGGAAAGCGTTGGATAGCGTAGGGGTTACAATTACTATTCCCACTCCAGTGAGTGCAACAGTAGGGAAAGTGTTGGATAGCGTAGGGGTAAAAATTACTATTCCCACTCCAGTGGGTGCAACAGTAGGGAAAGCGTTGGATAGCGTAGGGGTTTAAATTACTATTCCCACTCCAAAGAGTGCAACAGTAGGGAAAGCATTGGATAGCGTAGGGGTTTAAATTACTATTCCCACTCCAGTGGGCGCAACAGTAGGGAAAGTGTTGGATAGCGTAGGGGTTAAAATTACTATTCCCACTCCAGTGAGTGCAACAGTAGGGAAAGCATTGGATAGCGTAGAGGTAAAATGTACTATTCCTACTCCAGTGGGTGCAACAGTAGGGAAAGCGTTGGATAGCGTAGGGGTAAAAATTACTATTCCCACTCCAGAGAGTGCAACAGTAGCAACATTAAATACTTCATATATTATATCAATAAATATAAATTAATATGTATCAGAAATTAATTAAAAGTAATTACGAATTTTATATAATATAATAATTAATCAATTAAAATTACAAATTAAATTTAATTATTACAATTATTTAACTATTAATACAAATTAATTACAAATTAACAATTAATAATTTAACATTTATAAATTAATTTACAATAAATTCAAAATAAATTCAATAAATTGAATTTGATTTATTTAATTATCTATAAATACATTACTTCACATCCTATTCCCCTATAAACCCACAACCCACTACAGAAAATAAATTATTAAATTGACATAATTAGCAATTAATCAATTAAATATAATTAATTAGCAATTCTAATTTAATTAATTACCCATAAAATAATTAATTAACAATTAATTCTACAACAATACCAATAAATATGTTTGCATATTTAATTAATTATAAATAAATTACTTCCCACCCAATTCCCCTATAAACCCACAACCCGCTACAGAAAATAAATTAGAAAAATTTACATAATTAACAATTAATCAATACATTTAAATTAATTGCCAATTAAATTTTAATTAATTACCAAATATAAATTAATTAACAAATAATTAAAAATTAATAACAATAAATACATTTACATATTTAATTAATTATTATTAAATTACTTCCCACCCTATTCCCCTATAAACCCACAACCCGCTACAGATTTAAATAACGCAAAAATTAAAAAATACAAATTTCATTATTATTATTTATAACATAAATACACTTTTCACACATATAATAACATAAAAACACTATAAAAAATTCAATATGATTAAAAATTAGATAATTTTAATAACCTATATTATATACTTTGATATTTTAACTGTCTATATTTAGTCGATATTACTTTACTTACCTTAAAAACGATATTTTTGATGTCTATATTCTGTCCAGTCGATATTCTGTCCAGTCGATATTTAAAACTCGATATTATGTCCAGTCGATATTTTGAAGTCGATATTTTGACTGTGCACCTGTATTCAGGTCCAACATTGGTTCGTGGACTGATTTGCTTAAATCCAACCAGTGTTGTATATGAAAAATAAGAATAATTTTGCTTTCCATTTATTCTGATTGCCTTCCCTTCTTTTACACCATCACTTTGCACAAGAGCATTCCATTTCAAATTTCTATTCCGACAACCGTATACTTTTATAATGATTGATTAAATATTGAATTTTATGGAAACTATATAAAGAAAGATTTATTCATGAGAACATTGCTGTTTATGGTCTTTCTCTCTTTGTTGATAATCCATGTATAGAGTAACTTGTTTGACCATTTGAATTGATTTCCCCAGTCCTGTAAACTTGAGATAGGCTGGAAAAATAGGTTGGGACCAATAGTTTTTCAGTTAATATGCAGGCTAAATTACAAAAAGGCAGTACTTTAAATGGGCCAGTCTTGTCCGGTACTGAGTACAAGCACTTTTTTATTTTGAGAGGGAGAGTACCGGCACTTCTCAAGAGCAATGTAATACTTTTAATTGGAGAGTACCTGCACTTCTCAGAAACAAGCATGCCCTTCTATTTTTCCATTTCAAACACTGCAAAAAGGAACAGGCAGTAGGCAAAACAGCCATGAAAAATGACTGGAATAGTAGCAGCACTGTAGAAATTAAAAAACAATATGGGGACGCAATTCCAGTCAGGTGACGTGCCCGCCACAAACTAAGCAGAATATACAGTGGAAAACATCTTACAATGCCGAAAGAAAGACTGCAGCATGGTTAGGAGAAGTTCAGAAGTTCCCCATGGCGGTAGTGCTGTCAAGCATGAGGTGAGTGCGTAACACAGTCTGCCGGGAGGCAAACACCTCTCCTGAATTGAGATTAAGAGTACCCTTATTTTCTATATTTTGCTGTATATGTATATTTGCCCACTTCGGCTAAAATATGTCAATGTCTATGTGCGTGATATAATTGCCAATGACATTTATCTTTAATTAATTGGTAACAACAGTACGGTATCTTGAGGCTTGTCAACTATTTTCTAGATAGTGCATAGCACACTCCGGCTGTATCAATCATTGCTTAATGTGGAGAAGTATCCTTTGAGGCTTTGATCACATGAATTACTCCTAAATGTTTTGTTTACAAGAAGATGGCTACATGGTTTGACACTGCATTAGTGTATTAGCGCTCCAAATTTTTATTTAATCTGACCTCAATTAAATTAGTAGCCCATTTATGCACAATGGCATTTGCTTTTGGCGCTGCATTAATGGATCAGCGCTCGAAAATTTTATTTAATATGACCTCAGTGAAATTAGTAACAATTGCGTTGCTTTTGTAAATTTATTCTTGGAGGCTTTGACTACATTGTTACTTACTTCCTTTACGTTTAATGTCATGGTCAATTCAGTGCTAATCATTGTATTAACACTTTAAGATGGCCGCCATTGAAGCCTTTGAGTGAGTTTACCCTGCAAGTATCTCTTTCAAGTTATCCACTGGTGTGTTTTTAAACAAAACAGTAAAAACAGCATGTCACAGTTGATCAAGGCGCCAGGCACGCCGAAAACGCATAAGATGTTTTTTCCATTCCATTTGCTGTTGATGCTGACTGTATTAATGGAATTAATCATTTATTCACACTGGTGGAGTGAGCATCATCTCTTTGAAATCAGAAGAGAAGTGTGTTTGTTGGAGACGCGCGGGCAGCCTCGCCTGTACATGCACCACTACCATCAGGGCTTCGGGGCAGAAAGCACTTTGGTAATTGCTAAAATATATTATAACCCTTAGCTATTTATGTCTCTCACTAGCTATATATAGTCATTCTTATTTTTTATTGAGCAAAAAAAACCTTAGCCCAAATCTCCCTTTATGTAGATGTCTTTCCGTATGTGTGTGTATATTATATATACATATATATATATATCTCCTGCATCATCTCAAAACCACCAGCTCACTGGAACAGATGAACGCGGACCCATTTTTTGGTGCAAATTGTATTTCTTTATTTGTTACCCTGCACCGCTGCCATAAGGCGTTTCGGCCTCCCCAAAAGCCTTGATCACATGTATATATATATGTATATATAATATACACATATATATATATATATATACTAGCAGCCTGTCCCGACGTTGTCCGGGTATGAATTGCTGCCGGCCAGTAGTATATGGTTTTGTAGGATTTCGTTTTGATAGCACTTCTTATCTATGACAGGCCTGTGAAACGCTCCGATTCACAGTGCACTGCTGATGCACGTAAGAGTGCGCGTTCAGTAGTGTGTGAACTCGAGTTTCCCTACTTTATTTTTCCTTGCAATATTATATAGCGCGAAATTCGACAACATGGCATGAGCACAATTTACATTACAGAAGAACACATTCATTTGTGGTAGGCACGGGGAGACAAAGCGATATGCTTGGAATCACAGGATGTTGAGCTGATGCCAAGATTCGGACGTAGCTCCCCAGCTCTAAAGTTCGCAATTCTAGAACTTGTGGCGGGAGGTGTGTCTAAAAGTGTATGTCGGTGCTGGCCATCAATGAGAGAGACCTGTGCATTTTTCAAATCGGTGGTGAAAAAATATGAGTATGTTGCTGGAGATGTGGGCCGTCGTGCCACCAATGTACTTACCGGGGGAGGGTAAACACCCATTATTCCGCAACTTTCTTTCCGCATACAATCACTCCGCATACTTTAATTACGAAAGTACCATGACTCCGCAATGCCATTATAACGCATGGCATTACATTTTATATGCTTTTACCACGCATACATTTACAACGAAATTCGTTGTAAATGCACGAATGGCAAAAGCATGTTTTTTTTAATGTTTGGATAAGGTAAGTATGGGTATAGGGGTATATGTTTTGGGGTACTGAGGTATATGTTTTGGGGAGTTTGGGTATTTTAAGGGTTCAGAAATAGTTTTGGGTTATGGGGTACAGGGGTAGTTTTAGGGTTTAGGGATAGGTATGGGTTTTGGGGTACAGGGGTATTTTTAGGGTTCAGGGCTAGGTTTGGGTTTTGGGGTACAGGGGTATTTTAAGGGTTCAGGACTAGGTTTGGGTTTTGGGGTACAGAGGTATTTTTTAGGGTTCAGGGCTAGGTTTGGGTTTTGGAGTACAGGGTTATTTTTATGGTTCAGGGCTAGGTTTGGGTTTTGGGGTACAGGGGTATTTTTAGGGTTCAAGGGTAGGTATGGGTTTTGGGGTACAGGGGTATTTTAAGGGTTCAGGGCTAGGTTTGGGTTTTGGGGTACAGGGGTATTTTTAGGGTTCAGGGGTAGGTATGGGTTTTGGGGTACAGGGGTATTTTAAGGGTTCAGGGCTAGGTTTGGGTTTTGGGGTACAGGGGTATTTTAGGGTTCAGGGGTAGGTTTGGGTTTTGGGGTACAGGGGTATTTTTAGGGTTCAGGGCTAAGTTTGGGTTTTGGGGTACAGGGGTATTTTTAGGGTTCAGGGGTAGGTTTGGGTTTTGAGGTAGAGGGGTAGTTATAGGGTTCAGGGCTACGTTTGGGTTTTGGGGTACAGGGGTATTTTTAGGGTTTAGGGATAGGTTAGGGTTTTGGGGTACAGGGTATATTTATAGGGTTAAGATGGGTTAGTGCTTAAGGGTGTTGGGTTATTTTAAGGAGTAAGGGTGGATTATGATTATGGGGTGCAGGGGTATTTAAAGGGAGCAGGGTGGACACCCGGAACTGGAATGTACAGAACCTGGGAAGAAGAAACAATGAAATATTGGGCACAACGCTCGCTTTTGTTTCCCGTAATCCCACACCCGCACACGCCCACGCCCCCAGCACACGCCCACAGCACACAATATGAGACATGGCATGAAGGGCGAAACGTACCACACACCCCCATCGTTTGTCACGCCCCCAGCACACGCCCACAGCACAACGCAGACACGCCCACAAAGGACTACTTTACTGGCACGGTTCTTTTACCTTTTAAATGTATATGGTGGGCGTCTGCATAGCCTATGTCCCTCTGCTGCAACTGCCCTTTCCAACGCTGTATTGGGTGTTGTGATTGGTGCTGTGGTTCCTGAGATTACCCGCCTCAAAGGTTTGGGCTCTCTCTTTATTATATTAGTATAGATATACATATACACACACTCATGCCCACACACACGCACATATATATATATATATATATATATATTACCTACTGGCGGTCGCCAGTAGGTATATATAGTTAGGATTTTTTCTCTATGGGATTTTTGAAAAATCTATGTCTAATAACTTTGGCGTTTGTGGACGGAATTGGCTGAAATTTTCAGGAAAATGGAACATTTTGTTTCTGAGCAGCCCCTGAAAATTTGGGGGGGGGCCGTCAAGGGGGGGCCGAGAAAAAAGGGGGGTCCCAAAACGTGTTTTTGCAATGCAATTTTCCATAGGGCGGTTGGCCTCACTTTTAGCACGAACGGCTGAATGGATTTCCACGAAACTTGGCAAAATTGTAGATATTGTTTGCCCGATGTGCCTTTGCTAGGTCTCAAGATATGTGGTCCTGTGAATTTTGAGTAAATTAGGTTTAAAAAAAGATATATATCTAGAGCCGCGCCCGGTACGCGTACCGGGGAGCGCTCCAGGCGCGCCACGCGACTTGCGCACGGCAAGCTGATTGGTTCTCGGGTGTCTGTAAACATTCGAAACAGTCCGCAGCGGCCGCCATCTTGTGTCTCGGTAGGATTGAGACACAAGAGGTGGCAAGAATCAAAGGGGGGAAATGAGCAAAAGGGGGCAGGGTACACCCCCCTGACCCCCTACTTTTGATGTGGGGGCCATAAAAGGCTCCCGCGGGTGAAAAAAAAATTACAAAAAATTCGATTTTCGCGGGGGGGAGCGCCCGGTACGCGCGTACGGGGGAGCGTACCATGGAGATAAAAAATGACAGACTTTTTAAAAAAAAAAAGCTTCTTTTTATAAATTGGAGGTAGTTCTGAAAATAACTTTTGATTTTGTTGTTTTATATATTTTATTTTTGTTTTTGTTGTTTTATATTTTTTTTAGACTTTTTAAAACAATTTTATATTTTTTTTGGATTTTTGTCAAGGGAAAAACAAAAACAAGGATTCCAAAACTGCTCAACAGGAGCAAAAAAAATTGAAAATTTAGGGACTGGAAGAGCAGCGGTGTTGCTGTTTCTTTAGGGCAATGAGTTCAACACTCTGCTCCCCATAGCAGAGCAGTTCGTCACACTCCGTGCACAAAAATGTGATGCCTGCAAACACCGGCTGAATGTTAGGGACCATTCTTCCACGGGGTGGTCCCGAAGGTGTTGCTCCACCAGTGGAGGTGCTGCCGCCATCTGTGGGTACATTCCGTGCCAGCTTTCTGACACTCTCCCTGGCAAAGTTGTTAGGGTGTCTTCTTTTCACATGCCTGATCAAATTAGCATTTCCAAAACTATATTTTTTCAGAGGATTGCCTCTGGATAAACTACTCCCACATATTTTGCAGGTTACTTTGGGAGCGTTGACTTTTTTCTGTCCTTCAGGGATGTCGTAAAATTTCCAGATGAAATGGTTTTTTTTCTTTTGCTGAGGAGGGTCCTCATCTAAAAATCCATCTGAATCACTGCTGGATGACTCTCTTGCAGCCATTGCTGGAGATCAGAAAAGTAGGAGATAAACAGAGTAGACAGAACAGCTCTTGCTCTCTCCAAGTACAAAGCAATAGTGAGAGAAATGGGTGGGTTTCACACAATTTGAAAAAAAAAAAGTTCTGAACCAATGAAAAGTGTTATTTTAAAGTCACATGGTTTGACGCGCTTACGCTACGCGCCCCGGGGCGCGTCCCGGGCGTGTATCGTAAGCGCATCGGGGCGCTTATGTTGCGCGATCGTATGCGCTTCCGGGTGCGCTTACGCGGTGCGTCATAAGACGCATCTCGCGGCTACGCGATACGTGTCTTATGACGCAAGGCGTGGCGGCTACGCGATACGTCACGATGTTGTTTTCGTTCGCGGCAATAACGCTTCCGGGACGCGCATCAGTACGCGCCCCGGGGCGCGCCGCAAGATTGCGCTTACCCGTGCGTTCACCTGTCCGCGCCCCGGGAGCGCACCAAAAATAATATAAAAAGAAAATAAAAAATTATAAAATATAAAATTCGATTTAAAATGTATTATTTTTATAAAGATTTGCTATTAAAAAACCTATGAAATTCACTGAAAAAACCATAGGTTATAGACCATATATAGTTAGGAATTAGCATTTACAAAACCTTGAAAATTCACTGAAAAAACCATAGGTTATAGACCATATATAGTTAGGAATTAGCATTTACAAAACCTTATTTTACTCACACAAAACCATTGAAATTCCATATATAGTTAGTTGTACTAACTATATATCGCGCACCCGCAATCCACTGCTGATGATGTCACATATTACATCATTCATGACATGGTCAGTGACATCACTGATGACATCACTGATGACATCTCAAATGACATCACTGATGACATCACTGATGACATCTCATTTGACATTACTCATGACATCATTCATGTGATGATACGATGAACCTCTTCAGACTCTAATATAACCTTAGATACACTCAGTGTAAACAGACACTCACAGACTCACTTATCCATGGAGTTACTCACACACCTAATCAGTCTTGCAAAGAATCAATCACACCTCCATTTCCTCAACTATATAGTTAAACACACCTTACTTATTGAAACATATAATAACACATATTTACTCTGTTAAACAATCCCTGATACAAGTTCACAATAATGTAGCACTGAGATATCCATTCACTCACCAATACACTCATGCACACAGTAAACCGCCCATACAGCTGTTTCCACATGCACTTTTGAACCCATACATCTAGTGAATCAACTGCTCACACATCTATGCACAGAGTCATACACCTCCCAGACACCCACACACACACTCAGTCTCCCATACAAATACTTGGCCAACTAATCAATAACCCATATAGTTAGTCATATAGCTAATGATCAACACATGCATCAGATTACAAAACAACAGACACAATGGTGCACAATTTAAAACAGTTTAGTCACTAACCCATGCACTCAGTGAGACACATTTAATCACTCACTTATACAGTCAGTCATGCACCTACTAAATACATCATCCAGACACTTATACATCCACTCATTCTTCAATATATTTATTTTATTTATTTATTTGTTTACATTTGTAATGCGCACAGCTACCCAACAAAGGGTTTCCCGGCGCGGCAGATCCCAATAGCAATGCGGTTACAGAAAACTAGATGTTAAAGAGCCATGTTTTTAGGGCTTTTCTGAATTTGATGTAATTTGACTCAGACCGCAGTGTATGTGGCATTGAGTTCCAGAGAGAAGGTCCTAGGAATGAGAAGGACTTGCCACCCATGCGTGACAGCCTGGTCCTTGGAATATATAAGACATATTTTAACTTTACAGAAACATACAGTCACTGGATGTTGTCATCAGTGATGTCATCAGTGATGTCATTTGAGATGTCATCAGTGATGTCATCAGTGATGTCACTGACCATGTCATGAATGATGTAATATGTGACATCATCAGCAGTGGATTGCGGGTGCGCGATATATAGTTAGTACAACTAACTATATATGGAATTTCAATGGTTTTGTGTGAGTAAAATAAGGTTTTGTAAATACTAATTCCTAACTATATATGGTCTATAACCTATGGTTTTTTCAGTGAATATATATATATATATATATATATATATTTTATTATAGAGAGGCAGTAGCTACTCTGTGGTTATATTTGGGATTACCAGAAATAGAGATTTATTTTTATACACACACTCATGCCCACACACACGCACATATATATATATATATATATATATATATATATATATATATATATATATATATATATATATATATATATATATATATATATATATATATATATATTATTCATACCATTTCCCCAGAGACGAGGCCGCACTCCTCCGCAGGTAGGTGTCACCACTTTTATTTTGGAACAGATTGCTTCACACCCTCATTGATGCCCCCTGGCCTGACGCGTTTCAGGAATTCCATTCCTTTCTTCAGAGGCCGGCACGAGCAGCTTGTTGTGTGCCTGCTACACTGTCCCCTGCATGCTTGTTGAGTGGCCTCAGGTGTGCCGCTTTAATAGTCCGTTTACATCCGTTTTAGCGTTGCCTGCTGGGACCTGTAGTTGAATATTGCACCAATTATCTCCCTCCAGTGGGTTAGATGCCCGTGTCACCTTTCAGGGGCCAATTTCTTGCTCTTCAGTCAGCCCGGGTGAGAAACAGTCTATTCAAATTTTCAATACCTGCTGCGCCAAGCACGAAGACACAGTTTCTTCACGCAGACCCAGAACCAGTATGTGGGCGGTGCGTAGCCTCCACGGCCTGGAAGCGCCGTGATTGCATTATTCATACCATTTCCCCAGAGACGAGGCCGCACTCCTCCGCAGGTAGGTGTCACCACTTTTATTTTGGAACAGATTGCTTCACACCCTCATTGATGCCCCCTGGCCTGACGCGTTTCAGGAATTCCATTCCTTTCTTCAGAGGCCGGCACGAGCAGCTTGTTGTGTGCCTGCTACACTGTCCCCTGCATGCTTGTTGAGTGGCCTCAGGTGTGCCGCTTTAATAGTCCGTTTACATCCGTTTTAGCGTTGCCTGCTGGGACCTGTAGTTGAATATTGCACCAATTATCTCCCTCCAGTGGGTTAGATGCCCGTGTCACCTTTCAGGGGCCAATTTCTTGCTCTTCAGTCAGCCGGGTGAGAAACAGTCTATTCAAATTTTCAATACCTGCTGCGCCAAGCACGAAGACACAGTTTCTTCACGCAGACCCAGAACCAGTATGTGGGCGGTGCGTAGCCTCCACGGCCTGGAAGCGCCGTGATTGCATTATTCATACCATTTCCCCAGAGACGAGGCCGCACTCCTCCGCAGGTAGGTGTCACCACTTTTATTTTGGAACAGATTGCTTCACACCCTCATTGATGCCCCCTGGCCTGACGCGTTTCAGGAATTCCATTCCTTTCTTCAGAGGCCGGCACGAGCAGCTTGTTGTGTGCCTGCTACACTGTCCCCTGCATGCTTGTTGAGTGGCCTCAGGTGTGCCGCTTTAATAGTCCGTTTACATCCGTTTTAGCGTTGCCTGCTGGGACCTGTAGTTGAATATTGCACCAATTATCTCCCTCCAGTGGGTTAGATGCCCGTGTCACCTTTCAGGGGCCAATTTCTTGCTCTTCAGTCAGCCCGGGTGAGAAACAGTCTATTCAAATTTTCAATACCTGCTGCGCCAAGCACGAAGACACAGTTTCTTAACGCAGACCCAGAACCAGTATGTGGGCGGTGCGTAGCCTCCACGGCCTGGAAGCGCCGTGATTGCATTATTCATACCATTTCCCCAGAGACGAGGCCGCACTCCTCCGCAGGTAGGTGTCACCACTTTTATTTTGGAACAGATTGCTTCACACCCTCATTGATGCCCCCTGGCCTGACGCGTTTCAGGAATTCCATTCCTTTCTTCAGAGGCCGGCACGAGCAGCTTGTTGTGTGCATGCTACACTGTCCCCTGCATGCTTGTTGAGTGGCCTCAGGTGTGCCGCTTTAATAGTCCGTTTACATCCGTTTTAGCGTTGCCTGCTGGGACCTGTAGTTGAATATTGCACCAATTATCTCCCTCCAGTGGGTTAGATGCCCGTGTCACCTTTCAGGGGCCAATTTCTTGCTCTTCAGTCAGCCCGGGTGAGAAACAGTCTATTCAAATTTTCAATACCTGCTGCGCCAAGCACGAAGACACAGTTTCTTCACGCAGACCCAGAACCAGTATGTGGGCGGTGCGTAGCCTCCACGGCCTGGAAGCGCCGTGATTGCATTATTCATACCATTTCCCCAGAGACGAGGCCGCACTCCTCCGCAGGTAGGTGTCACCACTTTTATTTTGGAACAGATTGCTTCACACCCTCATTGATGCCCCCTGGCCTGACGCGTTTCAGGAATTCCATTCCTTTCTTCAGAGGCCGGCACGAGCAGCTTGTTGTGTGCCTGCTACACTGTCCCCTGCATGCTTGTTGAGTGGCCTCAGGTGTGCCGCTTTAATAGTCCGTTTACATCCGTTTTAGCGTTGCCTGCTGGGACCTGTAGTTGAATATTGCACCAATTATCTCCCTCCAGTGGGTTAGATGCCCGTGTCACCTTTCAGGGGCCAATTTCTTGCTCTTCAGTCAGCCCGGGTGAGAAACAGTCTATTCAAATTTTCAATACCTGCTGCGCCAAGCACGAAGACACAGTTTCTTCACGCAGACCCAGAGCCAGTATGTGGGCGGTGCGTAGCCTCCACGGCCTGGAAGCGCCGTGATTGCATTATTCATACCATTTCCCCAGAGACGAGGCCGCACTCCTCCGCAGGTAGGTGTCACCACTTTTATTTTGGAACAGATTGCTTCACACCCTCATTGATGCCCCCTGGCCTGACGCGTTTCAGGAATTCCATTCCTTTCTTCAGAGGCCGGCACGAGCAGCTTGTTGTGTGCCTGCTACACTGTCCCCTGCATGCTTGTTGAGTGGCCTCAGGTGTGCCGCTTTAATAGTCCGTTTACATCCGTTTTAGCGTTGCCTGCTGGGACCTGTAGTTGAATATTGCACCAATTATCTCCCTCCAGTGGGTTAGATGCCCGTGTCACCTTTCAGGGGCCAATTTCTTGCTCTTCAGTCAGCCCGGGTGAGAAACAGTCTATTCAAATTTTCAATACCTGCTGCGCCAAGCACGAAGACACAGTTTCTTCACGCAGACCCAGAACCAGTATGTGGGCGGTGCGTAGCCTCCACGGCCTGGAAGAGCCGTGATTGCATTATTCATACCATTTCCCCAGAGACGAGGCCGCACTCCTCCGCAGGTAGGTGTCACCACTTTTATTTATTTTTTATTTTTTTCAAAGGTTTGCTTTGTTGTTGCTCCCGCCGGAGCTCGAACAACAAAGACCAACAAGAACTGGACTTCCAAACATCCAACAGCTCGATCCACAGCCACAGCAAATCTGAGACCCGTGGAGGCGACGAGAGATGTGGGACCGGCCATCTTGGAAAGCCAGCGAAGTGCTTTCTTGCAGCTCCTGAGGAACCCTCGAAGCTGTGCATTGGGGATTTAGAAGCCCCAGCCCCGAGCATCCTTTGCATCGAAGATCACCTCTCCACACTCACCGAGTGCTGTGTGGGGCCCTTTTGCAATTTCCTGCCCGACGCGTCTGTCCGGTCACTTGCCCATTGGCTAGTGGCCTCTGTGACAACGAACATTCAAATTTCCAATGCTGGTCTGGTTGCTACAGATTGGCCCTTGCTCCCCTGAAAAGGAGCAGCTCATCAGACCTTGCTGGTCTGATCCAGAAGCCATCTTTGATTCCTGCATGGGTTGCATTTGCCAAGGCCTGTTGACTCCGAATCGAGATCCGACACCTCCCACAGCGAGAGCCTTCGTGGTACAGTCTGTGTCCAGCGCCTGGTTGTCGTTGACACCTCCTGGTCCACGTGGCAGCGGAGACAAGCTTCACAACATCACCTGATCGCAACCCGACATCGCCTGGTTCCTTCCTGGTTCCTTCCTGGTCACTGGCTAGTGACCCAGACTCTGTCCCCTCTGCGTTCAGGTACTCTACATCCTCGATCCACCCTTGGATACAACCAGACTCTTCTCTCCTGGTTGCCTGCAGCATCTTTTCTCCAAGGCTCCATAGAACTCCACGACGAAACCCGACACACTTTGAGACCTATGCACCCGCTTCCTGTGGGTGAGGTAACGCAAGTACTGCGGTGCTCCTGTAGAGATTTACATCCCTAGTGTCCTAGTTTTAAGTGGTTAAGTTCTAGTCCAGTCGGAAGACTTCCAAATCTGCAACTTTCTAACTTTACACACCCATTGACTTCTATTGGTGCACACGTGTGCATTTAGACACTGCACCCGCATCCTGTGGGCCTCCCACGTCCTAACTGCTGTCAGTCCAGTGTAGCCCCAGCGATTCCCAAGGCCCTAGGCCTTACCATTGTTCGTGACGTGGTTCTTATACCACTATTTTAGTATATGGTTTTACGGGTCACCAGGGCCTATCCATATTTGTGCAACTTCTGTATGTTATATTAAGTTACTTGTTATACGCTTGTGCTCCTGTGCTCATAAAGAGTTAAGGGGATCTATTTAGAAATAAATACATATATATTTTGAATATATAACCTGTGTGGTGTCCTTTCATTTGGTATTAAAAGGTTTGCATATGGTAAAACAGCTGGCTTCCATGCCCTCTTGAGTTTAACCTAAGACTGCTTTTGTCCATGCTACCCCTAGGATAGCTGGTCTATAAGGTTGACTTTACAACCATCACCATAAGGGTTGTTTGGACTGGTACAAGGTGCTCACTAGAATAGTGAACATCACATACCAGGCCATCTTCTCACACCCATTATAGATAAAATACTGTCATTATTTTCAATGGTATCAACCGTCTCTCAAAAGATTTTTGTGTTACGTTTAGCAGGTGTCATGGTAAGGTGTTCCCAATGCCAAGCTTGAAGCTTCTTTTTCAAAGTAGCCTTACAATTTTCACACTACACGCCAAATCACCTGCTGCAGTCTGCCTGAACTAACCTTCCCACTGTTCCTAAAATTAGGAGGACGTGAGTCAGCAGATGTGCCTTTTGGTGCAAGCAGCTCAGTTATGCAACTCTCTTCCTCCCACACTGTGTCCTATTGATAATCTAATGGCCTTCAGGAAAGCTCTCAAAACTTGTTTGAACACCCTGTAAGTCTTGCTCTTGTGTCCTTTTTAGGTCAAGGACCGTAGGCTGCGCTTGCACAGTCTCGGTCAGAGAATTAATGTTTTCTAGAGTGGGGCTTGAACCCGCCCCTCTTCTCCATTGGCTGGCTTCCTAAATGGAGGTCAGCCATTGGAAGAGAGGGGCATTACTCTGTTCAAGCCTCGTCTTTTTCCGATTCGGGGGCGTGTTTTTTGCGTTCTTTCTCGCCGTGACGTCATCCGTCACTCAACAAAAAACACACCCCCCAGTCGCAAAATGGTGGCGCATTTCTCTGAGGCATTTCTGCTTTGCCTCAGAGAAACGTGGTGGGGTGGAGCGCTCCTTGGGGAGACCGGCGTGCTGGCAGCTGAGAGGCCCTGCTGGCGCGGGTGAAACATTTTTAAGAATTGCCCCCGAAATCACCGTCACCGCTACTAGCGCGAGTGAAACATTTTGTAAGAATTGCACCGGAAACCACTGTCACCGCTGCTGGCTTGGGTGAAGCATTTTTAAGATTGCCTCTGAAATCACCACCTACGGTCCCGAGTAAACAACCAAGTTCAAATTGCCCGCGAGCCGTGATGAACGAGTTGCCCAGCAGGATGCCAGTGTCACAACGAAGAGAAGAGTTGCGCTCGACTCAGGAGGAGCCCTCCTGTTCCCCCGTGCAGTGCCCACAAAGTCACCTAACCCAGAGACCGGAGGAGCCTCGCACCGTCACCCGCCTCAATCCCCCCAGGTAATACTTAGCGCAGTGCTGCATTGGGTGGGGAACGGGCGGCGGGTCGGAGGTTGCCTAGGCAGCAATTCTGAAACCGGGCTGCCGGCGACTGTATTAATTTGATAGCGGGACCTGTGGGGACACTGATCTGACGAGGGGTCTCTCCCCCCTGCCCTGGTAACAATCTCGGCCCGTACGTGTCCAGCATGGCCTTGTGATACTGGGACCTTTTACTCCTGAACTTGGGGTAAATTACAAGCATTTAAATAACCTAACCCCTGCATGATTAAGCCCAGAGTCCATACTGCGGCCTTGCCGGGTCCAGGACAGCAGCTCTCCTCCCCCATCCCCGCCCGTGATCCGAGCTCCGTGCACCCCCCTGATTGTGCCGTTTCCCCTCGTTGCTTGTTGTGCGTCTGTGCCCCCCTGCCACCTCGTTGCTAATTGTGCCCCTGTGCCCCCCTGCCCCCTTGTTGCTTGTTGTGCCTCTGTGCCCCCCTGCCCCCTCGTTGCTTGTTGTGACTCTGTGCCCCCTCGTTACTTGTTGTGCCTCTGTGCCCTGCTTGTGATCGGGTTTTTGTGCCTCTGTGCCCTGCTTGTGATCCGGTTTTTGTGTTGCTCTCCTGCCTCCTCGTTGGTTGTGCTTGCTGTCCTGCCCCCCCCCCCCTCGTTGCTTGTTGTGCCCCTGTGCCCTGCTTGTGATCCGGTTTTTGTGCCTCTGTGCCCTGCTTGTTGAAATGTGCCTCTGCTCCTCTCCGTGATGCTGCACGTTAGCCTGCCACCCATTCAATTTTGGGAAACTCATCTACCTTAGGTAACTTGCCCTAGCCCCTGTGTGCGGTCTTTCCTGATTTCCTTCCAGGAATATATTCTACTATTTCTGTTGAGCAGTTGAAACCGGTTGTATATTTCGTCTTTTAATTGCCTTCTCCCGACTCCGAGTTCTCCCACCAGCATCCGGGCAGTATTTTCACAATCAAAGGGCTGTTACTTTTGCCTCGAGGCATGGACAGCCTGTTTGGTCCCGAGGCTTCCTGTGTTGGGAGAGGATGTGGCATAGTGGCCAAAGCTGGCAATTAAGGGACTGGGGAACCAGGTTTGATTCTTGTTTTTCTTGCTTCTGTTCCCTGCTTCTGATCGTTTTTTTTCTTGCCTCTGTTCCCTGGGGCGTTACTGGGCAGAGATGGGCGTGTGGCTGACCTAGACTGAGGGATGTCTGTGTGTGTGTTTGTGGCTCTGTGTGTGTGTGTTTGTGGCTCTGTATTTGTGTGTGTGTGTGTGTGTGGCTCTCTCCGTGTGTGTGGCTCTCTGTGTGTGGTTTTCTGTGTGTGTGGCTTTGTGTCCGCTAATACTCTCTATAACTCTCTAATGCTCGCCTTTGTAAATGACAATACCATTTATTTATGTTTTAAAAAAAAACAAAAAATGAAAAAAATGCCATTTGCAATGCCAATAGCTCTAACTTTAACAAAGCCGAGGCCATTGATACAAACAATACATCAGATTCCGAAGATAACATTGCAGCAGGGAATTTAGATACTATGTTAACTAATGAAACTATAACTACAGAAAACATAAATATTTTAAGTTTAGCACCTGCAGAATACACACTCTGCTACACTCTCTAGTACTCCACATTACTCACCCATAATTAGTCACTCTATACTACTCACTCTTTTTATGTATGTATGTATTTTAATGCTTGTTAAGCGCAAACTGTCACCCCGAGGGTATCCTGGCGCTGAGATCAGATTCAGCCAGCTGGAGTAAATTTATTCTGCTCTTGGAAAGAGATAGGTTTTAAGATCCTTTTTAAACAAAGTCAGATCTTGTCTGCTCCTAAGTATCAAAGGAAGCGTGTTCCACATTGTGGCGGCAGTGAAACTGAAAGCACGGCCGCCCATTCTCACTCTATTAATCCTCGGGATTCTTACGAGAAACGCGAAGGTGGATCTCAACGGTCTGGCAGCCTGGTACCAATGAAAAAGATTTTGCAAAGGTATTGGTCCTTGACCATGCAAGGCTCCAAAGGTCAGGCATAAGGCCTTATAAGAGATCCTCTGCTGGACTGGCAGCCAGTGTAAGACTGCCAGGGCTCCAGAGGAAGAAGCCGATCGAGGAAGGGATAGAGCCAGTTTGGCCGCCATATTTTGGATCCTTTGTAATTTATGGATCAGGGTCTTTGGGGCTCCCAGAAGTAGTGCGTTGCAGTAGTCCAATCTACTGAGAATAGTACTACGCACTACTTCTGTTCTAGCTTCCCGAGGAAGAAGCGGCAGTATCTTCCGAAGGACGCGGAGCAGACCCATACACGTCCCTACAGTCCTGTTCACCGAGGCGTCCAGTTGTAAATTGGATTCAAATATTACTCCCAGGTTGCGGGCCGATTCTGTCGCCTCCACCGAGCCTGGTATGGAGATAGGCCAAAAGTCTTCCGGCAAAGGGCGAGGGAGTCGGTCTAAGGAGCAGTGCAATATCTCCGTTTTTGCTCCATTAAACTGGAGTGAGTTGGTTTGCAACCACTCTGCTGTGGCCGACATACACTGATGGAAAGTGTCCCTCGATACTGCCTCTGAACCCTCAAAAGAAAAAGTCAATTGAGTATCGTCGGCATAATTGATGACTTGTATGCCGAAAGACTTTATTAGTTGTATCAAAGGCTGGAGGTACAGATTAAAAAGAATTGGACTTATCGCAGACCCCTGAGGGACACCCTGATTCACCTGGCGAATAGCAGAGCGGAAAGGTGGTAGAGTTACAGCCTGTTGTCTATTGGCCAGGTAAGATGTTAGCCAGGATAGTGCCGAGTCAGTTATTCCTGCATCACAGAGACGGCCTAGTAGGACCTCATGGTTCACCGTGTCGAACGCGGCCGACATGTCAAGCAGCACTAAGAACGCTGACTTGCCCATGTCGACACGCGTTCGCAGATCGTTCAACACGGCGACCAGCACAGTCTCAGTCCCATGGCCAGGTCTAAAGCCAAATTGGGCTGCGTCCAGACAAGAGTTTGTTTCCAGGAAGTTGGCCAAGGCTCTCGTGACCCATTTCTCTAAGATTTTTATCGCGAATGGCAAAAGCGAAATGGGCCTGTAATTGGCTGGGCAGAGGGGGTCCATGGTGTCCTTTTTTAGCAGAGGTGTTACAATTGCCAACTTCCAGCAATCTGGAACAGAAGCAGTAACCAGCGATTGGCAACAGATTGAGTAAAGCGGGGGAAACAGCTCGCCATGGAAGGCCTTCCAAATCTTATGCGGCATGGGATCTAGCGGTGAGCCTGATGATACACAGTTAGCCAAAGCACAGAACTCCTCCAGGGAGGGAGTAGGAAAGCTTTACAAGTGGCAGGTCGTTTCCTTGATCTTACTTTCCTCAGATGCCAGGTGTTCTTGGGACATAAAAGGACACGATCCTGGTGGCTTACGCTGTATAGACACTTCAAAACCCTTCAAGATGTTCCTAATTTTGTCATCAAAAGCGAGGGCTAGAGAGTCACAAAGCTCCTGCGACACAGGGGTAGACGGTACAGCGCAGGCGGGGTTGGATAGGCTTTTTACCAGTTTGAACAAGGTCTGCGATTTGTTCGAAGCCTTTGCCAATGTCTCCTCCAGGAATCTGGCTTTGGCATTTCTTAACTGGAGCTTATATTCCAATAAAATACCTTTATAGGCAGCCCTGTCCTGCTCTGTATACCCTCTCCTCCAAGTGCGTTCCGCTTGTTTACAGCGTAACTTCAGTTGACCGAGTTCCTCGGTGAACCAGCCATTATTCCCTCTGGGTCTGTCCCTCAGCTTCCGCAAGGGTGCTACCTCGTCCAAAGATGTCAGAATTTGCTGACAGAGGGCAGTGTAGCTCTCATCTACACTGTCCTTCAACCTGAAAGTTCCGGATAGTAACATAGGTAGCTTCGTCTCCTTTAACAGGCGGGACCATGATCGGCCAAAATTAGTATTCCCTGAGCTATTAGGCTTAAAGAGGGTCGGCTTAGCCATAGTGAGAAGGATCAAAGAGTGGTCAGTCCAACATTGGGTTAAGATTTCATTCACTATGACTAGTTCCTTGTCCGCAAAAACCAAGTCCAAGGAATGCCCCTTCGTGTGGGTAGAAGATAGGACCAGTTGTTCACGCTGAATGTTAGCACACGCTTGGCAAAGTTCTCGAAAGGCTAGATCTTGAGGGCCGGAGGGCCAGAGATTAAAATCGCCCAGGACTAGGAACTTGGAATGGGAGTTGGACAGGTTATAAATCAGGTCGACCAAGGACTGAAGA
Organism: Lissotriton helveticus; assembly: GCF_964261635.1. Taxonomy (NCBI): domain Eukaryota; kingdom Metazoa; phylum Chordata; class Amphibia; order Caudata; family Salamandridae; genus Lissotriton; species Lissotriton helveticus. The sequence goes on from NC_136065.1 coordinate 1,877,442,715, forward strand.
GCCGCTGTGGATGACGACGGTGGCCTATAACATAAAAGGCCAGCCATCAGCGTGCCCCCTTGGTCCGCAATAGAAAAGGCCATAAGCTCGAATCCCTGAATCTCCTTTATCGAAAGTGGTAAGAGGGAGATAGAGTCTCTGAAAATACACCCGACTCCACCACCTCTCCCTGATCCACGCGGGATATGCCTAATTAGATACCCTGGTGGACACGCCCAACCAAGTTCTACCTCGCAATCTGATGTGATCCAAGTTTCGGTCATAAACAGAATGTCCAGGTGAAGTGATTCTATTACCAGGGCAATTTCGGCATGATGCTTAACGAGGGAGCGTACGTTCAGAAGTCCACAGGAAAAAACCTGGGATTGTGCTCCCTCCTTATTCTTAGCAGGTAGCGCCAGTAAGTCCGTCTCTTTACTACTAAAAAAAATACACACTTTGTATATGTAAGGGTGTGGCTGTGCATGTAAATATGTGTGGCTCTAGGACTCTTTACTACTCACTCTTTAAAACTCACTCTTACACTCTATACTACTCGCTGTCTAATACTCTTTACTAATCACTCTCTACTACTCACTATCTACTACCCACTACCTACTACTTACTTTACAACTCTCTAATACTCCCTAATAAATATAGTAATAAAAATAATGCTATAAGGTACACACTCTAATACTCTACAAAAAACTGCCTACTACACAAAATGTACTACACACTACTACTCACTCTTTACTACTCACCCTCTAATATTCTCACTACTAACTCTACTACCTTACTCTACAAATATCTAATACTCTATACTCACTGTACTACTCAATATCAACTACTCGCTACTACTCACTCTAAAATTCGACTACTTACTTTACAACACTCTAGTACTCCCTACTCACTTCAGTACACAAAATAACTACTCTACAGTGCTCACTATAATACTCTATTAGACACTCTACTACACACCATTAACTACACTCTCTACTACTCACAAATACTCACTGAAGTACTCACTCTTTTCTACTCACTCACAAATATTATCACTACTCACTCGACTACTTACTTTACAACTCCTTACCACTGTCTACTAACTGTAATACTCAATATCTACTACTCGCTACTACTCACTGTACTAAATAGCATCTAATGTATAGCACTTACTGTAATACTGTACTACACACTCTGCTACACTCTCTACTACTCAACATTACTCACTCATAATTAGTCACTCTATACTATTCACTCTTGACTATTAAAAATAAAAATACACTTTGTATATGTAAGGCTGTGGCTGTGCATGTAAATGTGTGTGGCTCTAGGACTCTTTACTACTCACTCTTTCACTCTTTAATACTCACTCTTTCACTTTTTACTACTCGCTCTCTAATACTCTCTTTACTAATAACTCCTACTCACTATCAACTACTCACTCTATTACTCTACTACTTACTCTGTGTGTGGGCGCAAATGCAATAGGTCTCGCATTTGAGAACGATTAAGCTATTGCCATTAAAAATGACAATGCCATTTATTTATAATTTAAAAAAAAAATTCATGAGCAATGTCAATAGCTCTACCTTTAATAATATAAAGGACTATGCCATTTATTTATGATTTAAAAACTTTAAAAAAAAAACAAAGTCATAAGCAATGCCAATAGCTCTACCTTTAATAATGCCGAGACCATTGCATTGTAAATGCTTGTTTCCCTTTCTCAGGGGGGCAGTTTCTCTAGTTCCTTCAGTTTTCACAGCTCCAGGACAACAGTGATGATGGCTGTGTGCTCTACAAGTGGAAATAATATTAGTACTAATAAAAATAATAATAATTATTACTACTGTTATTATTATGCTTTTCACCTACTAAATCATCTTCACTTCTTGGAATCCCGGCCAATTCTTCACGTAAACAGCTGTTGAGGAGGCTTTGAACCATCGCGGGGATGATGTAGACCTGCATACACACCGCTGAAGGAGAGCCTTGTGAATGCAACCACATATACGAATAAAAGATTATAAGGCTTTGTCAGAACTGACGGTGTCTGAAAGATGTCATAAAAGTAGTAAGAGATGATTTTATCATGGTTTCTAATCAAACAATCAATCAATCAATCATGGACATTTGTATAGCGCGCTACTCACCCGGTAGGGTCTCAAGGCGCTGGGGGGGAGGGGTCCGCTACTGCTCAAAGAGCCAGGTCTTGAGGAGCTTCCTGAAGGAAAGGTGATCCTGGGTCAGCCGGAGGTGGATGGGGAGGGAGTTCCATGTCTTGGCTGCCAGGTAGGAGAAGGATCTTCCCCGGCGGTGGCTTTGTGAATGCGTGGTACGGCGGTGAGGGCGAGGCTGGTCGATCGTAGCTGGTGGGTGGGCGCGTAGAAGGTCAGGCGGTTGTTGAGGTACTTGGGACCCAGGTCGTGGAGGGCCTTGTGTGCGTGGGTGAAGAGCCTGAACATGATCCTCTTGCTGACGGGGAGCCAGTGCAGGTCTCTCAGGTGGCCGGAGATGTGGCTGTGTCGGGGGACGTCCAAGACGAGTCGTGCGGAGGCGTTCTGGATGCGCTGGAGTCTTTTCTGAAGTTTGGCTGTGGTTCCGGCGTAGAGGGTGCTTCCATAGTCCAGTCGGCTGGAGACAAGTGCCTGGGTGACCGTCTTCCTGGTTTCGGTGGGGATCCATCGGAAGATCTTACGGAGCATGCGCAGGGTGTTGAAGCATGATGATGAGACGGCGTTGACTTGTCTGGTCATCGAGAGGGAGGAGTCCAGGATGAAGCCCAGGTTGCGTGCGTGGTCCGTTGGCTTGGGAGTGGTGCCCAGGGCAGGGGGCCACCAGGAGTCATCCCAGGCGGAGGGCGATGATCCTAGGATGAGGACTTCCGTCTTGTCTGAGTTCAGTTTCAGGCGGCTGTTCTTCATCCACTCGGCGACGTCTTTCATCCCTTCGTGCAGGCTGGTTCTGGCGGTGGCAGGGTCGTTGGTGAGGGAGAGGATCAGCTGGGTGTCGTCGGCGTAGGAGATGATGTTAATGTTGTGTTTGTGTGCGATGGCTGCGAGAGGGCTCATGTAGACGTTGAAGAGGGTTGGCCTGAGTGATGATCCTTGTGGTACGCCGCAGATGACTTCGGTGGCTTCGGATCTGAACGGGGGGAGGCGAACTCTCTGGGTTCTTCCGGCGAGGAATGAGATGATCCACTCCAGTGCCTTCTCTTGGACTCCGATGTTGCTGAGGCGCTGCACTAGGGTGCGGTGGCAGACAGTGTCGAACGCTGCAGAGAGGTCCAGGAGGATGAGGGCCGCTGTTTCCCCGTTGTCGAGCAGGGATCTGATGTCGTCAGTGGCTGCGATGAGGGCGGTCTCGGTGCTGTGGTTGGCTCGGAAACCGGACTGCGAGGGGTCGAGGGATCCGTTCGTCTCGAGGAAGGCGGCAAGCTGTCTGTTGACGGTCTTCTCGATGACTTTGGCAGGAAAAGGGAGGAGCGAGATGGGGCGGTAGTTCTTGAGGTCGGTGGGGTCTGCTGTTGGTTTCTTCAGGAGGGCGCTGAGCTCGGCGTGCTTCCAGATCTCCGGGAAGGTGGCGGTGTTGAAGGAGGTGTTGATGATGTCCCAGAGTTGGGGTGCGATGATGGAGTCGACCTTGTTGAAGACGTGGTGAGGGCAGGGGTCGGTTGGTGATCCGGAGTGGATGGTGTTCATCGTGCGGGTGGTGTCTTCGGTGCTGACCGGGGTCCAGGCGCAGAGGGTGGTGGTGGGGGGCGCTGGTTCGGTGGTAGGGTGCGTGGTAGGTGCGCCGAAGCTGTTGTGTATATCGCGATCTTGCGGTGGAAGAATGAGGCAAGAGAGTCGCAGAGGTCTTGCGAGGGGGTGATGTCATTGTTTCCGGCGCTGGGGTTGGAGAACTCTTTGACGATGCTGAAGAGTTCCTTGCTGTTGTGGGCGTTGTTGTCCAGTCATTCTGTGAATGCTGTCTTCTTGGTGGTGCGGATAAGCTGGTGGTGTTTGCGGGTGGCGTGCTTGAGGGCAGTCATGTTGTCTGTGGTCTGGTCGTGGCGCCAGGCTTTCTCGAGGGTGCGGCAGTTCTTCTTGGAGTTCTTGAGTACGTCGGTGAACCAGGAGGCTTTCTTGCTGCCGAGTCTGTTGGTAGGGTTCTTCAGTGGTGCGAGATCATTTGCGCAGTTGGTGAGCCACTGTGTGAGGTTGCTGGCTGCTTCGTTGGGGTCCGTTGTGCTGGCGGGAGGGTTCTGGCAGAGGGAGGTGGTGAGCTGCTCGGTGGTGATCTTGCTCCAGCTCCTGCGAGGAATTTGTTGCGGGTGGTGGTGGGTCGTTGTTCTTCTGAAGCTGATGTGGATGCAGCTGTGGTCAGTCCAGTGGAGTCCGGTGGAGTGGCTGAAGGAGATGTACTTGCTGGAGGAGAAGACGGGGTCAAGGGTGTGGCCGGCGTAGTGGGTGGTGGTGTTCACCAGTTGCTTGAGTCTGAGGTTGGCGAGGTTGTCCAGCAGGGTGGTGGTGTTGCTGTCCTTGTTCTCCAGGTGGAAGTTGAGGTCCCCTAGGAGGATGTAGTCAGCGGAGGGGAGGGCGTACGGGCTGATGAAGTCTGCGATGTCTTCGCTGAATTGTGTGCGTGGTCCCGGGGGTCTGTAGATGAGGGTGCCTCTGAGGGTGGTCTTGGGATCGGTGTGTATCTGGAAGTGGAGGTGTTCGGCGGCGGTGAAGGTGTCGTCGGAGTTGGTCGTGATGTGGATGGTGTTCCTGTGGACGATGGCGATGCCTCCTCCGGTCTGGTTGACGCGGTCCTTCCGGGTGATCTTGTATCCATCCGGGATGGCTATGGCGATGTCAGGCGCTGAGGAGGCGTTCATCCAGGTTTCTGTAAGGAAGGCGACGTAAAATTGATACTTGTATAGCGCACTACTCACCCGCAAGGGTCTCAAGGCGCTTGTACGAATACCACTGTGGAACCCATCCTGGCTTTTCCTGTGAGGTGTCCACTCCTGGGCACCCCCAAGGTGGAGGCCAGGCATCCTTAGCGTTGTGGGGGGCCGTTGTGGAGATTAAGCAAGCTATTGCCCAGAGTTGCAGAGTGGGACTCCATGATTGGAATAGGCACCGAGGCGAGAATTATCAGGTCCGTGGAATTTTGAGCCCAAGACCCGCCGAGGCGGGGAATTGAACCCTGGTCCCGGGCTAGACCTCTGCATCAGGGTCTGCCGCTCTAACCATTGAGCCACACTTCTCCAAGCGTCTGGTGATGTTGTGTCGAGCAGGTTCCAGAGTTCGACGGCGTGTCTGTTGGCTGAGCGGGTGTTGAGCAGGATGCACTTGAGGTGGTTGCTGCTGGTGCTCGGCTTGTCGGGTGCGGTGCAGGTCCGGATGCAGGTGAACTTGCAGGCTTGGCAGGTGAAGGGTCTGTGGGTGCGTTTCGGGGTGGCTCGGTAGCAGGCGGGGTTCCGGCCGTGGTTGAGTGCGTTGAGGGTGGTGGGGTTGTAGGTCCGTCGCGTGGGCTGGCCTCCTCGGGGGCCAGGGGTCCTGGCGCTGGGCGTGGGCCAGGCACCGACACGCCATGCTAATCCCAAGCCATTATGTTTTACTGCAGGTTGTTGGGTATAAACAACACGGTTACTAACAAGATTGATAGAGAAAGCAGGTTGTGCCCCCATACTTAGCATTCAAATTGTTACCACATAAAAATTGTTTCAGAAGAGCCTGCACATAAAAATATAATCAATGGCAGTGGCACAACCACATCCAATGTAAATAGGTAATAAAATAGTTGTAATATAATCTTGTTCATGCACATCAATTAAATCATACCTTGAGATAAAATTACCTATAATCTCCCTGGGGTAAGCACAGGTACTAGCCACAGAAACCTGTGCATGGTTGGCAAACATACACAAATTGTAAGAATTAACACAGCCTTTAGTATTAAAATGACAGCAAATTATCAGGTTAGGCTACTTCTGGTGAGCTAGCAGTTTGTCCACAAATGTAAACAACATTAGGAGGTTTGGATTATATGAATTTACAAAATCATTGATATAAAAATAATTAAATAAAAAACAAATTAATTTGTGCCACTTTTCAATTAGTGCTAATACGGACAACCTTTACATTCAAAGAAAGGTTAAATTAAGTTGTGACCCCCCCCCGCCCATACTGAATTTGAAGGAATGGTCCGATTGGAAAAACATAGGAAGACATCACTTAGCGTGGAACATGTAGCCCATTGAAAGAGGATCATATACCTTGAATAACAGAACTACAGTCCCATGTCTTATCCCTACCATCAACTAAATGACAGTTTTCAGGAAGAGCTAATTTGCAGCTGTTTGTTAACAAAAGAGGTCTTGCATACCAACATAAATTGCAAGTCGCCCTCACACTCATAATCTCTAATATGGACTAGGCCAACAGTTTATACCTATCATACACAACATACAACGGGAAACAGCCATTACAACGCAACTAAAACAACGCACTACCATTACAACGAAACTTTTACAACGAAGGATCCATTACAACGCATGCCATTACAACGCATGCCATTACAACGCAGCTGCCATTACAACGCATGCCATTACAACGTAAGTATGGGTTAGTATTTAATTACATTGTAACCCCTACACCATCCAACACTTACCCTACTATTACGCCCCCCTGGAGTTAGAATAGTAATTTTAACTCCTACACTATCCAACACTTACCCTAAAAAATACTTACCCATACTTACGTTTTAATAGCATGCGTTGTAATAGCAGCTAAGTTGTAATGGCATGCGTTGTAATGGCACGCGTTGTAATGGATCCTGCGTTGTAAAAGTTTAGTTGTAATGGTATGCGTTGTGAAAGTATGCGTTGTAACGTCATACATCCACATACAACTCATCCAAAATGCTGCTGCAAGGCTTCTTCTCCTTCTTCACTCAAGAGAATATGTTACTCCAGTACTTCAATCTCTCCACTGGCTACCTACAGCTAGAAAGGTAATGTTCAAGACACTCTATATTCTCCAAAGAACCTTCCAAGGATATGGACCGCTATACTTTCAAGTCAGATTCAAGCAATACAAACAAAACAGAACACTGTTCTCCGGGCTTGTACCACTTATCCTCATACCACTTTACCATAAGAAATCTGTAGGATGCATAGTTTCCCTGTAAAAGCCGCCAATCTCTCAAATTCACTACCAGTCAGCTTTAGAAGCACCCAGGGGCATATACACTCCTGAAGACAGTTGAAAATATAGACATTTGCTAGATAACTGCACGACCCCACATCTGGCCAACAGAGCGCAGAGAAAAGTTGCACTCTCAAGAATAATCATCAGCTTACATTCCATAGATTGGAAACAACCAAACCAGCAAACTTCTTTTGATTGGCAGGTAAGCTAAGAAGGACTGACCTATGATTTGCCATGTCACTCTATACCTTTGCAAACAGAACAGTTATAGTCCACAAGAAAACTAATATCATAATACGCAGCAGTCAGCTTCACATTGTAACTTGTACTTGTTACATTCCCATAAGACATATCTACTATGGGTGTTGTCCATCACCAGCACTGTAAAGCCCAAAAAATACAGACATCGCCAAATTGACTGGCATGGAATAACTGAAGAGATCTGTTACACACTGCTGAACAATTTGGAGGACTTTAGTATAGTCCACCACTGCAAATATATATTGCTAAAGGCCTTATTCTGACCTCTGCGGTCGGACGTGCAGGCAGTTGAGTTGGCGATCAGGAGAAAGCTGCCCAGCCGGAGGCATCCTGACCATCGCATTTTGTGTTGACCACCTGCCAGCAGTGGTCTTGCAGCAGCGGCATTCTTCGGCTCACAGAGTGCACTGTCGTGTATGCACTGTTGCCATGCACCATGTTGTGCATGGCACACAGTGCACGCACAACAGTGCAGGAATAGGAGGGCACAACATGGGCCCCAGCCACAATACCCAATGGGCAAAAATGGCCCGGGACCTGGTTTGGGCCCCCTCCCTGCCTTCCAGCCAACCTTTTTATGGCAGGACCCCCGCCACGAAAAGTTTGACGGAAAGGCAGGTCAGAATAGGAGTAGCGGTGCCAGCATCGAGACCTCCTCCATTTCCTGCTGCCTTCCACACTGCCGCAGGATCCAGGAGCCTAGTGGTGGCAGCGGTCTTGTGTTGGTCTGGCCAATATGGACGGAATCGGGCAGTCGGACCGCTGAAGTCATGGCGGTCGGACCGCCGTACTCATAATAAGGCCCTAAGTCTTCTTTACAGCTCACAATGATACTCAGAAACAGGATGAGCATAACAATACCCATTCCAACAGTCCTCTCCCTTCAACTATGCCAGCTCAGGACCACAACTACAAACCCACAAACATTGGCCAACTGTATATATTTATGAAAGACAAATGTATTATTCCAAATATGATCCTGCAAACATTGGGAAAAGCGCAAATATTTGGGAACAACAGATTTCTAGTTAACTGCAGTTCCATAACCATTGGGAACAGTACAGAAACCTAAGGGGAGGCGAGGGTTACAATTTTTATTCTAACTCCTAACTTACAAATATTGGTGAAAGTGTGTATATTTGGGGGGGCTTTCATTTGCTAATTAAAGTCCAATTTTACAACCATTATTATAAATAAACTATTTTAAATTATTTTATTACAGTATGCATAATCTTAAATGAGTTAATATTTTATTTTAAACTATAATCTTTAAAGTTTGAAATAAACTTCCAATTAAAAAAACAATTTTTAATTTATTTTACGTTTCTTTATACAAATAAGTATTTTTTTATTATACAAAATTGTTGTACGAATTATATATTATATATTTATGTTGTAATTATAAATAAATAACAATAATTTTAGTTTATAATTCCGGGTTTAAAATGTTATCAAAATTACAATACAATTTAGAATACGCCCTAAAAAAAGTTATTTCAGGGAAAATGTTCAAAGGAATTATAAAATATCATTTAAATCTTACTTTTATCACACTAAACGATTTTAATTGAATCCTAATTAAATACATATTTATTATTAGTGACAATAACTTCACCAAATTAACATTAGCATCTCAATACCCCAATAAACCATTAAAATATTAAAAATAACACAATTGTATATAAAACTATCAAGTAATTTGCCTAATTCATAATATTTAAAAAAACAAATACTAAAAAAACAGAAGGCTGCCCAACTAATCGACTTGTGTTGTCTTTTTTAATGGGTGAATGGAAAATGCCAAGCAGCCTATACAGACTCCATGAGCTTTCCTGTACTGAGCCCCGGCTTCTTTACTATTCCGCCTCTGGGAGAAGTGCCCACCCTTACTCTCAAAGCTAGAACCCAGAACTGCATTTCCTGCAGCCATGCCAAGTACAGAGTGGCCTCAGCAGCCAGCGGGCACGTCATGTAGAGCTGTCACTCCACTGATCTATCATGATACATATTTTTAAAATATTAAATGAAGTTTTTATTTTTTATTTTACCCATTACTTCTCGTTGGTTAAACAACAATTTAGCAGGTATGATGAAGATTATGATATATTGCGGTTCGCCTGTTTGGAGTTAATTACTTAAAGTAAGATTGTAACATCTTTATTAAACACAACGCTTGCTTTCTGTAGCATTTTAAATACATTAAAAAAATCCCTGACAAACCACTTTCCCAAAAATCAGCAGTGCAGCAACGCTTTCTGTCAAAGATTGTTAAAACTATAAAAAGTTGTCCATAAGAATTCAGTATTACCAGGCGGTCTTCGCTTTCAATTTGTTCAAAAAATAGACATCCCACAGCTACATACTATTTTACAGGAGTAGGCTCTGAATAGAACGAAAGGACTAGCAATTGAGGATTTAAAAAGGTGCAAAACCCTCAGACTGTTTATGGCACTTGTACTTATCATGCAAGCCAACACATCCTATTTAAACAGGAGATTTAGGTTTTTTAAAGCAAAAAGTCATTTAACACTTACTCCACCTCAATGCTAGTTCTGGGGAAATTATCTACCCCATTGTTCATAATTCTCCCTGTTATCTGTTTCAAAGTGTTAGCATATATGATGTATCTGTTTACATATTTTTCATGCTCAGTGTAATTACCTGATTGTGTCGGAGAGTGTTTGTGTTCGTAAATACCTGCTAAATTATTACGTGTGAAAATGGCACGAAGATAACGCGCAGTTGCACAAGGCCTACGGTAGATATGTTGCGCGGTCAAGCTCGAGCATTCCTCTCAGTAACGCGTTGTCGATGACGCAGCACTTGTTTGTCCTGGCGCTGTCAGGCCTTGTTGTGAATGTAGTTCTTGGAATCCCCGTTGCCGCCACGGCTCTGTGCCCGGGGGTTAATCATTGCAGGGGACCAGTGGGTGCTTCTGTGAAGAAGGGCTGAAGGTAAACTTTCCCTGCGGCACTGACTGTCGAAAACAGGGGCGGACGTGATGCTTCTGTCCTGGCAAAAACAACGAGGCAGCCTCCTATCATGTGGGCAATGAACCGTTTATTACATATATCTATAGATAACCATTTTGCATTTTTTTATTTAAAAAAGAGGGAAATTAAGGTTAATTTTTTTACAGTTTTTGCAGTTTGTTGGGGTATTTGGTGAATTTATGACAGCCAGGTGAGCCTCATGTGCTTTAATTATTTGGTTTAACCTATATTTGGTTGCTTACTGCTATAAAATCAAATAGGAGAAAAACATTTGCAAAAAAGCGGTGTCACTGGTGGGAAGCACTGCATTATAAATAAAAAAAATGCCACTGGGGGGCTGTTATTCGTGTTTTTCTCCTGAACCAAGTTGCAATCACATGTGTAAAGGGGCTGATTACTGTAGGGGTTTGGCCTGCTAAAAGAGCGCAACACACCACACGCTTGTGTGTGGGTCGAAGATCACGTGCGAACTGGGGCCTGTTTATTTGTACCCTCGGACCGAGCCCGGGCACGAGGGGTGATGCAAGGATACATTGTTTTGCAGAGGCCGGATGGCCCTCTACATTCCTCCTTTCCTTAAGATATAGAGTTACAGGAAACATGAAAAGAAAGAGGACAGGAACGTTAGAGCAAAAGTGTTAACTCAGCACATCTTCTGATGCACCTGTTGTGGCCAAGTTCGCTACTACTCAGTGGTTCAGCAGGCATATTCCCTTAGCTTCTGGCTGGGTGCGGGGTTGGGTCTCAGCAGGTATTGTTGGCTGCAAGATGGCATTTCATCCGAGTCTGTGCGACGCTCCCCTGGGACCTCTCCGGCTCTCCGCTCCCGGCTGAGCCCCGAGGACATTCCCTTGGTGTACTCCTCGCATCCCGATCAGGTGACGGTGCATGGGGTCTTCCTATTCCTCCGGTGAGGGGTGCGGGCCACCGATGGCTTCCTTAAACCAGGATACATTTAGCACCACCGTGTGTCGACCTCACTGAGCCATGACCATAGTGCCATCCACCCTGGTAACAATCCACACCTCCGGTTCGTAGGGTGTGCAAAACTTCCAGCCGGGGTGACGATCTTTGAGAACCACTCACGATCCTAACCACAGAGTCTTGGCCCCTCTGCTTGCTGTGGCCTTTTCATTAGTGACTTTGCGTTTCTGTTGGGTTCGGTCTATGTCCAGACTTGCAGTGCCCAGTTGGGGTCTTCGGGGATGAAGTCCCTTGGGGAACATTTCAAGAGGAGCGTAGCTGGGGCACACCCCGTGGCCGCGTGAGGTGTCTGCCGGTAGGCGAGCAGGAATTGGTGGAGGCATGTCTCAGGGTCCTGTTGCTGGTCCACTCCTATTCGCAGTGCTCTGTTGAGCGTCGTCATGAGCCGCTCGACCTCGCCGTTGGCTTGAAGCCATTGGGTTGTGATCTGGCGGTGCCGGATGGCTCTCCGTTCCAGGAAGTAGTGAAAGTCCTGACCCTCGAAGGGTGGTCAATTGTCTGACTTTACTTCTTCTGGCAATCCAAAGGTGGTGGAAGGTCTTTTTCTAGGGCCGGTTGAATGTGTGTGAATGCCCTGGATGACATCACCTCAACCCCCAGAAATTTGGAGAAAGAGTCCATGACGACCATGGTATGCCGCCCGTCCGGAAAGGTTTCAAAGTCAATACTTACTTTGGCCCATGGCGTGTAGCAATGTTCATCAGTGATCATGGGTGCAGGCGCAGGGTCCGCCCCAGTGATGGTGCAAGGATGACACTTCCTTACTTCCTTACTTCTTCGTCCACCAAGCTGTCCATGCCGGAGAACCACAGCTTTGCTCAGAGCCAGGCTGTTGTCTTGGCTGTGCCTTGATGACCCTGGTGTAAGTCTTTGGACAATACGATTCTCTGTCCTCTGAGAACCGATGCTGAGCTTTTGTCTTACCCTTCATATTTATCGCCGGGAGTTCTGCTCTTCTGCTGTGAGTAAGGAGAGGCCATCCAGAAATCTATGCCACCGCCCTTTCTCCAGGGCTTCTTTAACTATTCTCATGGGGTTGTCCACTACCATGGCATTGCACAAGTCGTCCTTGGTGACTGCAAGAGGGCAGGCATTGTCTTCGATCATGCCTATGAAAGCCTCAGTGTTTGCGGTGTCATCAGCTGGAATGAGTACGCTTGCAGTTGGACCGCCCAGCTTTCGATCCTCGGGGATGCCAGTCTGGTGGACCCGCTGAACAGTGGAATGAGGGGTTTGTGTTCCGTTAGTGCTCTGAAAGGGTTGCCACATAAGTATAGATGAAAGTGCTGGCAGGCCCATCTTATGGTGAGGGTCTCACGCTCTATTTGTGCGTATCTTGTTTCGATTGGAGATAGTGCTTGACCTGCATATGCTACTGAGACGCAGGTTCATTTGGTGTCTTCTTGCAGTAAGACTGCCCCTCGCCCCACTTGGCTGGTGTCGACAACCAGCTCTGTCTTCCTTTTGGGGTGGATTTAGGCCATCGTCGTTTGATCTAAGGGTGCTTTCTTGATGCATTGTAACGCCGCTTCCTCTCGAGGAGTCCATTCCCAGGCTGTTCCGTCTTGATCAATTGTCGTACTGGTTCAGATATCGTAGCAAGGTTTGGGAGAAACTTTCCACAATATGTTGCCATCCCCAGGAAGCTTCTTATTTCTGTGGGGTTCTGTGGCACTGGGGCATTTTGGATGGCTTCTGCCTTGCGAGGATCGACACAAAGCCCATCTCTCGAGAACACACAGCTGAAAAAGTCTATTGACCCTTGATAGAAACAACTGAATAACTGAATGCTGGACAATGCAAACATTCACCTCTAGTCACAAGGATCGGAGTTAAATTCATCATTCTTTTATTCACCACACCAACCCAGTTTGGTGCTTAATTTGAGCCGGTGCTTTCCGGTGCTAAGCACCGGCACTTAATTGGTTTGCGGTGCTGCGGCACCAGCATCTAATTGTCAACACTATACCTAGAACCGACTACCACATGGTGGCGCTGCTCATCTAATTTAGAGATGAGCAGAAGAACGGTTGTTTAGAAATACAATATATATTCAAATTGCTAATTACCTGCCTCCCCAGCCATTCCTTTAGCTTTGGGGACCTGGAATAATCTGAACTGTCGCATTTCCTTGCGAGATAGATGGTTAGTAGTTGTTTTGGCAGTGGTGACAAGGGCGATGTGTGGTGTAAGCTGCAGTGGCCTCCTGGTCAGAGCCCGGCACTTAATATTTTACAAATTAAGCATTATTACAGTCTTGACCCTGTTCCTTGTGGGAACAGTCCAACCGTAACTGCTAAGCCAGGTCCTCCCTGGACCAGAAACAAGAATCCTGGGACCGGTTTCAGGGCATCACCCTTTACCAGCCAGGCTAGCTTGAATCCAGTGGTGTAGTGAGCACGGGCATACCCTTCCCACTTAGGGCGACATATGCAACAGAAACAATTGATGGACGGAATGCTGGACAATGCAAACATTTACCCCCCAGTCACAAGGATCTGGGTTAAATCCATCACTCTTTTGCTCAACACACCACCCCAGTTTGGACCCAGCCATATGCAAATCAGTCTTGACGCTGTTCCTTGTGGGTACCGTCCAGCCTGAACTGCCAAGCCAGGTCCTCCCTGGACTGGAAACAAGCCTCCTGGCACAAGTTTCAGGGCATCACCCTTCATCAGCCAGGTTAGCTTGAATTCAGTGGTGTAGTGAGCACTGTAAGCATGGTGTTCATGGACCTGCTTGGCAAAGAATACCAGATCTTCAACAGTGTGGCAGCTCAGCAATGTGCCTTTCTTTCCTTCCGTGATGTGAAAGGTGGTTTTCACAGGATACTTGGCATTGGAGATCTCGACCTCCATCATCCCCCACAGTGGTATGGGTTCAGTGCCCCATACGTGTAGATCTTTGCAGCGCTGGGCGTTAGTTTCGGTTTGGGCGACAATTTTTCATATTGGTCGGTGTCCATTACGTTGACAGATGCACTGGTGTCAATTAGGGCCTGTACTGAAATCCTGTTGACTTTGACTTGGCACATTGGGGGAGGGCGTCCTTTGCGACCTGGTCTGCCTGCGAATGCGGTAACAAATGTTTCATCGTCGTCCTCGTAGTAGGCGGTAGCGCCTTGTTCGGGCCTCTGTATTCTTCCGATCTTCTAGCATGAGGTTCCTATGGGTCATCGTCGCCCTCTGGTCGCGCCTCCGCTGGACCTCCCTCCGCCACTGCCGCAGACACTGGCATAGTGGTTGGCTTTGCCACACTTTGATCATGTCTGTCCTCTGGCGGGACACCTGTCCTTTTCCTTATGATTGAACATGCAGTGTCCGCATTTGCCACTAGGCCTGCTTCCTGTGACTTGCCTTTGGTTTGGTGCAGTTCGCCTCTGCATGATGTCTACGGTCTCTTCCTTAATGTGCACTGATCTTGGTGCCAACGTGGTCTGTATGTTCCTCACTTGAACCGCCACCATCTCATTTGCCCTCTTGTCTGACAGCTCATGGGAGCGGGCGAGTATTAGAATCTCGTCCAGCAAAATCCCTGGTTGTCACAGCATCTGGCGCCGTAGAGCAATGGACCTGCACCGCTGTATGATTTGGGCTCTGATCTCCTCCTTATTTAATTTTTTTTTTATTTAAAAGAGTTTTATATAGCGCTGGCTAGACCCGGAGGTATCAGAGCGCTTTACATGAGAATCAACAATATAACAGAAAATCAACGATGTAACAGAAAAAGTTCTACAATTACACAATAAATCCCCCAAAAATTAGGAGAGGAGAGAAAGAAGAGAGAAAAGTAGTGGAGGGGGCAGGGGAGGTGAGAAAGGGAGGATAAGGGAAGAGACAATACGGAGAGACGAAAAGAAGTCTGACTAAGGACCGACTGGGTAGGTGATGACCAAGGAGGGAATCCACGGCCCATCTCCCCTATTGCTAAACCGGGTAGCTCCATCGGGCATCAGACAGAAAAGTTCAGTCTCAATACATTGAGAGAGGGGAGAAGGAGAGACATAAATAGAGGGAGGATGCGGGAGGAGAAGACAGGAGGGACGAAAAGAAGTGCAACAATGTGGTTTAACAGTATAACAGAAAAAGATCAACAATTACACATTACATCAAACAATCAGCAATACATTAGGAGAGGAGAGAAAGGAGAGCGAAAAGAAGTAGGGGGTAAGGGAGGTGAGAAAGTGAGGATAAGGAAAGAGACAACCGTAGAGACGAGAGGAAGTCTGTCTAAATACCGACTGGGTAGGTGACGACCAAGATGGGAATCCACGGTCCATCTCCCCTATAGCTAAACCAGGTAGCTCCATTGGGCATCAGACAAAGTAGTTCCGTCTCAAGTGTCGAGGGAAGAGGTTCGCAGAAAAACAGGATGGGAGGGATATACGGCAGAAAGACGAAGGAAAGTCTGTCCAAAGACCAGCTGGGTAGGTGACGGTCGAGGGGGAAGTCCCAAAACCCATCTCCTCTATAGCTATCAGGTAGCTCGACCGGGCTTTGGCCAAATAGCTAGGTCTCAATGGGAAACATTTAAATAACATGGAGGGCAAAATAACTGGAGCGTAGAGGGGAGGGAACAGGGAAGGTGAGAAAGGGAGGATAGGGGAAGAGACAACAAGGAGAGACGAAATTAAATCTGTCTAAAGGCCAACTGGGTAGGTGACGACCTAGGAAGGGATCCACGGCCAATCTCCCCTCTAGCTAAACCAGGTAGCTCCATTGGGCATCAGACAAAATAGTTCAGTCTCAGTACATTGAGATAGGAGAGAAGGAGAGATATAAATAGAGGGAGGAAGCGGGAAAAGACGACAGGAGAGACTAAAGGAAGTCTGGCTAAAGACCGACTGGGTAGGTGACTTCCAAGGAGGGAATCCTCGACCGGTCTCCCCTATAACTAAACCAGGTAGTTCCATCGGGCATCAGACAAAATAGCTAGCTCTCAAATGACGCGGGAAATTCACAGGGAAACAGGGTGGGGACTAGGGCAAGGACAGGTGAGGGCAAAGGTTAGTAGCAGGAAAGAGGAGAGGAGTAGAGCGGGGAGGGGTAGGGGGTAGGTAGTTCGGTAGAAGTTCCCATGGATCTGCTGCGAGGCATTTAAAAAGGAGGTCCGTTTCTTCACAGGTGCCATCTTGCGGTTAAAAAGCCGGGTTAGAATTACGCCAGAAGTCTTGTGTTGCTATGACCGGTAGGAACGGTGGCCACAGCGTCAGACGCTCTCGACCATTCGATGTCCGGGAACAAGAAAAATCCAAATAGTGTCCAGGGACAAGTAAAATTTTTGCTAATAAATCTGATTAGTTCTAATTTAGAGTTGTGGGGAATATGGAGGTTGTCTTGTTAACGAGCTTGTTCCCAAAGCTTCCAGGTGTCTGTTTCCGAGTTTGAAGGGTTGCTAATGATTAATGTGCCATTTGAAGAAGTCTGCCCGTGTTGCAGGGTGCTTTTGCATTGGTATATGGAGCAGTCTTCTTTTTGTTTCTAGCGTTGATTTTCTCAGTTCCGATCTCAGGGGGGCGCCATCTTGTGTGGGTTGAGTGAATTCTTCCTATATTTTGTTAAGCTAAAATGGTGGGAAGATTTATTTATTTGCTCATTGGTAGTTACGTCCCGAATGTCCAGTGGGCACGATGTTATTGTGGGCCTAGTCACCCTTTTTATCGCTAGCAACGTATGCCTGTGTGCGCTCTAGTGAGTGGGTGGGGCGGCCGCTCCTGTTTCATTTTCGCTTTCTCTGCTGTTAGCGCGATTTAGCGCGAAGTGAGACCGTTTTTCAGCAGTTCAATAAGTAGTCCTGGGTGACTCTTGAACTATTGAGCTTTTTCTCTGCCGCCAGCACTCACCCCGCTCCCATCAGCAGTCTTTTGCGCTGGGCGTGCGTTATGCTGCGCTTCGCAGGGTCGCTGGCTCTCGCTCCCCCTCTCGTTTTCAGTCTCCCCCACCTCCTAACCTGTTGTCTGGTTGATTTCCGTTCATGTTATTGCGAAATTCCGGAGCAGGGCATAGAACATATCTACTGTTTCAGCTTCTGTATGTCGAGCCTGGCGCAACTTGAACCGCTCATAGTCCAGGTTCATCTGCGGGTCAAAGTACCTATTCAGGGCTGCAATTGCTGCATTATACTCATGAGCGGCTCCCGTGTCTGGCAATGTCTCAAAGAGCTCGTATAGTTTGTCTCCCCCAAAGTGCATTAGTAGGGAGTGTTTCACTGTTCCATCGGTCTTGCGTGTCCCTGTGAAGTAATGATTGAGGCGGCCTGCCCAGAGGCTCCACCTGGGTGCCGCAGAGGCCGGGTCCGCCAGTTGGCTGAACGGCGGTATCGGTTTCACTGACGCGTGAGTGTATGGCGCTAGTGGTGCTTGAGCTTCTTGTTGCATCTCCCATGCTGACCCCTTGGTGGTGATTTCCTTTTTAGAGGCTGTCTTGCGGCACACAGCGTATGTTCTGGTGCCTCTTTACCCCTTGTCTCAGATTTATGGTATCTTGATGCTGCCTTTCCCCTGGTGCTCTGTGGTTCTGCAGGTGTGCCCTCTGTGCCTTCCCTGAGCCTTCTTTCTCCCTTGGCCTTTGTTGGTTGTTCAGTCTTTATGGGAGACTGTGAGTGTGCTTTCACTTTTGTTTTACAGTTCCCTTTTTAAATTTGCGCCTCTCTGGAGGACTAGGGCCATATGGTGCGGTCGCGAGCACCTGCCGGTTGGGCCTTCCTTTCCTCAGCGCCATCCTGCGCTGCACTGCGAAGGCCCTTCGCACCTAGGATTCGCCTTGTGCTGGGCCGGAAAGGCCCCGCCCTCCTGTCTATGCGCACACACGGCGGGCCTCACTGTCAGTGCTGAGATGGCCCTGGGTGAGGCTGATGTCTCCCTGAGCTGCACCCGCCGGAGCCTTGGTATGCGCGCTGGTGAGCCGAGTGGCAGCAGACTCCCGCCGTGCGGGTCACAAGGCTGCTGGGCTGCAGGGCAGCCGGCATGCATCATGCGAAAGACGAGGGGCCGTCTACACCCCCTCGTCGCCAGTGGAAAGGGGCTGATTACTGCAGGGTTTGGCTGCTAAAAGAGCGCAACACACCACACGCTTGCTCTAGCTTGTGTGTCGGCTGAAGGTCATGTGCAACCTGGGGCCCGTTTATTCATACCCTCAGACCGAGCCCGGTCACGAGGGGTGATGCAAAGATACATCTTGCAGAGACCAGATGGCCCTCTACAACATGAGGCTTTTCAAAATCATGAATTAACTTTTTATTCCATTTGAATCTTAAACCTCATATTGGAGTTTGCTGAATTTGATGGTGTTTAGTGGTGTTTTTAATTAACATTTCCCATGCATTTTTCTGATATTCATTTCTAGAAACCGCCTAAATGTTGCTTTCTGATCACCAGCGGTACAAAAGGGGGTGGCGATGGACGGAGCATCTGAACCAATCAAACACTCACACCCAATCAACAGATCTGTGTTTAATCCATCACTGTTCTTTAGCCCACGCTGCCACCCCAGTTCAGACATGGCCATATGCAAATCAGTCTGACCCTGTGCCTCATGGGAACAGTCCAGCCCCAACTGCCAAGCCATGCCTTCCCTGGATCGGAAACAAGCTTCCTAGGACCGGTTTCTGGCATTTCAGCCGTCTTCAGCCAGGCTTGCTTGAATCCAGTGGCAAAGTGAGCAAGGGACTCACGTCTGAGCATACCCTGCCAACGTATGGCAAACAAAGCGGTACAAAAGGGGGCGGTGATGGACGGAGCATCCGAACCAATCAAACACTCACACCCAGTCAACAGATCTGGGTTTAATCCATCACCGTTCTTTAGCCCACTCTGCCACCCCAGTTCTGACATGGCCATATGCAAATCAGTCTGACCCTGTGCCTCATGGGAACAGTCCAGCCCCAACTGCCAAGCCATGCCTTCCCTGGACCGCAAACAAGCTTCCTAGGACCGGTTTCTGGCTTTTCAGCCGTCTTCAGCCAGGCTTGCTTGAATGCAGTGGCAAAGTGAGCAAGGGATTTACGTCTGAGCATACCTTGCCAACTTATGGCAAACACAGCGGTACAAAAGGGGGTGGTGATGGACGGAGCATCTGAACCAATCAAACACTCACACCCAGTCAACAGATCTGGGTTTAATCCATCACGTTCTTTAGCCCACTCTGCCACCCCATCAGTCTGACCCTGTGCCTCATGGGAACAGTCCAGCCCGAACTGCCAAGCCATGCCTTCCCAGGACCGGAACCAAGCTTCCTAGGACCGGTTTCTGGCATTTCAGCTGTCTTCAGCCAGGATTGCTTGAATCCAGTAGTAAGTGCAATATTAATACAATTTCAATTTAATGCAATTTAAACATTTATACATACAAAATGTAAATTGCCAACATTCGGTAACCAGCATTATAATTAATGGCTGAAAGGAGCAGCTGATTGGATTTTAGAGTTCAAGACTTGTTTGTGTGAAGAATCCAAGGTGCACACTGTTGGACCTGTCAGCCTTAGGGTGGTCTTCCCCTACCTTTTTGCCCTTGTGCCTCCCATTTTCACTGTACCTTTTTGTTGGACTTAGGACTATGGGCGCCTCACCACTGCTAAACAGTGCTGAGGTGCAGGTGCTCTCCCCTAAAACATTGTTATGCTGGCATATCTGCCCCAAGCCCATGCTACTGCAGTACGGCTTAACACTCCAAAGCCTAACATTGGGAATATCCCATTATGGGATAACTTCTGACTGGGACCTAATTGGTCTGTCATGTTTGGTCTTGTTGGACTCGGGGCGGAGAACCCTTTCTAATGATATATGGGGTTTGGGCACTACTACTTTAGAAATCACACTTTAACAGAGTGGACCTTTTCCTGCCTACACTTAGTCTAGGCACTGTAGCCTCCCCCTCCCCTCTGCATACTGATAGCCTGCCTGGGTTGGGAGGTGGGAGTGGTGATTCACGCCTTCTCCCCTGGAATGGGCTGTGACCAGCTGCCCCCTGTAGCATTAACGGCCCTGTCTTTCGTCACTGTGACAGCCAGGTCAGGGAAGGCAGGGAACATCCCAGAACTCTCTGGACTCTTCTAGAAACCCTGCTCCCAGACCCTTCCAGTGACTTCTACCACTTTCCAGTAACTGGACTGTAGGATATATAAGGGAGGGTCCTGGCCTCACTTCTTTGTTACACTGCTGGACCGGGAAGAATCTCTGGTAGAGTGAGGACTGCTGCACCAGCGAGGATTGCCATCTGGAAGGAGGCTGCTACTCTAAGGAACTGCTGCCCCAACCTGCTGAGCTGCCCTACCGCCTGCTGATCCTGCCCTGCTAGAGAGACCTGAAGAAACATCTCCAGAGTGTCTCCATAACCTCTTAAAGACTGTCTTTTCAAACCGCAACATTGTCAAGACTTGCCCCTGCAACGCTGTGCCTACGTGCTGCATCACTGGCCTGGGACATTTAAAAACTGCCTCTGCTATCCTGAGAGTGTGGAATCATTTTATTTAGCACCCCCAAAGTCACCGCCGCTGCCCAGGACTGAACTGTGCTACGTAGCGCTGTGAGAGGAACGGAAGCGCTGTGACCCTGAAAATCACCAGCGCCGCCCGGGGCCCCTGAGGCACTGTGAAGCGCTGTGGAAGTAAAGGGCTGTGCCCCCTGAAATCACCGCCGCGGGCCAGAGGCAAGACGCTGCTGAAATTACCCCCAAAGTCACCGCCGCCGGCCCGGGCTGAGTGCATTATTTAAATTGACCCCGGGTTGCTGAGAGCGAGTACCTGCCCTCCACTGAGGATCGGACTTAACCAGCAACTGCCATCGTGAGGAATTGTCCCTGAGCGACAGCGCATCAGAGGCGCTTCCAAAAGTCCCTGGACATCACCATGGCGGCCCCGGGAGCCTCCGAAATCCCTTGCGCAGCTCCTCTGATGTCAGAGAGGAGCCGCGCTGGCATTGGTGCCGACTGGGATCGTTGCCCGGCAACGAGGGGCTCTTCCCAGAGCGAGGCCGTGCTCGGAGTAAGGAAGGGCTGCCCCGCACGCAACTGGGTGACGCCAGCAAGAGCCTCGAACCGATGCCAGTGTCATCTCTCCAGGTAACGCTTGTGGCTGTGCGAACTGGGAGGCGGGGGACTGACCCACCGTAAGCGGGACTGCGGGAACTGTACTACCTGGCCCAGGGACTGCCCTAATCTATTCGCGGTAGCACTTCATTCTTGCCAGCCAACTGCGGGGGCTGTAATTGAGAGATTGCGCGCCGGAGGATGTGTGGGAAATAGCGGGACGGCCTTAATTGAATAGTAAGCCTGCCAGGGACTGCCTGAATTAAATAGCGGGACATCCCTTCTGAACTGACTCTATCTTCCCTTGCGGCCCTGTGGGGAACTGTGCACATTGGGCCACTGCAGACTGCGGGCCCCTTTCATTTCCTTGCCGCGGGCCCATTAACTTGCACCTTTTGCCCTGCTGGTAGCACAAAGGCATGTGTTGGTAACTTTTCCACCACAAAGGATTCCAAGACAGTCTGCCCCAAATCTGTGACTGGTTTACACTACTGCAGGTGGCTGTGGAAATCTGAAGCCCATAAGCTCAATTTTGTGACAAACTTACAGAGAGCCTTTTAAAACCCCTTTTTGGCCCTGAAAACCTTATACTGTACATGGAATAACCTCAATATATTTTTAGATCTTGCATAATTCTAGATAAAGATACCTTTATTTTTATATACAACTGGTGTGGTGTCCTTTTGTGAGTGCTTTTACTGCATTATTGTTGAAGTGTGATGCACAACTACTTTACACATTGCCTCTGAAGTTAAGCCTTCCTGTTCTGCGCCAAGCTACCGTTTCGGAAGCGGTGGTCCCTACTCGGACTAGGGTGCATACCCCGGCCAACTAGAGACCCCGGTTTCTAACACACACCATTAATATAACATTTTAATAATAACATACTTGCCAACACTCCCAATTCTTTAAGCAAAAACTAAATTACATTTTAGGTTTTTCCTATTTACCATTGCCTCCTCTCCCAATGCAAATTATTATGGTAATTAAATTCCTCCAGCTTATTTCTCTAAATCTCCTTAGCTGTGGCAAAATATTGGCATGTATACATTTATACCCTTAAAATGAATTCATTTATTCTAGAAAGCGAAGCCAGAGTCAGGTATCATTAAGAGGGGCACCAAACTCATCAAAATGTGGGCTGGTCACATCAGTTCATGTGCCCACCAACAGCGTTTCCCGTGCTGGGCTTTTGAAGTACAAACAATTTTTATCAGCTGTATTAGTCTTACCAGTTCAATGGAAGCAAAAACAAGACATTATCACCCAGAATCCATTGGGGTGTCATAACCGTGTCCATAATGACATGGACACCCGTGCGAGAGGGGGCATATTGTGTCTTCTCAGCCTATGTCAGTTTTGGCTTCTGATGGACTGAACCCCGCCTTCAAAGAGGGAACATGATCTGTTTGTGGTTTCACATGTGAGAATTTAGGCATATACCATATGGTCTGTTTCACAAAGCTTGTATCTGTGAGCAAGTGTGTTTTTCGCTAAGGAATTCAGGAATAAGTCACTCAATCAAATCAATCAAATCAAATTAAGCTTTATTTGGTTGTAGAGAAAACATCCATAAAAGCACAGTATATGTTACATCTAGGTAAAAACGAATACATTTAAAAAAGAATTTTAAAGATAAATAGTAAAATATCATAAAAATGACAGTTTTTATTTTTTCATTTTTAGAATAAAAAAGATTAGCAAAAGGTGGGTTTTCTCAATGTCCCATTCCTCCCATAGGAAAGCACTTTTTACTCCTGATATGGAAGCTACGACCATGGGAGTATAAGCTACTAATGCATGTACACGGAATGAAGCAATACAGTCAACGTAAAAATCTTAAAAGTTAAAATAAGAAACAGTCACAGTATCACAGTTAAAAAAGGTACAGCAAAATGTAAAGAATGAAGAACAAATCAGCTTTACTAACACAGAAGGAATGGGTCAATGTTGCTCAAGATTCTGCCTGTGTTTAATAGCCAATTTCAGGAAGTTTACTATCGATTTAGCAAAAGGTTCAACTTCTAGAAATTGAAGGGCAAGGAATGCCGGGCGACACCTACGTAGGCCCGTAATTTTTAAAATAGGAGTGAGCCACTGTTTCCTCAAATCCTGGTAAAATTTGCAGAAGAGTAGTGTGTGAATAGTGGTTTGGGGGAACTATCGTCACAGGGACATGGTTGTGGTAATTTTTCCCAGGTGTTAATCTTAGGGAAGGTGACTAGGTGGTGAAAGATGTTTAGTCTAAACCTGGTTAGCAAGAGTCTTTCATATCCCACAAGCTCGAAGGTTAAATAGGGCTGGACCGTCGTTGTTGTTTGTATTTGTAGTGAGTGTTGCACGGTTGGTTTAGAAACCTCACTACACAGTCGTAGGGATTCAAGATGAGTCAAGCAAGCCTTTTTAAACTGCTTGCTTGGTATTACTGCAATTGTTAGCTCGTCCCCCACTCCGTATCTAACTCTAGCTGTAGCATTTGAACATAGTTCTCGCAAGAATGTTAAAAGAGACGTCTCTATTCCCATGTCAGCTAGGATGGTCCACAGCTTGTTATGAATAACGCAGTTGACGGCTGCTGAGAGGTCAACATATGCCATGTAAATGGCCCCCCCTTTGCCTTTACGTACTTATCAACTAATAGGGATAAATTAAGGGCTTGCTCTATTGTGCCCAAACCCTCACGAAACCCGAACTGCAAATCAGAAAGAACTTTGTTATCTGAAGCCCACTGCTGGAGTCGATCTAGGATAATGCGACCGGCCACTTTCCCCAGCGAATCCAGCAGTGAAATAGGCCAGTAGCAGGATGGCAATTGGCGATCCCCTTTTTTAAATATGGGCACGAGGATGGATTGGGACCATGAACCAATAAGGCCCACGTCACATGTAGCCTGTAGGACCCTAGTTAAAATAGGCGACCAGAGTTCCATATTGAATTTAAAAAAATCAATAGGGACTCCGTCGGGGCCCGGTGCTTTGCCGTTTTTGCTGGCCATCAGGGCTAACTCCACCTCCTCGTGAGTTATATTAATAGGCAACGGAAAAGAAATCAAATTTAACCCAGAAGAAAGTAATTGAGTTGCGGATGAAGGTGAGCTGAATATCCGCTCAAAATAATCAACCCACGTCTGCTCATCAATCGCAACATCAAGACTGGGGTTCACCGTTGTGTTAGCTAAAAAAGGAGACTTCAAGACCTTGCAGAAGGTGGCACTGTCCCTTATGGAGCAAGAGGAATGTAGTTGGGTCCAAAGATCTTTTTTCAGCAAGTTCTTCCTACGTTTTAGGGCCTGTTTGTAAATTTTCCGATGGGCTGCTATTTCCTTAGAGGTTCTATCCTTTTTGTTTAACGCTGCTTTTAGATTCTGATAGGCTTTCGTACAGGCACTATCGAACCATACCTTCTTGGTAATTTTCCCTGTCTTCATTTTAACAAAAAGGGATTCCCTAATTGATGTTATTAATGTTAAAAAACTAACCATAATGTCCTCACTGGTGGTGGCTGGATCGAAAAATTTCTCAAGAACTGGTCTTAAATTAGAAACCAGTATAGTAGTAATTGCCAGGGGGTCCACCTTTTCCCAACTTAGCGAATAGCCATTAAGTCTATCTAAAGTGAGGTTATTTTGGGTTAAGGTTGTCTTAATATTAAACCCTTCGCCCTTCTTAGTCAGTTTTAAAGTTATGCTGATTGGGTAGTGGTCGCTGAGGATTATATTGTGAGTTTTACAATTAATGAGATCTCTTCCTGCAGTTGCTGAGATAAAGATAAAATCAATTACGCTTGGCCTGCCTCTACCATTGAACGTAGGTATGACTGGAGTAGGAGGATTCACCAGGTCGTTGGCAAGGACAAGTTCAATGCCACAAAGAGTTTCATTCAGACACTGGCCAACCACAGTGTGGGGAAAATGAGGTATTGGGTCGACATTTTCATCCTCAACCCCACACACTGTACTCGCACTGTGGTTGCACAGGGTCTGATTGAAATGCCCGCCCCAGATTATGGTCAACACCTTCCGTACCTTTACTTGTAGTTCATAAAGGAACACATTTATCTCCTTTATGGTTTTTATTAGATCGATTATGGGAAGGTTGTTATAAAAGTTCACAATAACAAGAGCTTTGGAGTTACTATAGTGTAGGATAAGAATTTGAAAGTTTGTGTCCAGTTTTATTGGGACTATGCTTGTAAAATGGAGAAGGTTTGATACAAAAATAATTAATCCTCCCTTGGCTCTGCCGGAGGAAGAGGGTCGTGCTGGAGAGAAATATGTTCTGTATCCCTCCAGATGTAACTCTGAAGGCGCCCATGTTTCCTGTAGGCATAAAATGCTAAAGCTGAGAACGAAGTCTAACCAGACGCTGTTCGCAATCTTTGCACGGAGCCCTGCGACGTTCCAGAATAATATCCCCATATTTGGTACGTCTTTATATGTTACAATATCAGTAGCTGTTCCCGTAAGGTCTTCGCAGTGGGAGGCATTACTGATGATTAAAAGGGGTTCTTTATTTGTATCATCGCTATACTCCACTCTAACTCCTTTTTTCCTACACAGGGTATGTGTTTTGGCTATACTAATTGAGGCAGGGTCCACAGACTCAAGTCAATCCAAACTTTCCAGGTCAGAGAGCTTGTCATAGTAGTTAAAAGTTGGAATGTTATATCTGCTTCCCCTTCCCTCTTCCAGGTTCCTATATGGAAATTCCAATCGGGTCATTGTTGTTTGTAGGGAGGGTAATTGGGGATAGAAAAAACTCAAATCCCTGGTGAGGATATTGCTCGCACCGTACTGGAAGGACCAGTTACATATATGGTGGACCACCCGCTTGTCTCCAAAATTAATAATGATACAGTCCCCTGGGATGTCCTTTCTCCTATGCCCCAGCCAACTTAACCTTCTTGCAAATAATATTTTCCCGGACAAGTCAGGGGGAAGTGGTCTATTCTTATTCAACCAGTACACAGCTTTATTTCTTAATTCGAAGAAGGACTCTGGTTTTCCTTGGGGCAATTCTGGAACACCGACTAGCACTACCGTATATGGTAATGATTGTGGGGGTAAGTCTATGTATGTGGGTAGCCTCATTGATCTAGTGTGGGGGGTGGGAGCCTTTGGTTCCCTATCGTTATTGTTAGGGTTACCCGAATTGTGTGTAGCTATTTCTTGAGTACCCTCCCCCTAGGGGTTTTGTGAGTTTCCGGCCTTCTCGAGTTCCTCTGCAAAGACCTATCCGTCGTTCCCTTGGTCTTTGTTCCTTGGGAGTCTATGGAGCTGGGTTCAAGTGGGGGATGGTCCATGCTTTTTGAGCTAGTTTTTTGAGCTAAAGGGGGCGGTTGATTTTCTTTTTCGATGGACTTTGTGATTGCCCCAACCAATGAGTGGCCTAAAGTGGACGTGTTATTCTTCATCAGTTTCTCCAAGTTATCTATTTTTTCCCCAAGACGTTTTACCCATTCCACAAGGGGGACCATTAAGGATTTCATGAGGGTTTCAATTTTATAAAAGAAACCATCATTACGGGGAGGGCAAGGTGAGAAAAGTGGGAAAGTAGCAGGCTTCTCTGTGTTTGCGATGTAAGGGCCTACATCTGTATTTGTAGTGGGCACATTTGGCAGGACACTAACATTATTCCTTTTTGTTGTGTTATCTTTAGCAGCAGCTTTCTTTTGTTTAGTGCCCCTTACAGACCCCATACATTTTTTAGCCACTGGGGCTTGCAATTTGGGATGTTTTAGTTTATTCCTGGCCGTCTGTCCTCTCGTGGTTACCCGTGGGCTAACGTTATTCACGCTCTGAGACGTGAGAGAGACCAAAGTCGGGATTATTGGTGTATCGCAAGACTCGCTAACTATTAAGTCTATTGAGTCCTCTACCTGAAGAAGAGAGTCAGGAGTGGGGTCTTTTAAGAAAGACGTTGGGGTCATAGATAACCTAGTTAATAAAGGGAGAGACTCCTCATGTAGGTTGCCCATGTCTGAGGCAAAGTCTTGTGTTGTTAGAGGGTGGTAACCCCCAGGAAGTGCAGCAAAAGAAGGTGCCATTATCGAGTCTTGGGAATTTATCGTACATGTTGATATGCTAGTGGAAGGCAAAGGGGGTAGTGAGCCGGGTGGAAGCGAAAGGCGGCATTCAGTGTGTTCTATCGCATTTACCACCACCTCAATGGTTTTCTGGAGCATGCGATCAATTGCCGTCAGGTTGGGTAATGGGGCAGTTTTTGGAGCAGGAGGTTGGATGGCTGGATTATTTTTCCCCAAATATTACCCCTATTAGTTAAAGGAGTATGTGATTATGTTTATAGTAGTTAAATCCCTCAGTGTATCAAGACTAACAAGTACAATAAACCACCAACCGCATTCAGTCCAGCGCGGCGAGCTAACAGAGCCAAGGGGGGTGCCCCGGCCCGGCCTCCTCCGGCCACTAACGGTCACAAACAGTCCCGGGCTTCTCCCGGCGCCGTCCGCGCGCATCCCGCGAGGCCAGCCTGATTTCTAAGCACCACTGGGTGTGAACGGGGCGTGTCCCACGATGTTTGTGCAGGGGCTTCTGGGCCAGGTAGTCTCCCCGCACAGCGGCCGCGCCTAAGGTGTTTGTAGGCAGCGGCGGCGGGGGAGACAGCAGGCAGCACACGGAGCACCAGGCAATGGGGCAAAACAGCAGCAAGCAGCCCAGGGACAGAACAAGCACAGGCACGGGTCCTTCCTCTACAATCGGCAAGTAAATGTCCCACTCAGCCGAAGGTCAGCCTAATTTTTAAGCGCCACCGGGCGCGAAGGGGGCGTGTCCCACGATGTTTGTGCAGGGGCTTCTGGCCCAGGTAGTCTCCCCGCACAGCGGCCGCGCCTAAGGTGTTTGTAGGCAGCGGCGGCGGAGGAGACAGCAGGCAGCACACGGAGCACCAGGCAATGGGGCAAAACAGCAGCAAGCAGCCCAGGGACAGAACAAGCAACGGCACGGGTCCTTCCTCTGCAATCGGCAAGTAAGTGTCCCACTCAGCCGAAGGTCAGCCTAATTTTTAAGCGCCACCGGGCGCGAAGGGGGCGTGTCCCACTATGTTTGTGCAGGGGCTTCTGGGCCAGGTAGTCTCCCCGCACAGCGGCTGCGCCTAAGGTGTTTGTAGGCGGCGGGGGAGACAGCAGGCAGCACACGGAGCACCGGGCAAAACAGCAGAAAGCAGCCCAGGGACAGAACGACACGGGTCCTTCCTCTGCAATCGGCAAGTAAGTGTCATTCATAAGTCAGGGGTAAGGCACACCTACTCACAGAAAAAGATAATGAATACTGAAAATGGGCTATTGTACGTTCTAACAGTAGATGCAGACTCTCAGCTGTCAGACAATACAAATGGTGGTTTTGTAGAAAAAAGGGCTTGCCAGATTCAGAGTAACGATGCCAACCTCTGTAACCTTGTCTGAACTGAGATATTATTAAAGTACAACTTAGATAAAACTATAGTGCTTCCGTAAAGTTAGGTGAGGCTGCATTAAATGATTTTTCAGACCAAGATCTGTTGCACTTTATATTTTTCTGTGGCTCTTATAGAGATTTACAGTCTAAATATATCTTACCTCTTTTAAAAAATTGCCATTTTGCACAAGTAGACCTGCCCTGATATATCTGCAAATGTTGTCATCACCCATGATATGTTATGGAGTTGCAAGTTTTTTTGCAGGGGCTGTATGAAGAAGAAAAAACTTTGATAGCCATAGAACTGAGATGGGTTTTGTAGTCCTGTAGGAATATCTGACAAAATATCGACGGACAGAAAATCGTCCTACAAAAATATCGACACAGAAATATTTAAGTCAAAAATATCGAAGTCCAATCTATATAAAGGTAAGTACAAAAATTTCGAAAAAAATATATCATTGTCAAAAATATCAATGTTAAAAATATTGCTTTTTACAATTTATTAATAATGAAAATTAAGTAAATAATACATACAATTAAAAGAAATATAGTTAAAAATATTAAAACATATTCAAAAACAATAATTAATACATATAGGGGCCGATTCCGATTCGGTAAAATCCCCTAGGAATAGCTGTACGGAGCATTTTTCCCGTACGAATCGTACACCTTCAACTTCCCAATACGTACGATGAAGTACGATCCGAACCCAAAGCAGATCTCCGTAGGAATCGTACGAAAGACCATACGACTCAAAAATACGTACAAATCGCATTCAGAACACGCAGTACGCGATGTCCGTACGGATCGAAGCAGCTTTTTCCGACCCAGCAAGTACGATTCATTACGACAACACTCCGTACGACTCATTTTCTACGGGAGTATAAAACGTCCGTAAAAGCATATTTCGACTCGAACCGCGTGCGAAACGGACCCCCCGGGTACATGAGTACACCCCATGATTGCAGGGGTACGGTGCGTAGGTGTACGGTGCATCGGGGTACCGTGTATCGGGGTATAGTGCGTAGGGGTACGGTGCATCGGGGTATGGTGCATCGGGGTACGGTGCGTAGGGGTACGGTGCATCAGGGTACGGTGCATAGGTGTACGGTGCGTAGGTGTAGGGTGCATAGGTGTACGGTGCGTAGGGGTACAGAGCATAGGGGTATGGTGCGTACCCTCATGATTGCAGGGGCATGGTGCGTATGTGAATGTGTGGCTGTCTATACGAATTTCTCATACAACGTTTTCCGTACGAATCGCGTTCTCGTCCCCGATCCGGATCATACTTGCCGGGTCGTACAGCATGTTTATGATTCGTACGGTTCACCGTGAGGGACCTGTGTCATACGGATTTAACCTTGGTTTTCGTACGGTTCGCAAAGATTCGGACATATTTTTTTCCTACGGATCGTACTACGCGATTCGGATGGATTTGTATGATTCGTACGGAAACGCTTACGAATTCGAATCGTCGTACGGATTAGTTTCCCGAATCGGAATCGGCCCCATAATGTTAAAATGTATTAAACATATAAATATAAATTAATATATATACTTACTCCACATATTGCAACATTAGGAAAAGCGGTAAAAATCGTATTCCCACTCCAGAGAGTGCAACAGTAGAGAAAGCACAGGATAGCGTAGAGGTAAAAATTTGTATTCCGACTCCAGTGAGTGCAACAGCAGGGAAAGCGTTGGATAGCGTAGGGGTACAAATTACTATTCCCACTCCAAAGAGTGCAACAGTAGGGAAAGCGCTGGATAGCATAGGGGTAAAAATTACTATTCCCACTCCAGTGAGTGCAACAGTAGGGAAAGCGCTGGATAGCATGGGTTAAAAATCACTATTCACACTCCAGTGAGTGCAACAGTAGGGAAAGCGCTGGATAGCGTGGGGTAAAAATTACTATTCCCACTCCAGTGAGTGCAACAGTAGAGAAAGCGTTGGATAGCGTAGGGGTGAAAATTGCTATTCCCATTCCAGTGAGTGCAACAGTAGGGAAAGCATTGGATAGCGTAGCGGTTAACATTACTATTCCCACTCCAATGAGTGCAACAGTAGGGAAAGTGTTGGATAGCGTAGGGGTAAAAATTACTATTCCCACTCCAGTGAGTGCAACAGTAGCGAAAGTGTTCCAACTCCAGTGAGTGTAACATTGTGGAAAATGTAGGATAGCGTAGGGGTTAAATTAACATATTTATCAATGAAATATATTTAAAAAAAATAACATATTATTTGCTGTAAATAAATAACATATTAATAATTCATTAACAAGAAAAGTATTAATAAATACCAATAACATTAAACTAATATTTACTTAAATAACATTAAATTACTTACCACACAATTCCCCCTTTAACACACAACACACTACACATAAAAAAATTACTTTAATTATCAATTAATCAATTATTAAAAATTAATGATAAATTAATTATAATTATTATAACTATAAATTAACCAATGCATACAAACTAAATACCAATTAATAATTACCAATAAATTAATGATCAATAACAATAAATAAAAACATATTAATTAATTTAATTTAACGACTTCCCACCCTATTCGCCTATAAACCCACAACCCACTATGCATGAAAAATCACATAATTAATGTAATGATCAATTAATCACTTATTACAAATTAATTACCAATTAATAATTAATTACCAATAAATTATTGATCAATAACTATAAATAAAAAATATTAACTTAATTATAATTAACACAATTATAAATTAACCAATTAATAAAAATGAATTGCCAATTAATAATATATTAACAATTAATTAATAATCAATAACAATACATAAAAACATATTAATTAATTTTCATAATTAAATGACTTCCCACCCTATTCCCCTATAAACCCACAATCTGTTCTGATACTTAAATGCAAAATTTACTTTAACAAAATTACTAATTTCTAAACATTTATTTAAAAATTCATGAAAAGACATTAAATATTTTTTTAAACATACATATAAAATACATACTAAAATACATTACACACATTTTTTTCTTCATAATATTGACAATGATATTTTAGCTAACAGTATTACTTACTTTGATATTTAAAAAAACGATATTACTCACCTTAAGGTCGATATTCTGGTCAACGATATTCTTGACTTCGATATCCTGTCCCTAGGATATATAGAAATCGATATTTTGACTGTGCACCGACCTTTAGGAAGTAATGTTTTAAATTCGTACGATTAGTTTTTTAACTTAGTATTGATTTTGTATAATATCCATTTTATCAAGAAATGTGTTGATACTACAACTAAATATAGATAAAGGCTAAGTAACTGTTTTATAACAATTGTATATGTAAAGTAGCTCTGGTCTTTTTTATTACCATGTATTCGTACTGTATTTTTGGTTTACTCTCTGTGTGAATGTACTTTTATGGCCATAATGCGGCCGAATAAAGCTTAAGCTTTTCTTGATTGAATGAAATGAGGTTGGCCAAATGGCCACAAAAGGCCACAAAATTGCCATATTTTATGGTACAATGAATACTCTAGCAGGCAAAATGCTGTTTTTCCTGGAGCTCTGACAATCCCTGCACCACTATTGTGCACAGAAGTTTAAAAAGCTAAATTGTGGCTGGTTTAAATAAAAAAGCTGCTTGTGTAGGTACCTTGGCTTTAATAGTCCCTTCTCTGTTTCTAGACTCCCATAGTATTGTTTAACTGGTGTGGCCTAATGGCCTTAGTTGCCGACTTTGGAGCTGGGCAACCAGGTTAGAGTTGAGGCGTTGGTTCAACATCTTGTGGTTCTGGGCAAATCACTTAGATCCTGATTTAGAGTTTTGGCCCAGAGGTACTTCGCTGCAGAAGGTTCTTTTCCAAACTAAAGGACCGCCAACCTACTTTAGAGTCAGATGGACCTTGAATACTCTGTCTCCACTGCAAAAATGCATCTCCAATAGAGTAGGTTTTGTCTTTTGTTCACCTGCCCTATGTAGAGTGGGTGGATAATTGGCAAGTTTTCGATGTCTGTCACTGTCAGGTAAAACCTGGCGGTAAGAAGCAGTAAAAATGGCAAAACAACCCCACGCCCTGGGTGAAGGCTCCTGTAGCACGGTGGTCGTTTTGTTTTCATTTTCAAAAATAAAACCTCACTTTGGGATTTTGTTTCTGTAAATAAATTAAACGTTGAGAGTTTGCTGAATGGCTCTGTCATGTTGATGTGGCTGTCGTCAAATTTTCAATGAATTTACAGGAACTACTGTGACAGCAGTTCCTGGAAATGCACACAATGTCCATTTGGCCTGTGACTATGACTAACTTTGGCAGGCAGAGTGCTTCGCCATGGTGGGAGTAAAGTACTTCGCTATGGCGATGGTACATAATCCACCGCCAAACTCTAAATTAGGCGCTTAAACTCCCCAGGCGTTAAAAAAAAAGTCTGGCTTTGTTTAATGTAATCTGGTGCACATGTAAAGCGCTCAGATGTCTTTGGGCCTAGTTTGTGCTATATCTAAAACTACAAAAAACTTGTATGTTTTACTTCATTTGTTACATAAGAGTGGCAGTTTTCTGTTTCCATGTTCCAGTGTAGTTTTTAGGTGACAATCAAATGTTTACTCACATTTTGTTTCATTGCAACTCCTAATTTCTATTTCGCTCTGTTTAGAAGTCGTCAGTAGAGTGTATTGGTGCCAGTTTAAGCAGTTAAATATTACTGTAACACAATCTTTAGTACCTGTTGAAGGAGCAGTTTGTGTTGCATGGCATCATTTACCATGATGGGTTTCCTCCTGCTACTAGAAATCCAAAGATAAATAACAAGTTAACAATAGTTAGCAAGCATCAAAGTCTCGTAGGCTTTAAACGTTCTTCCCCTGATCCTGGGCTTTCAGTGATTGCATTGTTATGGTATCTAGGATGGTGTAGGCATGCAACTGCTGTACATTTAACAGTTCCTGTGTATAGGTGTTTATCAGTTGCCACTGGTGCGAAGGAGTATTTTATAATTGTTAGATTTCTTGTGCTAAGTTTAGAGTGTTAAGGAAGGTTATGCTTTCAATTGAAAACTGCCGGATTGGTGTCTACCCTACATGAGTGAAATCTAATACTTCGATGCACACCCTGTTACCTGTTTCTTTAGGGCTATTTTGTGTTCTCACCATGGACAGTTTCACATGGCTCTTGATAAGAGCTTTGCTTACAGCACTACATAGAGTAGGCTTTTCAGCAGCCCCTTGCTCGTGAGTGGGTGCATTTTTGTCTATTTTGGTTTTCTGCTCTTCAATGCAGTGCTTACCTCCCTTATTTTTTATGTTTGTCCCACCCATCGAGTCTTTCTTTTTTACCCTCACTTCCACTGCTGACGGGATGGAACTTTTTTCACCTTTGTTTCTAGTTTAGCACTCCACGGGAGTGCATTTCCTTCTCCTACATCTTCTCTGTGTGCACTTAGAGTGCGCTCAAGCTCTTTCCCTTGACCCCTGGACCTCTACCTGTCTCTCTGCTCTCTCTGAGTACTCGTTGAAGATGCACTTGACTCCTCCCTGGTGCACAATGTGCCAGATGATGGGCTTCGTGAAGTTGTCCTGCAGTACTTTCCTGTACGTCTGGGTACAACTTTTCCCAGTTCTCTCTCCCTTTAACGCCCTCTTCCTGTGCTCTTCCCACTGCCTCTCTCCAGCCCTGCTCTCTGTCGCTCTTGACATTGCCAATGCCAGTGGCTTTTAAAACGTGCCTGCATTGGCAAAGCGAATAGTGGTGACAGGCTATCTTGAAAGCCTATTTCTTATTGTTTCAAGATGGCTGCCATATTGCGTAATGCAATGTGGCGTGGTGACATGACATGGTTGCCATCTTAAAAGTATAGAAAATATTATTTTGATATTTGCCCATAAGGCCATTGTTGGACCTGCGATGGGCAAGCCCAGCACAAAGGGGGTAGCTTGGCTCAAGTGACAAGGCAAGTGAAGGCTGTAGTGTTAAGCCGGCTTTGACCCAATAATAACTCCCTGCACAGCCACACCAAAAAGAAGGACACCACACTACTGCTGTAGAAAAATACGATTCCTTTATATAAAAGTTCTCTGTTGGAAATAGGGTTGACTGGGAAAGCACATACACATTTCTTTTGGTCATACAGTTCTGGGTTTCAATTCTGCAATAAATAGTACTATAAATAAAGTCAGGAATAAATAGCATCAATAAATAGAATAACTTCAGGAATGAGTACTACCAATAAATATCACAATACATATCAGAATAAATACTGGTTCATTTAAATACATAACCACATGTTTCTTCTGGTAGCGCTGCCACCAATTAAATACTTTAGGAACATCACATTTGCAATACGTTTCAAATGGGAAAGATATCTCTTACAGTTTGTGTTGATTTCAATGACAATGTATACGGCTTCTCTGAGCACAGAATAAGGTTTGGGACTCTTTAAGGATCATTCAGGGCGTATGCGCGTGTATCTAAAAGGCAAGGAAACACAGTGAATACTTCATTTGCACTCGGCTGTCACCAGGATAGGAACTCTGCTTTGCCGGTGAAATCTATGCGCGCATACGGGCTTTAACACCGCTAGAACACAAGCGGCACCAGTTCAAAGTCTCTAGACTGACGAACGGGCTGCCGGAGAGGTCACACAACCTTCACGCACAGTCAAATGAATGCCGGTTCACAGTTCCTTCACAACGCTGCATTCAATAGGAAGAAACGGGCCCACCTCACATCGGCTGCAATCGGGCTACGATTCAGTCGGGCACAGCACTTCTCTCATCAGCGACGGGGTTCTCAGGGGCTCCACAGACCTCCCTCCGTCTTCCTCATACAGGGTGGTTCCCGCCCACAGCTACAGCTCCCGGGTCACTGGGGAGTGGCAGAGATGCTAGTCCCGCCCAACGAAGGCCGGCCTTTCCCCGCCCCGGCGCACCACCTCACCTTCGGTCTGTGCAGGAAGCGCTCTACGCTGGTGGGGCTCGGAGACGTCCGAGCTCCCCTCTAGAGGCGCCTGTCGCGAAGGGGGCACAGCTGACGATCGCGGTCGCGGCGAACTTGCTCTCGCCTCGCGACTCGTGAAATCGGTCACAATTCACCACCGGGGGGGCGGGGAGGCACACGAATCTGGCCACAGTCTTTGGGGGCAATGAGGCACTTGCTGGGCAGGCGCTGTAGGCGCTAGGACACTTTTCACGCAGCTGACTGGAACGCCAGTCAGAAACAATACCAGCAACCCTTCGCTGCTCTACCGCCTGCGCTACCAGCCACCTCAGGGGTCAACAGGGCAGGTGTCAATCTGGTGTCAAGTCTGGAATCTCTTCTCATCTAAAACCATCTAATCTAAACCAAAATGGCCGCCAGGGACTGGGCCTTATATAGCCAGTGCCCTGGGGTATTGGCACAAGCCAGAAGGTTCTAGAACCTTCTCTGGCTGTGACAATGACATGGCACTCTTGAGGTATTTTGTGTACCTGAGGGAAATAAAGGAATTCCTGTCAGGAATGCGCGCCAAACAAAGGGCGCCAAAACCTCAAAAGGCCAG
This sequence comes from Lissotriton helveticus, assembly GCF_964261635.1. Taxonomy (NCBI): domain Eukaryota; kingdom Metazoa; phylum Chordata; class Amphibia; order Caudata; family Salamandridae; genus Lissotriton; species Lissotriton helveticus. Next base: position 1,877,479,084 of record NC_136065.1, read on the forward strand.
GGTTCATGACGGCTCCAATGGGAGTCACTCACATGAGGAAAAAGGGGTGTCCACTATTTTAGGGCCATATACACAGGTTGACAACCCCAGTTTGTAATGCCACAGGTTTCGCCAGGTGCCTTGTAAATAGGTGTCACAAACCTTGTAAGCAATTGGGCGTCAAGGAACATCAAACCCCATGAAACAACACATAAAAAGTGCTGGTAGACAAAGAAAAGCGACAAATCATAGTGGTGAGGGGACTCTCAGAAGCAGACGGGTCTAACAGCCATCAAGTTGTGTGACGCATTGTGTCGCGACTCAATGCAACTGCATTAATGCATGAAAGTATGAAAGCAATATTTTCTATTTTTTCAGACGACTGCTGTGTTGTGCCTTGTTGCATCACACAACATTGTGGCCATCTTCAAAGTATAAAAAGCCACAATGTTGCGTCATACTGTGTTGGATCATGCAATGTGGCAGCTATCTTGAAACAACAAGAAAAAAAACGTCAAAAGGTCTTGTCTTCTAGCTTTAGCAATGCTGTCACCTTATAAAAGTATCTGCCATTGGCAAATTTAGTAGTGGTGACAGAAAGCTTGGACAAAGTTGGACAGATTGTCTAATGCTCGTTATTTCTGTATTTCTGTATCTCAGCTAGCTAAATGTATCAACCATCAGTGCTTTACAAAATAGCCAAATAAATAAATTGTTTCTGAGCAAAGAGGCTAGTTAATGCCCAAGACATATATATTTACATCTATGTGGCTAGCCTATTAACCCTGGGAACCTGGACTTTATAATGGAGGAAAGGACTGTCGTCCTTCGGGAAGTGCCCTTAAACCGAAAGGTTAAATAGATTATCATGAAATCATTCAATGCTATTAAGTAATTTGAATTTCAACTAATGTTCTATTCCACTCCACTCCACCCTGCACCACTCTAATTTGTGTCACTCCGTTCCACGCCACTCCACATAATGCCACACTTCAGTACTCTATGGCATCTCTCTACTATACGCCACTCTATGCACTCCACTGTGTGCCACTCTAGGTCACGCCTCAGGATGCCACTGCACTCGATGCCATTCCATTCCACTCCACCACTCCACTCTAGTCCTCTCCACTTTGCTCCACTCTATTGTATGGCACTCTACGTCATTCCATGCCACTGTTTTCTACGCCACCTGACTCTATGCCACTCCACTCTACCCAAATCCACGCCACTCTACTCTACGGCACTCAACTATATGCTACTTCACTCTATGCTACTCCACTCTATGCCATTCCATTCTATTCCACTCTAAACTATGCCACTCTACGCCACTTTACTCCACTCTGTCCCACTCTACTCTATGCCACCCTACTCTAATCGACTCTTCTCTACTCCACTCTACTATATGGCACACTACTGTATGCCACTCCACTCTACACCAAGCCACATTACCCTACAACACTCCAGTCTACGCCACTCCTTTCAACTCTACGCTACTTTACGCCATTCCGTTTCTCTCCACTCTTTGCCACTCGACTCTCCTCTATGCTACTCTACTCTATGCCATTCCATTCTATTCCACTCTAAACTATGCCACTCTACGCAACTTTACTCCACTTACTCTATTTCTCTCCACTCTTTGCCATTCGACTCTCCTCTATGCTACTCTACTCTACGCCACTAACTTTTGGCCATGCTAAACAGTAACTACGCTGCTTGTTAATACTAGTAGACTCACAACAGGCGAACCTGCATTGTACAGTTCGACAGTATGAACAATAACAATTTCCCTCTATTGCCCAACCATGGGGCCTTTTTAGAAGGAAATTGCGCAGCGTGGCTGTACATTTTGCAGTGCCACATCATTTAAAAAATGCAGGTATGCGACATATTTACAACAATACGGCACACGCTTGTGTTTTCCCTTGCGCTAGAAATTGCTGCCTAGCGCCAACACAGACACCCTTGCACCATAGTGCAAGGGTGCCTGTGTTGCAGGGATGATTGTTTATGTGCAGAAAGGTATCCCTTCCTGTACATAAACAATCAATAATGGGGATTTGCTAGTTCTATGTGTGCTGCAGAATGCAGCACACATAAAGGTAGCAAATTACCATTATTTAATGTGTGTCACCTTCCTGCACAAAACAATTAATGGCGTTTTGCTCTTTCTATTTGTGCTGCAGAATTCAGCACACATGGAAAAAACAAAAATGTGGAGAAATGAAAGCATTTCTCCTCGTTGTGCCAATTTATCGCCTGCTTTGGCACTGCCTCAGATTTACACATCCTTGTAAATCTGGGGCAACGTCAAAATGCAATGGATGTTGCAGTGGAACTCCAACAGCAACAGCCATAGCACGCCACTTTCAGACAGATACCTACGTGAAAGGGTACCACATTTACAAAGTGGCATCATGGCTTAGCAACGCTTTGTAAACATGGTGCAGGGCATTGCGCCACCAGAACATTGCAAAAAAGAATGATGCTCCGGTGGTGCAATCCCCATGTACATATGCCCCCATGTTTCTTGATAAAAAGCCACTTGGAGTCAGCATAAGGAGGGCTGGTGAGCACTGGATTCTGCAGGTTCTCTCTCCATCCTATTAGGAACTCTCCTGGCACCTTGTACACAAGTTTTATCGGCAACACAAAGGTCAGCAGATAAGATGTCCCTTATGGCTGTAAAAATGCTGATAGTTATACTCTTGTGTTCTTTAAACACCTCCTGCTTAGCAGACTTGGAGAGTGTAATGCAGAAACAAAGGGCATAGGCAGGGAGCATTTGAATTTTTAGAAAACCAGGAATCCAGATGTATATTAACTGCTTCCACGCTTGACAAAAATGTGTGATCTTGTACAAATAGCTTATGTCCCTTTGCCACCCTTCCTTTGTCTGGAATTCTTAAAACTGCACACTTACAGCTAGTATTATTATTTATTCAGGAATTCTATAAAATTGCTAAACTGCAATGAGGCAGCTTCTGAGGTGACAAAGTTCCGACACAAAGTTTAAGTTGCTGTCAAGCCGGTTGCGGAGCGCAGACCTATATCTGATGTTATTCAGGCTCTGCTATTAAGTTTTATTCCTTAAATAGCCTATTTTATAAGTACAGAGGCAGCATTTATAAAAGAAACTCCTGGTTTGCTTTGTTCGGAGGACACCAAAAGTCTTGTGTTGGTCTCTGGGGGCAGGTGGAGGAAGGACTATGAGAGCCAAGCAGGCAGCTGTGCAAACCTGTCTCTTTTCAAGCTCATGTGTTTCCTGTACTGAGTCCTCAGCAAGAGTCAGTCCACTGTGGGTGGTCCAGGTTTTCTTGCTGTTATCTCTCTCAGAAGGCCGCATCTGATGTCGGGGGCTTCCAGCAAGCGCTGCTTTGCGGCCAAAAACACTAACACGGAAGAAACGAAATGACAAAACATAGGGCAGAGAAATCTAGAGTTGTCGCTATGATCTGCAGCTTTGAAATGCAGGCTGGGAAGGGAAAGAGACATGCTGGGCTCTGTCCAACATGCAACTGAACCCGTGGCGCGCTTGCCTCCCAACCCTAGCCACCTTTGAGTCCACGTCTGCAAGGTTACATTTTCATATCCTGTTAAAACAAAATTGGAAAATGTAGATATTAGTCATTATTTTCTTCTTTTATTACTGGAGTATTTATTCCCAAAATGTACACCAGTTAACAGAAATGGGAGTGGTAGGACCGGCCCATGAATGGCTGCGATCCTTCTTAAAAGAGAGAACTTTCCAAGTTCACTGTCCTCCGTTTAAATCTTCCCCCAGATGGTTAAAGAATGGTGTTCCACAGGGCTCAAGCCTGAGCCCTGCACTATTTAATATATATATGGAACCCCTGGCTAGAATTGTGGCACCGTATGGAGTGGACATTGTAACGTATGCTGATGATACGCAATTGATGATCACCCTAGCCCAAGGCCAGAATGAGGCAGCAGCGAACTTTGCCCCCTGCCTCAAGGAGGTATCTGTGTGGATGAATGACAACTGTCTACGCCTTAATGGCGATAAAACGGAGCTATTGGTGATTGGTAGAGCTCCCACAATCTGGTCATCAGCATGGTGGCCATCTGAGTTAGGGCCTACACCTTCCCCCTCAGAGACGGTTAAGAACCTAGGTGTCCTTTTGGATTCCAGCCTATCCTATGGACAGCACATTGGAAGGCTAGTGGGTAAATGTTATGGAGTCTTTAAGACAGAGGCGATTCCTCCATGGGGGCGTTTGGGCGCCGCCCCCCCTGCTTTCTCGCCGTGCGAGAAGGCAGACAACAAATGGTAGTTATATAACTACCATTTGTGATTTGTTTCTGCCTTCTCGCACGACGAGAAAGCAGAACACTTCCTGGTTTAGAGTGAGTGGGTGCGTTACTCGAGGGCAGGGGGGAGTGGCTTGGGGGAGTGGCTTGCCCACTGTTGTTAATACTGACTGTTTGGACAGCCTGAGGCGGCCCAAACAGACAGTATTAACTACAGTGGGAAAGCCACTCCCCCAAGCCACTCCCCCCTGGCCTCAACTCTCCCTGTTCTCTGTATGCTGCAGCAGCAGCATACGAGAGAAAATTACGTAACCTGGGGCAGCCGGCCGCACCAATCAACCTGCACGGCGGTGGAGAGGGAGGCTGCCTGCCGCGCCGCCTTCCTGTGATGACGTGCTGCAGGACTTGAATACGAGGAAGGCGGGAGTCGGGACGCAGTCTCCGGTCCGTAAGTTTATTTTTTTTATTTGATAGCTAAGCTTCGTGTTTGAAACCTCAGATGACTCTTCCCTCTGCTAGATTGTGGGAATCCCAGAGCTCAAAAACCCACAAATGTGTTTAGTTTTTTGCTGGATGCCAGGCCAAGTGAAATCCGTGAAAACAATAGACACCGTTTATTAGACCTTGGATCCCTGGCTGCCTTGTTCACGTTTCATCTTCCGGTTGGCACCCTCTCGAGTGGGTTTCTGTTTTTATACTTTGTGTCTTCATTGGTTTTCTCCCTTTTCTGTGAGGCTCTTACCTCTGTGCTCCTTGCTGAGGGCATTTACTGACAAAAATCTGATGGTGTCCCGTGGAATGCACCCAGCTTAACCCAGTGCGGCAGGGCGCATAAAATCTGAGCAGTTGGATTTTATACTTTATGCTTACTGCAGCGGAGGGCGAAGATGGCCTTACTGACATGGGTGCACTGTGGTTGGTTCCCTTGTACTACTGTATCCGAAACCTATTCTCTAGCTTGGTCGTCGTGTTGGCACAGCGTTCCCCGCCTCATGGCACTGTGCTTCCGGGTAGCACGGTTGAGGCATTGACACACTTGTAGTCAGTTAGTCACCTGCCAGTTGTGAATCTTAAACAAGTTGCGCTTTTTGCGACAGCAGACTTTCCTTAGTTTGTAACAATGAGAGAAAACTGAAAAGACTGCTTAGTGTGTTGTCAGGGTCGTCTTCCCTTGGTGACCGTAGCTAGTGTTGTAACCCTCTCGGTCCAAAGAAAGGAAATACTAAACTGTCTCAAAGTGCAAATTGTTAAGAAGTCGCATATGTGCACGCTGGTTCAGGGAGGGTTGTGGGGAAAAAAGAGACCATAAATGCACTGATTGCCATCTATATTTTCTAGAATTTCTTCGAGGAGTGGAATGTCACCTCTCGGACTTTGGGCTTCCTCTGGATCATAATGTGCAGGCCTTTACGCCCCGCCTATCAGAAAGTTCACCAGCCGCCACTGCTTTAAGACATACGTAAAATACTTGATTACTTGGCCATCGACACCAGGAAATCTTTAATACATGCATTGGTCACCCCCCACCTAGATTATGGAAACTCCCTGTTTATTGGCCTGAGTAAGAAAGGGTTACAACAGTTGCAGCGCGTACAAAATTCAGCTGCCAGATTGGTCCTGAATCTATCTAAAAGAGCCTCAGGGAAACAGGCTCTTAAGAATCTCCACTGGCTGCCCAAGCAGGAACGCATCCTGTTTAAAGCACTGGGCATCACACACCGTGTAGCCCAGGAGAAAGGGCCTAGCTATCTTCAAAAGCTCCTAACGATCCATCGTCCAAGACGTAACTTGAGATCATCAGGGAGGATGCTGTTTCAGGTCCCTCGCATCTTCAAAGCGCGAATGGGAGGCCGCTCGTTCAGGTACCTAGCTTGCAAAAAATGGAACGAGCTCCCGATCGAACTCCGTATGGAATCGTCAGAGGTAAGATTCCGACTTAAACTGAAAATGTACCTATTCCCTCGAACTCAGGGCACTTATTAGTTCCTTTTCCCCCTTTGTGATGCTAAGTACAGAAGGTCTTGCTTGCTGGATGGACTGCTTTCATAGCGCGGGGACACACTGTTATAGTGTAACCATGCGCTCTACAAATGGTTTTATTATTATTATTATTAACATAATTTGACAAAAGCGGAGGACACTTTTCTCTCTCACCTAGAAGCCAAAGCCTTGAACAACCCTCCGCTGCACCTCAGCACCGCCCAACGCTCCAGCAATTCAGGAAAGGACTCAAGACCTGGCTGTTCGAATGAACAGATCACCATGAAGCAGCTAGCAACTCCAGTGCCGCGAGACCCTCGCGGGTGATTTGCCACACTTTACAAATCCCTGATTGATTGTTGCTGAAATTAGACATCAGGGCAATATAAGGATGCATGTCTTTAGGTCTGGCTTGACAGCAGAGAAGTTGCTTAACCTTATGTAATCAATGGAAAAAGAGCTTTAAGAGGCACTCCTGAGAGTATCTGTAGCACAGCCTAAAGGTTGACATTGACTAAAGCGTTTGGGCAGAAGCTGTGTAGCTTCCGTTGAAAAAGACTGCTCTTTTTGTGCTGTGGAAAAACATATGCTCAATACTGTAGGACTTCATTATGGTAACACAGCTAAATGTCAATCACTTGTTCCGATCCGAGGTTGCTTGTGTACCGGCACAGGCGAGTCATTTCTTGGCAGATGGTAAAACTCCAGCGGAAGAGGTGTGGCGCCACGGCCCGGGCGACTGACTCTGGAATCTGGGGATCACGGTTCGATCCCCGGTGCCGGTGGCAGATTAGCCCAGCACCATGTGACTCTGGGCAATAGTCTTCCAGACGGCCCCCAGCGCCTAGAGACTCTTACGGGTGATTGTTTGCTCTTTACAAATGTGGATTATTATATCAATTGCGTGGGGCATTTAACAGACCCCAGGATTTCGCGATTTTGCGGCATGCCCTGAAATCGGCACTTTTGTAAAAATGCCGCGATTTTTACAAAAGTGGCCGGGAAATCTGCACTTTTGTAAAAATTCCGCAATTTTTACAAAAGTGCCAAACACCTTAGTATTGTTCATTCTCTTAGCAGGGGCGGTTCCTTAATTAGGGCTGAGGGGCGCCACCCCCACCTCAATTCTAGTCTCCTATTTTATTTTTTCCAACTAGAGACAGTCACTATACATTTAGAACTCTGACCTCGTTCTGTTCGAGAGTCAGGCAGGGCACTTTGGAAAGGCACGTGCGCAAATTAGCATGTGCCTGCCGTCGCAGGTTTTAAAGGGCTTACCTTGTATCAGCCTTGTCCTCTGGGCCCTGCAACAATGTTAGGTCACTGCCCTCTATGACGCAGAGCAGCCTCTCTGATAGAAAACGAGGCTGGCAGTGTGGCAGGCTCTCCACAGTGAAATATGTGACACGCATTCCTTGTGAAATAACAGAGGTGAGCAGAACATAGAACTGCTGGCAGTTAGTGGCAAGTACGATTTAGGGTAGGAAACAGGAAGAGGGGATTTAGAGCCGGATTTTCATTCATGGTTCGATTTATTCCGGTACTGGCACCAGAAGTCACAAAAGAGAATTTTTGTTTATTTACAAATTTGAATTGCTCAAACTCCTCCTATGTGCAATGGAGTGCTTTACAAGAGCACTAGATTTCATTACAAATTTGTTTATTTTTTATTTTTGCCACAGAAGATTGAATGGTGTGCCTCGAATCACATAGCTTGGCGCACCCACAGCGAGACTCGATCTTCCTTCTCTAGATGCAAAATTGGCATCTATGGCCCAAATCTTCCCACCTTTCTTTGTCAAACTAGCCCCTTCTATGACCTTAATGGCTTGACCTTCGCTCACATGTGAGTGGCGAGGTTGATTTCCTGGCTAAGCTCTGCCAATACAGTCATGAAAAAGCATTTAAAGACACATTGTAAATTATAAGGCACAAGGTCTGCCTGTTATTTAATCTCTTCTGTGCTAAACCTTTTTTCTGTTTTTCGTTGCTCTAAACATCCGCTTTAGCATTGAGGAAAGGCCTTCTATGGGAAATCGGCTTCATGACAGTCTCTTCTCACAAAACAGCCTTTATTGAATTCAGAACCTGGGATCTGGCTCGCTAGTTTGATGTTTGCTTGGCAGGCATGATTCCTGGGTGTATTTACTGACCACAAAGTTTAATGGTTTTAAAAATAGAAATGATTAAACAGGACAAGTGTGCTGCGCCTTCAACAAATCTCATGCAGTCACTAATTGATTGTTGTTCATTTCTGTGTGAAAATTATTAAACAATTGAACTTTATGGTTCGTGAAAATCGCATGGTGGGCAGTTGTACATTTTGTCACACGACCTTGCAGTCTCAAAATTGTTGCTAAACTGAAATGAAAGGAAAAGGTTGATAGTGCCCCCCACGCCTTTCTCTGTGCTGAAGCTGTTATGGTCTATGTATATGCACAATGTACCCTCCCTGGCCTGTGCCCTACAAAAGTATTAGTAGGGTACAGGGCCATGTTTCAGTCATCTTCCTGAGAGTCATTTAAGATTGCAACAGGGTTGGGAGGGGACCAAGGACAGGGCAATGAGCATGACAAAAGGTGCTGCACTCCCAGGCAAGAGCAGGGCTTTACTTACTCCCACATGGTGCTGCATGCAGTACACCATCCCAGATTACGTCTACAAGCAGGTCACGAGGAAGTGACTGAAGGCAAAATGCACATGTGTTTGGCACATGCTCATTTCAGGGTTCTTAGCTGCATTTTAGATATTGTAGTCCTATCATTTAGCCACTTATAAAACTGGGACTACAAGTCCCAGAATGCAAAGGAAAGAAATCTGATCTGGATGAGCTGGGATAGTTTAGAACATCTCTTGCAACGTCTTTCCTTTCCAAGGGATAACAACCTTCACCTGTGGGGGCTGCTTCCTCTGTTCCATATCCCAGGTTGCCTATTTCAAAGCGGAATACTCTGCTAAAACAGTTCCCTTTGATTTAAGGCTGAAAATGAATGATTATGAGTACAATAAAGTGCAGCAAAAATGATGCTAAATTTCAATATTTGTGCCGCTAAATTTCCATATTTGTGCTGCTAAATTTGCTAATCCATGCCGCTATATCCTGGGGGGTATGATTTATGCATGGTCAACACTGAGTTTCATATGGCTGGGACCAGATTGAGGTGGCATGGTGGATGAAAAAAGATTGATTGGTGTGCGGCCGAAGCGATTGCCTGTAGCTGAGATTAATTCAAGCATTCCATCCATCATCTTGCTGTTGTTACAGTTGACGCCCTAAGCGTGATGGATGTGCCCAGACTCGCTGTGCCACTGGAATCAAGCTATACCTGGCTGATGAGCCCCTATCAGAGTGACTCCGGTCCTAGGTTGCATGTATTCTAGGTCAGGGAGGACCTGGCTTGGCATTCAAGATTTCCTGTTCCCATTAGGGTGGGCTCAAGACTGATTCATATATGGCTGGGTCCAAACTAAGGTGGTCTGATGGGTGAAAAACCAAAGATTGGTAGGCGGCCAGAGTGATTTCAGTGGCTGCGATTAATTCAACCATCACCTTGTTCTTGTTGCAGTTGATGCACTACGCTGTAGGCCAATCATTCAGATTTACCACATCTCTACAATTCCTGTCTGCTCAAACCCATTTTTACAAACTAGTAAGGATTACTTTTCATAATCCTTCAGTCTTGCCCTGATCAAGACAGTACCACGCTTTGCTCCCCTGCGCCTTAGCAAATAATCTTGCAGTCACCCTCCCTATTGCATCATTAATGAATCAACTGCATCATCACAACCATTGCAAGAAGGAATAACCTTTCCTGAAACTGTTGTTTGCAACATTAGTTTTGTTTTGGCAATACCAGTGTGTGTGCCACCAATTGTGTAACCTCTGTAAATACATGTGTTTTCAATGTATTCCATCTCCGTACCACCGTCTACCTCATACGTTTTTTTACCAGAGTGGGCCACTTGTTGTGTCAACATTGTATCTGTGTGCCCGCTGTTTATGTTATCTCAGTACTTTTGTCCACTGATTTTGCCAAGTCAGTACATGGATGTGCCTCCAGTAGTTTCAGGTCAGTAAATCACTTGTGGCATCTTTGTATCTTGTGTGTCTCCGATTGTGTCATCTCCACAACTGCAGTCTGGAACAGCCAGCATGGCCGACCCTCATGGATGTCCCAACCCGAGGGGCCTGCACAAAGGTGGCTGTTGTAGCACTCGCTTCTTACTCCAATTCCAACTCCAATTCCCACTCACTGTCCCTTATTCCTTCCAACACCTTCTGTAAGGTGTGTGTTGTGACCCAAAACACCAGCTCCCTTCGATGACAATGTGGAGACTTAAATGTCCTGCAGTCGCCTGCCATTGTTGAATTCCCCTCTCAAATTACGTGGCTTGCGTGTTCAGCAGATGGGGGACGGTGGATTGCCTGTCCAGTGTGGTGGATATATTGCTGCTTTCTCTGCATATTTCACCACCAAGAAGGAAAGTCACCCTGCTCTTGTCATCTTCTGCGTCTCATGTATTTCCAACTTTGAGCTGTCTGGAATTGAGGTGTAGCTCTAAAGATGTTACTGCCTGGAGCCTGTGGTCCAGGAACAACTATACGACTGTTCACAACTTATCATCTCTGTGCCTCTGCTGATTACCATTCTGGATAGGCAGTAAGTTTCCATTACCATTGTCTGGGAGCTCCGGTCCATATGCTACAGGAATGCCTTACATTTCTTAATGCTGATTCTCTGGATTCTATCTGCTATTGAGGGATAGGGATGAAGATTTGTTCTATTACTTTGAAGCTCTAACAGAAAAATGTCTTGTCCTCCTTATTTGAAGGGGTGTTTACATGAGCATAGCTTTACTATTTTGAACATTTAATCATTATTAGGATTGCTGGTCTATTTTTCCTTTCTTTCTTGTGACCTTAATTTCTGTTTAATCAGTGTTCTTGCTTTTCTTTTGCTGTGCCCTTACATATAGGTGTTGTGCATATATAATGCTTTGTCTTAGTGATCCACAGAAGCTCATAACATAAACATAGCTCTGTTGCCGCTTCTTGTTTGTACAAATTATTATTGTCTTGGTGTCTGCATATAAGCCAGCTGTGTTACATCTGCCACCACCAATTGTGTCATCTCTTACCTATACCCACCAATTGTGTCATATGGGTACCTGTCTGTAACATCAATTGTCCCCTTCATGCCTGTATGTACAAAAAAGGTATGTCATCTTCATAGATACATTGCAAATAAGGTGTCTGTGTAGTGTCTGTATCAGCATCCACTTGTGCTATTTCTCACCCCGCCCCTAACACCAGTTATTTTATATCCGTAGCTGCCTTTACCATCAATTGTGTTCTCTCCATACCTGTGTTTAGAACCAATTGTGTTGGCATCCCCAGATGTATTAATTTCACCAGTAGGCATCTGTTTGTCCCATCAATCGAGTTCCCTCACGATCTGTAAATATACGAGTTACATTTAAACCTTTATCTTAAAGCACATTGGAGTCAATGACTTAAAGAGTCACTTTACACATGTAAAGGCATAAATTAATAAAATGTATGAAGGGTCTCAGTTAGAGGCCTGTGAGAATCAGCTTCCAAAGAACACCTAGGGGCCTCATTTATGAAAACTGTTGCATTGATGCATGAAAACAGCGATGAAACAGTTTTCTCTGCGCCCTCCTTGTGAGACAATGGATGAGCCGTATTTGATGTACGGCGCTCTGTGTGGTAAGGAGTTACTGATACGTCGGTATTTTTGACGTATCTGTAGGCGTAGTAATGGCGTATTGCTGGAGTATGTCCCAAAAGTGATGCAACTCCAGCAATGGGTCATTACACATGGGCAAGTCCCAAGTTAAATGTGCCTGCGTCCGTCTTATGCCTGCTGAGAGGTAGGCATAAGATTTTGACGCAGTGGCATCCAAGAAGTGGCGCAGTGAAATCTGATTTCACTGCGCCCCTTCTATGAGGCTTTTTGCGGGGGAACGCCCACCCTGGATACATTATACCTGACGCAGGTATAATGTAGCGCTGTGTTAGATCTGGGGGTCTCTAGTTGGCAGAGGTAGGTACCAATGTTCAAATAGGGACCCTTGCTTCTAGTCAGGGTAAGGGGGATACACTCTTTGGATAACCCCTGCTCACCCCTTTGGTAGCTTGGCACGAGCAGACAGGCTTATCAAAGGCAATGTGTAAAGTATTTGTACCAACACTCACAGTAGCACAGTGAAAACACCACAAATTGACTCCACACCAGATTAGAAGAATAAAGTATTTTTTATCTAGACTACACAAGACCAAAACAACAAAAATCCAACATCCACTGTTCCAAAATAAGACTTTAACCTCTTGCGTGCTGATGATGAGCTCAGCTTGTCATGCAGCACGGTGGTGCTGTGCTGATGACGAGCTGAGCTCGTCATGACCTCCGCGGAACGCCCACGCGGGGATAATTCCCCTGCTGTGCTGGGCATTCCATTGACCATTCAGTTCGCTCCAACAGTTTTCAACCTCAAAATGGCATCATATAATATGAAAACCTCATATTGAATTTGGTAACTTCCTTCACTCACACTTTAAACACAAGATGTCTCTTATTCAGTATTCTAAAATCAAATGAATCGGGTTGCTCTAAGCAATTACTGAAGTTATACAGATAGCTCCCCCCTTTGACCATCAAAATAAATGCCCATATTCAAGTATTTAGTTAGAAGTTATTGTTTTAAAGGCAACTGGTGTAACATGACAAACCAGCTTGTTTAGGCCAAAGATTATTCAGAAATGTTGTTTGTATCAAATTATTTGTAAAGCAGATATTCCTGCAAGATATCTGAGTCTTTCTTCTTCTGGTGTGAAGTTCCTCAAAAAAGGGCTGCGGGTGGTGGTCGTGAGATATATAAATGTAGGTGGAATGGTATGTACTCTGCTTGGTATGCTGCAATAATTACTAGAACTTTTAGATGCTACTGACATGCATTGTGTGCATAAAGGTGATATATTATGGAATACATGACCCAATTTACTGTTGTTGTGGTATTTGCAGAAGCTGTTTGAAGGTGGACACGCACGACAAAAGAAGATCACTATTATTAATCCAGAACAGGCTTCTTACTCATAAATTGCAGATAAAAACCCATGATTGATGAGGAATCATCATCAAGGTATGTAATTATCAGTGTTGTCAGAATTAGCATTGTGAAACCAGCTTTGTTTGCAGAACTGGAGATGTTTGACTCAAAAGTGCATCATGACTGTTTCCAGGATGCTTAATAGTTTGAGAAGTATTTTGGTTGGTGGGAAATACTTTCAGTTGATAGTTACCTTTGTACAACAACACTTGATTTAGTATAATTCATTTCTTATTTCCAGGCTATTCTTGTCAACCTTTAATGGACAGGGTTCCACAACAGGACATACATTGGACATGATTTTCAATATTCCACAAACAAGATACAACTAAATGAATCCATTCCCTGGTGTGACCACTGTCCAATTTGTTTCATCCATGAAATGCCCTTATGACCTACAGTAACCCCAACACAGTCCTCCACCATATACAGACAGTGAAACAAACTTGGTGTAGAAGAACTCAGTTCTTACTTGACTGTTATTTGAATTCTAGAACCAAGAACATCTTTCAAGCACTGTCTAGCATGTTATAAAAGAAGCAGCTCTCCCATCATGTTTGGTGTGTTTCATGTACCGCCCTAAGTGGCATGGGTGTGCCTTGACATGGGTCCCATGCTCACTGTGTCATTGGAACCAATCTGTACCTGGCTGGTGAGTTCATATCTAGGTAGAAACTGGTCGAGGGTTGCTTGTGTCTCAGTCTAGGGAGGACCTGGCCTGGGAGTTTGGGCTGGACAGTTCCCATGATGAGCAGGGTCATGATTGATTTGCATATGACTGGGTCCAAACTGAAGTGGCATGGTGAACAAAAGAACTATGGGTTGGGATGTTAACCAGAGCAATTGTCAGTGCTTAGACAAATTGCAAGCATTCATCCCATCACCTTTTGTGTGCTTCATGTACTGTCTTAAGTGGCATGGATATGCCCAGATGTAGGTCCCATGCTCACTCTGCCACTGGAACTCAAGTTGTACTTGGCTGATGAGCAAATGACTAGGGCTAAACCAGTCCTGGGTTGCTTGTATTCCAGTTCAGGGAGGACCTGGCCTGGCAGGTTGGGCTGGACTGTTCCCATGAGGAGGAGGATCAAGACTGATTTGCATATGGCTGGATCCAAACTGAGGTGGCATGGTGAGCAAAATAACAATGGGTTGGGATGCTAACCTGATCGATTGCCAGTGGTTAGACATATTGCAAGCATTCCTCCCTTCACTTTTTGTGTGGTTCATATTCATAATGAAAGACAGCCTTTGCCCCTCACACCCAAATAACTACTGGCCCATCTCAAATCGATTGTTCATATAGCAAAAATAAGTCTTCACCTAACATGTTACTTACTGTCTGATGAACAAACAGGCTTCCAAGCAGTAAGCAGCATTAAATATGTCATGAGCTCCATATGGGCTAGCTATTGTGTATAGAAACAGGGTGGAAGCACCTATCTGCAGTCTTTGACACCATGCATCACTGTTTCTTACCAAACAGACTAAAATAAATCATCCTCAAGATATCTTTATTCGGGCTATCACCCAACTAAATCACACATAAATACATACCAATGTCTGAGTAAGATTCCAGTAATACTTCGATAAAGTAAATACATATCAACTCATGTACAGAAGACCTACATATAATATGCTATAAATACGATATAATTAAAAGGACATTAAAAATCTACCCCATACCAATGAAAACAAGATGTATTAACAATCTCTTTTTTTGCCCCCATGGCAAGCCTAGAAAGAACTATCTAAAATAATATGTACAATCATTGTCAGCAATTTTAAATGGAGGCCTTTTTAATTCTAGCGCATATATATATCTGAGGGGGCTACACAGTAACCTCAGAGTCAATCTATGCTGCTCATTCCAGGGCCTAATTCTAATAATCCAACTCCAATAAAGGTATTTGGCAACGGCGCAAACAACTGTTTGCGACAAATCTGTACGGACTAGCCGTAAGGCTTCCTCTAGTTACCAACAGCCTAATTGTTTCCAAAAGGGGATAATCCATGTTTTCCTAGGACGAGTGTAGCCCGGACAGAAAAAGAGAAAATGCGCTAGTGTTTCCTGTGCTTTCTGGTACTTGTTATCTGTAGTGTATTCCAGTTTGCTGTAAAAAACATGGGGGCAGATTTACAAGCCCCTTGCGCCACGTTTGCGTCATTTTCCCCATGTTAAAAATGACGCAGAAGTAGTGCAAGGGGCTTGTAAATCTACCAAATGATTCGTGGAATGACGTAGCAAAATGTAAGAAAAATCGCCTTTTCAGTCAATGTGGTAATGAAATCCAAAAAGGATTTAAACAGTCTGAAAGATTTCAAATCTAAGCATCGAGAAATAAGTGGCCCATTGGTAACCTTCTGGAATTCACTGTCATGTATGTAAGCCGAGTATACACCTTTGAGTGTGGCTTTGGCAAAGTGGGGCGTGGGGGGTCATAGAAGACCAACCTTCACAGAGACCAATTTGTATTAGCATTTTTTTTATATATAGCAACCACTTTATTTTAAGACATATATCCAGTGAGACCACCTCCTCCATGGCTCCCCAATAGTCCTCCAGCTCTATAGAGTACTTCAACCATCTCTAATACAACAATGGTCTTAATTGAGCTATATGTATTAATGAGTTAAGACCCTTATTTTGTCTTAGTGGTATAAGGGGAGTATTAATAGAAAGATTAGTTATAGCTCTTAGAAATATATTCCCTGCAAACCCCAGTCTGGCAAGGTTCGAGAAGTCCCTTAGGTTGGCTCTGTAGAGTGCACTGCCCTCAGCCTTCGCTCTATACACCTTAAGTGCAGATGAGATGGTCCTGGTTTGAGATGTGCTATACTGTCTTACTATGGCTGCAGAGTGTTAAATTAAATTTAAATTAAACTAGTGCAATTCCTGAGCAACCCAATGTTCAAAACTGGAAGATATGAGTACAAAATAATTCTTTTGTTCTTTGTTTTTTATTTTCTTTCTTCTTCACATTTCATTAGTTGTTCTTAATACACTTCGTAGTCACTCTGGTAACTCCAGTAGCCAACACATGTTTCATCATTAGGCAGTTAAACCTCTGACTTCATCAGGGCTACAAGATAAATATAAACCATCAGCTCATCATTAAATACATGGAGCCATGACCCCAACATCTAAAATAGTGGTCTATTGTGTGACGCGTTTGCAAATGTGACCTCTAGTATATTTAGTTTGTTAGATAATGTGCCCATTTAGATATTTATTCCTCTTTTTGATACTGATTCTACCCAGTCCACTATGCGTTTTACTCATTCTGCAACACCAATTGTATGCAAATCCAACTTGGCCCCTATGTAAATCCACCTGGCTCCTGCCGTAGAATAACAGTTGAGCTGGAACCGTAAGGCCAAATCCCTTGTGTGCAGGAACAAAATTAATCCCATACCAGTTTCAGCCTTGTTGGGCTTCATGAGAGATGTACTTCCTTAGTTCTTTGGAACAATGATACCTGTTGCACTGGGGGCATTTCACAGGAAAAAACAAAAAATGATGGGTGCCATGCTTTAATTAATCGTGGCCACTGGTAGTTTTACTGATATGCATTTCAATCCATTGGCTTCTTGTCCATTGTGCCACTCCAGAAAGGGACCAACCATAAATCAATCAGCCTGGGCCATGTCCCAGTAGGAACTGTTCCGCCTGAACTGCAGGGCTACACCGCTCCTGAACAACCACAAAGCAACCTCAGGCTGGGTTCAGTTTTGTTGAGACTCATCAGCGAGGAGGTGCAGCTAACATCCTACAGCTGAACAACTTAATATCCTACCAAACACCAGTGATGCAATGCCCTACTCAAGAAGGATAATTTGCAATGAGCCTTGACTGCTTTGTAATAGTCCAGGAACTACGTTTAGCAGCTACAACCCTTTTCCTGTGTGGTCAAATATGTATTACAGTGTACTGTATTTATTAAATGCGTAGCCTGTAACCTTCATGTTATGAAAGTGATTGCCTTTTTCCTTCAATTGTTATTATGCACTTGAAACCTGCTATGAGCGTTCATGGTTAGGTCTGGTTGAAATTATTAAATAACTAATTAAATTAAATAAAGTTAAATCAAATTAAAGGATTCAATTAGATGGTGTAGATTAGAATTTATGTTCAGTCTTTTTACATCATTTGTTATTTTACACTGATGTCATCAATAGTTGACAAATAGATTCTTGGACATCTGTAAAATCAGTCAAAATATTTACTGGATATGCAAACAGCCGCATAGTTTCACCTTGTTTACAAGGAGCAAGTCAAGTTTATAAAGCGATGTAGCAGACACAGAAAGCCCTCCAGATAGCATCTCAACAGCTGTCATATGTCAGTGTCAGTATCTGATGGTCTTGAAATCCTTTCTCGCTTCACAACCACCTTCATTTGCTTACACGACTGTCTATTGTGACAGCCTTTCCGCTCCTCTTTGTTCCACTCTCCCTTTGAAGTCCAACCTCCGTGAGGAGCCGGAAGTCTGTCATGTTGGCACTCTACAGATCTTCCACCACCTTTGTCCCATTCTTCTTATCTTTGTATGACAACCACGTGTGAAATCTTTGCCGGAATATTAACTCAATCTTTGGACTACGCCTTCTTCAAGCATATTGTATTGTTACTTCTTATAAACATTGCCTTGGAAATTGTGCAAACAAATCTTTTTATGTTTTATGTTTATATTGCACTATTCTGCATGTTGTTCTGTGGGTCTGTTACTCATTGTGAATACTTTTCCTGCACAGGGCTCTAAAGGTCTTGTTGGCTCTTGTTCGCACTGCCAAAAAACTACATGAATAGACGTAAATATGTATTTTGTAAAGTTCCATCGGACCTGTTCATGAACCGAATTGTTGCCCATTTCTCCCATGGTAGCTCTGGACTAGCTCCCTTTGTAAATTTAAATGGCCCACAGGGACATGTTGACCCTGTCCAAAACAATGTAATTCAGTTAATTAATATATGCCTTCATCAGAAAGTGTAATTGAATAATCAATAATTAATTCATGCAGTTTTGCATCAAATGCATTACAATATAAGGCAAAGCATCTGATCAAATATTATGCCAAAATATCGTGGAAGGGAATATCATCCAAAACAAGGTAACACAATTGGTTTTGCAAAATATATTTAAACTGATAAGTAATATTTAAAAAATGTTATTATAGTTCAACATAATACAATGTATACTATATACTTTTCATCAAATATATGTACTATAAATACATACACACACATAAATATGTATGCAGTACGCACTGAGAAATTAATTACTTTTAAAATGGTGACATTTGCACGAAAAAACGCAATTGAGCAGAATGGAATTGTGCAACATATCACACTATGGAATACATATATGCAGTGCATCCTAGGGCCTGTAGTTGCAAGAATGGGCCACGTGACCACTGGGAAAGTATATGCCACTCAGCTGTGATCAAGGGAGTTGAATGCTGGAACGCGTAAGGAAGAGAGGGTGGCTGCGACTATGCTGCGACGCTGACAAAATAAATGTATTTACTTTTAAAAGAAGTCGGAGTTGGGCTCTAATCTGTTTCCTGGCTAAATCGCAAATTACAGGTTTCTTCTTCCCTGTGTATAGAGCCCAACCTGAAAGGTTGGGGGCCCTCAGAAAACGAAGCCTCTTGAAAACATACATATATATATATATATATATATATATATATATATATATATATATATATATATATGAAAAAACAAACAGCTTCTTCTGGAGTGCTGGAACCCAAAGGAAGTTGGCGCAGATGCCGGCGAAGCAGTCCGGTTCAATTAACATATCCAAGGAATCCACAAAATGAATGTCTTGCGCTCTCAGGCAAAAAGGCAAAGGGGATCCCAAATATCAGGAAAGCAGTTTATTACACAACGCGTTTCAGCAAAGAAGCCTTGTTCACGTGTAACTACACATGGAGAACACCAACCATTAAATAAAGTTTTCATTTTACAAACCAATAATCAACATAAAGGTCGGACTAACGAAAAATACATGGCAGACATATTGGAGTGGTAAAATTGCACAATTCTTGACTAGGTGCCGCAAAACACTTGTCTATGCTGTTATTTGTCGTAAATTAGCTTCAAATAGATGGCAATATGTAAAGAGATGTCGCATGACAGATTGAATTAATTTAGATTAATCTTTGTCAAATACAGGAAAAAACGGTATAAGTCATTATCAGTTATCGTATCATAAAACTAATAACACCAACATTGCATGTACATTGAAATGCGAACTTTTACCTTGTGTGAAAAATATATATATATATAACATATTCTTTGGTAATATTGGTGATCCGCTATATGAGACGAAATAAATAGCCCAAATGGACATGCGGTATACATGGTAAGACGGTAATTAATTGGCATAATTTCATAATGCATGATTCAGTGTATGCCAATTCAAATAGAAGTTACATTTTAACTTAATGCTTGTCGAAAATATCTATATGCAGACCCCCTACTTGAATAGTTCAAAGTGCTCATAGTCAAATATACCAAGTGAAATACATTGTTTTAAATAACGTAAATGTTATTGAAGAGTATCTATCTCCAAACCCCTGGGTAGGGTGAAATGACATGGCTATGATACAAATTATATATTTCTAGGTAACGTGATCATAGTGAAATACCCAACGTTAACTCCGTGTTAGATGTGCCAATTCCAGGATTATTCCCTTGGATAATTCTCATGGCGAAAAGCCAGTAACAGGCCTGCTACTGACCAAGTGGGTCAAGGTGCCAAGTCTACCATGTAGTATATTAGTTCAGGATTTACCAGAAAGTCTCATACTTGGGAAAGTCTGACCTTATGAAATTATGCCAACTAATTACCGTCTTACCATGTATACCGCATGTCCATTTGCGCTATTTATTTCGTCTCATATAGCGGATCACCAATATTACCAAAGAATATGTTATATATATATATATTTTTCACACAAGGTAAAAGTTCGCATTTCAATGTACATGCAATGTTGGTGTTATTAGTTTTATGATACGATAACTGATAATGACTTATACCGTTTTTTCCTGTATTTGACAAAGATTAATCTAAATTAATTCAATCTGTCATGCGACATCTCTTTACATATTGCCATCTATTTGAAGCTAATTTACGACAAATAACAGCATAGACAAGTATTTTGCGGCACCTAGTCAAGAATTGTGCAATTTTACCACTCCAATATGTCTGCCATGTATTTTTCGTTAGTCCGACCTTTATGTTGATTATTGGTTTGTAAAATGAAAACTTTATTTAATGGTTGGTGTTCTCCGTGTGTAGTTACACGTGAACAAGGCTTCTTTGCTGAAACGCGTTGTGTAATAAACTGCTTTCCTGATATTTGGGATCCCCTTTGCCTTTTTGCCTGAGAGCGCAAGACATTCATTTTGTGGATTTCTTGGATATATATATATATATATATATATATATATATATATATATATATATATATATATATATATATATATATATATATATATATATCCAAAGTAGCTGCTTGAAAAAGATGCTACCCGCGCAGGCGGGCAACACACAGGCAGACTCGAACCCAGATTTCGTGCAAGATAGTGCGTTTATTTGTCGGCCATACTTATATATATATATATATATATATATTCACTGAAAAAACCATAGGTTATAGACCATATATAGTTAGGAATTAGCATTTAAAAAACCTTATTTTACTCACACAAAACCATTGAAATTCCATATATAGTTAGTTGCACTAACTATATATCGCGCACCCGCAATCCACTGCTGATGATGTCACATATTACATCATTCATGACATGGTCAGTGACATCACTGATGACATCACTGATGACATCTCAAATGACATCACTGATGACATCATCCAGTGACTGTGTGTTTCTGTAAAGTTTAAATATGTTTTACATATTGAAGAATGAGTAGATGTAGAAGTGTCTGGATGAAGGATTTAGTAGGTGCGTGACTGACTGTATGAGTGAGTGATTAAATGTGTCTCACTGAGTGCATGGGTTAGTGACTAAACTGTCTTAATTTGTGCATCATTATGTCTGTTGTTCTGTAAACTGCTGCATGTGTTGATCAGTAGCTATATGATTAACTATATGGGTTACTGATTGATTGTCCAAGTATTTGTATGGGAGACTGAGTGTGTGTGTGGCTGGCTGGGAGGTGTGTGACTCTGTGCAGATCAATGTGTACTTATATCAATGATTGTATAACAAGGTAAGTATGTGTTAGTATATGTTTGAAAATGTAAGGTGCTCTATGTTTAACTGTATAGACAAGAAAATGGAAGTGTGATTGATTCTTTACAGGACTGACTAGGTGTGTGAGTAACTCCATGGATGAGTGGCAGAGTGTGAGTGTTTGTATAGGTGTATGAGTGCATATGATAGTGTTGTAAAGATGAGTGATTGTATGTATGAATGATTGTATGGGTGAATGAGTGAATGTGTGTGTAGACGTAGGAATCAGTGAGTACATATGTAGTAACTAGTATTGGTGTGTCAATGGTTTCAAAAATTATACTCTGTATTTAACACTGGGTGAAACAGAGGTTATATTAAAATGTGAGGAGATGCATTGTATTGTCACATGAATGATATCATCAGTGATGTGGTCATTGATGTCAAATGAGATGTCATCAGTGATGTCATCAGTGATGTCATTTGAGATGTCATCAGTGATGTCATCAGTGATGTCACTGACCATGTCATGAATGATGTAATATGTGACATCATCAGCAGTGGATTGCGGGTGCGCGATATATAGTTAGTGCAACTAACTATATATGGAATTTCAATGGTTTTGTGTGAGTAAAATAAGGTTTTTTAAATGCTAATTCCTAACTATATATGGTCTATAACCTATGGTTTTTTCAGTGAATTTTCAAGGTTTTGTAAATGCTAATTCCTAACTATATATGGTCTATAACCTATGTTTTTTTCAGTGAATTTCAATGGTTTTTTAATAGCAAATATCATAAGCTGTCGAATGTCAAGTACGTGGTAAGTGAAAACATTTTCGTGTTTATGCACACTGATCTGCTTTGAATGGTGCCCCCCCCCCCTCATTTCTATTAGGAGTACTCTCTCTTTGCACATAGTGAAGGGTAGTTAACGCAGGCCTTTGCCCCCGTTGTAATACGTCGTGCCTGCTTCTCTCTCCATTTGATTGATTGTTATCCAAGTATTTACTGTTTTAGAATTGGTTCTCTTTGGTTCATTCTCTATTTACAAACAAACACAGAGTCGCAATACTCTGTTTAGTCTTTGCAGATAACGAAAAATCGTGTAAAAAAAAAAGAAAAGGAATCGAGCAAAATCAGTAGGCCACTAATGGGATCTCTTTTTGACCTCGCTAAAATAGAAACATTAGGAACAACCCCTCATGACAAATACAAAACTAGTGAAATGAACTGAACTCCACACAATGATGGCTGCAAAACAGCTCGGCTCCGCCACCCACCCCGCCCAAAATAACGATAAAGAGCGGCTGCCATGATTGGTTGCGGAATGGCCACGACGGAGCTACGAAATGGTGCTGCTTCATGCTAACCCCAGCTTCAGTCTGAAACATCCAGAAACACTGGAGACTACCAATTCGATCAGTTCCGGTAGCGCCCCAATGTAACCCGGTAGAGAAGAACTAGCCCTCCCCTCTTTGGCTAATGGTTCTTGTTGCCTGTCCCTTCTGTTGTCATTTAACAGAACTATTTAGCCTGCTGAAAGGGGTTGTGTTCCGACCGCTGGTTGGTGGAGACATTTTGACTATATTCTGGACCTGCGTTGTCGCGTAATGCGTCATATGACGCGCCGCGTTAGCGCATCCGGAAGTCATCCGGGGCGCGCAGCGCGTAACGTAAGCATAACAAGTCATGTGACTTGTTAACTTTTCATTGGTTCATTTTACTTTTCTTATTCTAATGATGAAAGGCTTGGTCATATGACCTAAAAATTACGCTTTTTATTACTTCCGAACATTATTTTTTCTTAAATATATGTTATAATGTTCCAGGCTAATGTACTTTCCCGAAAAATTTACAACTGTCCTGCAAGTAAAATATATTCTTTTTTCGAGAAAAAGAGCGTTTCTTCGTCCCATGACGGAGCCGTTGAGCAAAAGAGGGTCGACCTGCTGTCTTAGTCGCCGATACGCCTGAATATGAGATTCTTATCGATCACTTTATGTTGCAGGAATAGAAAACACAACAGCCCTTGACCATTTATCTTTACTGCGTTCCTTCGTATTATACCTTTTACCCTTCATGTAATTGGTCTGCTTTATTTCACTTGCCTTTTAATGATTCTAAAACAGTGACTATTATTAAAAACTTTACCAATGTATATACTACTACCATGTTTTCTTTTAAAAACCTTTATTGTGAAAATTTCATTATACAAATACGAGCCTATAACCACGTGGGCCGGCCACGGAGCAAACTGTAATCGTATATGATGAGTAGACATTTACACTGTAGAGGAACGTAACGGGCGGGCCATTAGGTTGCAAGAACTAAGGTGTCTAACAGTTACGGAATCGGTGGACGTACATTTTATAATTAAAATACGATAGGGCCAGTTACAATAAAATTATCTAGATATACATTTGCGGGCAAGTACCATGGGTGACGTTAATTCGAACTTTCAATAGTACAGTAATCAATAACACATCAGAACTTAATATCAATAGGGATGTCGAAATATTCAATCAATTCTCGTCCCCGCCCGCCATGTGCTTCAAAACTGCATACGTATCTCGTGATTTCAAGGTTCTGCAACCAGTACACAACAAGGAGTTACGAGTCCCATTTATTCCGGCGCCATTTTGGGCGAGGACGGGCAGGTCCAGGATATAGTCAAAATGTCTCTACCAACCATCGACTATGATGATGTTCATATGCTGTATTTATTAGAGTAACACTCATCTGTCCACATGAAATTAATTTGCCACAATCTAAACATGTCATTTTAATCTTTCCAAAGTTCTTCTAAATATTTGGGACCGTTTCCCTTGCCTCTGATGCTGTCAGTGCCACTTCTTTGATGAATGTACTAGCAGGTCAGGGGTTCTCCTCCAAATCTCTCTTTTATGCAGCACTATAATTAATTGGTGCCACCTCTCCATATGACGATGCATGGTATAGTTACCATAACTATATTTTTTTTCGGTTCCTCTGGAGAGTTCATCGTGGCAGATGAAGCGTGTAACGTACCGGGCATTTACCTTTTTTTGCATGTACAGGAAAGGAAAAAAAAATCGAGCGTCCGAGTTCTAAGGTGTCCCAGGGCCATTTTAGTAGACCAGGCCCAAATCCAAAGAACAGGCCGCCATTTTGAGAGTCCTGTTGCAGCCGCCTGTCGCTGTAGCATCAAGAGCAGCCGAAACTCAGCTGAATGGCAACTGAAACGGTAAAGGGGCGCCCCACTACAGCAGACGAGCCTCCACCTAGGAAGGCCCGTTCACGCCGCCTTCCCCCCCCCCCTTCGGGCACCCCACGCCGTTATTCGGAGCAGTATTGTAGGATGGCCACACCAGTGCGGCAACTTGCTAGACATCACCTCGGTGGTAACCGAATCTCAACGCCTTGTGGTGTCTTCTATTCAGAAAACATTGTTATGCTGCCTTCGACCTGTTCGCCGCAAGTGCGCACGCAACTCAGCTGCATAGCTTGCTAGACACCACCTCGGTGCTAACCGAATCTCAGCGCCTTGTGGTCTCTTCTATTCCAAAAAAATTGTTGCGCTGCCTTTGGCCCCATTCGCACATCGGTCCGCTACTGACGCCATCTCACAGGCTAATGGGGCGCCCCACGCCGAGTTTCAGCATTGTAGGATGACCACACCAGTACAGCAACTTGCTAGACATCACCTCGGTGCCATCCGGATCTCGGCGCCCCACTGCAGATGAAGTGCCTCTCAACTATGAAACCACCACGGTGACATCCGGATCTTGGCGCGTTGTGCTGCCTTCGGCCTATTCGCACATCGGTCCGCTACTGACGCCATCTCACAGGCTAATGGGGCGCCCCACGCCGAGTTTCAGCATTGTAGGATGACCACACCAGTACAGCAACTTGCTAGACATCACCTCGGTGCCATCCGGATCTCGGCGCCCCACTGCAGATGAAGTGCCTCTCAACTATGAAACCACCACGGTGACATCCGGATCTTGGCGCGTTGTGCTGCCTTCGGCCTATTCGCACATCGGTCCGCTACTGACGCCATCTCACAGACTAATGGGGCGCCCCACGCCGAGTTTCAGCATTGTAGGATGACCACACCAGTACAGCAACTTGCTAGACATCACCTCGGTGCCATCCGGATCTCGGCGCCCCACTGCAGATGAAGTGCCTCTCAACTATGAAACCACCACGGTGACATCGGGATCTTGGCGCCTTGTGCTGTTTCCGGCCTATTCACACATCGGTCCGCTACTGACGCCATCTCACAGGCTAATGGGGCGCCCCACGCCGAGTTTCAGCATTGTAGGATGACCACACCAGTACAGCAACTTGCTAGACATCACCTCGGTGCCATCCGGATCTTGGCATCTCAACGCCTAGTGGTATCTTCCATACAGAAAATATTGTTGCGCTGCCTTTGGCCCCATTCGCCAATCGGTCCGCCACTGACACCATCTCACAGGCCAACAGGGCGCCCCACGCCGACTTTTACCATTGTAGGATGGCCACACCAGTACAGCAACTTCCTAGACATCACCTCGGTGCCATCCGGATCTTGGCATCTCAGCGCCTTGTGGTGTCAGTCAGAAAATATTGTTGCGCTGCCTTTGGCCCCATTCGCACATCAGTCCGCTACTGACACCATCTCACAGGCCAACAGGGCGCCCCACGCTGACTTTTACCATTGTAGGATGGCCACACCAGTGCCACAACTTGCTAGACACCACCTCGGTGCCATCCGGATCTTGGCATCTCAGCGCCTTGTGGTGTCTTCTATTCCGAAAATATTGTTGCGCTGCCTTTGGCCCCATTCGCACATCGGTCCGCTACTGACGCCATCTCACAGGCCAACGGGGCGCCCCACGCCGACTTTCAACATTGTAGGATGGCCACACCAGTGCACCTTACTAGACACCACCTCGGTGCCATCCGGATCTTGGCGCGTTGTGCTGCCTTCGGCCTATTCGCACATCGGTCCGCTACTGACGCAAACTCACAGGCCAACGGGGCGCCCCACGCCGACTTTCAGCATTGTAGGATGGCCACACCAGTGCTGCAACTTGCTGGACACCACCTCGGTGCCATCCGGATCTTGGCGCGTTGTGTTGCCTTCGGCCTATTCGCACATCGGTCCGCTACTGACGCCGCCTCACGTGCCAACGTATTTTCTCCGCATTTTATACCCTATGCGGCATAACAGGTCATGTGACTTGTTTATAAAACTTTTCATTGGTTCATTTTACTTTTGGTTTCCTAATGATGGAAGGCTTGATCATATGACCTAAAAACAACACTTTTCATTGGATGAAAACATTTTTTTTTCCCAAACGATGAAAGCCCCACCTTGTTTCTGGATGTTTCAGACTGAAGCTGGCGTCAGCATGAGAGCACCACCATCTCGTAGCTCCGTCGTGGTCATTCCGCGAGCAATCATGGCAGCCGCTCCCCACCAGAAGCCTACAGGAGTCGGGGGCCCCCAAAACTTTTGATGAATCCTCAAGGCGGAGGGGACGCTTTCGAGAATGGGGTCCAAGACCTAGCAGACAAGCGTCCGATTTCCAAGGTGTCCCAGGGCCATTTCAGTGGACCAGGCCCAAAAAGGAAACAGCCTGCCGCCATTTTGAGAGTCCTGTGACAGCCGCCTATCGCTGCACCGCAAGAGTGGGCGCAACTCAGCTGAATTGCGGCTTTTGACACAGTGGACCAAAAACGGACGGAATGGCAACTGAAACGGTAAAGGGGCGCCCCACTACAACAGATGAGACTCCACCTGGAGAGGCCCGTTCACGCCGCCTCCCCCGGGGCGCCCCACGCCGTTATTCGGAGCAGCATTGTAGGATACCAAAACCAGTGCGGCAACTTACTGGACATCACCTTGGTGCCATCGTTCTGCTGCCTTGGAACTATTCGCACAACAGTTTGCTACTGATGACCCACCCCCCGCGACGCCCCACGCCAGAAATCTGGACGTTGTGCTGCGTTGGGACTATTCGCACAGCCGACCGCTACTTCGTTGTTTTTCCCTAAAAATGTTTATATGTTATTACTGTTTTTGTTTTCTTGTATATATTTATAAGTTATTAAAGTTTTATAATCTTACTACTTTGTCGGAGTGCTATATATTTTTAATGTGACACATAATTGTAAAAACTTTGATGTACAAAGAGTCATCCCTGGAATCTTCCGCTTCAGGCTCGGTCCCCTCCCCAATCACAATACAGGATGGTTTTCAGATAATAGGAACGCGTCTGCTGTGACGGATCTCATCGAGTGTGGGCCTTGATCTACTATAACTCCTTTGAAGAGGGGTGATTCTTTACAGCTGGGGCCATAAACTACATCTGCAGGGCTAGCTGATACCCTAGGACCGGCCTGGACAATCGGACACAGAGGAAAAGGAGTGTCAGAGGGTGCGGTAGTGAATAGGGCGAAAGGGAGGTGTCGGGCGGGCACAGGGTGTGATTCTCAGGGAAGAGCAGCGCAGATGGGGGGAGGTTTATTACCCATGCATAAGACAGAGAGCGGGGGTGACCACTGCCTGGGGGAGATGCTTGCGAGGGTGGGGAGCCATGCTAAGGATCGACAGCGTGCACAGAGTGGGTCTGGTCAAGGCATCTAAAATGACTGCCGTGCACGACAAAAGTGTGGCATTTGAAAAAAGACAAGATGGCGCAGACAATGTTTTTCAACACTTCCTGATTTCCTTCGAATCGAACGTTAACAGACGTTGGGGCATATTACCAAAGTTAAGCGATATTTATCCCTAACGATGCTTAGCAACGATTATTTTACCGCTAAGCATCGTCAGAAATTATCGCAGATAAACCTTGCTATTATCAAGGTTTATCGCAAATACGATAAAAAACGACCGCAATGCATTAATATCGCTGAAAACTCAGCGATATTCATGCATTACCGAGCTAATGCTCTTAGCCATGTTATCCACCTCCCATTGGATAACATGGCTAAGAACTGCTCAGGGCAGGTGCTAGCTTTTGGAGATATTCGCGCTTATCGCGAATATTTCCAAAAGTTGAAAATAGGAGATAGCGATGTTAGCGACTGTTTCCAGTCGCTAACATCTTGGCATGCCCACTTTGCATGTCATTAGTGATAAATATCACTCACATGCAAAGTGGGGCCCAAGATGGTCGCTATCTCCTACTAGCCGTCGCTAACTGGTGTTAGCAACAGCTAGGTAATACAGATATAATTTTATCTCCGCGAAGCGGAGCGCTGTTACAGATATATATCTTGTTTTTGAACGTTAATTTCTCAAAATCCACTGAAGCACATATATTGAGACCTAGCAAAGGCACATCGGGCTACCAGTCCCTAATATTTTACCAAGTTTCGTGCAAATCCATTCAGCCGTTCGATTATTATTATTATTATTTTTTTTTGCCCCGCGGGACCCTTTTAAAACCTCCACATCAAACCTAGGGGGTCAGCGAGAATCTACTACGCCCCCTTATGGCCATTTGTCCCTTCGCTTTGGCCTCCTCTTGTCTCTCGATCCTACCGAGAGACAAGATGGCGGCCGCTACGGACTGTTTGGAATGTTCACAGACGCCGGAGAACCAATCAGCTTCGCTTCACAAAGCTCCGTACCGCGAAAAGTCCGCGAACCGGAGCGCTGCCCGGTCCGCTGTTACAGATATATATCTTTTTTTGAACGTTAATTTCTCAAAATCCACTGGAGCACATATATTGAGACCTAGCAAAGGCACATCGGGCTACCAGTCCCTACAATTTTGCCAAGTTTCGTGCAAATCCATTCAGCCGTTCGGGCTAAAAGTGAGGCCAACCGCCCTATGGAAAACTCAATGTTAAAAACACGTTTTGGGACCCCCCTTTTTTCTCGGCCCCCCTTGACGAACCCCCCCCAAATTTTCAAGGGCTGCTCAGAAACAAAATATGCCATTTTCCTGAAAATTTCAGCCAATTCCGTCCACAAACGCCAAAGTTATTAGACATAGAATTTTCAAAAATCCCATAGAGAAAAAATCCTAACTATATATACCTACTGGCGACCGCCAGTAGGTAATATATATATATATATATAAAACCGGTCGTGCAAAACTCCAATAAAAGCACACCTCTGTCAAAATCCTGCTGTGTCCTTTGAATTCCTTTGCCGTGAGGGAAAGTGATGGTGATTTGTTTATAGAGCGCCCTGCCTGTGAGCGCACAAAGGACCCCTTCGAGAAAGCAGGACACGGTAACATGGGCAAAATTTGAAGGTAGCCAAGGTATTGGACTTTAACCGTGACCCGCCTCGATCACTTACCAGGCATCCAAAAGCTGCGGTGGTACTGCGTACCCAGACTGCTGGGAGAGACGTTTTCACGAACATTTCGTCTCCAGTTTGGTGTGCCTGAAAGGTTCGAGGCAGAAGGAATGGGCTCAGAGGATGATACTGCCATTACAACGCTGCGGTTTGCCTTAGCACCAAACTGCCTGAATGCTGCACTGTGGGACTGGTAGTCCCCGAGAATTGGCGCAACAGTCAGAATTGGAAGCAGGTGAGGCTCCTATACCACATGGAGGAGGGGCCCACTTAAACAGCATGAAAAGAGAAGCACGCATTTTGGAGGGGGCATCTGAGGAAAGGCAAGCGCCGAAACCGGTCGTGCAAAACTCCAATAAAAGCACACCTCTGTCAAAATCCTGCTGTGTCCTTTGATTTCCTTTGCCGTGAGGGAAAGTGATGGTGATTTGTTTATAGAGCGCCCTGCCTGTGAGCGCACAAAGGACCCCTTCGAGAAAGCAGGACACGGTAACATGGGCAAAATTTGAAGGTAGCCAAGGTATTGGACTTTAACCGTGACCCGCCTCGATCACTTACCAGGCATCCAAAAGCTGCGGTGGTACTGCGGACCCAGACTGCTGGGAGAGACGTTTTCACGAACATTTCGTCTCCAGTTTGGTGTGCCTGAAAGGTTCGAGGCAGAAGGAATGGGATCAGAGGATGATACTGCCATTACAACGCTGCGGTTTCCCTTAGCACCAAACTGCCTGAATGCTGCACTGTGGGACTGGTAGTCCCCGAGAATTGGCGCAACAGTCAGAATTGGAAGCAGGTACCACATGGAGGAGGGGCCCACTTAAACAGCATGAAAAGAGAAGCACGCATTTTGGAGGGGGCATCTGAGGAAGGCAAGCGCCGAAACCGGTCGTGCAAAACTCCAATAAAAGCACACCTCTGTGAAAATCCTGCTGTGTCCTTTGAATTCCTTTGCCGTGAGGGAAAGTGATGGTGATTTGTATATATATATATATATTTATATATATATATATACATACATATAAAATAACTGTAAATAAAAAATTCCAAATGTATTAAAATGTAAATTGTAAAAGAAAAGCTAATCCAAGTAATATAACTAATCTTTGATGTTAAAATAAACATAAACATTTGAAAATAGTAGCAACATATTTCAATTTAAGAAAATCAAAAGATAATATTAACACCAAAAACAATTATTCAAACCTATATTACAAAATATAGCAAATTAATATAAATATAATAATTATAAAAAAATTAAGTTTAAAAATATATTAAAATAATATAATACAACCCCTACTGAATATAAATATTAGAAAAATATTAACCTTACAGTATTAAGTAGCAATAAAGAATTACCCAAAAAGCAGGTTAAGAACATTACATTAAGTATTTAATTTACAAAGGATTATTTTACTAATCCCACACCATCCTATCAAAATGTAAGGTCTGAAGAGGTTAGATTTACTATTCCCACTCTAGTCTAAGCAACTATAGGGAAAGTGTTGGACCCCAGAGGGGTGAGATTATTATTTCAGCTCCAATTGTTGGATCCCAGAGGGGTGAGATATACTATTACCACTCAAGTCTTCGTAACAGCAGGTTATCTGTTGGAATCCAGAGGGATTAGATTTACTATTCCCCCTCCAATCTAAGCCACAGTACAGAGAATGGTAGAAACCAGGGGGGTTAGATCCAATATTCTCACTTCGGTCTACACAACAGTTGGGAAAGTTTTGGATTCCGGAGGAGTTGGGTTTATTATTCTTACTACAGTCTATGCAAAATTAAGGAAAGTGGTGGACTCTGGTGGGGACATATTTACTATTCTCACTTGAATCTAAACAACTGTAGGGAAAGCGTTGGACTCCGGAGGAATTATATATACTGCCCACACTCCGGTCTTAGCAACAGTACTTAAAATGTAGACCCTTTGAGCAACTACAAATAACATTCGACCTCCTAATTATTTTGTACAAAACATGTAAATATCTAAAATAAAAAATAAAATAAAATCATATTATAAATACAAAATACATATTTAGTAGTACAAATATAAATAAAAAAGTACATAATAACATTTCTCACTTTTCCATTTGCATACTAAACTGTACTTTCTGGTTTTTACATTATACCTCCTTATTCCACATCTTAGGGCCCGATTTATATTTAGGCGAGAAGCCCCTGTTCCTCCTATAGGGCGGCACAGTAGACTACTCATACGCCCTGACGGAGATGCTGCCTTCCTAATTTAGAAATGACCGTCAAGCTGTCGGTCATTTCTAAAGTATTGGCAGGAACTGCCGTGGCAATTCCTTTCCATACTTTTTCCAGTTTGGTGCAGGGCTCCAGCAACGATATGGAGCCTTGCACTAAACTGTTTTCTTTTTCTTCAAAAAGAACATCCCAAAATCAGATTTTCTTTTTGACAATAAAAAAGAGAATGCCCCCTTGCTATTGTATTAATTTCTGATGGTGACTGGGCATTTTGTGTATTTTACTGTCCTTTATCTCCAGGTTTTGCCTTGCAATAATGGACAATAAAGGACAGCTATATGTACACCCATCTTAATTGGGAGAGCGGCCTATAGCTGATTCTCTGGTGGCCCTTACTCCGTCAGAGACGTTTGGCCACAGTGGTGATAGAGTAGTCACTGTTGTGTGCAAACTGAAAGACCCGCCTGCATTTTAATCTGATGGGCAGACCACTATGTCTGCAAAGGTGGAAATGCTGTTGCAATGTAGTTCCCTTGCTACCAGCATATAAATCAGGCCCTTTAACAGTTTATTCCACATGGACACTCCATGTAACTTTTACAGTAATTAAACATAAACGGTCTAGATCCAACCTTCATCTTGGTAAAGCCCCTCATAAATAGTTACTAAGAAATGAAACACGACAAAACACATCATCACTCATGTTGATATGTCATGTGAGTAGAGGTTAATGGCATGTAACCAGTTTCTGTGCATACAAACATTACATACACAACTAATGATGA
Organism: Lissotriton helveticus; assembly: GCF_964261635.1. NCBI lineage: Eukaryota > Metazoa > Chordata > Amphibia > Caudata > Salamandridae > Lissotriton > Lissotriton helveticus. Next base: position 1,877,511,937 of record NC_136065.1, read on the forward strand.
AAACTCACTAAATTGTCATAAGACATGATCCTCAACATTACTAAAAAAAGGCACTCCCTCATGAATAAACGTCATTTGGAGGACTCTACAGAAAAAAATGGTGTAATTGTTTTGATTAGGAATTTACAAATGTAATATGGAGGCAGGCATTTCAGTGTTCTACAACATATGCCAACCATGTAAAGCTAGCAATATCAGCCTATCAGCTAGGTAAGCACTTTGGAAACATACCAGGGGTGCTGCATATATATGACAAATACAGTGTAATACAATATAAAATACAATTACCATTATCTCACTGGTCTTCAACCCTTTTGGATTCATACCAATAATGTTTCCATATAAGGTGTGGCAGCATGTTCAGCTTTTGTACTGGTGCATTTCCTAGTTTTGATCTCCACGTTATTAACAGGTAAGGGGGCTGTGAAATGATGACTTTGCCTAAGATCAGCCACTTAAGAAAATACAGATTTTGGGCATATTTCTGTAGTTTACAAAGCCTGTAATTGGACCTCGAACCATGTTACTTCTTTGTCAAATCATAGGAGTCCTGATTCTTGAACGGTGGATGAAGGAGGATTAACCCCTGGTGTAGGAGGAGTGCGAATAGCACATATGTCGCAGAGATTCTGTCTGGAGAGAGGAAGTCCCCTGGCCAACTTTGCAGCTGGCACGCTGCACTGCTTTGAGCTTTGGAATTGGTGAGCTAAGGAGCTTTGTTGTCTAATCATTAACAAATCGACTGACATCTGACTCAGATTTATCTCAGAGTTCACCATGTAGTCTGCCAAATCGTGGCAGGGGATATTGACCAATCTAAGCACTGTCAGCCAAAGCATGGGCCAGTAAGCAGCCTACACGAGCCAGGAATCCTCCCAGATATCTTTACGACCGCATGCACTGTTCACAGAACGCACCGTCCACTTCCAATCTAGGATCTTGGGGACAGTGGCTACGTCATTTAGGCGTGTCGACTGCCAATGAAAAGGTCATCATTCATCAAGTCTGACTGCATCTGGCAATTGTTTCACTACAGATGTGTATTGGATAGCTCTCTATGATCAAGCTTGCATGTAATCTTGTTGTCCAGCATGATGGAAGGTCTCAAGTAAGAATTGGACATCTGGTATCTTTGCTCCCAGTTAGGTTTGAGACAGAAGGTTGAAGACAGTATCTCAGTACTGCTGGAGCCTCATGTGCCTTAGAGGGCAGGCTGTACAGAATGAAGAGTAGAGTCCTGAGCTCCCTGGAGGGTTATGAGACACAGAAGGAGTGAGTTCTGCATTAACACACTCACAGGTTAGTTGTTTTTTGCAGCTTGACTCTATGCTGCTCCAGGTAGCTGTAAAAAACACAGTTGATGGACAGAATGTAGAACAATGTCATACATTCACCCCAGTACAAGGATCTGGGCCTAAATCCATCGTTTTTTTGCACTCCACACCACCCTGGTTTAGACACTGGCTATATGCAAATCAGCTCTGACCCTGTGCCTCATGGGAACAGTCCAGTCCGAACTACCAAGCCATGTCCAGGTAGCTGTAGCATGGCCTCGCTTGTGCTCTTTCGTATGACAGCAGATCTGGGTCCTGTGTCTTCTGTTACTGCAGTATCTTGGTATACCACAGTGACAAATTCTTACAGCTATTTCACATGTGCATTACACAACTTTCAGAAATGTAATGTTCCACGGTACTATGCAATGCTGTTTTCTATGAAAATGTACAATCATCTCCATTCATAAAGTAATCACACATAAATTGGAATATGTAACTTTTTTACATTTCTAATCAGTAATGCCTCTGGGTACTTTTCTGGTCCAGCATGTCGTACCCTCAATCTGTCATATGCGTGGAGCTGGAATAAAGTAATGCATTGTAAATAATCCACTATATCCTTAGAGCCCGACTGTACTGGCCATTAGAGGCCCGCTCCAGCTTTAAAGGTTTAGGTCAAAGGTGAGGGCCTTTAACAAGGGAGCAGGCACTTAATGGCTGGTAGAGCCCGCTACGGAGGGCCATAAGGCCATTAGAACATTGCCCTTAGAGGGAAGAAAGTTCTAATTTGTAAAAATAAAGGTCTCTCGGAACCCGGGGAGGTGGAAATCGCCTCGGGCTCCGAGATGCCTTTATTCACAGAAACAGCTGTGAAATGAAAAAACACATTGGAATGTTGCTCTCGGGGCTTCTACCGGCCAGGAGAATCCCAGATCACTCCATTGTCTACAATGGAGCACTCAACATTCCAGTATTCTAATATAAGTTAAATGTATTAAAGACAAGATGTCTTCCCCACACATGTGACTGCATTAGTGACAGACCTGGCTTATAAATATTAATAAGCCAGGCTGCATTTTTAGGGTGGCCTATACAGGCCAAAAGGGACAATGGTTGCTGTTTCAGTATGCAGGATACTCCATAGTACTTATCTACCCGACCTACTCCTACTCTACCTGCAGATTTAGAGAGCAGTGCACTGAAAGTCAGCCCATTCTCTCATACAGCATTTTAAGCACATTCTTGACCTTTGCTACTCTGCTTCTCCCCTTATGTCATATGTCAGAGAGGACCCTGATCTCAGCCATGAGTGGGATGAGCATGAGATACTAATTGAATCTAGTGTCAGTGAGAGATTTCTGGTCTATAGTGAATGAGCCACCTTAGTGGTCTGATGATCTGTGATGACCCTCGATCACCACCATTGTGTACTGATTTTAGTGTGCTATGTTACTTTAGCCTTAATGTAGGATGGTCTTGCATTAGAATAATCTTGCCAAAAAATAGAAGGTGTGGGATGTCGAGGTGCAGAGTTGTTGGTGATGGTGCACACATGTGCTCCATAGTGGATACTGAGGGATTAAGTGCATAGTGTTATTTGAGTTAGGTGAATTATGACTTTAGCCTATTGGCTTTGACGTGGTCTAATATTATTCTGCTTTCCAAGTAGTAGAGGCCTATGCTTGAGCAACTCCATATTCTAAACTGCAGCCATCTTCTGAGCCTCTGTAGGTGAGAGGTGATATCTGAGATTACATGTGTTGTTCACCGGCAGTGAACCAGAGCAGACCAGTTCTTATCAGGAGGAATCTGCCTTCTTCGCATTGGCGCCATAACAAAACGCTTGGCCAGCTGCTGTTGGGTGCTTGGTGTGGAAAGGTACAGGAATCTTGTGAGAAAGGTAGGCGGGTTCTTCCAGAAGCTTCGATAGAGGATAGAGTTCTATATTAGAGAAAGGGGGTCCGAGAGATTCAGAGATTCAGAGATTCTGAGATGCTGAGAGATGCTGAGCTGGGATGCTGAGCTGAGATGCTGGTCTGGTGTTTTGGCGGTCTGATGATACATCACGGTGCAGACGTGCAGTCGTGTTTGTGCAACAGAGAGTCCTGACCCAACCAGAGAGAGGGAAAGAGAGACGCACCCTTCTTCAGATGACAAGACGCCTAAGATTATGGTGAGGTGTTCCATGTATATCTAACTTTATCTAACTATGCTTTTATTGTCAGGCTCTATGTATATGTATGTGTTGATGATTGCTACTAATGTTTACTGTGATGTTTAGTCATTTCTTTCTTTTGTCATCCTATTATCATGTAATAAAGAAACCCTAGAGCATATCATTTGCTTGTATTCCTTGTGAGGGAAGGTCGGGACCCTTTTTTTTACCAAGTACTTACAGAGGGATGGGCGATTCCCCTCTAATGGGTAATTGTTGATACGAGAGGGAAATAGGCTCCCATCAGGGATGTCTAAATTACATTGCTAGGAGGAGCATGTGCTGTGTACCCTCTCAAAGAATAGAGAGGTGTTGTGACTTGCTCTGCGTACCCTCTCAGATGTGGAGGTGTTGTGACTTGTTGTTATTTGCGAGCTCCTCGGCAATGGTCTTCTATGTTGTCAGTGTTTATTCCTTTCTTGGGTAAGTATTGTGAAATGTGGTGTCTTTCTGGAACCTGAGAAAGGATGTGGTAAGTAATGACCTGGTGACTGACAGAAGCACCAAAACATACAGAGAAGTAGGTCATTACAAATTGGCATAGTCGGCAGGATATGAACGTTGATTTAAAAGGGGAAAATATTGTTTTTTTTGTTGCAATTGAAAGCAGACTCTCAGATATCAGTTGATTTATTTGCATGGGGGTAGCCCATATGGTGTTCTGGCTCATGAGTGAGCTAATTGTGTTTGGTTGAACGAGAATTGCTGTGTGTTTAAATGTGTTTTGTATAAAGGGCTTGTGAATAGCTTTTTTACGTTAGGCAGAAAGGGCAGGATCCCTTTACAGTGTTCATTAAAAAGAATGCATTTAAAATGTGCGCAGCTGCAACATGAATGTAACATCTCAGAATACAACCTTGAAAGGTGGGATGATGTTTCAGACAGAGATAGTGGGGTTATTTTTAATGTGTTGTTTAATATGCATCCACAAATGTGTGAGGATATTCCTTTGAAAACAGAATTAAACGTGCATGATTTACATGTGAAAAATGTTACAGAAAATCTAGTCAGGTTGCCAATTGCACAGGCTGTTTTGATTAATTCTTCCGAAGAGAGTTTTCAGTCAGATAAGAAGACCCGTGTTTTAGAATTAACGATCACCAGTGGTGGAAATAAATCAGACCTAACAGTGCATGATACATTTTGCTTTGAAAGACAAGTGCAACCATATTATTTTGACAGTGTACAACAGCAGAGTGTGTATGACTGGTTAATTCAAAGGTTTAAAAATGTATTTTGTGATTTTAACGAAAAGCAATGTGCACCTTTTAGCAGGGAAAAAAGAAGTCAAATGACCATGACTCTGTGCTTTTGCACACTAAAAGATACTGGACAGAACAGCGTGAGTGAAAATGAGATTTGCTTATGGGAGATTGCACTAGTGGTAAAATGGCTCATATAGACAGAAAAGCAGTTTGGTAGGATTTCACAGAAGAAGGGTTGGTGACCCCAACAACTAATGTTTAAAATGATTTTATGTAGCTGGTGCACAAAGGCGATAATTCTTTGCCCATGACAGTTGACAGTTACAAATTAAACAAATATATACCTTCTTTGACTGATGCTGCCCCAGATATTGTTACAGAAGTACCATGAGATTTTGTATGCGACTTTTTAAGGTTGCCTATGTTTTATACATGATAGTTTAAAGTTGCCTGAATTAGCTAAACAGAAGGGCAGAGCATTTAGAAATAGAACGTAGACGAAAGAAAGGGTTTTTTGACATCATGCTGTTCCATTTAAGAATGGAAAATTCCACAGCTTTTGGGTTGTAAACGGCTGGGTACTGACATGGTTTGACCTTGAGGAGATAACATGCATTCCACAGAGCCTCCTCTTTCCCGGGGTCTTTGTAAGGGAGGGGGCGATCGCAGGAGCAGTCTCCTCTCTGTTTGTTATGTTTGGTGAGCACCCAAATTGTGTCCACGGAAGAGCTCTGTGTAAAGATGGGGGGGATTCCACTCTTCAGACTGTGAAGCTTCCTTTAATTGGAAAGATAGGGAGGCTTGCACAAAGGTGCAGGCTTCATCACCATCATGCCCCATCCCTATGAGGAGGTAGGCAGAGCAGACAGAAATTGGCAGCGACTCAATTTTAGATCGCGGAGAGCTGCAGGGAAAGGAGGGGTTGCGAGGCAGAGAGCAGCCTGTCTCCTGCTTGTTATGGTTGATACTGAGCCAGCCCTGGGACGCGGACATTTCTGAAGGGAGGGGTATGCTAGCAAGGAGTGAGAAAGTAGTGAAGTTAGCTTCCCAGCCCTTCTGGCTTGTGTAAGGAAAAATTAGATTTTGCCCAAATAAACTTAGAGAATATAATGCAGTTAGCATTCTTAAGCTATTCCCCAGATCTAGAGGAGAGTTTTGCAGATGGAAAGGACTTTTAGACATTAAAAAAATGTGTGCTTTTGAATTAAAACTTTTTTTTAAGATGAGTGATACGTGTTTATCGTTTCAGGTTGCCAGATCATGCCGGGGTGTGTGTGGCCCTCCCCTTCCCTTTGTTATTTTTGTGTGAGTGGGCCCCCAAACCCCCCCCCCCCACCAAGCCTGGAGCCAGACCGGAGCGGACGGTGATGTCCTGTGGCTGATGGCAGACGGGAGCTGATGATCTATGGAGAACCAGATCGGATGGGGTTCTTCCTTGTCAAGGGGATACTGATGAAGATGGATGCCAAAGGGCTGTCATCTACATTGATGGACTGCTTCTTTCTAAGCGAAGAAGGGATCAGCAGAGTGTACTACAATTAGAACTGTCCCCTTCAAGTGAGGCTAACTTTGAAAGCATGAGAGCTGTGTGTCTTTCGCACAGGAGAATTGCTTGTGCACCCTGACAAGAGACAGTGGTGTTTTTGTTTTCCTTTTTTCACAGAAAAGAACACTTTTTTCCCATAGAGACACTTTGCAGCAATTGGAGTCGATATTTTCTGAGCTAAAGTTGGCTGCCTTGGCAGTAGAATTTGCAGTTCAATAATTAGAGGTTCAAATGACACAAGCTGAATTATTTCTAGATATTTCACCTGTGTTCTTGTTTTAGGTAATGAAGTAAGTTTGAATAGAACAAAAAGAGAAAACCAATTCGTTATGATCTGCTTTGAATTCAATGTTTTTGAGTAGTCACTTTAACACAAGAGTTATTGATTATGTTTTTGATTCTGTAATGCGGTTTTTACTCTTTCCAATGTGGCATACAGTCTTAAATCTTTCACTCTGAAAATTTAGTTTTTAAGGTTTTGCCTTTAAATGAGAAATGCAATGTTTCAATGACACTCAACTCTTCAGTTAGGTTTTATTTAGTTGCTGTTTAATGTGCTTTGATACTGCTTTTACAGTTAACAGATATGGTGCCCCAATGATAGTTTTGTTTTTCAGTCATAATGTTCAGTTGCTAGTCAGTGATTTTATTTTTGATATATGTGAATGGTGATGTTCAAGGGTCAAGGGGTGCAATGTAGTGAATGAGCCACTTTAGTGGTCTGATGATCTGTGATGACCCTCGATCACCACCATTGTGTACTGATTTTAGTGTGCTATGTTACTTTAGCCTTAATGTAGGATGGTCTTGCATTAGAATAATCTTGCCAAAGAATAGAAGGTGTGGGATGTCGAGGTGCAGAGTTGTTGGTGATGGTGCACACATGTGCTCCATAGTGGATACTGAGGGATTAAGTGCATAGTGTTATTTGAGTTAGGTGAATTATGACTTTAGCATATTGGCTTTGACGTGGTCTAATATTATTCTGCTTTCCAAGTAGTAGAGGCCTATGCTTGAGCAACTACATATTCTAAACTGCAGCCATCTTCTGAGCCTCTGTAGGTGAGAGGTGATATTTGAGATTACATGTGTTGTTCACCGGCAGTGAACCAATCAATCAATCAATCAATCATGCCATTTGTATAGCGCACTACTCACCCGGGAGGGTCTCAAGGCGCTTGGGGGGAGGGGTATGCTACTGCTCGAACAGCCAGGTCTTGAGTTGTTTCCTGAAGGCGAGATGGTCCTGGGTCAGCCGAAGGTGGATGGGGAGGGAGTTCCAAGTCGTGGCAGCCAGGTAAGAGAAGGATCTTCCTAGCAGACCAGTTCTTATCAGGAGGAATGTGCCTTCTTCGCATTGGCGCCATAACAAAACGCTTGGCCAGCTGGTGTTGGGTGGTTGGTGTGGAAAGGTGCAGGAATCTTGTGAGAAAGGTAGGCGGGTTCTTCCAGAAGCTTCGATAGAGGATAGAGTTCTATATTAGAGAAAGGGGGTCCGAGAGATTCAGAGATTCTGAGATGCTGAGAGACGCTGAGCTGGGATGCTGAGCTGAGATGCTGGTCTGGTGTTTTGGCGGTCTGATGATACATCACGGTGCAGACGTGCAGTCGTGTTTGTGCAACAGAGAGTCCTGACCCAACCAGAGAGAGGGAAAGAGAGACACACCCTTCTTCAGATGACAAGACGCCTAAGATTGTGGTGAGGTGTTCCATGTATATCTAACTTTATCTAACTATGCTTTTATTGTCAGGCTCTATGTATATGTTTGTGTTGATGATTGCTACTAATGTTTACTGTGATGTTTAGTCATTTCTTTCTTTTGTCATCCTATTATCATGTAATAAAGAAACCCTAGAGCATATCATTTGCTTGTATTCCTTGTGAGGGAAGGTCGGGACCCTTTTTTTTACCAAGTACTTACAGAGGGATGGGCGATTCCCCTCTAATGGGTAATTGTTGATACGGGAGGGAAATCGGCTCCCATCAGGGATGTCTAAATTACATTGCTAGGAGGAGCATGTGCTGTGTACCCTCTCAAAGAATAGAGAGGTGTTGTGACTTGCTCTGCGTACCCTCTCAGATGTGGAGGTGTTGTGACTTGTTGTTATTTGCGAGCTCCTCAGCAATGGTCTTATATGTTGTCAGTGTTTATTCCTTTCTTGGGTAAGTATTGTGAAATGTGGTGTCTTTCTGGAACCTGAGAAATGATGTGGTAAGTAATGACCTGGTGACTGACAGAAGCACCAAAACATACAGAGAAGTAGGTCATTACATGGTCTCCCACCACTCACGCCTCATACAGGTTACTGCTACTGAATTCTCCATGGAGTCCAACAGTACTCCCCGATGCGAGGCCGCTGTGCGAGGTCGTGAAGGTATTCGGTTTGTGTTTCCATGTGTACCTTGATCATACTCACACTTGCCGTTTTCTTCCAAAGGATCTGCCCGACCTTACTCTATTTACTCACCCTCTCACTACGATTTGTAGCTCAAATTTCCTAAAAAAGATTTTTGATTCTTCAGATATCACTTGTACCCATGGCCAATGCCATGGTCTTGTGGCGTGATGCGGTGTCTACATACTCGATACAAACCAAGTTGTACTACTGCACCTGAAGCTTTATAAGCGGTTCTTACATATACGCGTAGGGAGTTTCAAAAGGTAATAGTTTGCCTCATTCGTTGTGTCCTAAGTTTGACTCTATCACTCAAGCATGTTGTCAAGCATAGAGTTTCATTACATCAAAAGGACAACCGTTAAAGTCCATGACAAAGCAATTGTTTACGTTGTATGTTCCAGAAGATCTATTCGCTTTTCCAGTGATGTAAACTTGATTGTTCCCATATTTGAATAAATGTTCTTAGGTGTTTGTTCCCTACAATACTGGGAGATCTTTATAAAGTTGCTGATTAAATCCCATACCACTGTAATCCTTTCTAGGTTTAAGAGCTCCCGGAACATTTGACTCTGCAAGAAGGCTGAGGCAAATAGATCTCTGCACAAAACTACTAAATTAAAACAAAAATTATTTTTTCAAAAAAAGAAATTTTTTTTGGTTATACAGGTACTTTCAAACTAACAGTAATTTGCACCCTCCAGCTGCTAAAACCAACTCTCTCATGCAGCATTTCTTCTGATGTATTTATTTAGCATCCATAAACTTTCAAACAAAAGAGTTTTACAAGAGAACACAAACAGTTCATAGCAGTTGGGGCAGGTGGCTGGTTAACAAATACTGAGAGTTCTTGGCAAACATAAGTAGGACCATTTTTAGAGCATAAACAGCAAAGGCAACAATATCAAGTGAAGAGCTCTCTTTTTAGGACAAGCCTGGGCAAAGCATGCGCTGCTCTGCTGCATGCTGTTTGGTAGTATGGAGTAGAAGCCCTGCCAACTCCCAGCATATATTTTCCATTGGCTTGTGTCATTGTCCTTCGTAAATGCTGGTTTCTAATTCGTTAATAGCCTTGTTAGTCCCTCCTTAGTACCACCTTTTCTTCATTGTAACCTCCCATGAGCACTGGCCCTTTTACTTCGGTTGTTACACGGTATGTCTTTGGTTAGTCTGTAAGCACTATTTTCTTTAATGAGTTTCTCCTACTGCAGTCACGACATGCTGTCCTCCATCAAATTCAGCACCCATGCGTGCTTTAACTTTTCGAGCAGCAAGGACAATGGCACCTGCTTTTTTGAATAGGTCTCGCATGTACAAGACTTTGAGCTATTTTTTTTTTTTTTGTAAATGACAATGCTTTTTATTCATGTGTTAATTAACGAAACAGATAAATAAAAGGCATTGTCATTTACAATGCCGATAGCTTAAACTCTCGCAAATGCATGACCTGTTGCATTGTAAATGCTTGTTTTGCAGAGTGCCAGCTCCCCTGGTGACTAGCTCAAGGTGAGAGTTTGCCTGATATTGTAAGTGTTCTTGTGGCAATGTTTAGAACTTTCCCCGTGGTGTCGGGGTTAATAAGGGAATGCTTACAAGCAGACACAGTAGATGAGAGCGGAGAAGGGGTAACCTGAAAAATGTTTAGGTGTCTCACGTAGCAAATTGCAGTAGGATTTACCAATCACTAATATGAGACAAAAAAGACTGAAATGTAAATACACAACATGTTTGAGGGTTAAAAGAGGCAGACTCCACCCTTCACCTTCCAGCACCAGAACTCTATAGGACTGTTCAAAACTCTTGGATGGATTGTGGCTACCAGATAGCTGGAGACAGACAGACAGGAGACAACAGCTTAAATATAGGCATGAATATCATGTGCCATTTTTGCACAGAATTTGTCCACCCTGTGACTAAAAGATGAGTGTGGCGTGCATGGGATTAAAGTGTTCTTGTAGTGGTCTTTCATACTTTGCCATTGGTGTAAGGATTATTGATGGAGAGCCAACTACTGCAGTGATGCAAATGACTGAATTCCAGAGAATCTATCACCGATTTAGCAATATTGAAGGTGATAAATATGAAGATGCTGCATATATTTAATACTTGATATTGAGCTGCGGTAGGAATGTTATTAATAATCAACTCAGAGGTTTCTGGCAGACGTGGCAAAGGTCAGGAAGTCAGGAGTTGATTGGATAAGGTAATATTAAGACCTCGGCCTTCAATGAGATAATGTAATGCCAGGGAATTGGTCAACATACTGGTTTGATGGCTCAGAGCTCTAATGCATCCACTGCAGGGATCTGTGTTTGACCTCATAGTCACAGGTTCAAATCTCGTAAGATCTACTCAGCCTTTCATCTTTTCAAGGTAGGTAAAATGAGTACCATTGAGTTGGCTAATGGAAACACAAGTAAACAGTAGGTGCCTTCTGGGTGAATGTGCGCTTTACAAATGCACATGCTAGGTAATTTCTGATGTGAGACAATCCTATATGTCTAACTAGAAGGCTGAGAAAGCTGAAAAAGAGAAAAAAGTTTTCCCCCACATAAAAATGGTTGAAAAGTCCAAAAGATGAGCATCACCAAGAGAAGTAATTTACATAGTGTACCTTCAACCATGACCACCCATGCAAAATGTAGCAGATAGGTAAGAGAGTAAAGGATACATGATTTACATGAGCTGATGTAATGACAGTCTTTAAATATCTGAGTTCTATTTCTGTAAAGTGAAGGGCATGAAAGGCTTATTAAAAGTCATCTAACACGTTTCTTTTTTTTTTCAGCAAATGGTGCGCCGTTGGTGGAATCCTGCTGTTGGGTAAAATTAGTGTATGTATATCCCCTTTCTGCCAAGCCAGTTGAGTCATACCTCTTGCAAGTTCCGACCTGCTAACCAATACGCCAACCATTGTAGCTGACTGCCGTAGCAGTAAGCCTTCAGGTCTGGGACCCCCAACCCACCCCGCTTAGTGTCTAATTGTAATTTTGCTAACCCTATTCATCTCCGACCTCTACCCCATATTAATTCGATCAGTATGGATGACAATAATTTAAATATCTGTGCTGGGATCATAACGGGTAAATTAGGGAATTAATATAAGAATCTAGAGAGCATGACCATTTTGGCTATAGCCACCGTACCAGCCACTGATATAGGCAAAGAGGTCCAGAACTTTATTTGGGACCTGAAATCAGCTATTACACGATGTAAGTTGCCATCAACCAGAACTGATGTGTTCCTATATATATTAATTCCTAAATATTTGAAAGTAGTAGGTGCAATATGGAATGACCAGTTCCCAAAAGTCTGAGTCCCAGTACGTGTTGCGTCCACAAAAAAATAAGCATAGGACTTATTCTCGTTAATCGAGAGCCCGGATAGCTTCTGGAATTGAGAAAACGTGGTGGTATTGGTTCACAGCCCTCATCTAGGTTTTTTAAATATAATATTAAGTTGTCAGCATATACAGAAACAGTATGTGTCGTGGACCCCATTGCAATTCCTCTGTGGCTCGTCACAGAGAGTAGTTTGTGCAAGAGAGGTTCCAGAGCGAAGATGAACAACAAGGGTGACAGATGGCATCCCTGTCTGGTACCCCATTCAACTCGGTATTGCTGCGAGATATGCTGTCCCGTGCGTGCCCGTGCCGTGGGATTGGAATATAACAGCTTCACCCACTTTATATATTCTTCCGGTATATCAAATTTGGACAGTGCCTGAAATATATATGTCCAATGTAGGGAATCAAAGGCCTGGCACAAATCCAGCAAAATACATCCCCCGCGTCTGCTGTCGGTTGTGCGTGTGTCATTATTTGATGCAAACGCCTGATATTTAAGGATGTACTCCTCCCTGGGACAAACCCACATTGGTCAACGTGTATTAGATGTGGTATGCATTGGCAGAGTCTAGTGGTCAACAATTTACTCAATATCTTATAGTCCACATTTAACAATGAGAGAGGTCTATATTCCGTTATGTCAGTACTATCCCGCCCCGGTTTCAACAACAAGACTACTGTCGCCTGAAGCGTGGTAAGGGGTAGGGTACCCATATCCAAAGATGTCTGATATAATCGCTGCAGGTGAGGTATTAACAGATCAGAGTAAGTTGCATAGAATTTCTAGCACGTTTCTTAAGGAGAAATACAAATTATTTAGTTTAAGAAAGGGCATTCTAGTGTTTTAGAGATGCGTGCTGCATGACTGTTTGAGTGAGAGTGATGGATGATATGTATACAGGGTCACTGGTCATGAAAAATTAAGTGTATATCTGGGACTGACTACAAGTGATGGGGTAACAATAGGTCCTGTAGAAAAATGGCATAGAGGGTAAACAATCTTAACGCGGACATCACATCGCGATGCCATTACAACGCGGTTGTTACAACAACCGCATTGTTACCACGCAATGCCATTACACCGACTTGCAGTAGATAGCGTGCTAACATTAGAAATAGTATAGTTTACTATTCCAACACCTTCCCTACTGTTATGTAGGCTGGAGTTGGAATAGTAAATTATACATTTCTAATGTCAGCGCACCATCTACTGCAAGTCAATGTAATGACTTGCGTAATAATGGCTTTGCGTAGTAACAACGTGGTCGTTGTAACAATCATGTTGTAATAGCATGCGTTGTGATGACTCGCGTTGTAACGAGTCATATTCATAGAGTTAACCAAGGTCCAGGTGAAACATGTCGAATCGAAGAATGGGGACTATTGACAATTCCTACATTCAACACACGGTTTGTAATCTAGGTGTAGGAGACTCCCATTAAGATTATATGGGTAGCTATAAGGCAATTTATACAGATAACAACCCTGCACAACAAAAAAGAGGTCCGAAAGCGCTTCTGAAATGAATAGACGCCTCTTCAAAACAGCATGCATGGAGTTTGAATCAGGAGCAGTCTGATGATAAAGCATGACACCTAGGTTAGTGGGTGATGGCTTGCGTCCTTTTTTTAGGGCACCTTGTCACTATGTCACTATGAGCCATATGTATCATCAACCTGATGTGCGATTCTCAAATAGCGATTTTTAAGAAATCGCTATTTGAGAATCGCAAATAGGTATGTATGTACAAAATCTAATTTTTTTTGCGATTTCTTAAAATTCCTTAATTGCGATTAGCAAATCGCGAATCGCAATTACGGAATCATTTCCCATTCATTTCTATGGGCCAGAAGGCCCATAGGAATGAATGAGAATATTCTCAATTTGCGATTCGCAATCTGCTAATCGCAAATCGAGAATAATTTCAAGGGTGCAGGGGTGTCCAAAGGACACCCTTTTGCACCCCTGAAATATGCATGGGTGCACATGTTGCGCACATACATGCCCTAAGGGCTGATTGCTATTGTGCTGTTTTATTATCTCTCCCCTGAGGCGGAAGCCGGGGGCTCTTTTCAGCTACCTTGCTGCTTATTTTTCTTTATCACTGTCTTTTTGATATTTTAAATCGTCGCTTGTCCGCAAGTAGAATACTTACTTGTCAGGACTTTTAGAACACTTACTAGCTTGAAAAACTGCCTTACCGATTCCTGCGCAGCCGAGTAGGAGCTGGCGCAGAGAGATAAAAATAGGGCTTACCTCCACTGACAGCCGCCATATTGAGGGGGGTAAGGGATTACACTCTAGCTGCAGGACGCCTCCTGCCCTCCCACAGTACTTAAACCTTGTCAGTCCCAACAGCGCGCTGATTGCTATCGTGCTGTTTTATTATCTCTCCCCTGAGGCGGATGCCGGGGGCTCTTTTCAGCTACCGTGCTGCTTATTTTTCTTTATCACTGTCTTTTTGATATTTTAAATCGTCGCTTGTCCGCAAGTAGAATACTTACTTGTCAGGACTTTTAGAACACTTACTAGCTTGAAAAACTGCCTTACCGATTCCTGCGCAGCCGAGTAGGAGCTGGCGCAGAGAGATAAAAATAGGGCTTACCGCCACTGACAGCCGCCATATTGAGAGGGGTAAGGGATTACACTCTAGCTGCAGGACACCTCCCGCCCTCTCACAGTACTTAAACCTTGTCAGTCCCAACTGCGCGCTGATTGCTATCGTGCTGTTTTATTATCTCTCCCCTGAGGCGGAAGCCGGGGGCTCTTTTCAGCTACCTTGCTGCTTATTTTTCTTTATCACTGTCTTTTTGATATTTTAAATCGTCGCTTGTCCGCAAGTAGAATACTTACTTGTCAGGACTTTTAGAACACTTACTAGCTTGAAAAACTGCCTTACCGATTCCTGAGCAGCCGAGTAGGAGCTGGCGCAGAGAGATAAAAATAGGGCTTACCGCCACTGACAGCCGACATATTGAGAGGGGTAAGGGATTACACTCTAGCTGCAGGAAGCCTCTCACCCTCCTAAACACCCTATAAATTCCCGATGTCATCTCGTCCGCGCAGCGGGCGGGCGCAGCGGGCGCGCCGGCGGCGCGCCAAAGGCAAGCCCGTTTGCGCCCGTCCGCGCCCGACCGGGACCAGGGGCCACCCCCCCTGGTTGTCCCCAACCACAAAGGCTAGTTTATAATAAGGCCACCCTCCTTCGATCTTGTCCCACCACCCCCGCTGGCTGCCCTCATCAGTTCTTCCCTTTAGAAATACCTCATATATGCCCTCACTGTAATCTTGAGCTTACTGACCACCTCACCCAATTGGATTCTAAGGACTACCATATGTTTCTCCTTAACTGTCGATCTCTCGCCAAACATAGTTTGGAGATGTCGTTGTTGTTAGAGGAGCATATGCCGGATGTGGTATTTTTAACCGAAACTTGGCTTACCCAAGATTCTCACTCTGATATAGTGCACGCCCTTATTCCCGGCTATCAGATAGCCAGGTTAGATCGACCACAGGGCAAGGGTGGAGGGTTGGCTATTATTTATAAAGACATCTATACATGTCGCTGCCTAACGGAGTCCATTGCGGACTGTGAAAGCCTCCCTTTTGTCATTGAATTCACACCGAACAATAGCTTTTCTGGCTTCCTTATTTACCATCCCCCTGGCCCTATTAAAAATTTTCTGACCGATCTCCCAACTGTTGTAGCAGAATTAGTCACCTCGCCTTCTAATTTTACCTTATTCGGAGATTTTAATATTCATTTTGATAATTTGCTAGACTCTACTGCCATGGGTGTCACAACCAGTCTAGCTGCTTTGCAACTAGATCAATTGGTGTCAGGACCTACACACAACAAGGGTCATCTCTTAGACCCAGTATTTAGTAATAGTAACACCTTAAAGGTCGACAGTACTAGTCATCTTCCCTGGTCTGATAATTTTTTAATTGCTTTAATTTGGTCCACTCCCAAAATTCTACCTCCCACCCCCTCTCCTCATGCCACTCGAAATTGGTCAAAGCTCAAAACAGATGGATGGATGAGCAATCTTACTGCCACTAATCCGTCACTCTCCCTTGATCCTTGTGCTAACAATGAGTTGTTTAATAACTGGATAACAAGCTCCCTGGACCCTGTACTTCCCTATCGAACCTCCGGTACTAGAAGGAAACAAAAAACTGCCCCTTGGTACTCCGAAGATCTCAGGGAAAAAAAACGCCTCTGTAGAAAACTAGAGAGGAAGTGGCGTTTATCCTATGAGCCCGCGGATAAAGCGATTTATAGAGAGGCAATTAGGAACTATAAAAATGAAATCAGAGATAAACAAGCTACACACTACACGGAAAAGATTAAAATGGCAAAATCTAAGCCTAAAGAAATTTATCAGATTGTGAAAACATTGACCAGGTTGCCATCACCACTAGCAATTGATGCCAACTCATCCTCTCGATGTGAGGAACTGGCCAATGCCTTTTTTTCTAAAAGTAAACACAATCTATCTCTCCTTCTCTGATCCAGAAACTGACTTGTCTCCTCAAAAACTTAATCCGCCGACTACATCAGCGATCTCCCTCCATAACAACTCTCTGGACCACTTCCCAATGCTGCATCTTGACACTCTTGAGGCCTTAACAAACCAAATCAAATCAGGCTCACCCTGTGATCCTGCCCCCCTGAGATGTTGACCCTAGCTAATGAAGCCATTCTCCCCAATCTAATGAAGCTGTTGAATTCTTCTATCACGAGTAGGACAGTCCCACAGTCCTGGAAACACGCCATGGTCCGAGCATTGTTAAAAAAAAACAACTTCGATCCAACTAATTTCAACAACTATCGCCCGATTTCACTGCTCCCCTGGGCTACTAAGATCTTAGAGAAACACATCAACATCAGTGTAACCCAGTTTTTCGAGCATAACCATCTGCTCGATATCTCACAGACTGGCTTTCGCCCAAAACACGGCACGGAGACAGCCCTGTTGGCGGTGACAGAAGAGACTAGGTGGATACTCGATCAGGGAGGGTCAGTGGCAGTGATCCTCCTTGATCTGAGCGCCGCCTTCGATAGGTCAACCACAAAATACTTCTAGACCGCCTCCTCGATATGGGAATCTCGGGAGAAGCCCTGGAGTGGTTTAGGTCTTTTCTATCAGACCGAACCTTCCAGGTCTTTGAAGGTACATCGGTCTCTTCGAAGAAGCCTTTGGGATGTGGGGTTCCGCAGGGCTCTGCATTGAGCCCTACGCTCTTTAATGCCTATATGAGACCACTGGCTGGAATAGTACGTCCGCATGGTATTGACATCATCACCTATGCGGATGATACCCAGCTAGTGGTCTCTCTCGCACAGAGGAGCACCCCACTATCGCAGTCCAATTTAACAATCTGTCTCGAGCATGTTAAGAGTTGGATGACTAAATCATGTCTGAAGCTCAACGATGACAAAACTGAGCTGATGCTCCTAGGCCCTCCAACTCTCTCCACTTTGGAGATGTCATGGCCTCTGAGCATGGGCACAGCTCCCACCCCCAGAGATAACATCAAAAGTCTGGGGGTGTGGTTAGACAAATCGCTGACCTTCGACATGCATGCAACTAAAGTCTCTGCGACCTGTTTTGGCCTCCTAAGGATGGTAAAAAAAATCTTACCACTCCTTCCCTTTGAGGCAAGACAGATAGTCATTCAGGGCTTAATTCAATCTCGCCTAGATTTTAACAATGCTCTGTACCTTGGGGCACCGGAATACACCCTACAAAAACTACAACGTACCCAGAATTGTGCTGCTCGCACCCTACTTGGCAGCCCTCGGAGAATCTCAATAAAAACTGGCTTAAGAACACTACACTGGCTCCCCATCAGGGAGAGAGTCAGGTTTAAAGCTTTGTGCATTGCACATCAGGCGTACTGGAAATCAGGCCCAGAGATCAATCACTCGCTGGTATCGCCATATGAACCCTCTAAAGCTCTTCGATCCTCACATGCCTTTCTAGCCCAAATTCCAAGAATCTATAGAGCGAGGGCCGGAGGTCGATCCTTCGTATATAATGCCCCGAAAATTTGGAATACTCTACCACTTCATCTTAGAGCAGAATCTAACCTTCTGAGTTTCCGCAAGAAACTTAAAACTTTTTTGTTTAATTAATAGCTGACCTATTTTTCTTTTTCTGTTTGAGCACTGATGGTAATCTCTCAGCGCCTGGACGCCTCAGGGCAGCTGCTAGCGCTTTATAAATATGTTTTTCATTTCATTTCATTTCATTTCAAGGGCATGTATGTACGTCACATGGCACTTTGAAAAATGCAAAAATTTGCATTTTTCAAGGAATTCGCAACTTACCACCAACTAGAAGTTGGTGGTAATTTGCGATTCCTTAAGGACATTTTGCAAAAATTTTTTGCTTCATACATTGCATTTAAGGAATCGCAAAATTTGCTCGCAAAATTTGCGATTCCTTAAATGCAATTGCAAAATAGGAATCGCAAATTTTGCGATTCCTTGTTTTGCACCAGATTTTGCTTTATACATACCATTTAGCAAATTCACATTCCCAAAGGCCGAAATTCTGTGAATTTCGGCCTTTGCGAATGCAAATTTGCTTGATACATATGGCCCTAGGAGATTGTGCGAAGGATGGCATATTACCCACAGCTGTCTGAGATGGACTAAAGTGCCAGCCAGGAGTCCACCCCTAATGTCAATACTGACAGCTCTACAAGGAAAAATATTTTACACTAAACCAAATTCACCTCCCAGATTTGCGACTAACTATGACCTTGATGTGATGTATAAAGACACCGACTCGTTGAAGAAATCTGTGTTTCTGTGAAAGCCAATTGCTGCTGATGCATAGGGGCATATTACCAACGTTAAGCGATATTTATCGCTAACGATGCTTAGCAACAAATTTTTTAACGCTAAGCATCGTCAGAAATTATCGCAGATAAACCTTGCTATTATCAAGGTTTATCGCAAATGCGATAAAAAACGGCCGCAATGCATGAATATCGCTGAAAAGTCAGCGATATTCATGCATTACCGAGCTAATGCTCTTAGCCATGTTATCCACCTCCCATTGGATAACATGGCTAAGAACTGCTCAGGGCAGGTGTTAGTTTTTGGAGATATTCGCGCTTAGCGCGAATATCTCCAAAAGTTGGTAATAGGAGATAGCGATGTTAGCGACTTTTTACAGTCGCTAACATCTTGGCACGCCCACTTTGCATGTCATTAGTGATAAATATCACTGACATGCAAAGTGGGGCCCAAGATGGTCGCTATTTCCTACTAGCTGTCGCTAACTGGTGTTAGCGACAGCTAGGTAATAGGGAGATAATTTTATCTCCGCTTTCTTGGCTTTTAAAGCCAAAAAAGCGGAGATAAACCCCCTTGATAATATGCCCCTCACTTCTTTGACTATCTGGGCAGAGAAACAAACTGCAGGCTAGAAGTGTGCGCAATTATCATTTTGCCAGCACAATTTTTAGTAGGTGACAAACTGCACAACCTTACGAAGTTGACATTATAATTGGAAAAGTTCTCCAAAGAATGTTTTTGCCGCAGGAATTTTCTTTGCTAAGTGTTTTTTTCTATTACATGGAGGTTTTCCTCAAATCAATTGTTTTTCAAAACTTCCATACCTTTTGAAAACTTCACGAGGATTATAAAGTTTTAAAGAATACTCCACAAATTTTTTCAGTGGAAACGAAACTTATCCTAACTTTGTACACCTGTGCACAGACTTCCTTCCCTCAGCATTCTGTGATCGATAACATGCACTAGGAGACCAAAGCATGTTTATGGCAGGTGCTTTTACAGGTTATTTCACAATCAATAAAAATGCCCTTCACGTGAAACCCGAGAGACAAGGGGTTACTGCGCCACAGGTGCAGCGTGTGGTGAGCAGGTGTTTTTTTCACACAAGGTCGTCTCCGTACGTGTGCGCCACCTACGTCGACGTTCCAGCCTTTGGCTGTTTTCTTCATTCTGTTGAAAGTGTTTTTTTGGGTCCAAAGATCATTGGCCGTGACATCACTGAACGGCAAACAAGAGGTCTGGATGGTATAAAGGGAGCAGCAGTGCAGAGCTGGAGCAGTGCAGGGTCAGCAGAGGCGACAGAGAGATATCGACAGAGCCCCACCAGCCCGAAAGGTCTATCTATAGCGCTAGCATGGAGACCAGCATGGACCTCCTCCACGACTCCGGGGCGCAGATGGTGCAGTACCTCCAGGTGAACTACAAGAGCTCCCAGGACTGGTTCATGTTCGTCTCCTTCGCCGCCGACCTCCGCAACACCTTCTTCGTCTTCTTCCCCATCTGGTTCCACCTGTGCGAGGCGGTGGGCATCAAGCTCATCTGGGTGGCCGTCATCGGCGACTGGCTCAACCTCGTCTTCAAATGGTGAGTACTCTGTCCGCGGGATCATGGAGCTGTTAACTCATCCCAGTTCAGGGCTGGTAGAAGATGTTGGCTTCACAGACGGTTTGACATTCCCCTCCCTTCTTCCTTCATTGCCAGGCTTGCCTGGCAACCCCAGCTGGGGGGTTTCCTTCATTTATAGGTGTGGTTGGCCCTTCCCAACTCTAATTAGGGACAGACCCCACTGAAAATATTTCATTCATAAAGGGTTCAAAATGTATTATATTGTGGAGCTTATAGATATCTCAATCATATACAGAGAATATTTGTGGTTTTATATTTTGAAATATCAACTACAGAAACATCATACTACTAAAATATTGTGGCCAAAATAAAGAAGATAAAAATATAGTGTATAGCTATAGATTTATCATTCTTAACTCCACATCTATGTACCTTGATGCATATATCTTCATAGTACACAGATGTGGAGTTAAGTAAAGTAAACCTAAAACTACTATATATGCATGTCTTGTTGTTTTTTTGGTCCATGTCATTTTGACCATATTATTCAAGCATCATGATATCGTGAAATTAACATTATGGTGGCCTTCCATTTTGTGTCATTTTCCGTTGTTTCATACCACGTCACCATGAACAAAAGGCAGTCTACCTGCTACCGATTCTGACCCGACATCTACCTGAAATAAGTTAACCGAGCCCCGGCGATGGGGAAATTTGGTAGAATCAATACCAACCTAAAAGACTGAACATTTTGAGAACAATATGCATTGTGGATAATATTCCACCACCGTCTCAGGACTCGGCTTCATGCTATGAATTTAGAAACGTAAACTCTGCGAAAAACATGTATGCCTAGTCGCCGGGCAGCCATGACCAATCCTTAAGTCCAGATCTATGAGTGTTTTGTGGGTTCATTTGTGAATTCTTGTATCATTATTTTTTGCTTACAGTAGTCATTGCTCAAAGATTGTGCATTGTTATTGTGAAAGCAAAAGATTATCCTAGATTCCATGTTATTGCGAGATTTGGGTCTTGAGATTAGCCCTTACTTCCAGAGAAGATACATTTTCACTTTTCTTCTACAAAGGCAAGGTTTCAAGAACAAAACTAACCTACAATGGGAGAAGCTTGCATCAGTCCTTTAGTCCATGCTTTTCTAATTCAATGTAAGAAAGTATCGCAGTCGGACATCAGTGAGTACTAGAGGTACCAGCATACATTGTCACTGAAGGATAATTGACTGGAGTGAGGTACTCACTTCCTGTAGCCAGGATGATGGGGAGGAATCCTGAATATGGCTTATTTAAAGTTTAACACTCTTTGTAGAAACATGTCGAACTGTAGTGTAGATTTGTTGAGCAAGGGTCCTCAGGGTTTCTGAGCCCTACTGAGAAGCCTATGGTCTTGGGCAAAGAGTTTTTGCTCTGTATCACCTGCAGGGTTTCTGAGCCCTACTGAGAAGCCTTTGGTCTTGGGCAAATAGTTTTTGCTCTGTATCAGCTGCATTCAATAAGTGTATCTATACTGAACACCATACCGACATGCTTATCGCTAGCTGTTGTGTGCTTTGTGCTACCAGTGCTTTGGAATCAAGCCCTGGGCCATTGCACTAAGGGAGTCTTCTAACCAGATCTATTTTCGTTCTTTCGTTCTGGTCTGTTCTTGAGTGTGGTGGTACTGGGTGTATTATAGACATTTGGCGCCAGGTGTCAATGTCGTGCCCCTGCTCTTGAGGTAAGGCTTTCAGAAGGACAGACTACCTCTTTTATTTGTTTTTTGTGGTACCTCAGTCATAGTTGTATGTCACCACATAGAATAAACATATTGAAAAAAGGAGAATTTCTTGTCAATTTTGTTTGCACTGTAGTGGGAATGAATGTAGGGGTGTTACCTGCCCACCAGATAGGAGGTGTACTAGTCTGTTTTACTCCTTATAACGGGGCAGGTATACACAACAGACAAAAACAGACAGCAACAGACACATCGAACACTGCCGCCTCCGCCCACACCTCTCTAGTGATAAGACCAACTGAGTGACATCCGCAGTCAGATGCCAGACGAGGGCGCTCTACATTTTTTGCTGCCGATCTGAAGAGGGACGTTAAGGTGCAAAACACACCTTTTATTGCACCCGAATTTCCCACAACTAATAATGCACCACAAGCTACTTAAATGCAAAAACAGCAATGGGTTAACATGTAAAACATATTTGTAGGTATTTACTTGCATGATAGAGAAATACTTTTGTACTCTCCTAAGAAATCATTTCACACCCACTATGAAAGATAGGAAGTAAACTACTCCCATTTTAAATCCCTGAGACTCCAGAGGTATTATACGTTTTCACTAGACTTTTACAGCAGTTTAAATATGACATTATTGGGGCTTCATAGTTTTTAGTGGCTCCATGTGCATTGTTGAATATTGTACAGCTGTGTTTGTGTAATGTAAACGGATGTGAAACATTGGCAACTGCAAGTAATCTAATGATCTTATTACACGATAAAGCAACAACTAACTGTTAAACTGACTAGACTTTTAAAGTAGGTGATGGGCTCATCATTCTTTAAGAGATTGCCATCTGATTTGATGTTAAATGCTGACTTTTAAGAAGAAATTGTTCTATAAATCCATCTTCTAAGAAGCAATTGTCCCATAAGAATATTAGAATATTTCTATTCTGAGGCATTTAAAGATCTGTACCGGAGTCCAAATGTAGCCCTTGGTTTAGAATTTTGCAAGATAAGCTTGCTTGCTCCATCAAAAAACAGCTTATTGGTTTCTAAATTTATGAAAAATTTAAATCAATGAAATTGATACCCGAAAGTCCTTTGAAGTAAAGCAGAAAATAGACCACTTTTGAAATATCATATTGTTATTTTTTCAAAATGCAAGGGACTTTAGTCATCTCTATGTCTTTAATAAAAGTTGATCAAGACAATGCAACATACACCTAGGTTCACAGGGGAGAAATGATACAGAGAAAGCAGTACCACGGTTCACGGCTTTATTTAAATCTTAGGGGTACTGCAAGCAACATATTATTGTGAAGGTTTTTTCATTGCATCCAGGTTGGAGCTGACCTGCAATTTCTGCTCTGCAACAAGCCTTAAGCTGTTGGTCATTGAAAGTGAAAAATTGGAAAAATATAAAAATAGCCCAAAGTGTCCCTTGACCATGTGTACGGATCATCGATGAAAACAAAAAATGTGCATCCATCGCGCACAAATGTAATTTGTGGTTGGTACTTTTAGCATCTCGAATTACTACACTACTATCAAGTAGTATTCAAAGTGTATTTGTAGCCCATTGCTTTATGGAGTAGAGTAGGCTGCAAAATGGCCCGTTTATATGGGTCCAGAATCCCTTGAATCAGCCTAGTGGCACAAGTGACAAGTCACTGTAAAGGTTTAATTGATCCCACAGCTTCATCAGAACGTCGACTTACATCTGGGCCACCTCATTGTTTCTTTAAATAGGACATAAGGAGTGTCCCTGTGAATAAATCAAGCCTCTCTCCAGTGCATTATGACAGCAGGATTGGCGGCACAGCGCTTCTTCCCTTTGGGTCTTTGTTGGTGTACCTGACATAGCCAGGCTGACTTCTGTGAAAAGGTTCTTTCCTTTCAGTGCTGCAATCTCAGCCTTTTACACACAGCCCTACACATATGCAAGATAGAAATCTCTGCTTGCTTGGACCAGGGTTACCATGTGTCATGGCCGCTGTAGGACAGAGCTATTACTGTCTCACTGTATCACTGTCCGTCTCCTGCAAACACCTTCTGTTTAATGGGAGCTTCTGGAAGTCAGTGGGTGCTCTAAGGTGGAGCAAGAAAAAAAATCACTGTATGGGAATCTCAACCGATTTAGTTATCTTATTAACTAATACCTGTGTGCATGACAGCTGAAACTCTTGTTGTTTGACTTTAGTCTCTGTCTACCATTAATCCCTCAATTTAAATTTGCAGGATCCTGTTTGGGCAGAGACCGTACTGGTGGGTTCACGACACCGATTATTACAACAACACGTCAGCGCCGGTCATCGAGCAGTACCCGGTCACCTGCGAGACCGGTCCAGGTAAGCACGTGAGTTCTTATGAAAAAATATATAATTTGTATGTAGTTTCTAATCTCTTAGATAACCACTGATCTACAGAGAAAAGGAACAAGGCTTTTGGAAATTATTAATTTGAAAAATTGTTAGGACTGGACTAGACTACTTTATGTAACAAGAGACCCCTACTTGCTTATAAATATACATTTTTTTCTCACAGATAGCTGTGTTCACATGTATTATTTAGTTATCATCCATTATAATTGAATACATATGTTTCAACTACTTCATTAAATGTCTCCTCATGAGAAGTCAACTAAATGTCCACACTTGCACGATTGCTTATTCACTTGAGTCAATGATTACGTATTCGTTACCTGAAACACAGCCTGAAGTGTGGGATTTCAATAAATACATTCGGCCACACAGGAAAATGATGATAGTGACGTAGCTTAGGGATCCTTTGTTTCCAAAAATACACTGTCCAACTCCAAAGTGCAACTATAATCCTTAATCAGCACTAGCGCACCAATGTCCCTGGGATTGAATCTCAGAAATATCTACTCCTCCAGCCCCTTCCAGACCGCTAAGTCACTCATTAATGCTGTGGTCATGACTATGCATGACTACTATAAATTCTTGCTAGCCAGCTACTCACAGTAATCAAAGTCTCTTAACAATCAACGTTCCTGTCCTCAAACTGGTGTCGACACATAAACCCACCGCTTCCTAACTGGCTGGTTGACTGCCTATAAAAACTTACTTCGGTTATCCACAAGACTGTCCCTCAGTAACTCGCTTAACACCTTACCACCGTTCCTCCTCTGAGCCCAGCCAAGCACCATTTTCCAGGCGAACCATGGCCATCTTGTCCTTCTTTCTGATTTATATCCATCAGTCCAGGCTGGGCCTTCCTCTGGCATGCATTCTCTTGTAATGAGCGTGTAGTCTTCACCTTCCTGAGTTCTAGAGTGCCCGCAAAGTTCACCTGTTCTCTCTTAAGTGTCAATAGGGCTGACAATGTGCTGTCCGGACACAACCCGTGCCTGGTAACTTCCATCCCTAAAAGCCAAGCATTTCCATATAAATGTGGGTTATATGTAAAAAATATCTGGTGGCCAATTAGATGTTGTTGTTTTTGCTGTCCTACACCTATCATGACTCTACAATACCATAAAATGTACCCACCTAAGCTGCTAATGTCTTTACTTACAACATGAGTTGGTCTGTCCAACGATTGGATTAGAAACATGAATACCCCTAATAAATACTCAAATTCTCTAGGATGAGTGTGAGCTGTGTTTGACTGTTATTATTATGTCCGTCGGAAATTGAAGGCAAAAAAAATGAAATTTTACCATTATGACCTGAATAATTGTGCCCCTGAAGAGTTTGCGCGCCCTTGTGGGCACCCTTACAAAAAATGCACTGGAGGCCCAATTTAAGCACAATGCACATATTTCATAAAAATTTGCACTAGATTTTATTAATCCTTGTCTGGGTAAGCCCAGTCCCATTGATAAATCAAACAGAAACTGGAGCACCTAGTACGGGTAGCAGAGGAAAAGAAGTATGCATACTCAAAGTAGGATCATCATCCCAGAGAGATCTGACTTTAAGCTTGACCAGCTGATGGTGGGGTTCCAGCCTCTCATCGTTTCCCATAAATTAATGAAGGAACTTCAGTGTAGCTCCTGTGTGACATATGTCAGAGTTTAGTGGTCTTGCTATGATCCTGGATCACAATGATCACATCACCACCCAATGGACCTGGCATTTATAGCATCTCCTGTTTCACTTCCACAGGAAGTCCCTCTGGCCACGCTATGGGAGCCGCTGGAGTTTACTACGTGATGGTGACTTCGCTTCTGTCCATCATGCTGAAGAAGAACCCACCCACGTTCAAGAACTGGTGAGTGATGAAAAGCAAGCGAGGTGGCATGTGGGGCATCTGAAGGGGGTACTTTGAGACTGCAGAGTTCATTAGGGTGACAAAGAGCAGCTAAAAAGATATCACACTATGTCCAAGTCTTGTCTTTACATTTAGTCTAAACACCTTCTATAGAGCAAACAATTTTGGGGCTAAAATTCTCTTTATGCTTTCTCAAAGTCAGGCACCAATCAATCGCTTTGAGGCCATTTTAATCTAGAGCCATTCATCACCACGGGTAACATAAATCAATCATTGATTTTTGTTTTCTCATTACCTGCGTTTTTCCCATCCTGTGTAGGCAGAATATCTCTTATTTAGCTTATTGGTCTGTGGAATATCTGTTCTCTTGATTGAACAAGAGAAGACCTACTGTTTTCAGAGCTGTCCTGCCCATTACAAGTGGAGACATTGTCTTGTAGACCAGTAGATGACAACAAGAGTGGACAACTTCTTGAACAGCGAGGCAGAGACAAAGGGAGACCATCATTTGGCTGACTGAGTGAGCCATGCGGTCTGATGTTAGCAAAGACCCTTTGATGTTATTCACATTTTCTTCCTCCCACTACAGCATACAGCGTGGGGCAGTAGTTAAGCACACTTCAGGCAATGGCTATGAGTGACCACATTCTTCCATTTTACAAGAAGTAGTAACGCACCAAAAGTAGTTCCTTTCAATGTCAGGGATACTATGACATGGTGTATGTTTTAAAACTCACCCCCCCCCAAAAAAAATACAAAACAAGCAATTACTAAGTCAAAGGAAAGCAGCCAGCACTTGAGCTAATGGCTTTGCCAGTGTTTTTTCTTTATTACCTCCTCCTAAAGTACTGGCAATCAAGTTGCTTGTGCTTAGGCAAAGATAAGTCATTTTCCTAAAAACACAGAATCACATGGAATGTTGCTACAGGGATTGTCCTACCCTGTGGTATATGTTTTTCCTGGACATATTCCCTGTTGGTATCCCAAATACACCTGTAATGAGGTTCTCAACAGCTGCTGGCAAACATGGTCATGAGGGGCTTCTCCTGCTACCTTTGCAATCCTTAATGCAAGTTTGAACCTTCCTTACCCTAACTACCCATGTGCTAGTTTATATTCTGTTTGCAAAATTCTGATTACTACATTGCCTAGTACGCTTTAACTTAATGTTTTGCCCTTCTTGTGTTCCAGGTGTCTCCGCAGTGTGGTCTGGACAGGATTCTGGGTGGTTCAGATCTGTGTTTGCTTGTCCAGGATATTCCTCGCGGCTCACTTTCCTCACCAAGTGATCACCGGAGTCATTTCAGGTTAGTATTATGAATGTTCCTCTTCCGCCTTACCTTTGTATACTGGGGTACCACTAATCAGCGTAAGCAGGAGCAAGCAGTGGGGTGAATAGTTTCGCTTGGAATAGCAAACACTATTCCGAAATGCCTTTAGAGACCATAATAATAATCAGGTTGATATGTGTTTGCAAGATCAGACAGTTGTGGCCAGGCACAAAGCAGAAGAGATCCATGATATTCTAGTGCATACGCTTTGGTGTAACGTATTGTGTTACTCAATAGTCTTATGAAGTCTGATTTTTATGATCCTTGGGATTCATTCTGGTATATATGTTAATGTAAGTTTTGCTTTTGGTTATTTTGAGCAAGTGTTCTTCTCTGAGTCTTGCCATTTTCCATAAATATCTTTAAAAATATTCATACCATTTGTTCTTTTCTTTTGCGTTTACAGGGATGGCCGTTGCCGAAGCTTTCCACCACATCCCTTCCATCTACAAGACAAGCTTGAAGAAATACCTCTCCACCACCCTCTTCCTCTTCGTCTTCGCCCTGGGATTCTACCTCATTCTGAAAGCCCTGGGAGTAGACCTTCTCTGGACACTGGAGAAAGCGAAACGCTGGTGCTCCAAGCCTGAGTGGATCCACATTGACACCACCCCCTTCGCTGGCCTGCTCAGGAACCTGGGGATCTTCTGTGGTCTGGGGCTGGCTCTCAACTCACGTATGTACCAGGAGAGCTGCCAAGGGAAGCAAGGGGCACAGGTCACTTTCCGTCTGTACTGCATCGTCTCCTCCCTCATCGTCCTCCACCTCTTCGACTCCTTCAAACCACCGGCCAAGGTGGAGTTGCTGTTCTACGTGTTGTCGTTCTGTAAGAGTGCAGCTGTGCCACTTGTTGTCGTTGGGATCATTCCTTACTGTGTGTCACAGGCTCTGAGCCACCAGGACAAGAAAGCTTTATAGGACGTCTGAAATGTCTACTGTGTAAGACAATGCGTATCACTCCAGCTGAGGTCCAACACTCGGGGACTCACCGGTACAGGGAAGATATCCTCTCCGTTGTGCCACCTGAATGCAGCGTGTACTGCAGGTAGTTGAGAATGTTTGGTGTTGCGTGCTGTCTGGCACTGGGGCCTTTCTCAGGCAGTGCCAGAAGTGCTGGGATCATAGACTCTCTACACTTCACATCTTGAGGTTGAAATTTCAAATGCTGCTGAAGTTTGAAAAAGTGCCAAAGATACATACAAAAGGTTTGGCAAGATTGAAGAATTAAGCCTGAGAACATGCAATATAAACAATTTAATCTTCTCCATAAAGCTGACACCATTCAAACAATATACAGACTTATGAGGTGGTGAAAAAACCAGCAGCCCCTAGTGAGGAGAGAGAGAAACATTATAACCTTGAGCTTATGAGGAAGTGCTACCCAATGAAGCTTTGCCCCCACTTCCTGCTTCACGGAGGCGCATAGTTCATATTGAGCTGAGCGCAGAATCCCAGAATGACATCTGATTGGAAGGAACAATTGGGAATAAAAGTTTGTCCAATGAGCAAACGAACAAATCTGTCAACCAGGTCTAAACCATGAGTTAAATCCTAGCTCCAGCGGTTGTTGATGAGGTGGTCCAGACATTCACTTACATGGGCACCTGCTGGGCTGAGTGGGACGTTGTCCAAGTCAGTGATACTACAAATACCTCCACTGGTGGAACTCTGCAACTGTTTGGTGACTTGAGGGATCCAAGGATAATCCAAGGATTATCGATTAGGTTCATTTTAGTCTGTATTTTTTCCAATATTTATTTTGCCTTTTAAAGGATGTGGACTGTGAACATTGTGAATCTGTAAAGCCACAGTGGATATTGTACAGAAGGTGCTGTATTTACAGCATTTTAATTAACTTATCAAGGCATCATATTTTTCCTAATAAAAACATGAAAATCATGCTCTATCTTATTTAGAGGCTCGGCATCTGAAACATAAAAAGTGTTATCCTTCCATTCCTTATTACTCAAGTCTCATCGCGAAAGTTAGTTCTGACTGGCCAACAGTCACATTGATATGAATCTGATTTGTTGTAATAGCCGTGATGTGATTGGTTGAGAGGTAAAAAGTGTTGTGAACATATTTCATCATCAGTCCGTCTAAGTCACCCTCTTGCAATACACATCCTTTTTTTTCCTCAAAATGTACTTTGTGGTTTGCCGCTGATGTGTCCGACTCCCTACATTCCTTGCTTAGGCACAGATTTAATTAGCTCACGCTTTGCAATTCCTTTATAAATAAATAAAATATAATAGTTCTATATGGAGAAGTTCAAGAGTATAGTCAGAGAAAATTAGCAGAAGGTTGTAGAAGGAGGAGGAGAGAGCTGGATGAAGATTCCCAGGACAGGAGCACAGGCTAAGCGGCAAAAAATGTTGTGTAATCAAATCAGACATAAGGACAGGAGGGAGTCATTTATGGTCTTTAGTGGCAGCATTTGTGACTTTTATTGTCTTCCCAGCTAGTCCTATGCCTGCCTCCTGTGCTACTGACACTGACACATTTCTTATACCCTTTTTTTCTGAGTCTACCATTGGGAAGGCGGTGCACGCTCTTTTTGAAAGGACCTCTCCCACAGAGCGGAGAATGTGACAAAGACCTGGTCTCATGTTGTGCATGAATGTCACAGTGCAATTTCCCTGCAAGCACTCAGGAGTGCAGCGGGTAATGTTCATGGGTTAGGTCTGTTGTGACTGGCAGTATTTGCTGGTCTTTGATTGGGTCAGTGCTTGCTGAGAAGTCACAGTGTAGGGACCAGGAGAGAATGTTCCAGGCAAATTATATGCTCTGTTTTTTCCCTCCACCTTTACTCCCCTTCTTCAAGAAGTCGAGAAATTCATATATGAGGGTTCTTGCAGCTTGGGGTGGGTCTTCAGGGTCAATTGGAGAGGACTCGTCTCCCGAGCCCCCTGAGAGGCAGCACTTGAACGAATCACATTAACAATCAGGAGACTCACTGAGACTCCTGGGTCTCCTACTGTTGCAGAAGCATTGGGTGGATGCTGGGGATAACAAGGAGTCCTGTGGGACCCGGATAGAGAGACTCAGAGCATTAAGTGTGCGATGTAAGTCAAATCACCACCATAGTGCTACCAACCAAGGATTGTGGGAAAGGGACCGGGTGTGACCTCACTTCATGGTGAATGGTGACATGAATCCTGCTCACAGACAGGTACCAAGATGCAGTCTCCAGTCCAGGAATCTGAGGTACGCCTGACTATTGCTACGGCAACAGGAGGGTTAGACCCTCACACTGCCTAACATGATTCCATCACTGCCTCACTGTTTTACAAATCATCCCCTGATGAGGTAAGAACTCCTCTAAGTGCCATGTAAGAGGGTTGAGGTGCCTAAAGCCCAAAGTGACAGAACCATGTCGCCCCTCAAACCAGGGCTGCTGCATACTTAATGGTTCCGAGGATGTAAATTGAGAATCTATCCTGTCCTTAATGAGTGGGATGATCATACTGACTCTCTGAATAACTAAGTTGGGTGAGTTGTTTTACTGATACAACTCTTGATAGCTCCTTATGCATCTAGGACTATTGTATAGATGACTGTATAGAAGACTTGTATGTGAATAGAGGTTTCCTCTTAAGTTTCCTGGGCCAGGCAAAGGAGGCAGAGGAACCAATGACTTCAACAGTGTTAACAGTGAGTTATATTATTGGTGTGGGATGAAGAAACACAAACCACCATCACCAAGAGATGGCACAAATTGTAACAGACGCCTCAGTGGAGTTGAAAGGCTATTTAAACAAGACAGGCATGCACTAGCAAAAGCAATTTTTTACAGCGCCTTACAGGCTAAACACATCCAAATTACACATATAGTATGAATACCTAACAGTCAACTCACCCTTCGCCATCCCATTAGTAATCTTTAACATCCTTAGGCTTCTGTGCCTCTTTTGTCACTGTCCCTTTATTCTTTAAGTGCCTCAATTTCATTTCCCCCAATACATTTCCAGTTTTCCTCACATCTCTTTCCAGAGCCACACAGCTCAACTGCACCCAAATGTCTTCCACCTCATACTAGCTCGTCTGGTCAGCAATGAAGGTAGTCCTCATTTGATCCCTCCAAAATGTCTCCAACATGCATCCAGGAAAAACCCTCCCTCAATCAGTTTACCTGGCTCACACTAGGTTACAGCTCCCAGTACTCGATAGTGCAAGGCATTTCACCTGTAGTACCATACCTCTCTCCTAACAATGCCACCACATCCCACAGCTCCATGGGATAACATGCTATCTCCAAGGACAAATCATGCCTTCCATAGTCAAACCATATACCTCAAATTGATTTTCTTTCTTTCTTTGAAAACCTCTTCTGGTGCTGAACCTTGTCATTTCTATGTACGCTTTTCTCTGTGCCCTGTCAATCACTGATGCATTTATCTCTTCATTCCATACTTTCCCGTTAAGTAGGTAGGTCAAAACAACACGTCTTCCCAAAACCCCTTAAGTGCCCTCAATTCTGTCTTCATTTCTTTCAAAAGCATCAAACCCATCATATGCAACTGATTATTTTTCTCTATAAGAATCACTAACATGTCTGGGAAGCCTCAACACTCGAGTAATTCTGTTGCTGGCAAAGCCTCATTGTCAACATTAAAACAAACCATATTTGAAAATGCTTTCTACCTCAACACCCCCACCACCACCAGAAGGAAAAAATGAAAATCTCAGTGCTTCTGCACTACCTCAACTGCTGTGCCAGTCAGTGTTGAGATCACCATTTGCCCTACTAGAATATACTAAAGGCATCTGCCTCCCACCATCAGAAAGCATTTGTCCCACCCACTCCATCTTGTTTCCCAAAGACCATGTGGACACTCGTTTTCACAACAAGTCTGGCAAATCAGTCTTACCCTCTGCCTTGCGCCTCCCCACTGCAAATCCTAACCATTTACAGAATGTCTGGCCTGTTCGCACCACTCAACGCGGAAGGTTTAAGTGTCCCAACAGTACTTGCATTTTCCTCAGGTCTTGTTTGTCTTTGACACAGCCTCTTTATTATTATTATTTAGGGATTTATAGCCCACACGCCTACTCAATAGAGTGTCCCTGCGCGAGCCAAATCATCAGAGGGAACCAAAGCAGAGATCAGACGGACAGGCTAGTTGAACTGGAAGGTTTTTAGCTTTTTCCTGAGGTGTAAGGTTTGTATACTAAGGCATTTTCACTTCCATCTCCTCATAATTTATTTCCACACCTAAAAAGATCACCTGTATCCATAGTTTTCTGACTTTTCCAAACTGTTGTTCTAATGGTAAAACATCACTGCCCCCTGCCACAAGGTCTCACACATCTAATTACATCACCCACAGTAGCATATTACAGTGAGATGGCCTACTCTGGATGAAATCAATCACAGAGTGATCCTCCTACAAAGCCAAGAGATGGATGAGCCGACACTTCTTCAGCACTATGCTGAATAGTGATATAATATGGTTATCAAATATTAAATAATCAATAGGACCTCCAACTTTTTTGTGTTCAAAAAGTTTTTATTGGTTGTTTCTGCAATAACAAACAGTAAGTAGATCTAATAATACAGTTAAGTTCAGAAGTGCACGGTTTAAAAGTGCCATATAATACGTTACAACAATAGTCGATGGTAAATTCAAGAGTACAATAAACAATAACCTCCAACTTTTAATACCAATATTTCCGACTTTAATTTTCTCTTAATCACCTGTGGCATTACTTTAGCCTATTTCACACTCTCCTCCCACCCCGAGTAATCCCATCTAAACCCACACTGAACCCCATTGTGAACACACTTGCTGTGGATCTATGTGGATAAAATGAAAACCAGGGCCTCCATATCTCTAAATTAATTTATTTATGCGCCCCTTCCCAAAATACCTAGGTATTCCTTCCTTCTAGCTAAATGACCCTCATTACTTTCTCCAACTTATCCAAAGCATTGTGTGACTGGGTATTTGGTTCAACTATTTGCCTATATCAATTTACAAAATCATCTATTGAAGGACCAAAAAGCTCCCTTGTCTTTAATTGTCTCTCGCATACTGTCTCACCCCAGAGGGGTTGGAACATCCAAAAAAGAACCAGTAATCAACAGGTAACCGATTGGCATTTTCTAAATCACAGGTCTGATTAACACCATCCATGTCAACCATGAATCCATGACCTACTATTACCATTTTACACCTGTATGCTCCTCCAGGTTTGCCTTTAACTCTTCACCATGTCTAACCCTGCCAGACTGCCAAAATTAACAAAATGGCATCAATGTACTTGAAGAGTGTGGTGCACAGTTCCTGGTTGCATTCCCAATAAACACTTGCATATATTAGAAATGCCAAGGTCTAATTCTCTATTGTAAAAAGAACTGTAGGCTCATTGCCACCTCCCGTTCTTCTACTTTTGTCCCTGTTCCTTCCACTTCACACTACGTGATAATTTTAACATGTCAGTATCTTTCTTTATCTACTCTTTTGTTAACACCATCAAAAAAGCCCCCAATTTATCTTGTAATTCCAGTGTTTGGCAATTTCTTTAATTTACCCTCCTAAGACCCAGACTAGTCTTCTCCCTCTTCCATCTAGCATTTTGTTCCATTCAGTTTCCTCCACATACCTTTTCCGTTTTCCTCAGCCCTTTAGTTTCCTCCCTACCTTGGAAGACTTGGAACTCCCTCCCCATCCACCTTCGGCTGACCCAGGACCATCTCGCCTTCAGGAAACAACTCAAGACCTTGCTGTTCGATCAGTAGCATACCCCTCCCCCCAAGCGCCTTGAGACCCTCCCGGGTGAGTAGTGCGCTATACAAATGGCATGATTGATTGATTGATTACCTCTTTATTTTTTGTGATAATTTGTGCCTATATTATCTTATCTGCCCAACCTTTATACAGCTAATTATTTCATTCTACTCTCTTTTACTCACCCTCTACACACTTTGCTCACCTCCCTTCCTTTACCAGTGCCATAGAACCTTTCCTAATAATCCAACAGTTCTCTTTTAGCTAGAGGTTAAAGACAGTACTTTCCAATGGTGACTGTACCTTCCTCTTTCCGACTCAGCTTTTTCCTTTATCTTGTTCTTCAATATAATTTGCATGATCTTGCTCCACTCCTGGGTCTCCAAAACATTAGATTAGCCAATCAGTTAAGCTATTAACTTATATCAAATAATAAAGTACAATATACATATGTATAATAATTAATATGCTTTATCACAACTTAAAACAAATTGATGTAAAATAATATACATACATATAGTTGTACATTTTAAAATTAATTAATTTATAATCAGTTTCCAATTTAGCAATATGCATAATGAATACATTAATCAATTAATATATAACCAAATCAATAAACAATGCATCTCAAAATTAAAACTTAAAAAGTAGTTATCAAAAAGCAAACATTTAGACAAATGAATAACAATTAAAAAATATTTAACATAATAATGAATTAACTAATATTAATGTATAATAAAAAAGATTGCCCACCCATCCCCATAATAATGGACACAAGCCAAAACTAAATTTCAATGCAAAATTATTAAATGGAGCTTTTAAAAAATAACAATATAAATGAATAAATAATTAACATATTAATCAAATAACAATAATAAATATATATATTTTTTTTAAGTATTACCCACCCAATCCTGTGTAAACCCAATAAGTTGAAAAAAGTTACATTACTACTGCATATCTTAAAAGAATAGATAAATCCATTTTACAATCACCTTTGCAATAAAATAAAAATATAATACAATAAATCATCATAATAGAAAACAATACTAAAATAAATGATGTATTAAACTTTGATATTATAGTAAAATACAAAAAAAGATATACTTATCTATATTTTGGTCCATGTATTTTGAGCCACAATTTTCGTGTTTTCACAATATTTTGACCACAATATTATTGCCAGAGCGATCGTTTTGAGTCAATATTTAGGTGGAATACCGTCATGTCCAGCCGTGGCCGGTGGTGGGAGTACCTGCCGGGTGGTGACGTGGGGAGGGGGAGGAACAGGGTGGGGGGTAGTAATGTATGGATTACGGAGTTTAACAGGTAAGTAAACATATAAATATATAAAACAAATTTTGTTGCTCGCACTCGCATCGCATTTGGTGATGCAGTGCACGCAACGAAATTCATTTTATTTATTTATATGTTTACCTACCTGTTAAACTCGTAATCCATACATTACTAGCCCCCACCCTGCCCTTCCCCCTCCCCACGTCTCCGCCCGGCAGGTATTCCCATCACCGGCCGCGGCTGGTCATGTCACACCAGGCCTTTGCCCTACACCACTCACCACCACCTCCTTCGCCTCCACCCACATCCATATTCCTATCACTTGTCTCCCTGTGATACACCTTTCCACCCTCACTCTGGCCAAATACTTCTTTTACAGCAAATTATCCACTGATATACCCTCCAGCTCCTTTAAAAACATCATTTGTTCCCCCTCCTTTTCCTCCTACCCCTATAGCTTCCTTGTTCCCTCTTCTCAGTACAACTATCCCAGTCTTCCATCAGAGGGGGTTGTCTTCATCCCTCAACATCCCTCTTCCTTCTGTCTTACTCTTATTATCTCATGGACTGCTCACAACTTCACTGCTTTGCTACTGCCCACCATTTGTTGGTCCACATCAAACACTGCAGCTGGAGGTATGACTAGTGCACAGGCTGTGAATAACCCCATGCCTCAGCTCAGTCCATAAGTAACCTGCTGCCCTGCTGCCCACCAAGGACTCCCACATTCATAAGTAAGTGTTGGCACATTCCTTCCTGACACAAGTAGTTCAGGGATTAACACAGCCAGCCATAACAATGCCCACGAACCACTGCCAAGTATGGCAATACAGCCCATGTTTGGTTCCTTTCAGACCCTGATTGGTCAGCCACAGGGCAAAGAGGGGCTCCTTGGCCCAATCGTCGTTGTTTAAGTCAATTGCCACTGGTATCCTGAAGTACATCTTACTATGGCTCTGCAATTTTACTCACCTAGGGGATCTCAATTTCCAGTTTGAAATAATAGATGGTTATTAATCAGTATTATGCCTTAGAAACTAATTGTTTGCAGGGTAACCCCTTTGTACTTGCATGTGATAGATTTTTATTAATAGGCTCATTGAAAAATGTAGATCCTTCACAGATGGTTTCTTCTCCTAACTATAAGGCCGGTCATATACCTGATCCCATCTTTAATAACACTAATAGCAACCTTATTATGGCTTCACCCATTCTTCTATTGTGGGCGGACCATTTTCAAATTAGTTTTCTCTCACTCTTGGCCTTCAGTGTCCTAACAGACCATTTGCACCGGAGAGGCCTGGTCTAGAGTAACCAATGCTTCTTTTCCCAAAGCCCTGTACAGTCTATTCCCAGCACTCTCATCTTATAAAGACGTTTCTGACATAACACTAGTTGCAGAATACTATGATCATTGAATTTCCTGCTCCAATTTCACATTGCTCCCATCAGAACCTTTAGAGGAGCAGAAAATCTCCTTAAAATGTTTTATCTAACCAACTTATGGTATTAAGAAGGATTGTAAAACTGGAGAGGATGTGGAGAAAGAACTACTGATCAGAGGATAAAGTAATGTATATGAATTATTTGAAAGACAATCATGAATCTCTCTGGCAGTCCTGCATCTTATACAACCAACTAAAACTGAACAGGCTAAAAATTCAACTACAGAAATCGTTTTTATTGTTAAGCCTATACCCAGACCATAATCATGTAATATGTCTGTTAAGAGCTCTTAAGTGCACTGTAACAACAACTCTTCTGTTGTCCATGACAAAATCAGACCTCTAGAGCAGAACTTTGACATTCAACCTTCTCTGGACTCTGTCAACACTTCTTTCAAGAAAAAACTCTGATCCTTCTCATCACACCTTTGCTCCTATCACGTCTTCCACAATCTCATCTCTTCTTCATTGTCTTCTACCAAATCTGTGTCACTGCTGAATCCTTGCACTCCTCATGTTCTGAAATGTGTCTCAGAATTAAATACACCATTGCAGTATGATTTACTTAACCTCTTTCTTTCCTTTATGGAATTTCCAGCTAGCTGTAACCATGCTAAAGTTCTCCCTCTTCTTAAAAAAACAGACTCTGACTCCAAAGTCTTGAGCAACTATTGCCTTATTTCCTTGTTACCTCTTTCTTCCAAGATCATGGAAAAGGAGATCAATATCCAACTTTCTTGTTTTGTTGAAACTCATTCTCTGCTAGATGTCTCTCAGCCAGGCTTTAGAGCTTTACACAGCACTGGGTTAGTGGCACTGGATATGGAGGACAATCTTCACATCTTCTTAGATCAAGAAAGCTCTGTCACTTTGATCCTGTTAGATCTCCCTTAAGCATTTGATACTATCACAAACTCCAATTTACTTAGCCTGCTGTTTGAAAGTGGCATCTGAGTTGTAGCTCTGAACATGGTGAAATCTTTCCTTAACAACTGCACTCAATCTATTATGAGTGTGGACGAGAGTTATGAGACTCTCTGCCAGAAAATCTCCACATCGCTGGACTCCGTGGCCCCGAAAAGGAAAATTAAAGATAGACCCAATCTTGTTATGCCATGGTACTCGGAAGATCTCCGGCAGCTCAAGCTACAATGTAAACGGGCTGAGCGTACCTGGAGGAAACAGTACCTGGAATCGCATAGGGTCCTCTTTAGGCAAGTTTTAGCACGCTATAAGACCAAGATCAAGCAGGCTAAAGCCAGTTTTCTAGAAAGCTCCCTGCTGGCAGCGGCCAATAAATCCCAGGCCTTATTTAAGATCGTGAAGGACCTGGCTCACCCCGGATGTACTAAAAACACCATTCCGGCCTCACAAGATCTTTGCGATCAACTAGCACTAGCCTTTGAGGAGAAGATCACCTGCATTTTAAACAATCTCCCTTCTTCAACTGGGAGTACTTCACATGATCTCCTCTTGCCCGAGAATGAGAAGGAGCGCACTACATCGGCAGAGCTAAGCACGTTCCTGCTTCCATCGTTTGAGGACTTTTGTTCGCTGGCTGACGGGGTGTCCTCTGGTTCACCTTTGGACCCGTTACCACCCAGATTCTGGAAACATTGCCGTGAGGAGCTGTTTCCACCACTGTTTCTTACATGCTGTCAGTCGCTCACCACGGCACGGGTACCAGACTGTTGGAAATTGGCGGTGGTTTCCCCACTGCTAAAAAAGGAGAACCTGGATCCCACATGTCCAGCTAATTTCAGGCCCATCTCCCTCCTGCCTTTTCCCATCAAGATTCTAGAGAAACTGGCCACAAAAAACACCTATCCAACTTTCTTGAGCAGAACGATCGCTTGGATGTGGCTCAGTTTGGGTTTCGGCCGGCACACGGGACAGAGTCAGCTTTGGTGTCCGTTCTTGACGATCTTCGGACGCGGGCCGACATGGGTCAGGCAACCTTTCTTGTGTTGCTTGACATGTCGGCCGCGTTCGACACGGTCAACCATGTGACGTTGATCAGGAGACTTTCAGAGGCGGGGTGTCAGGGACGGCCCTTGAATGGTTGGTGTCTTACCTTGAGCAAAGACACCAGGTAGTTGCACTACCACCCTACCAATCTAACATCAAGAGGGTGTGTCAGGGAGTTCCCCAGGGCTCGGCCATCAGCCC